>NC_136465.1:96290910-97006535 GCF_902686455.1 Sciurus vulgaris | reverse complement strand
TGCTAAACTGCAATGCTTGTGGCCTAAGAGCAGCCTCGGATTACCTTCTCCAAGCAAGCCAAGAACATTCCCATGGCACCAGACAGAGTTTCCGAGGGTGGGAGGTCACTGCTAATCCCTCCCTCACTGAACATGTGCCACAAAGTGCTTCTTGTCCCACAGGCTCAATGTGCAGGCTAAATGACAGACTGTATCAGGGTGTGTTAATAAACACAGTGTTTCTACTTGTCCCCAGCACAATGGCTGGCCTCCCCTCCATAGGCTTTAGATGTCACTGATGGAAGTCATCACTTGTATTCTCACATACACTCCCTTGTGAGCAAGTGGCCTTATGGAGATGACCCACATGAGACTTGTGGGGCAATACTTTGCCTTGCATAAAAAATTTTCCCTAACAAGTTGTATTTCTTTGGTTTACTAGTAGCCAGAGTGTTAAAAATTCTGAAATTTTATTTCCCTCATCTGTTTTTCTCTCTTCTTACATAAAAAAAAAAAATTGGAAATAATGTAATAAATTCTCATTATAGGGAATAATCTCACATAGCACATTCTCAATGAAGATAATGAAAACATTTTAGTTACTATATTTTCCATAAAATAATTTCAGTGATTGTTTTAACCTAAAAGTCTTTTCTCATTATAGTAGATGAAATTTTGTGTTGTTTCTTGTCTTGTTCAGACTCATCTTTGTGGTTAACAATAAAAAAAAAAAAAAAAAAAAAACAGAAACACTGAATATGTAGTGTTTTGTCTCACCTGAATTTTGAAAATGGGAAAATATGCTCTGAACTCAATCAGCACCTGGATATAGACCACAAAAAGGCACATAAGAACATCAAAAATCTCACAAGATAAAGAGAATAATCATTATTTAATTAGCTTAATCCTTTAATTATTAAGCTATTTCAATGCATGTAAAACAATGATTAATTTAATTGAATAATTATTTAGTGATAGTAAATAGGTATAAATCAATAGGTTTACAGATTAATTCATTTCCCCTAAATCAGGACTATTGATTTATGTATTGAGAAACAGTCTTCTCTAACTCATTGGATTTTTTTTTTTTTTCATCACTAAATAATAGACCGAGTACCTGATAGCTCTGGTTCAAGAAGAGTGGAAATAAGGTTAAAAATGAAGATAGAGTTTAAAGTCAGCTTCAGCAACTTAGCAAGGCCCTAAGCAACTCAGGAAGACCCTGCCTCTAATAAAATATTAAAAAGGTCTGGGGATGTGGCTCACTGGTTCAATCCCCAGTACCAAAAACAAACAAACAAACACAGAAAAATGAAGGTGCAGTGGGGCGTTCTGCTCAAGGGACTGCCCTGAGGTGGACAATCTTCTCCAAACAGCACACAAAAGAAAAAACTAAGAGAGCAAAATTGGCAAAACAACCATTTCTTGTTGATTACAGGCAGGTGATAAACTAAGAGGCATTCTTTGTGGAAACATTCCTAGAGTGCCAGGTAAGAATGCCTGGGTGTGTGGCCTGCTTGCTGGGGGTTTCCCGCCCTCTGCCCCTTCCCCCACTAGCTTAGTTGGTAATAACAGCAACTTCAGTACTTTGGAACTCTACTCAAAAACCTTCACTTTTGCCACCACAGGAGGCAGACTTGATTTCAGTCAGGGAACAGAAACTTGCAACTTAACAATGTTACTAAGTTTACTGAAATTTAAGTCTAACATAAAGTTAATTATGGTAAGATTTCAATAAAATAAAGATTCATGTAACCATCTCCAGAGCAAAGAAACCTCAAAAATATAGTTAATAAAATAGGAATTAAAATTATACAGAATCTGTTAACCAAAAGAAGGTGGTAAAGGAAAGGCAGAGGAAGGAGAGAGAGATGGGACACATAGAATACAAATGCCAAAAAGTAACAGACTAAACACTCTGGTTCAAAGGCATAGAGTGTCTGGGTTAAAATGATAGATTATATGCTTCCCCAATAGATACACTTGACATTCAAAGACACGCATCATCTCAAATTTAAAAGACTGATAAAAACTATTCCATGAAAACAGTACTCTGAACAACCACCTTAAGAGGGCTACAGGAGCTACATTAACATTCTACCCATGTATTTCAATTGCGGTGGGTCAAGAATCCTCATGTCCCCACTGAGTCCTCTGCGGAGGACCTCACAAGGCTACAGTCCAGGTGACAGTTTCAGTGTCATCTAAGCTCACTTACTGGCAGGATTTACTCCTTTGCAGTTATTGCACTGAACTCAGTTTCTTGCAAATCATTGGCCAAAGGCCACCCTCAGTCCCTAAGTTAGCTCTCTCAAAACCAGCAGGGTAGACAGAATAAGAGACTCTGGTATAGCTCTGGATCATTACAACTATCTGGCAATATAGAAAACTCCACTCTACAGCAGCAGAATCCGCATTCTTTTCATGAGCACATTGAACACTCTTCATGTAATAAATGTATATTGCCTTAGGTGCTAAGGTTTGGGAGATTTATTATGAAGCAATAGATAACTAACATAGAGGGAAACTTCTTTGACTTGATAACTGTAAAAGTTACCTGGTATTAAATGTTACTAAGATATTAGCTACAAGGTTTTTAATATTAGGCAAATTTTAAAACCTATGGTTGATATGTTAGCAACATTTCCATCACTGAGACAGACACCTGAGAAAATTAACTAGAGGAGGCAAGATTTATTTGGAGCTCATTGTTTCAGAGGTTTCAAACCTTGATTGCTTTCCTCCATTGATTCTGGGTCTGTGGTGAGGCAGAACATCATGGCAGGGAGGATGTGGTGGAGCAAATATGCTCACTTCACAGTGGCCAGGAAGCAGACAAAGACAGGGAGGAGGGGACATGGAATGAGATACACCCATCAAAACTATAACAGCTAACATAATTTTTAGTGATCAAAACCTGAATATTTTCTAAGACAGAGAATAAGGCAAGGATGTCCACTCTCACCACTTGTATTCAACATCATACTAGAGATTCTAGGCAGGACAGAAAGGCAAGGAAAAGAAATCAGAGACATAGACATACAATTGCCTATAAAGAAAATCCTATGAAATCTATAAAAATATTATTTGAATTAATAAGCAATTTCAGTTGGGTTACAGAATATAAGGTCAATATACAATTCAACTGTTTTTGCATATTAACAATGAGTAATCCGACAATAAAACTAGGAAAAATATTCCATTTAACAGAATATTCCTATTAGTGAGAGGTTAATTGTGAGTCAGAATAGTTTTCTAGGAACTGAAAGAGGTTGAATAATGGTTTAAAATAAATTTACAGGGGGCCACAGGAAGTGTGGAATATATAAGGGGTAGAAAAGATGTAACATATTTCCTCACTCATAATGAGGGTCATGACCTACATGCCTATAAATAAAAGAAAAAGAAGAGAGAGGAAGGAAGGAAGGAAGGAAGGAAGGAAGGAAGGAAGGAAGGAAGGAAGGAAGGAAGGAAGGAAGGAAGGAAGGAAGGAAAGAAGGGAGGGAGGGAAGGAAGGAAGGAAGGAAAGAAGGCAGCTTAACAAGAGGGAAGTATAGCAAAAACTTTAGCCAATTTAACCATAGTCTTGAATGAAAACCTTCAGAAATGAATACTTAAAGAACCAGGAAAAACCATTTCCATACTTTGGTTTGATAGAGAATGAAGTGAGTTCTGTAGAAAGGTGATTGGACAAAAGGGTAAAATCAAATGGAAGAGACCAGGGAGGCAGCAAGGCCTGTCTGTTCAAATTCTTCTTGGCCACTGTGGGTAGTATGCCTCCCCCTGAGTAGAGAGAGCATAGAGCAGGACCCCTCTGGAAAGAGAGTTTTCAAGGGACAGAATGACTTTTCTAGGTTTTAATGGCTTGCTTTGAGTAGAATTGATTCCTGTCTGTATGACTCATCCTGGAGAAGAATTCAGGTTTGTATGAAACACATCAGGGGCACAGGCAGGCGACAGGACAGCAAGCATAGCATCAGAGAGAAAGACCTTCTGAGGCCTTTCCAACATCCTTTAGCTTAAGTGTTCAGCATTCGAAGTGCCTTACTTTGGAGTATCATTTTCTGATTCTCAGCAATATCCTGCAAGCCATATTCAGAAAGTTGCAATTTACCTTAAGAACTAGTAGAAAATATTTAAGGATTATATATATATTTTTTTTTTTTTTTTTTTTAAGCTAGATAGCATAGCATTTCTCTTTTGGAAAGATCATTCTGGCTGCCATGTAGATTGGTTAAGAAAAACTGAAGATAGGGAGAGAGGATGCTATTTTAGTAATGCATGCAAGGAAAGAGCTGGCAAAACTAAAAAGAAGTAGTCAGATTTGGGGGCTATTTTGAAGATAAGTTATCTGAAATGATTAGGTGTATAAAACAAAGGTATGACTCAATAAGTATTCTGGTTTTTTTTTTTTTTTTTTTTTTTTTTCATGAGTATAGGTTTCTCGGATAAAGCTGCCTTGAGAACTATGATAGTACATTGTAGGCAAAGTCAAACTTGCTCATGGAAATTTTCTTAGTCTACGTTGCCTGGTGGCTTGCTGGGAGGTCCTGAGCTGTGATAGTCACAGTAGATTAATTACAAGGACTCTTTGAATACTAAGAAACTTTAGGCAATAATAGTGGACAAAATGCAAGAAATAGAGAGCATCTTAGAAATGAGCAATGGATGAAATTCTTCTGCCAGAGGGCAAAAATACTCCTACATCAAGATAAGCAGCAAACTGGGCCATGGCTTTTTCTTTTTTCTTTATTTTTTTCTTAAGAACATTGCTTATTCACTTAATTATTCATTCAACAAATATTTATTGCACATTTACTATGAGTCAGGAATTATTTCAGGCATTTAGGACACAAGGATGATCAGGACAACAAGATGCACTTACCCCAATGAATCTTACATTCTAGGGGGAAGAGAAGCACAATAAATAGATAAATACATGAGCGAGGTGATTTCAGAGATTCTGAAGTGCTTCAAAGGATGCAAGCTTGGAGATGTGAAAAAAACAGGGTCTGGTGAGGGGAGTCCTTAAGTAGGGTAACCAAAAAGACTCCACTGAGAAAACAGCACCCACAATGAGAGAAATAACCCCTGAAGACATCATTAGATATTATGGTTGTAACAGAGAAGATTCAAAGTGGTACTGATGCATTCATATTCTACTTATGTCTAAAGTTGAAGTAAGCAAGCTGAGACAATTTTCGTCTTGAATTTTTTTTTCTAAAATCCTAAAACTGAAAATAATAGGAAATAAGTACAGAAAAGTTCTGAAGAGAGGTGCTTGTCATGTCTGACTTGTGATTTATCCCCATCACTTGGCTCCAGCATGTGTAAGAGAAGACCAGATGTCTGAGGGAATGAATGATTTGAGGACACTGGTACAGAGTTGCAGGACATGGAGGAGTACCCCTGTCCTGCTCAGGGACTCTACCAGGCAGCCCATGGCTCTCGTCGATAAAGGGATAATGTGGCGCTTCCTGCAAGTTATTCTTCAGAAGCAATATTGTGATCTTTTGTGAATCTCTATGATGTCACATACCTTTTGATTGTTTTTTTGTCCATTTCTTCTTTTGAGAAATATCTTATGTGTTAGCTTTGGATTAATGTGACAAAATATTTGTGGTAATCAAATTTTAAGAAAGAAAGTTTTATTTTGGTTCACAGTTGGGGAGGTTTCAGTCTATAGGTTTCATACCCAACATGAGTATGTTTTATCGGGGTCTGTGTGAGGCAGTACATCATGGTGGGTGAATGTGGATGAGGAAACCCCTCAACTCAGGGCAGCCAGTAGGAAAAGACAGAGACAAAGGAGCTGGGGTCTCAAGACTCCCTTCCAGTAAATACTGACCTAACTTCCTTCCCATTAGGCCACACCTCGCAAAGGTTCCACACCTCCAAATGGCACCAGAGACTGGTAGTCAGGTCTTCAACACATGGGCCTTCGGGAAACATTCAAGACACTAATCATAGTATGTATTCAGATCCTTTGCCCATTTTTAATATGGATTATCTTGTGAGGAATGTTCTGCTCAGTTCTATAGATATCTGTTAAGTTCAGTTTTATGATATTGTTTAAAGCTTTGATTGCCTTGTTCATCTTTGTCGTTGTTTGCTTTACTTTGTTTTTATGGTGCTGGGGATCAAACACGGACCTCATGCATGCTAGGCAAGCACTCTATCACTCAGCTACATGTCCAACTCCAATTTTTGTCTAGTTATATCCATTATTGGAAGTGGGGTATTGAAATCTCCAATTATTATTATTGAATTATTTATTTTTCCTTTTATTTCTGTCAGTTTTTGAGTCACATAATTTGGAATTTTCTTATACATGTTTATAATTGTTATATATTTATTTATATAACATATTATATTATTTATATAACAATTACATAATTGTTATATTATGTAATTATTATGTATACATAACATACATACTTATAATTGTTATATATTTTTGATGTATTAGCCCTTTACCATTATGAAAATGCTCTTGTCTGTTGCTAGTAACAAGTGTGTTCTGAGGTCTACTTTTTCTGATACTAGTATAACTACTTACTCTCTTTTGGTTACTGTATATGCTTTATAAAGTTTTCATTATTTAACTTCAACTAGTTATGTCTTAGAATCTAAAAGTTTCTTTTACAGACCATATAGCTGGAACATTTTTTAATCTCTTTACCAATTGATTTGGGAATTTTATTCATTTACATTTAATGCAACTATTAATAAAACAGAAGTGACGTCTGCTATTTTGCTGTTTGTTTTCTATTTGTCATATCTTATTTGTCCTTTAATATCCTCCATCATTGCTTCTTTGTGCTAGATATTTCCTATATACTATTTCAGTACCTCTGTCTTTTCCTTACTATATATTTTTTATTATTGTCCTGGGAATTATAATCAATATCTTAATTTATAACAATCTAGTTTTGTTTAATATCAATGTAGTTTCAATTGCATATAAAATTTTATTCCTATATAACTTTGTTCCTCCCTCTTCCTTTGGGCTGTTTTTGTCATACAAATTATGTCTTTACACATTATGTCCCCAGTAACTTAGATTTATAATTAATGCTTCATGTAATTTCATTTTAAGTCAGAAAGGAAAAAAAGAGAGTTACAAAGAAAAAGCCATGTTGTTTTATTATGTTTACCTATGAAATTAACTTTACTAGTCTTCATTTCTCCATGCTTATTAAGTTGCTGTCTGGAGTTCTTTTATTTCAGCCTGAGGGACTCCATGAGTATTTCTTGTAGGAAAGACTTCCTAATAACAAATTTTCTCATTCTGGCTTATCTCAGAATATCTTAATATAGATTTTCAAAGAATGTAGAAATAGAATTCTTGGTTGACTTTCTTTTATTTCATCATACAGCCTCTTGGTCTCCATAGTTTCTAATGAGAAATAAGAAGCAAATCTTATTGAAAATCCTTTGCATGTGATGAGTCACTTTTGCTTTCTAAAACATTCTTTTTTCGACAGTTTGGACCTCTTTAAGTTTATCCTACTTGGAATTCATTGAGCTGCTTGAATGTGTAAATTAATGTCTCTCAATATATTTGAGAAGTTTTTAGCTACCATTTCTTTGAATATTATTTTGTTCCTTTCTCTCAGTCATCTTTGAGGACTTTCATTATTTATACCTTGATGAGCACGGTGGTATTCTTAGTTCTCTTAGGCCATGTTCAGTTTTTTTTTTTCTCCTGTTCCTCAGACTGCATAATCTCAACTAACTTCATGTTTATTTGTTCCTTCTTGTCCTCTTTCTTCTCATTCTGAGTTTCTCTAGTGATTTTTTTATTTCTTTTGTCATACTTTTCAACTTTAAAATTTCTATTTGATCCTTTAAAAATTGAATTTTATTTACTTATTTATTTGTATTCTCTATTTGATGAGAAAACATTCTCATTCTTTTAGTTCTTTATACATGCTTTTCATTAATTCAAAGAACTATTTAAAAGAGCTGATTTAAAGTCTTCAAATTATAAATCCAAAATTTGGGCTTCCCTTTGGTCAATTTATATTGATTGATTTGTTTTTTTGTGTGTACAGGTCATATTTTTTTGGTTCTTCACATCTCATAACTTTTTATTTAAAATTGGAAATTTAAAATAATGTGATGTACTTTCATTATTCTCTTTCCTCCATCACCCCTCCTCGTTATATATTGTCATGCACTTATCAGAGAAAACATTTGGTCTTTGGTTTTTTGGGTTTGGCCTATTTCACTTAGCATGATATTTTCCAGCTTCATCCATTTACCAGCAAATGCCATCATTTTATTCTTCTTTATGGCTGAGTAATATTGAAGGCACTTTGGATGGTGTAGAGGAAAAAGGGGTGGGAGGGGTGGGGATGGAAAAACAGTAGAATGAAACAGACAGTATTACCCATATATATGTATGATTACATGAATGGTGTAAGTCTGTATTGTGTACAACCATAGAAATGAAAAGTTGTACCCCATTTGTGTACAATGAATCAAAATATGTCTGTAAAAATAAAAAAAATTTAATTAAAAAAATAATAAAAACAGAAAAAAATAATAATATGATGTGGAAACTCAAAATCAGATTCGTCCCACCTTCCTATGGTTCATTATTGTTGTGTATTCTTTATGTTAAGTGACTTTTCTGAACTAATTCTGGAAAGTGTGGTTTTGACATGTTTGGTGATGAGTCTTCGTTATTTTCTAGCAGTCATCTAATGATTACATGGAGATTTCCTTAAGTGTCTAAAACATGTATCTCCCAGTCTTTGCTCTATGTGTATACTTTTAAACATGACTTCAACACCCAGACATTTTACAACTCTGCTTTAGTCTTAACTTTCTTCTTTTGCAAAACCTCAACAGTAGCCAGAGACAAAGGTTTAGGGCCTTCCCTCCTTCTTAGCACACATATTGTCCTGAAGATGGGTATAGCTCTATACATGTGTGTGGTCTTCTAGATTTCCAGGAATACTCCAGAGTTTTTCAAAGTTCTCTATAGATCTCATATTCTTCCATTTTTATTTTTAAATGTTTTTGACCTCTTATTCCTTCAAACTTTTATCCACCTCTTAAGGGATCCACTCTATTAGACAACTGCATCTGTGTATTTTTATTTGTTTTGTTTTGTTTTTGACAACCATCCAAGGAATAAAGGCTGTTCACACTGAGTGAACTCATATTTAGATAAAATAAAGGCAGCCTTGCAAGTGGGGTCTTGCAGGAAACCACCAGAGAAGTGAAATAATAAAAATTCTCTAGGAATGAGGTTTTGAAAGAGCTCCAACCCCATTCTTTCCCATCTGGTGATTGCCAGATTGCTGGTTTTCAGTCTGATTGTGAGTCTGTCAGTCTTCAAAGACTTCAGTGTAGAAGGTAAAATTGCAATAGAACAAGTTAAAATGTCACAAATCTCATTGTTCTTCCTGAGATTCGGTTATTTTATCTTGAATAAATGCTGTCTGTGCTTTTATAAGCCTTTGATTATTTTTCCAAAGTTCTGTAAAGTTGGTTCAGTTGGCTCTGACTTTTTTTTTTTCAATCAATTCTCATTTCTTTATGGAGCAAAAGAGATTTTGGCCATATACTCTATTATTTTCAATGATGTAATTATGTACTCTGAGTTTTTAAAATGATGTGTCACCCAAAGATGTTGAGATGTTTATAAATGATTAAAAATATAATATTCCAAAGGCATAAATAATAATTGTAATCTCTGTGCATGCTTTATGAAGACTACATTATTTAATTATTTGGGGTTAATGGCTCAGAGTTGTTTTTAAAGCAAGGGCCGAAGAACATCTGCTTGGTCTATGAGAAGATATGGGATTATTTCTATGTTTTAGTACTTTAGTCCAGACATAAGCTCTTTTAGTTCCTCTGGATGTGCAATTATTCTCTTTTCTTGAGCTCTGAGTATGCATTTCTCTTTTTAAAAAATGATATCCCTTCTTAATGTGCTTGACTATCCCCACCTTGTTTTTCAGGTTCCAAATTAGATTTTTGTTCCTTTGGGACATAGTCCCTGACAACCAAATCTAACAAGTCAAGTGATCCTTCTATATGCTTCTATGGTGTCCTGTATTTATATAGTTGTGACATCTGGCACATTAATTTGTAATTGCATCTTAATTGTTTACATTCCCTAGTAGAACTTAAATTTTGGTGAGAGTGATCACAGAGGACCCAGAAATAGTGTAGTGCATGAGAAAAGTGTTAGATCCAAGAGGAAACAGGATAAGCATCTAAGTTGCTAGATTCAAGTCTCTAAGCTTGACATCAAGGATGGGAAAAGTTATAGTTTGAATTTGAGGTAGAAACTTTCATATGGGTTGAATTAGAACTTTTGATATCTGAAACTTGAAAATATTTGTTGATTTAAGAATGGTCTGGTCAGCACAATATTTTATTTAAGTGCATTTAAGAGCAACTCAAAAGAATGGGCTCAAAAAGGAATAAATGAACTTTCTGTTTGTAACTTACTCAATGTCTTTAATTGACTAGTTACAGCAAGATGGGAAGGTTTGTTATGCATGGGAATTGCAAATAACTTATAAGATTGAAAGTTATCACTATAGTTTGTCCCCTCCAAAATCCACATTAAAATTTAATCATCATTGTAGCACAACTAAGAGGTGGGTCATTAAGAGATGATTAGGTCATAAGGACTCTACCCTCTTGAATGAATTAGTGCCATTATTATGGGAGTGAGTTATCACAAAGGTGGGTTGGTTATTGATCCCTCTTTTTCTCTTCTCTGTCTCATGCATGCTCACTTGCCCTCCCACAATGTTATGACACAGAAGAAAGGCCACAGGCTGGTACCATACTCTTGAACTTCTTAGTCATAAGAACTGTTAGAAATAAATTTCTTTTCTTTATGAATTAATCTGTCTGTTGTATTCTGTTATAACAACAGAAAAAAACAACTAAAATAGTAGCCACAGGGAAGACCATTAATAGACATATACATGATGTTAAGGAGTATATAGGTGGTGGTAGGCTACCTGGTTAGATTTATCTTATTTTCATAAATGCAAGCATGAATTTATTGCAAGAGTTACTCAGAGATTCTCTGACTTTGAAAAGATACATAAATGCTGCTAGAATGCACAGCTCTTGAGTAGACACTCTATAAATCTGAAGGTATAATATTACACTGTTGCGGGCCAATTCTGTGCAATAGTGGCAAACAGGTGGAAGCAGAATCAAAAGATCTGGGTATGAATTCGGGATCTACAACTTGGGGGACTTTGTAAACCTTTTTGAGTTCCTGGGGCAACGTTTTTCTTATCTCTAGATTTCTGCCCATAGGTCTTTGCTTTTTTCTTTTATGAAAATAAAATAGTATACGTGAAAGTGCATACATTTGCTAGAAGATCACTGCTTCTTTTTTAAAATTTTTTCTTTTTGGATATATCTAACAGTAGTGTATTTTGACATATTATACATACATGGAGTATAACTTACTCTAATTAGGATCCCATTCTTGTGGTGTATATGATGTGGAGTTATACTGGTAATGTATTCGTACATGAACATAGGAAAGTTATGTCTGATTCATTTCACTATCTTTCCTATTCCCATCCCCCGCTTCCCTTCATTCCCCTTTGTCTGAAGAGGAAGATATGCATTTTAGGAGATAATTGTTTGAGCAGTACAGAGTTAGATTGGAAGAGGTGAAGAAATATTTTGGAATTCTATTAAAATCTTCTACTTAAGAAATGTGAGGGCCCAAATAAAGGCAAAAACTATTGAAATAGAGGTAAAGAGAAAATTCAAGATATTTGAAGATCAGAATGTGATTATCAATTAAATACAGTGTGGAAAGACGAATTGAGCATCATTCCAAAAATTCTGTCTTAAGGTCATTACTGGAATGATGAACATGTATTGATAAACAAGGTGAGTAGAATAGAATTCAGTTTGAATTAGAGTCTGGTGCTCAAGTTGCCTCTGTGGGACAACAGGTGGAAGTAGATAAACAAATCTGAATTCCAAGAGAAAATCAAATAGAAATTTCAGAGTTGAAAATATAAGCTAATTTTTCTTTATCTATCATAGAGTTGTATATGTAAAGTGTTACAGTTCTAATGAGATATAATTGGAAATTTGCAGGAACGGGATTCCAGGAAGCCAGTTCGTATCCATTGACAACTCTGGAAAGATAATGG
This sequence comes from Sciurus vulgaris, assembly GCF_902686455.1. NCBI lineage: Eukaryota > Metazoa > Chordata > Mammalia > Rodentia > Sciuridae > Sciurus > Sciurus vulgaris. The sequence goes on along the minus strand of NC_136465.1, from coordinate 96,994,389 downwards.
CCTGCAAATTGAAATAGGGGAGCAGAGAGTTGAAAGGATCCCAACTGGATCACTAAAATACCCTGAACTATCTCTTTATTTATTATTACATGATATGAATAAAGCCATCAGTATTTAATACACTATTACTTAGATTTATACCATTAAGAGCTGAATACAGTCAGAACTGATACTGAAGTAATTAGGTCTTAGCTGGTAATTTAATAAGTTCATTACTATGAATGCTAAAGGCACTGAAATATGTATTTGGAAGATATTAACTAATTTATGACATTCTGCATGTATTGAGATGCCATGCAAGCAAAAAAAAAAAAATTCAGTTTTGTCACAAAGGAACAAATGAACAGTTGAAGGAAGTAAGCCTGAGAGGTCAAGTAACACTCCCTGTATTTTGTCCCTTTCCTAAAGTCACTCTCCAGCAATATGTCAGACACTGTTCAGTGAGTGGCCTCTTTGGGGGCTGCTGCAAATGTTGGAGATTCTCCTACATGTGTTTTCTTAGTCATTGCAGCTGTCTTCTTGGTTGTCTTCTTAAAATACACTCCTACTCTCCATCTTTGTTTTTATTCATGGTCTCTAAATGTCTTCATTTCTGGGGATCTTTAGTGTTGGACTGAATCCTCACTGTCATGTGTGCTTCAAAGTCACACAACATGAGCTCTCTGTATAAAAAGGTTTTGTTATGGATTGAATTGTGTCCTCACAAAATTGATATGTTGATGCCTTAACTGCTTTCTCATAATGTGATTTATTAAGAATAGGGTCATTGCAAATGTAAATACATTCATATGAGCTATACTGCAGAAGGGTGGACCCCTAATACAATATGAATGGTGTCCTTATAGAACAAAGAAACACACACACACATACACACGGAAAATACCTTTTGAAGATAAAGATAAAAGCAGAGATCAGGATGATGTTAATATATGCCAAAAAACCATATATATGCCAGAAAACCATCAGAATCTAGGAAAGAGGCATGGGATAAATTCTTTATCACAGTCCACAGAAGGAATTCATGTGTTCACACCTTGATCTTAGAACTTACAGCCTCCTGGTCTAGGAGACTCAGTTTAAGCCACTCAGTTTGTGATACTTTGCTGTAACAACCCTAGAAAACTAATACAGAGGTTCTAGTTTCTTTCCATTGGTTTTTCAGTATTCTTTGCATTCTTTTCTCTTTCCCCCTTATTTCCTCAAAGAGTCACTTCAAAAATCTCTTGATTCTTTTTTTAAATGATTCTCCAAGATACATTCACTATGATACATTCTTGATGTGGTCCATGTTTTATTTATGTTTCAAAACCAAAAGGTTATTTTTCCTTTTGGTATTGTGTCAGAGAGGTTGATTGGATTTCTTCTTTAAGGTGTGATTCAACATTCATTAATCTCCTTATTTATTTTTCTGGATTGGCAAAGAGCATGTGAAAATGAACTGTCATGGAGATTTTATGGTTTTGATGAAAGATTTACATTCAGAATTTTAAATAAAATATTTTGTTCTAATACTAAAGTGAGTAATAGGGTTTAGTTATCCTCAACTTAAACTGAACTAAGGGCATGTTCTAGAAGAGGCCTGGTAGAGAGGAAGTTTGTGCTACATTCTGAAGAGTTTATGATGAAAACTGTTTTAGGTCATAGAGAGCTAGAAGAAATTTGGAAAAGATGAGAAAAAAAGATGGGCATATCCCATACTTCATTTCAGCAGAGGATATTTTATTCTCTCTGCAGAGCAGTGTGATTGAAAGGGGTTCAGCTGATAGCCATCTGCAGTAAAGCAATACCAAAACAACCTGGATCTCTACACCCTATGCAGGGTCCTGCCAGGCCACAGAACAAAGTTGGCATGTTTTCATATGGATGCTTCGACTATGCATATAGTGGTATTAAAGGGAAGTAAATGAAAATCTATCTTTGCTCTAATTCAACCCAATTCAAGCCACATTTATCAATGCTTCTACTTGGCATGTACTGTGCTAATGTGCGAAGATGAAGAAAACTGGAGTCATGCCTTAGTCAATACACATTCTGGTGAGGGGGATCAAGAAATCTCCATGCGCTCCTTTTCTTTTTCCCCTTCCCCGTGCAGACGTGAATTCGTCTGTGCAAAATAAAGGGTTCCTTGTGTGAGACCTGTATCTGTGGAGCGTTTTTGGGAGCTAGCGACGAACCATAACTGCGCCCTTTTTTACCACCTAACATCTGGTGCCGAAGACTTGGGGATGGGTTTTTTTCCGCTGCCTAAGCAGGCAGTACCCCATCCGATAGCAAGCTCCTGTGCCCCCCCTTATACAGGCTCATCTTCCATTTACCTGGATGCCCAGTTTTCTGCATACAACACCGGACTCCAGAATTGGTGAGTTCCCTTAGGCCCCTGACCAGAAACACATCTCTGCATCCCGCGGCATGCCGTGCTGCCGTTCCCTCTCGCCGCATTGAGGTTTTCTGCCTTCAGCTTTTCTCACCACCCGTGGCTCCCGTCGTGGTGCCGCCCACCCCTTCCCTCTCGTGGCTTCCGCCGCCTGGGCCACGGCTCCTGCCGCCGGACTGCGGAGTTGTGGACCTATCTCCATGGTCCCCAGAGCTGGTCCTAGTTGCTGGGTGGACTCCTGGGTTTTATGGTGCTGAGATTCTTTCTCAGGGTCTGAACCTCTCTCTCTCTCTCTTATTTCCCGCTGCATCTCGCTCGAAATCCTGGCCAGGTGTTCAGACCCTCTCGGCTTATGCCCGGTTAAACATTGGGTTTTTTTTGGTGACGACCAAGCCTTTGTTCTAACCTCTCGTTGTCTGGCACCGTGGTCTCGGGACGCCGAAATCACTAGCCAGGTGGGTCTCAGTTTACCATGGGATTCAGGACATCCACCCCAGCAAACTCGCCCCTGAGATGTTTAAATCATCTCGAACCCCTTCACCTATTCCCTAAATCAGAGCTAAATTGTCCTCTAGATAGTAAGTCAGAATGGTCTATTTATGGCACCTTAAATTCTAGCTTTATACTAGGTAAAATTATATGCCTAATTATACTAGTTATAATTAAGTACATATGTGGGCAGCCTGGTGAATGGAAAGGAAGCTTTCCCCTTCGTGTTTTTCCTCTCTTTCTTGCTGCTTCTCCTCCCCCTTTTAATCCTTTCTCTTCTAAGTTTAATCCAGCTGATGAGTCAGGTCCTTACAGGTCTCCTACTGCAGAAGCTCCTGTTCATTTCTCTCCTTTGCCTCATTCTTTTTCTCCTTCCGCTCCGCCATTCAGCCCACCAAGCCCCCCCACCACGTGGTCTCGTACACACATTCTAGCTCCTTTATAGGAGGTGGCTGGCGCAGAGGGAGTAAAACCTCAACACTTTCTCTTCGTTGATTCCTTATTTTCAAATCTTTTCTTTCTCTCTTAGTTCTTCCTGCAGGATCAAGAAATTAAAAGGACCTAAGCATCAAGTTTCTGCTAGAACATATTAGCCCCTTTCAGATTCAGATCTCAGTCAAGGGTTACATTGACATGTAAATGAAGAAAGGTGCAGTAGGAAACCAGTTTCAAACCTAAGGAAAAAAAAAGTGTAAAAGTGTCCATTTTAAATTTCTCCTCGGCTACAACTCAGAATACTTTTCTCCCTTTCAACTTTTCTCTCCTCATTTTCTCATGCTTTAATTAATAACCATTATCATTTTTCTTCCAGGACTTTATTTTTCTTAAATGCTGTATTTTTGAGCTCACAATCTTAATCCTACAGACCTAGGTTAATAATTTTTGATCAGTTCTTTTATCCAACTCTAGAGTTATTTTTGAACATCCATTACATTGCAATGGAAATAAATATTACAAGGCCTTTGCTTTTGTGTTAAATATAAGCGCGCATAAAAATTAAAATTTTAAAAATGGATCCAAATATTTTAAGTCACGTGATTTAACAAGGTCAATTTAAATTGGGTAAACTAATAAAGTAAAATGTCCTTAAAATTAACTCACAAGTCTCTAAATCGTCAAACTAATAAAATATTAATGTTTATAAAATGTCTAACATCAATTTTTCTAGGACTTTTCTTCAACAGGAAAGAGATGGCAAATTCTATTGGCACACTTGTCTGATGTCTTGGTTTTTTCTACAATAAGCAACATGTATGGGATTACTCAAATGTGTTTGTTAGAGACATCTGATTAATTTATAAAGCTATTCCATGGAGTAACATACTTAAAAACATTATTCTTTGTATGTTAAATGTGTTCATATTTTCCAGGTATACAAGCCTTTAAAGCAGAAAATTTATTAAGCTGCTGTTCTCCAAATTAAACTTGTCTGTAATGGTAAACCTATCATTTAATGTTCTATTACCTGTCATCAATAGGGTATATATAACCTAACATTGCACACATATAAAGATTGTAAGATTGCTAACATAACTCTTTAGATCCACATTTCCATCAGAGAACAGAGCTCCATCTGATCTCAGCTTAATCTTCAAAATCTGTGTTTATATACTCTTTTGCCCCTCACTGAAAAGCCCCACGTTACCTGAGATAAGGCTCTGCCTCACCACCCTGCTACACATTACAATGGCTCCAAAGTAAGCCTGACTTTAACTCATTTAAAGTTGTGTTCAAAAGTTTAATGTTTGTTGTAAAGATTACTGTGATCTCAAATGGCACTCAGCCAAAAATTCAAAATAGCTATTGCACAAACTGAATGTTTTACTGTTGATGACTCCATTTTGTATTTTCCTTATAAACTCTAATTGTTGCCTGATCAATATTTTACAGAAGTACTGCTTCAAGAGGAAACATCAAAAATTAACTTGGAATAGTAAGCCATCACCTATAGAATGGATAATGTAAACCCCAATTAGATAAAAGGGGGTAAATAACTGTAAAGTTATAGACATTAAAGCCAAAGCCCAGTACTCTTACTTTATGACTGGTGAGACTGACTTGCTTGATGGTTAAGATCAAACTTAGAAATAGAGATTTTAAATAGAGAGGTCAAGAAAAGTCCATATTTGGGTCTTGCCCTCAAAGTCAGCCTGAACCCAGGGAACAAGAGGACTTCTCAAAGGAGCTTTGCAACTTTGAGTCACACAACCTCCTTACCAAGGAGATTGATGAGGCCGCTAGAAGAAAAGCCACTCAGTGCACCTGCTGCAGAGGAGGGTCATGGAAAAAGGGAGACATCCCTGATGCTTTCAAAGAAAGCCACATCATGGAGAAGACCCTGCCTAACCAAATGGCACTAATGGAGCTAAGAAGCTGCTCTTAAGTTCTCTATGAGTGACCCCTGTGGAAACTCAGCTGACTCTTTAACAGACAGGAACAGGTCACTTCGACCAGCTTGATCTTAAACACCTAGCAAATCAGTTAAAACCAAAGTATAGCCATTCTTGGGCATTTAAAAATAATAGTAACTATCAAGAGAAACTGCCAGAGTCAGAAGTTTTTAGTCAGTTTAAGGCCTACAGACACAGGTAGGCTTAATCTATGTTTGCTAGTAACAGAAGTATAGAGATCTCTACTAAATGTTGTGTTCACATTCTTGATAACCTAGACAATGTTAAAGCTCCCAAATAAAGGCCTGTCCTCTCCAGCCTTTGCTAGACCTTGTTATGGGAACAAACTTCTCAGTTCTTCCACCCCTTGGTGAGAAATTATTGATTTCTGTCATCTTTATAATATGCATTAGCATGTTCCAGATCCTGCAACATTTATATTGTATCAATCTCATTTCAGTACTCATGGCTTTTTGTTCTTCTCCATAGAAGCCACCCATCCCCAGATGCCTTTACAGCCTGATCTCCCTGCAACTGGACTTCTACCATGAACCCCTCAATTGACCCAATTTCTAAAAGGAAGACTCCAAACTGCTTGCCCCACGCTGTCCACTACCAGCTCGAAGAAGTCAGATTGGTCATCAGCCCTTTTCCCTACAGCAATGAAGGAGTTCCTAGTATTAGAGGGGTAAATGAAGTCAGAATTGGGGACAGGCAGTTAATGCAGAAATAGGGGATCAATCAATCGAGAAAATGAAGTCCATGAAATCATCTGCCTTTGGAAGCCTGGGAGGAGAATGAACCTTTTTACATCTCACCTGCAAAAACCAACCCCATTCACCTAGGCAGGAAGGAGAGAAGGCTTCAAAAGAACTGGAGAGCAAGATTTTTTTTTATTTTTTATATAAAATGAATGGGGAATGTGAGATATAAGCCACCTTTCTCTCCCGTGACAAAATTTGCCCACCTCCAACGACCTGTCAATCTGCGTTTGCCCGCCTCCCCGGTTATAGGAATTCCCAGGCTCCCCACCACCTGTCAATCGCAGTCTCCCCACCTCTCACGTTACAGGAATTTCCGGCTTACATTGCTGTAATCTTCCTGCCTCCAGCATTACGTCCTATATGTCATTGGTCCATCAGTCAGTCCTGTAAGATTCTCCATGATTGGTTCGTCTCAGCCCGCAAAATTCCTATGTCTGAGAGAAACCGTGCGCCATCTTTCTCCTTTTTCTTTTTCCCCTTCCTCCGTGCAGACGTGAATTCGTCTGCGCAAAAATAAAGGATTCCTTGTGTGAAAAAAAAAAAAAAAAAAAACTCCATGCAATATGTCCAACTTGTGATACATCAAGAACAGAGATCAAGTCATATTTGCCTTTTTATCTCTAATGGCTATTACAGTGTCTCACATATAGTAGATCTTTAATAAAAGTTAAATAACACAGATATTTGTAAGCTGGCTATAGGAATCCAGACAAAAACAATTAACTCTGCCAGGAGACATTAAGAAAAGGTTTAGAAAGGAAGCTAAAATTAGGTTGGGGTTTAAAAACTATTGACTTAAAAGAAGTTTAGTTGGTGAAAAGTAGGAAAGAGGCATTCTGGTTGAGAGACTGAAATTAGTAAAGACAAGAAGCAAGCAAGCTTAACTTGATTAAAGCAAAAGTAATATTTTGACTAATGCATAATTCATGCTAGATGTTGAAGCATCTATGTGTAGCACTACATTTTAAAGGGGTACTTGCAAGAATAGTAGAGTGGGAAACGTAATAACATACCCAGTTCATAGATGAAAACAGGATAGTTGCACACCACCAAGTGCCAGAAACAGAATTTGAACCATTAGCCCTTCACTATACAGTCTTCCTTCAAAACAGTAGGAAGAAAGAAGCATGGTCTGATGGGTTTTAATCAGGAAAATGTCAGATTCTGGCTTGTTTTAGTTAGGTGGAACAAAGAGGGGAAGGTGGCAACTGTCTACCAAGAGTGAATAAGCTGAATTCAACAATCAAGTTAGAAAATATACATCTCAGATAGCCTAATTCTATTAAATTCATTTGATGAAAGGCATTTATAAACTCTGAATATATAAACTTTTAGTACCATTGAATGCAAAAATAATCCGTGGTAAATTTAATACTTGTGTTTTAAATTAATTGACCCTTATACACATACTCCTAGCAGTAGGATTTTTAATATTAACTTATACCTGTGTGGCTTCATTATACAAGGACATAATTCCAAAGCCAATAAACCAATTACATATATAAGGATTCAAATGCTATTTTTGAAAGTTTTTAAAATTTTAATTTTAGTTAAAATTATCTAATTAGTTAATTATTGTGTATATTTCTGCAATACAATGTCATGTTTGGATCTACAGATACTTACGAAAGATTCAAACTAACACATACATCACCTCAACAATTCATCTTTTCTGTGAGAATTTCAGAAGTCTTTTTTTAGCAAATTTGAAGTTTACAATACATTATTACTAACTGCAGCTACCATGCAGTGAAATAGATCACTAAAGTTTTTTCTCTGTTCTAAATGAAACATTCCACGCTTTCATCAACATCTTTCCTTTCTTCATCCCTCCTCCCCATCAACCTCTGGTACCCACCTTTCTACTTTTTCCCCCCTTTGGGTTTTATATTTTTTAAATTTAAAATTTAAATGTAAGTGAGATCATACAGTAATTGTCTTTTTATGCATGATATTTCACTTAGCATAATGTTTTCCAGTTTCATTTATGTTGTCAAATGACAGATTCCTCCTTTCTCTTTCTCCTTCTTCTTTCAGCATTAGGGATTAAATACAGGGCCTCATGCAAGCTAGGCAAATGCTCTATCATTGAACTACATCCCTAGCTCTTTTTATTTTTTATTTTGAGATAGGGTCTCACTAAGTTACCCAGACTGGCCTCAAAATTGTGATCCTCCTGCCTCAGTCTCCAAGTAGCTGGGATTATAGGTGTGTGCCAACATGTTCAGCAAGGATTCCTTTTTTTATTAAAGGTTGTGTAGTGTTCTATTGTGTATATGTGCAGATAGATAGATAGATAGATAGATAGATAGACAGACATATTTTCTTCATCCGTTCATCCACTGATAGACACTTAGTTGCTTCCATATCTTAGCTATTGTAAATGATGCTGAAATGAACATGGTATGGCGGATCTCTTTGACATACCAATTTCAGTTCCCTTACATTCATACCTAAAGGTGGGAAAATAGATGTGGTAATCTATTTTCAGTTTTCTGCAAAACCTCCATTCTATTTTCCAAAATGGCTGTACTGATTGACATTCCTGTCAATAGTGTACAAGGGTTCCCTTTTCTCCACATCCTCACCAACACTCGTTATCACTTCTGTTTATTACAATATTGATTCTACAGGCATGAAGTGATATCTTGTGATTTTTATTTGCAGTTCTTTGATAATTGGAGATATCAATCATTATTCATATATTTTTTGGCCATTCATATCTCTTTGTAGAGAAATGTCTATTCAAATTATTGTTCACTTTATTTTTCTTTGTTCATGTTAAATCAGTTTGTTTTCTTATTGAGATTTTAAACTTCCTTACATATTTTGGATATTAGCCCCTTATCAGATGTATGGTTTATAAATAGTTTGTAGTCAAAGAGTTCAGGGAAAATCCTTTAAACTGAAATTGGAAGCTGTGACTCCAATATTTTAGATCCACGAAAAATAGTTCAAGTCCATATAATCTTATAACTGTAGGGCTATCCTTCCTCTGAATCATAAACAGGAGCTCTAATAAATTCCACATATGTATTTCTTCCACCTCTAGTCCTGTGAGATTTTTGGCTAAAATATCAACAACAACAACAGGGTTTCATAGTCAAAGGTAAGTGGGAATGCTTCCTATTATAGCACTCTTAGTTCTTCAATTACATGTTAGATTTATAAAGACTTAGAAAAGCCACTTGGGGAAGAGGGATTTACTTGACTAAGAAGTACTTGTTCATGAGACACCACTTAACATTTCACTTGTAATTGAATTGCAGTTGTAAAGCATGGAGAGGAGTACCTTAGAGTCTTAGATCCAGGATCTAAGAACTAAGACCTAGATCAAAATCTAAGATTCAGGAGAGAGACCCTCGGCATAATGGAGGTTGGAACATCATGGTGTACAGGAGCCTAAGTCACATGGGAGAAGAAAGAAAGGTTCAGGTTTCTGTGATTGGTCAGTCTGTTGATTCTGTTCCACTGAGTTTAGTCTCCGGCAGCCCAGTGTTCTTCCTCACTGGCTTTCCCAGTCCTGAAGAACAGTATAGGGACAAGGGATGGTAACCATGATTCTATAAAGACAGCAAAGGAACTGTAGGCATTCCTGGTCCAAATTGGAATCTTCCTAATTGGAGCTTTCTATCTACAGAGGACAGCAGTTAGCTGGGAAACACAATGTTTCTGATGGATACACCCATGTAACATGCCTCTCATTTCTGTGGCTAGCTGCACGTCATTGGGGAAGGTGTAGCTGATAAGGCAGAATTCATTCTCTGGAATGGAAGAAAAGATATCATTCTGTTTCTGTATTTCCTGCCACTTTCTAAACACCCATTTTCTATTGGAGTGTCAGAGAAAAGGAGAAAGAAAAGAATAGTCTATATTTCATTGTTGGCTAACTAAATGGGGGAGAAAGCCTAGCACCAAGCACCAAGACCAGCTCAGCAGGACATAAACCCAGACTGACAATTGCATCTTCATTCCCTTCTCCCTGCTATGCTCAGGCTGTGGCATCATGAGAATGTCAAGACATGACTTCAGTTTTCTAATTATCCAGGGGTTATGTCATCCAGCCAAAGTACTTGCTTCTGTCCCTGTTCCTTGCCCTAGAGCTGACCCTATCTAAGCAAGACCACCCTACTTCCAGCAGAAACTCAAATGCTCCTATTTGCTCATGCATGACTTCTCCCACACACTAAAGAGGTCAAAAGTGTTTAATTCCCAGAGATTATTTCATAATCCAACGGGCTACCACCCTACGGAGACTCCCTGTGAGGTCATTATATTCATTTCCCTGTCCGAAGTCTGTCCTAATGTTAATTCATGTTGTCTCAGAAGTGAGGAGTTCAAGATTTTCCCCTTACTCAGATATTAGATCTTGTGCTGACGGGATGCTTTTGGCAACCTCTCCTAAACAATCACTTTTTTAAAAAGCTCTTTCAATCTCTAAACACGTCTTACCCCCACCCATTCCACCTTCTTTGCCTCTCTGCTTTTCCCTCTGTTTTCCTTGGCAGGTTTTGATGTTGAGTAAACACCCCTTTCATGGAGGTGCTCGTCTGCAAGTAAAGAAAGTGGTAAACTGATGGAGTCCGGATTGTGACTCGCAGACAGGTTCCAGTCCCATGGGGCACATCTGGCAGCAGGGTGAAAGAAAAACAATGACAATGGAGTGAAAATAGAGAACTCCAAGAACTGAGGCTTAAACAATAAAATAAATGTCCTCAATGTAAATGTTCTTAACATCAAGAGCAAGGGACGGATGCAGAGGAAGAAAGACTAGAGAAGAACAAACAATGTTAAAACAGCCATGCTAAGGACAATTTTTAAAATATGAAAACAAAAAAAGCAGCATCAAGAAGTTTCCAGAATGAGATTGGTCCAAAAATGCAAAGAAGTAATTTTAGGACTTTGCATTCCAAGTGTTGTTTGATGAAGGCAGCAGGAATGAACCGCTAGGAGTACCTTCCCCACACTGCCAGAGGGGTCCTGGGCCAGTATCCCCTTAAGTGTCTCATTTGCTGGAGCATCATGGCCTCTTTAAAGGGAATGCAGGGTTATTCATTCCATCATTTCAGTAGGTTTAGAGAATTAATATTTTCCAAGCATTTCATGTTTTGTTTTGTTTTGTTTTGTTTTAGTGTTGAGGATTGAATCCCAGGGTGCTCAATAACTGAGTTGCATCCCCAGTTCTCTTTACTTTTTATTTTGAGACAAGGTCTTGCTAAGTTGCTGAGGCTGGCCTTAACTTTGTAATTCTTCTGCCTCAGTCTCCTAAGTCCACTGGGTTTACAGGTATGCACCAACATGCCCAGCTCATTTCATGTATTTCTAAACTAAATGGTGAGCAGTGCCTTTGGGTGTAATACCCACTTTTTTAATGAGGAGAAGAAGCAGGGACTTTTATAAGTTTGTATGAAAGCAGGATATATTAAGCTGAACAGAAAACAACAGCCCTTTGGAGAATAAAATGAAGATTTATTTGAGTATGAAACTTAGTTTTAAACAAAAGATGCAATAACTAAAGAGGGGATCAAATTCTTAAAGAAAAGTCTATTGATAATGGCATATACAAATCAAAGATTTAAAAATGATAAATATCATCAAGATAGAACCAGCAGGTTCATTTTTAAATACAAGAAGAGTACAGTCAAGTCAGGTTTCCATTTAGCAGAAAATCTTCCCTTGGAAAAACAAAAACATTCTTTCTGAGCATCTAAGCACATTAATGGGATGACATCTTGGCCTCATAAAACAGACAAACATTGTTTTCTATGTTAATTCTTCAGGCAAACAGATCAGAAAACCCTAAAGATGCTACTGGTAGAAATAAGAACCATATTATCCTCTGTACTTCTACCAAGTGGTAGAAGCTTTAGTTTGTCTAAGCAATTAACAATAGGTTTGTCTTTGCCAAAAGCAAAACAACAACAGTAGCAAAAGGTACAGATGGACCCAGATCCTCAGTGGTTCAATTGACCTTGAGGAGTTCATACACCCATCATGCAGCTCCTCATCCCTGACTCATCAGCTGTCACTGGCATCCCATTCCTCACCAGATGTCAAGGACAGAGTCACTATAGTCAATAAACACATGCTTAATTAACAAACAATAACAAAATGAAATGAAGATAAAAATAAAAGCATTCACCTTCCTTCAAGGCTTTAAGGTAAACAGACTAAAGGCGAGATGTCCAGAAGAGGAACATTTGGCAATTTGGTTAATAATTCAAGAAGCATTGGGACATTGCTTTCTAAAATGTTAGAGGAAAACCTAGAGAGAAAACAGGAGAAGCCATAGAAGCCACAAGGGACTGATGTTATGAGTCACTAGTCCAGAGGCCAAGATTGCTAAAGCCACACTAGATAGGGTTCTGTCCAAGTGCATGAGACAGGGATGCTTCTGCATCTAGAAGGTGGAAAGGAACCTCCAGAGGTCATCTTACACATGATACCTAGGATCTGCAGGGAAGAAAACTGATCCTAAGGACAGAGGGGAATTCTTTGGGAAGCATTATTCCAAAAACGATGGGTGACATTCAAAAGAGAATTTGGGGAACAGTGGAATATCTGCTCCTTTCTTCTTCCAAAGCTTTGCAACTCTGATCCAAGGTCTTGGACCAGTTAGTTACATGGGGAAAGGGGCCTATAACAGGTAGGACTGTATGGATAAAATTTCTATAAACCATTTGAGCATAAGGTTATGTTCTTCATGAACTATTGTAAAAAAGCGAGTATAAAGAATTTCACTGAAAGAAATTGAAGAATGCATACACAAGAATAAACAGAGTCCTCAAAGCCATAACTGCCTACACCAAGTCTGCATTATTCCAGTCTTCAAAATCCTTTAGTAGATTCCCACTGTGTTCCATATGAAGCTGAAATTCCTTGCCCCAGTGAACAAGTCCTATGCAATGACCCTTCCCTTCCTTACCAACTGCATCTCCTCCTACTCTTCCTCCTTCTTCATGCTCAGCCATTATGAACTTCTTGATGTTATTCAGGAAAACAAAACCTACTCCAGCCTCTAGGCCTCTGTTGGCTTTTCCTACTCTCTGGCCTGCTCTCCCTAAAACATCCCCTGGTTTCCTCCCTCATTTCATCTTGGATCTGATTAAATGTTACCTCCTAAAAGAGGCCTTTCCTGATCCACATCATCCAGAAAAATGTGGACATCCAGACATTCTCTACTGCTTTATTCTGCTTTAATTCTGAACATTTATTATTACCTAAATTAAAATTAAATGTTTATTTGCATTTTTTTTTTTTTGCTTCCTACTAGAAAGCAGTATTCACAAGAATTTTTTTTGTGTGTGTGGGGTCATGTGGTACTGTGATTGAACTCAGGGGCACTCCACTACTGAGCCACAACCCAGCCCTATTTTGTATTTTATTTAGAGACAGGGTCTCACTGAGTTGCTTAACACCTTGCTTTTACTGAGGCTGACTTTGAACTAGCAATCCTCACGCCTTAGCCTCCGGAGCTGCTGAGATTACAGGCATGTGCCACCATGCCCTGCACAAGAACATATTTAAGTGTTTTTATTGTATATCTTACTTTGTATTTTATTTTTCTGAATATCCATTCCTCAGAACCATGGCTCATGCAACATAGATTCTTAGTGAATATTTATTGATTAATGAATGAATGCAATCCAAAAAATAGGACCTGTTTAGGCAATCTCCAGACTAAACTCTGAACCCCAGAGCCAATGTCAGCAACCAAAAAGAATGGTGACAAAACAAAGTGGGAAAGAAGCAAGGACAGGGGGTTTCTGCCATGGATGAACTCCTGGCATATAACCATCCCAAGATGACAGCAAAAGAAGACCTGCCAAGGGAGAAGAAATCAAGGTTGTAAGAGTAGAAAGCTACATGACTCATTTCAAGAGTAGACAAAAAGGGACATCATTTGGTGATCATGAGACCAATATTAGGAGGACAAGCAACTGCTTAGGGAGTTCTGGGGCCCATAAGGAAGAATTAGAGTTGGGCTAGGCCTTTCCTATTCTGAAGACGGAGGATGAATCAGGATTATACTGATTGGTTAATAATAGTCTCATTATGTGCTGAGGCCAATGTGGCCAAGGAAACATGGTAATCACAGATCCATCTCAAGGTCAGTCTGTGACATTTTTGTATTACAATGCAGCTCAGTCTCATGATTTGTGATTCTACGTCAAGCTGAATGCTGGAAGGACTCTACTAAAACTCTTACCACTCATAAGCAAAACATTAAAACATGGTTACCAGATCTTTTCTGAGAAATGAGGACCTGTGTCAAATCATCTGATAGTCTGACTCGTTTGTGGAGTTACCTTTGCAAATATATCCCAAGACAGCACAGTAGGGATGGATTTTCTTGATCTTAACTATCTTCATCAACACTGAACACTGAAATATAGCAAAAACAAAAATAAAGTCATAAAGTCATAAAATAAGTTTAAAAATAAGTCATCTGATACCCAAAGTTTTGGAAACAAGCAAACTATGCCTAAATCTCTTTTCTCTATAAACAGTGCAATCATAAAACTAACAAAAAAAGGAAACAGAAGCCCAGTGCAGTGGTGCATGCCTGTAATTCCAGTGGCTCAGGAAGCTGAGGCAGGAGGATCACGAGTTCAAAGCCAGCCTGGGCAACTTAGTAAGGCCCTAAGCAACTAAGCAAGACCCTGTCTAAATAAAATATAAAACAGGCAGGTGATGTGGCTCAGTGGTTAAGCACCCCTGGGTTCAATCCCTGGTGAGGAGAGGTAGAATGGAGAATTAATACTCTTAAATTCTATATTTTCTACAATGAATGAATATTTACTGAAAAAAGACTGAATGCAGACAGACAGCAGCATCTTACTAACAAATTTTAGTTTTAAAACCATGCTTTCAACTTTGGAATGTTTATAGACAAGTTTGTTTATCTAAAGTAAATTACACCCCAGTGAATTTCTTAAAGTTACTACAATGCTAACTCATTTAGTACCAGGCATGACTAACACGTATCAGTTTAATAAGTCTTGGCAGTGTGCAAGTGGAAGAGATGGAAAGAGATACTATCACAGTTTATAAACAAAGAGGGGAACGACTAATGTTACATGAATCCATTCACACTTGAGAGTGCCAAGATTTTTTTTAAAGTTACAGTGCTGATCTCCATGATAATTAAATAACAGACACAAGTTGTACTGGGTTTCATTCATCAGTACAAATGAGGTGGGTTTTCTGCAATGCAGGTGTGCATGGCAGAAGTGTACACATGCCCAAAATGTCAGATTCTCACTCTGCACATGCTGGTGAGGTAAGAGGGGAAATACTGTGAATGCTCTCCTCAGACTGATAGAACACAGGCCCAAGGAATGACCTCCACCACCATAATGCAAACATTCCAAGTAGAGGCCATGAAATGAGATGAACCCTAGAAGTGGATTCAAAGTAAACTTTAGTGATTCATCAAGAGTGCAATTTCTAACTTAGGAGAAACACAAGTGCCTGGGTTTGTGTCAGATTTCTCTTCTGAATTTTTACCTAGGCAGTGCTGATTCATTATAATGTTCTATGTACTGGAATATTGTTCTTTAAAATATACATTACTTGGAGGAGAGGCTGATTCTAAAATTGGGACAGGAAGATGAGTCCACAGAACTCTTGTGGCTCAAGTAAGTAAGGAAGTGCTCAAAAAACAAAAGAACAGTTGGATATTAGGTAATTTATATCCTTTTATTTTTTAAATCTTATTCTTAGTTAAGTATCTCAGGCGATGCTAAGATCATCAATTCACCATATTTTGAAAGCCCTGCCTTAGAACCACCACCACCATTTATCTTTCAGTAAAGAGATGGGTAGGAAATAGCATTGTTTTCCAAGTTAAAGTCAGATGGTCTGTTCTGTACTACAAACAGCTTCTGAGGAAAATGTTCCCTTAAGTTGGGGAGATTTGCATTATTTTTTGACCATTTATGCATAAATAATACCTCTTCTAGTTTATGAGACTATGAAGTGCTACTCTAGATAAAGAATGTGCTACCAAGGCAAACATTGGAGGCCACAGGGCAATGGCTATGTTCCAGGAACTTCCAAAGGACTTAACCCAATCTGTTCAACATCTATTACCCCAACTTAAAAGCAAAGGGCATACGTGAGTTTACCCAGCTTTTGCTTCCTTCCCTGGTTGAATTCTCCCTTTTATTGGTTTTTGTATTTTCTTTTTCTATGGTTTATTCTCTCATTTTAGTGCAGCATGTCCACTCGAAGTCTCTTGAAAAGAAAATGAATGGGAGATAAGTAATTTGCAAACTTCCATGCCTCAAATGATTTTTTCTCATATCCACATATTGGTTGGATAGTTGAAATGTCAAATATTTTAAGCTTAAATTACTTAGTTATAAACTTAAAACTCTCCTCATAATTTTTAAAGTATTGTCTTTCTGTATTCCATCTATCAATTTTGTTGGATAATAAGTCATGCTTATTTTTTCTCCTTTTTTCAATAATTTTGACATAATTTTGTCTCTGGAAATCTTTAGGATCTTCTTTTCTATTCCAGTTATTCTATAAGTCAGGTTATTTTTGTGCCTCAGTGTTGATCATCTTTATTCATTTAGCTGGAATCTTTTGTTCTGAGAAGCTTTCTCCTATTTCTTCTTTAATAATTTAATCTCCTTTATTTTCTTACTCTTTCAGGATTCTTACGTTGTCCCTCTTGAGTGGATGATGTCTCAACTTCTCATAGTTAATCCAATGTGACTCATATGGTTCTTTGTCAATAAGGAGTTCACGTATGTTCAATGTTACCTATCTCATTACATTTCTAGTGTTTCTTAGAAATTCATTCCCTGAGTAATTTCCATTACCCTTAATTAAGATTTACTCAATGCTCATCTACATTAAACTGTTCATGCTGTTAGCTGGGAAAGTGATGTTGGAAAGAAACAGTTTTTTATTTTATGATCTCAGTGGGATCTTTTTGTAGCAATTCTATTATGATAGCTCATCTGGGTGCAATCTCCATCTTAAATCAATTTTCAATTTTACAGGTTAGAGACTAATTCAGTGTCAAGATTATGCTCTGAATGATCCTAGTGGTGTTTTCAAGTTTTTGTGTCTTTGAGTTGGTGACACTTAGCAGAAGCAACCCTTGGCTTATCAAATGAGGTTTCTTTGGACTAGAACAGTTGTTAGAAATAAGACCACAGTGAACTCAACTAGGTAGCAGCATTTAAAGAGTGGCTTCCAAAGCAGATAACTATACTTGTTCTTTGAATGGTAGATAACTCTGAAGTTAGGGAATTTAAAATGGAATGTATAATATGTGTGTTGACTTCCCAACGTAATGCAAAACATGGTGTTGTTGTAATTTTGTCTTACAAAAAATCATGTGTGAGACAATGGAAGAAAGATTAGAGATGAAATGACTGGGTTATGAGAACCTTAACCTAATCAGTTACACTAATCCACTTGAATGGATTAACTAGATGGTATCTACAGGCAGGTAGGGTGTGTCTAGAGGAGGTAAGTCCTAGGGGCCTGCCTTTGAGGCTCATATTTTGTCTGTGGTGAGCAGAACTCTCTTTGCTTCCTGATTGCTATGTCCTGAACTTCTTTTCTCCTCCACACCTCTACCATGACCCTCACCTCAGGCCTAGAACAATAGAGTTGACCATGTATGGACTGAAACCATGAGTGCTGAATAAACTGTTCTTCCTCTAAAATTATTCTTATTAGGTCTTTTGATCACAGCAATGAAAAAGCTGACTAAAACACACGGCTTAATTTCACTTTTTTGATATTCTCTGGACTAGTCAACTTCACATTCCTCATAGATGATACTTAGTGTGGGTGAGGGTATGCCTTCAAGCACTCATTATCTCAAAGTCTTTTGAAGAAATTTCAGGATATTATACTACTATAGAAGGACTTGACTGTGTTTATGTATCAGAAGGTGCTCTTACTTATTATTCTTAATTTTTAATCTATCATGATTAGTGTGCCTATAACCTCTAGATGTTTCTCTAGACGTTTTATTTGCTCCTTTCTTCTTAAATGTGGATCATTTCATGACTTCCTGGACCTCAGTTGCAATAAAACACTCTAGAAGATGAAAATGCATTTATTAGTGCCATAATGCTAATTAGTAATATCTGTTTTATCATTCGTTTTTCATTTCATCTCATTTAATTTTCATTCTTGTATCATATTATTTTTCCTCTTGCAGTGTGGCTTAGTAGAACCAGAAGGACTTGAGAGTTAAACTTGGATCCAATTAATAAATCTACCACTTGTTCTGGCTTTGTGATCTTGATTGAGCTAATTAGCCTTCCCAAGCTTAAATCTAAACTATGACCAACTGTACTGATTTCACAGACTTATTATGAGCATGATATAAGAAAATGACTTTCATCTTACTAATATATAATTAGTATCTGTATGTGTAATTTTGAATAATATGATTCTATTCATCAAGTTAAATAAGTGTTTTTCAGACCTGTTGTGCACAAAAACACTGGGGTACTTAAAAATAAACACAAGTGTCTGAGCCTCAAAGCTTATGATTCAACCGTCCTCAGGTAGGTCCTGGAAGTGGTATTTTTTAAAGCTTCCCTGGTGATTCTTATGTGCACCAGTGATGGAAACTATCAGGCAAGGGCTCAGTGGATGTTAGCGATCATCACTCTAGGGTGGTGATGAATAATATCTTCTCAGAAAACATAAAATGGTAATAATACTTCAGCCTCCATGGGAAAGACAAGAATCTGTGGGTTACAAAAACAGTTTGTTCTCACCTACTCTTGGTTCACAGTACTGGAGGAAAGGGACCATTCCATGCAGCTTCTCTTCTTTCTTTGTCTGTACCTATGAAGGCCCTTGAATATGGTTTTATAGGTTCTGTGAAAACAGAAGAGGCCAGAATTTTTAATACTAGCAATGTTTTTTTCAATTTAGGAATTATTACTCAGAGATACTCTAATTTCACACAAAATTTGATGCAAAAATAAGGGGGAAATCAATTAGTAATGAGTCAAAATTTAAATGACAGTTATGCCAAATTTTCTAAAATTTTGATATTTATTTCTTTACAATACTTTAAAAGGAAAATAAGAGGAAAGCTTTAATATGTGTACCAAAGAAAACTTTAAGCTATTTTGGGATAAATATTAACTCAAAAGTTTTCTATAATCTTATTTGGAAGACTATGTACTATGATGGTTTTTGCTTTCAATCTACAAAATCTCCCATAAATCTCATAGCAGTTTGTTACTAGTATTGAGGGATCCATAATTAAGTTATTCCATACTTAAAAGGTAATTCTAGAAAGTAAGTCAGAACAAACATTTAACATGCTAACAACACCAGAACATAGGCAAGGCCACCAGGGAAGAATAAAGTTCTGATTTCTTTTGTAGCTTGTCCAGAGGTCTGGATACAAGGAGAATTAATATACAGTACTATGTCAAAAGTAAATACATTATTACTTTTATTATTAACAATAATAATACATTTATTCACTGCACTGAAAGACTGTATAAACAACCAAAAATAGCTACTTAAAAGAATTACTACAATGTTTGGAAATGTAAAGTAGAAAATGTGCAATAGGATATTTCTTCCAGGACACACATACAAATTCACATCAAAGCTATGTGGTATAAACCTTTATGGGTTTTCCTATAAAATGCAACTAACATGTATTACTAAACCATTTTATGTTATTATAGAACACCTACCAGTTTCTAGGCACTGTTCTAAATGTATCTTCTCATTCAATCCTCACAATAACCTAACCTTTATTATCCCTGTTTCACAGATTGGTGAACTGGGGCTCAAAGAGTTTAGGTCTTTAGTATTTAAGATGTGGTCCAGGAGCAGCAGTAGCAGCAGCATTAGCCTGTAAGAAAGGTGAAATCTAGACTTTTCCCAACAACCATGGAATCTGCATTGGCAATTTAAGAGGTCACCAAGTGATTTGAAAGTAGGTCTGAGTTAAGTAATTTACCCAAGGTCATGCATACTACCATAGGCAAATTTAACTTAGTCCATGTTGCTATAAAGCAGGCTCTAAAATGTATATCTTAGGAAGTAAATGGTAATTATTTCATGTTATGAATGATAATAATAGAGGTAAGATTGTGAAAATGGTCACTGTACACGTAGGTCATCAGAATGTAGGAGGGTACCTAAGACTATGTATCCTACAGGTGTGAGTGTGTACCTTACAGGTGTGAAGCCCTCTGCCTCCACAGAAATGGTGGCCCACTGCCCAGAAGAACAATTCCATTGGTTTCATCCTCTGCCCAAAGCACCCACTCATCAAAACATCTATCTTACCTACTCACAGGTAAGAAGCCATTATCTTTGAGGGGGTCAGAGGAGGAAATACACCATTTTCCCCTTGCCATGGCTGTTATTGCCATCTCTAATTGTCCTCTGTGTCTGAGGTTTAGTTCATGCTCCTATTCTGAGTCCCTTCAGAACAGTGCCACCAGTGGGATACCCTCTTATTTGAATAGGTGTAGTTCTCCAACCTTTAAGCAAAGGCAAAGTCCCCTCATTTGAGTCTGTGAATCCCCTGGCTAGTTCATGTGTATTCATAGGTAAGTCCTGTCAGCTACCACTTGGTACCTTCTGTTTTTCTCCCCCTCCTCAAATTTTCCTATTTCCAACCCTTTTCTCTATATCCACAGACAATACTCTTTAGGCTGTCACAACTGCAGCTTCTCTCGAAAATCTCCCTGCACCAGGCAGTGGCCAACACATTCTTTCTGGAAGTGCTTTTGAACTTAAGGTTGATGTAACTTGTGCACCTGCAGGGAGAAAAGTGTTGTCCCTTCTGGGCCCTGCCACACCTCTGGAGATTCACATCAAAGTGCGATTTGCAGGACCAACTCACAGCTGTCTCACCCCTCAGCTAAGTCTTTGCTCCTCGACTTCCTCCTCTGCCTGATTCTCTCTTCCTGTTCTATACAATCTGTCTATATCACTGTATATGGGAGCTTTGTACAGTACTTGGAACATGCATATGTTTAATAATTATTGATTGTTTTGAATGGTTGATTCATTTCTTTCCTTAGTTCTTCATGCAAATTCTGCAGGCCTGGACACCAAGCCACCAGACATGGTCAGACATGTTCCAGTCACTTCAAGTGGAGATAGCTGAAACTCTTTCCAAGTTTCCTTTTCATTAACAAGGAGAAAGGATTCTGAAAAGATGGATGCATGGGCATGTCAAACCCACATCAGGTATATCAGGCTCATAAGCTTATCAACCACACCAGACACTGAATGATGCAACCCCTTCCCCTGAAACACATTAATGGAGTGGTATTTAAGACTGTGGTATGGTGGCACTAACTGGTCTTTCATCTATCAGACCATCTGTAAATGTCTAGGAGGCCAACAGGCACCAAAATCCCAACTCTTTCTCCAGAATTACAGTAGGTCAGTCTCCCTAATCCATTTGAAATTGCCTGCCCTGGGGATCCTTGCCTTGAAAAAGTTCTGTAACAGGAACAGTTGGGCACCCTGAACAAATTCCTCAGCTGATTCCTGATCTAACCATCTGTAGTGATTATTTTGCATCTGTATCAGTTGCTACCTTTGCTTTGGGTTCTGCCTCTTGAAACCCTGTGGCCATTATTAACCCTTCCTTAGCTATTCTGTAACTCATATACCATTGTGTAAAGTGTGATGTGTGAGTTCAGTGTTATAAAGATTAGTAAGGAGCGAGGGGAAGAACAGAAGCTCAATGGATTAGACAAAAAGGAAGGAAGGAAGGGAGTGGGAAATGAATAGGAAAAACAGTGGAATGAATCTAACATGACTTTCCTATGTACATATGTGGATACACCACAGTGAATCTCCACATCATGTACATACACAAGATTGGGAGCCTAATTAGAATAAGACATACTTCATGTTTGTATAGATAAGTCAAAATATACTCCAGTGTCATGTATAACGAAAAAAAAAAACAAATAAAATTTTTAAAAAATTTAAAAGATTAGAAGAACCTGTCAATGCACTGTTAATGGCTACCAAGATAGCCATGAATATTCTGTGATATAATGCTGATGAAAGTGATATAGTTTGTGAATTTATTGTTATGTGTTTTAGTTTTTGCATCATTGTGACAAAAATACCTAACAAGAACCACTTAGAGGACAAAAGGCTTATTTAGGGTTGATGGCTTCAGAGGTCGCAGTCCATCGATGACTGACTCCATTGCTCTGGGTCCAAGGTGAGGTAGCACATCGTGAGGGAAAGGTCCAGTGGAGGAAAGCTGCTTAGCTCATGGTGGGATCAAAAACAGAAGGACAGAAGGAAGAAGGAGCCACAGGAAATGAACCCTTCTATGGTGTTACCCCAGTAACCCACCTCCTCTAGCCATGATCCACCTGCTTACAGTTCCATCCTGTCATTCAAATGAGGATGGACTGATTAGGTTATAGCTCTCATAAGCTTATCATTTCAACTGAATATTCTTGCATTAAAAGGAGTTTGGGGTTATACCTCACATCAAAATTATAATATTATTTAATAAAGTCTGACATTGTGGAAAGACACAAACATATTCAGTCTATGCAAATTGCATAGTTCACTTATAACAAAAAAAGAAGTAAGACTCCAAGTGACGCTCACCTAGTGTTGATTTTGTCAGGAAATCTCCAGTCTCAGGAATATGTGAATTAAAATATCAATGAATTCTTATCTGTTTTGGTTCATTTATTTCTATTAGGAAAATCAATATGTAACCAGAAACTAAACTGTTGTAAAATTAATTATGACATTCAATTTATTCTTATAGTCATCTTGTGAAATAAATATTTTTTTAGGTTTGGTAACTGAGGCTGAGTCGGATTGGTAAATAAATTAGGTAGCTAAGAAGAAACACAATTAATTGGTGTATAGGTTGGATTAAAACTCACATCTACTGCCTCCACATTAAGTCAGTTTTCTAGTAAGTGTGAACACTGGCCCAAGAGAATGATAGGCTGTATCCTTTGATGGAAGTCCTTGTAAGTGGATGTAACTTATCCCAAGTCAAGAAAGAATAATGGCTCTAAGCCTAAATGGCCTTAAATGAGGAAAATGCTGTATGTGGTTTTATTTAGGTTTGTCCTTTGTGGCACCTACAGAAACTGTTCAACCAGGTCAGTTACAGACTAGTGTGGAATAACCCCTACCAAAATGTCACTGGCAGGAGTTCAGTGACACTTAACTGTCCCTACCGAACTGTCAACAAAAGACTGACATAAAAGAGAAAATAGCGTGGGCCCTGTGAATGGTGCTGACAGAAGAATGTACTGCCACTGCCAAGGGCAAGCCTTGCCAACAAGAGTCACCATCGTTGGGACATGCTGATGAGACATGCCCAGGAATGCATACCCAACAAGAGCTGCCTCCACTGAGATCCAATTCCACTAGAGGTTGTATGGAGGCTGCCCACTGTCCCCACCCCTGGGAGATAGTCCAAGGCCACCACTGGGAGTCCCAGATAACATGTAGCCTGGGGAGACCTGGCTCCCCTCATCATTCCCAGGGTGAGTCACATTTGTGAGGATAGAGTTTGTTGATCTTTCAGGAAACTCCTCATGAGAATGAATAACAAATTCCCAAATGAAAAACTGGCAGGATTTGAGGCACTGAAACTTGAGGTTTGGGAGCCTTCAAGAGAGAATTTCAGTTCTGACTGGGTTCCATGGTGGGGGAGAGTCTGGAGATGGATTGCGAGTTATCATTTGCCATTTGCTTTGGAACATGTGGCCAGCAGCTGTTTAGAGAAAAGAATCTCTTTTAACCTGTGGGGGTCATCATCACCACTGAGCAATGACTTTTTTCCCCTTGGAGTTGATTTTATCTTTCTGGCACCTCCACCTTTTTGACATCTATTTTTGGGGTGTAACCTAATTCTCTCCTGAAATTTCTGGATGTTTCTCTGAGACTCTTGCCTTGCTCTTTATTAGCAATTGCTTTTCTGGGAGTTCTATTTACATGACTTTGCTTAAGGGTCCCCAGACTCCCCTCAATCAACTGCCTCAGCCTGCCAATGCAGCCCATTCTTTCATCATTTCATGCCTGTTTGGGGCTTGTCTTGCAGTTCCCTCAATGTTCCCTTCATGTCCCCACCACCCAAACACTTCACTCTTCACTCTCACACAAAAACACCCTCAGCAATGTTTACATATAATAAGCTACCTTTTTCCAGTGCTTGAGAAATTCTCTAGGAAAAACTTAGTCATTTGTGGAGGCTTCTTTAAACTCTATCGTTCTGCTGAGTTTCCAGGTAATTACTGCTAAACTGCAATGCTTGTGGCCTAAGAGCAGCCTCGGATTACCTTCTCCAAGCAAGCCAAGAACATTCCCATGGCACCAGACAGAGTTTCCGAGGGTGGGAGGTCACTGCTAATCCCTCCCTCACTGAACATGTGCCACAAAGTGCTTCTTGTCCCACAGGCTCAATGTGCAGGCTAAATGACAGACTGTATCAGGGTGTGTTAATAAACACAGTGTTTCTACTTGTCCCCAGCACAATGGCTGGCCTCCCCTCCATAGGCTTTAGATGTCACTGATGGAAGTCATCACTTGTATTCTCACATACACTCCCTTGTGAGCAAGTGGCCTTATGGAGATGACCCACATGAGACTTGTGGGGCAATACTTTGCCTTGCATAAAAAATTTTCCCTAACAAGTTGTATTTCTTTGGTTTACTAGTAGCCAGAGTGTTAAAAATTCTGAAATTTTATTTCCCTCATCTGTTTTTCTCTCTTCTTACATAAAAAAAAAAATTGGAAATAATGTAATAAATTCTCATTATAGGGAATAATCTCACATAGCACATTCTCAATGAAGATAATGAAAACATTTTAGTTACTATATTTTCCATAAAATAATTTCAGTGATTGTTTTAACCTAAAAGTCTTTTCTCATTATAGTAGATGAAATTTTGTGTTGTTTCTTGTCTTGTTCAGACTCATCTTTGTGGTTAACAATAAAAAAAAAAAAAAAAAAAAAAACAGAAACACTGAATATGTAGTGTTTTGTCTCACCTGAATTTTGAAAATGGGAAAATATGCTCTGAACTCAATCAGCACCTGGATATAGACCACAAAAAGGCACATAAGAACATCAAAAATCTCACAAGATAAAGAGAATAATCATTATTTAATTAGCTTAATCCTTTAATTATTAAGCTATTTCAATGCATGTAAAACAATGATTAATTTAATTGAATAATTATTTAGTGATAGTAAATAGGTATAAATCAATAGGTTTACAGATTAATTCATTTCCCCTAAATCAGGACTATTGATTTATGTATTGAGAAACAGTCTTCTCTAACTCATTGGATTTTTTTTTTTTTTCATCACTAAATAATAGACCGAGTACCTGATAGCTCTGGTTCAAGAAGAGTGGAAATAAGGTTAAAAATGAAGATAGAGTTTAAAGTCAGCTTCAGCAACTTAGCAAGGCCCTAAGCAACTCAGGAAGACCCTGCCTCTAATAAAATATTAAAAAGGTCTGGGGATGTGGCTCACTGGTTCAATCCCCAGTACCAAAAACAAACAAACAAACACAGAAAAATGAAGGTGCAGTGGGGCGTTCTGCTCAAGGGACTGCCCTGAGGTGGACAATCTTCTCCAAACAGCACACAAAGAAAAAACTAAGAGAGCAAAATTGGCAAAACAACCATTTCTTGTTGATTACAGGCAGGTGATAAACTAAGAGGCATTCTTTGTGGAAACATTCCTAGAGTGCCAGGTAAGAATGCCTGGGTGTGTGGCCTGCTTGCTGGGGGTTTCCCGCCCTCTGCCCCTTCCCCCACTAGCTTAGTTGGTAATAACAGCAACTTCAGTACTTTGGAACTCTACTCAAAAACCTTCACTTTTGCCACCACAGGAGGCAGACTTGATTTCAGTCAGGGAACAGAAACTTGCAACTTAACAATGTTACTAAGTTTACTGAAATTTAAGTCTAACATAAAGTTAATTATGGTAAGATTTCAATAAAATAAAGATTCATGTAACCATCTCCAGAGCAAAGAAACCTCAAAAATATAGTTAATAAAATAGGAATTAAAATTATACAGAATCTGTTAACCAAAAGAAGGTGGTAAAGGAAAGGCAGAGGGAAGGAGAGAGAGATGGGACACATAGAATACAAATGCCAAAAAGTAACAGACTAAACACTCTGGTTCAAAGGCATAGAGTGTCTGGGTTAAAATGATAGATTATATGCTTCCCCAATAGATACACTTGACATTCAAAGACACGCATCATCTCAAATTTAAAAGACTGATAAAAACTATTCCATGAAAACAGTACTCTGAACAACCACCTTAAGAGGGCTACAGGAGCTACATTAACATTCTACCCATGTATTTCAATTGCGGTGGGTCAAGAATCCTCATGTCCCCACTGAGTCCTCTGCGGAGGACCTCACAAGGCTACAGTCCAGGTGACAGTTTCAGTGTCATCTAAGCTCACTTACTGGCAGGATTTACTCCTTTGCAGTTATTGCACTGAACTCAGTTTCTTGCAAATCATTGGCCAAAGGCCACCCTCAGTCCCTAAGTTAGCTCTCTCAAAACCAGCAGGGTAGACAGAATAAGAGACTCTGGTATAGCTCTGGATCATTACAACTATCTGGCAATATAGAAAACTCCACTCTACAGCAGCAGAATCCGCATTCTTTTCATGAGCACATTGAACACTCTTCATGTAATAAATGTATATTGCCTCTTAGGTGCTAAGGTTTGGGAGATTTATTATGAAGCAATAGATAACTAACATAGAGGGAAACTTCTTTGACTTGATAACTGTAAAAGTTACCTGGTATTAAATGTTACTAAGATATTAGCTACAAGGTTTTTAATATTAGGCAAATTTTAAAACCTATGGTTGATATGTTAGCAACATTTCCATCACTGAGACAGACACCTGAGAAAATTAACTAGAGGAGGCAAGATTTATTTGGAGCTCATTGTTTCAGAGGTTTCAAACCTTGATTGCTTTCCTCCATTGATCTGGGTCTGTGGTGAGGCAGAACATCATGGCAGGGAGGATGTGGTGGAGCAAATATGCTCACTTCACAGTGGCCAGGAAGCAGACAAAGACAGGGAGGAGGGGACATGGAATGAGATACACCCATCAAAACTATAACAGCTAACATAATTTTTAGTGATCAAAACCTGAATATTTTCTAAGACAGAGAATAAGGCAAGGATGTCCACTCTCACCACTTGTATTCAACATCATACTAGAGATTCTAGGCAGGACAGAAAGGCAAGGAAAAGAAATCAGAGACATAGACATACAATTGCCTATAAAGAAAATCCTATGAAATCTATAAAAATATATTTGAATTAATAAGCAATTTCAGTTGGGTTACAGAATATAAGGTCAATATACAATTCAACTGTTTTTGCATATTAACAATGAGTAATCCGACAATAAAACTAGGAAAAATATTCCATTTAAAAGAATATTCCTATTAGTGAGAGGTTAATTGTGAGTCAGAATAGTTTTCTAGGAACTGAAAGAGGTTGAATAATGGTTTAAAATAAATTTACAGGGGGCCACAGGAAGTGTGGAATATATAAGGGGTAGAAAAGATGTAACGTATTTCCTCACTCATAATGAGGGTCATGACCTACATGCCTATAAATAAAGAAAAAGAAGAGAGAGAGGAAGGAAGGAAGGAAGGAAGGAGGAAGGAAGGAAGGAAGGAAGGAAGGAAGGAAGGAAGGAAGGAAGGAGGAAGGAGGAAGGAAGGAAGGAAAGAAAGAAGGGAAGGAAGGAAGGAAGGAAAGAAGGAGCTTAACAAGAGGGAAGTATAGCAAAAACTTTAGCCAATTTAACCATAGTCTTGAATGAAAACCTTCAGAAATGAATACTTAAAGAACCAGGAAAAACCATTTCCATATTTGGTTTGATAGAGAATGAAGTGAGTTCTGTAGAAAGGTGATTGGACAAAAGGGTAAAATCAAATGGAAGAGACCAGGGAGGCAGCAAGGCCTGTCTGTTCAAATTCTTCTTGGCCACTGTGGGTAGTATGCTTCCCCCTGAGTAGAGCATAGAGCAGGACCCCTCTGGAAAGAGAGTTTTCAAGGGACAGAATGACTTTTCTAGGTTTTAATGGCTTGCTTTGAGTAGAATTGATTCCTGTCTGTATGACTCATCCTGGAGAAGAATTCAGGTTTGTATGAAACACATCAGGGGCACAGGCAGGCGACAGGACAGCAAGCATAGCATCAGAGAGAAAGACCTTCTGAGGCCTTTCCAACATCCTTTAGCTTAAGTGTTCAGCATTCGAAGTGCCTTACTTTGGAGTATCATTTTCTGATTCTCAGCAATATCCTGCAAGCCATATTCAGAAAGTTGCAATTACCTTAAGAACTAGTAGAAAATATTAAGGATTATATATATATATATATATATATATATTATATATATTTTTTTTTTTTTTTTTTTTAAGCTAGATAGCATAGCATTTCTCTTTTGGAAAGATCATTCTGGCTGCCATGTAGATTGGTTAAGAAAAACTGAAGATAGGGAGAGAGGATGCTATTTTAGTAATGCATGCAAGGAAAGAGCTGGCAAAACTAAAAAGAAGTAGTCAGATTTGGGGGCTATTTTGAAGATAAGTTATCTGAAATGATTAGGTGTATAAAACAAAGGTATGACTCAATAAGTATTCTGGTTTTTTTTTTTTTTTTTTTTTTTTTTTTTCATGAGTATAGGTTTCTCGGAGAAAGCTGCCTTGAGAACTATGATAGTACATTGTAGGCAAAGTCAAACTTGCTCATGGAAATTTTCTTAGTCTACGTTGCCTGGTGGCTTGCTGGGAGGTCCTGAGCTGTGATAGTCACAGTAGATTAATTACAAGGACTCTTTCAATACTAAGAAACTTTAGGCAATAATAGTGGACAAAATGCAAGAAATAGAGAGCATCTTAGAAATGAGCAATGGATGAAATTCTTCTGCCAGAGGGCAAAAATACTCCTAGATCAAGATAAGCAGCAAACTGGGCCATGGCTTTTTCTTTTTCTTTATTTTTTCTTAAGAACATTGCTTATTCACTTAATTATTCATTCAACAAATATTTATTGCACATTTACTATGAGTCAGGAATTATTTCAGGCATTTAGGACACAAGGATGATCAGGACAACAAGATGCACTTACCCCAATGAATCTTACATTCTAGGGGGAAGAGAAGCACAATAAATAGATAAATACATGAGCGAGGTGATTTCAGAGATTCTGAAGTGCTTCAAAGGATGCAAGCTTGGAGATGTGAAAAAACAGGGTCTGGTGAGGGGAGTCCTTAAGTAGGGTAACCAAAAAGACTCCACTGAGAAAACAGCACCCACAATGAGAGAAATAACCCCTGAAGACATCATTAGATATTATGGTTGTAACAGAGGATTCAAAGTGGTACTGATGCATTCATATTCTACTTATGTCTGAAGTTGAAGTAAGCAAGCTGAGACAATTTTCGTCTTGAATTTTTTTTCTAAAATCCTAAAACTGAAAATAATAGGAAATAAGTACAGAAAAGTTCTGAAGAGAGGTGCTTGTCATGTCTGACTTGTGATTTATCCCCATCACTTGGCTCCAGCATGTGTAAGAGAAGACCAGATGTCTGAGGGAATGAATGATTTGAGGACACTGGCACAGAGTTGCAGGACATGGAGGAGTACCCCTGTCCTGCTCAGGGACTCTACCAGGCAGCCCATGGCTCTCGTCGATAAAGGGATAATGTGGCGCTTCCTGCAAGTTATTCTTCAGAAGCAATATTGTGATCTTTTGTGAATCTCTATGATGTCACATACCTTTTGATGTTTTTTTTTGTCCATTTCTTCTTTTGAGAAATATCTTATGTGTTAGCTTTGGATTAATGTGACAAAATATTTGTGGTAATCAAATTTTAAGAAAGAAAGTTTTATTTTGGTTCACAGTTGGGGAGGTTTCAGTCTATAGGTTTCATACCCAACATGAGTATGTTTTATCGGGGTCTGTGTGAGGCAGTACATCATGGTGGGTGAATGTGGATGAGGAAACCCCTCAACTCAGGGCAGCCAGTAGGAAAAGACAGAGACAAAGGAGCTGGGGTCTCAAGACTCCCTTCCAGTAAATACTGACCTAACTTCCTTCCCATTAGGCCACACCTCGTAAAGGTTCCACACCTCCAAATGGCACCAGAGACTGGTAGTCAGGTCTTCAACACATGGGCCTTCGGGAAACATTCAAGACACTAATCATAGTATGTATTCAGATCCTTTGCCCATTTTTAATATGGATTATCTTGTGAGGAATGTTCTGCTCAGTTCTATAGATATCTGTTAAGTTCAGTTTTATGATATTGTTTAAAGCTTTGATTGCCTTGTTCATCTTTGTCGTTGTTTGCTTTACTTTGTTTTTATGGTGCTGGGGATCAAACACGGACCTCATGCATGCTAGGCAAGCACTCTATCACTCAGCTACATGTCCAACTCCAATTTTTGTCTAGTTATATCCATTATTGGAGTGGGGTATTGAAATCTCCAATTATTATTATTGAATTATTTATTTTTCCTTTTATTTCTGTCAGTTTTTGAGTCACATAATTTGGAATTTTCTTACACATGTTTATAATTGTTATATATTTATTTATATAACATATTATATTATTTATATAACAATTACATAATTGTTATATTATGTAATTATTATGTATACATAACATACATACTTATAATTGTTATATATTTTTGATGTATTAGCCCTTTACCATTATGAAATGCTCTTGTCTGTTGCTAGTAACAAGTGTGTTCTGAGGTCTACTTTTTCTGATACTAGTATAATTACTTACTCTCTTTTGGTTACTGTATATGCTTTATAAAGTTTTCATTATTTAACTTCAACTAGTTATGTCTTAGAATCTAAAAGTTTCTTTTACAGACCATATAGCTGGAACATTTTTTAATCTCTTTACCAATTGATTTGGGAATTTTATTCATTTACATTTAATGCAACTATTAATAAAACAGAAGTGACGTCTGCTATTTTGCTATTTGTTTTCTATTTGTCATATCTTATTTGTCCTTTAATATCCTCCATCATTGCTTCTTTGTGCTAGATATTTCCTATATACTATTTCAGTACCTCTGTCTTTTCCTTACTATATATTTTTATTATTGTCCTGGGAATTATAATCAATATCTTAATTTATAACAATCTAGTTTTGTTTAATATCAATGTAGTTTCAATTGCATATAAAATTTTATTCCTATATAACTTTGTTCCTCCCTCTTCCTTTGGGCTGTTTTTGTCATACAAATTATGTCTTTACACATTATGTCCCCAAACTTAGATTTATAATTAATGCTTCATGTAATTTCATTTTAAGTCAGAAAGGGAAAAAAAGAGAGTTACAAAGAAAAAGCCATGTTGTTTTATTATGTTTACCTATGAAATTAACTTTACTAGTCTTCATTTCTCCATGCTTATTAAGTTGCTGTCTGGAGTTCTTTTATTTCAGCCTGAGGGACTCCATGAGTATTTCTTGTAGGAAAGACTTCCTAATAACAAATTTTCTCATTCTGGCTTATCTCAGAATATCTTAATATAGATTTTCAAAGAATGTAGAAATAGAATTCTTGGTTGACTTTCTTTTATTTCATCATACAGCCTCTTGGTCTCCATAGTTTCTAATGAGAAATAAGAAGCAAATCTTATTGAAAATCCTTTGCATGTGATGAGTCACTTTTGCTTTCTAAAACATTCTTTTTTCGACAGTTTGGACCTCTTTAAGTTTATCCTACTTGGAATTCATTGAGCTGCTTGAATGCGTAAATTAATGTCTCTCAATATATTTGAGAAGTTTTTAGCTACCATTTCTTTGAATATTATTTTGTTCCTTTCTCTCAGTCATCTTTGAGGACTTTCATTATTTATACCTTGATGAGCACGGTGGTATTCTTAGTTCTCTTAGGCCATGTTCAGTTTTTTTTTTTTCTCCTGTTCCTCAGACTGCATAATCTCAACTAACTTCATGTTTATTTGTTCCTTCTTGTCCTCTTTCTTCTCATTCTGAGTTTCTCTAGTGATTTTTTTATTTCTTTTGTCATACTTTTCAACTTTAAAATTTCTATTTGATCCTTTAAAAATTGAATTTTATTTACTTATTTATTTGTATTCTCTATTTGATGAGAAAACATTCTCATTCTTTTAGTTCTTTATACATGCTTTTCATTAATTCAAAGAACTATTTAAAAGAGCTGATTTAAGTCTTCAAATTAAATCCAAAATTTGGGCTTCCCTTTGGTCAATTTATATTGATTGATTTGTTTTTTTGTGTGTACAGGTCATATTTTTTTGGTTCTTCACATCTCATAACTTTTTATTTAAAATTGGAAATTTAAAATAATGTGATGTACTTTCATTATTCTCTTTCCTCCATCACCCCTCCTCATTATATATTGTCATGCACTATCAGAGAAAACATTTGGTCTTTGGTTTTTTGGGTTTGGCCTATTTCACTTAGCATGATATTTTCCAGCTTCATCCATTTACCAGCAAATGCCATCATTTTATTCTTCTTTATGGCTGAGTAATATTGAAGGCACTTTGGATGGTGTAGAGGAAAAAGGGTGGGAGGGGTGGGGATGGAAAAACAGTAGAATGAAACAGACAGTATTACCCATATATATGTATGATTACATGAATGGTGTAAGTCTGTATTGTGTACAACCATAGAAATGAAAAGTTGGTACCCCATTTGTGTACAATGAATCAAAATGTGTCTGTAAAAAAAAAAAAAATTTAATTAAAAAAATAAAAAAACAGAAAAAAATAATAATATGATGTGGAAACTCAAAATCAATTCGTCCCACCTTCCTATGGTTCATTATTGTTGTGTATTCTTTATGTTAAGTGACTTTTCTGAACTAATTCTGGAAAGTGTGGTTTTGACATGTTTGGTGATGAGTCTTCGTTATTTTCTAGCAGTCATCTAATGATTACATGGAGATTTCCTTAAGTGTCTAAAACATGTATCTCCCAGTCTTTGCTCTATGTGTATACTTTTAAACATGACTTCAACACCCAGACATTTTACAACTCTGCTTTAGTCTTAACTTTCTTCTTTTGCAAAACCTCAACAGTAGCCAGAGACAAAGGTTTAGGGCCTTCCCTCCTTCTTAGCACACATATTGTCCTGAAGATGGGTATAGCTCTATACATGTGTGTGGTCTTCTAGATTTCCAGGAATACTCCAGAGTTTTTCAAAGTTCTCTATAGATCTCATATTCTTCCATTTTTATTTTTAAATGTTTTTGACCTCTTATTCCTTCAAACTTTTATCCACCTCTTAAGGGATCCACTCTATTAGACAACTGCATCTGTGTATTTTTATTGTTTTGTTTTTTTTTTTGACAACCATCCAAGGAATAAAGGCTGTTCACACTGAGTGAACTCATATTTAGATAAAATAAAGGCAGCCTTGCAAGTGGGGTCTTGCAGGAAACCACCAGAGAGTGAAATAATAAAAATTCTCTAGGAATGAGGTTTGAAAGAGCTCCAACCCCCATTCTTTCCCATCTGGTGATTGCCAGATTGCTGGTTTTCAGTCTGATTGTGAGTCTGTCAGTCTTCAAAGACTTCAGTGTAGAAGGTAAAATTGCAATAGAACAAGTTAAAATGTCACAAATCTCATTGTTCTTCCTGAGATTCGGTTATTTTATCTTGAATAAATGCTGTCTGTGCTTTTATAAGCCTTTGATTATTTTTCCAAAGTTCTGTAAAGTTGGTTCAGTTGGCTCTGACTTTTTTTTTTTCAATCAATTCTCATTTCTTTATGGAGCAAAAGAGTTTTGGCCATATACTCTATTATTTTCAATGATGTAATTATGTACTCTGAGTTTTTAAAATGATGTGTCACCCAAAGATGTTGAGATGTTTATAAATGATTAAAAATATAATATTCCAAAGGCATAAATAATAATTGTAATCTCTGTGCATGCTTTATGAAGACTACATTATTTAATTATTTGGGGTTAATGGCTCAGAGTTGTTTTTAAAGCAAGGGCCGAAGAACATCTGCTTGGTCTATGAGAAGATATGGGATTATTTCTATGTTTTAGTACTTTAGTCCAGACATAAGCTCTTTTAGTTCCTCTGGATGTGCAATTATTCTCTTTTCTTGAGCTCTGAGTATGCATTTCTCTTTTTAAAAAATGATATCCCTTCTTAATGTGCTTGACTATCCCCACCTTGTTTTTCAGGTTCCAAATAGATTTTTGTTCCTTTGGGACATAGTCCCTGACAACCAAATCTAACAAGTCAAGTGATCCTTCTATATGCTTCTATGGTGTCCTGTATTATATAGTTGTGACATCTGGCACATTAATTTGTAATTGCATCTTAAT
Organism: Sciurus vulgaris; assembly: GCF_902686455.1. Taxonomy (NCBI): domain Eukaryota; kingdom Metazoa; phylum Chordata; class Mammalia; order Rodentia; family Sciuridae; genus Sciurus; species Sciurus vulgaris. The sequence goes on along the minus strand of NC_136465.1, from coordinate 96,959,985 downwards.
TGTTTACATTCCCTAGTAGAACTTAAATTTGGTGAGAGTGATCACAGAGGACCCAGAAATAGTGTAGTGCATGAGAAAAGTGTTAGATCCAAGAGGAAACAGGATAAGCATCTAAGTTGCTAGATTCAAGTCTCTAAGCTTGACATCAAGGATGGGAAAAGTTATAGTTTGAATTTGAGGTAGAAACTTTCATATGGGTTGAATTAGAACTTTTGATATCTGAAACTTGAAAATATTTGTTGATTTAAGAATGGTCTGGTCAGCACAATATTTATTTAAGTGCATTTAAGAGCAACTCAAAAGAATGGGCTCAAAAAGGAATAAATGAACTTTCTGTTTGTAACTTACTCAATGTCTTTAATTGACTAGTTACAGCAAGATGGGAAGGTTTGTTATGCATGGGAATTGCAAATAACTTATAAGATTGAAATTTATCACTATAGTTTGTCCCCTCCAAAATCCACATTAAAATTTAATCATCATTGTAGCACAACTAAGAGGTGGGTCATTAAGAGATGATTAGGTCATAAGGACTCTACCCTCTTGAATGAATTAGTGCCATTATTATGGGAGTGAGTTTTCACAAAGGTGGGTTGGTTATTGATCCCTCTTTTTCTCTTCTCTGTCTCATGCATGCTCACTTGCCCTCCCACAATGTTATGACACAGAAGAAAGGCCACAGGCTGGTACCATACTCTTGAACTTCTTAGTCATAAGAACTGTTAGAAATAAATTTCTTTTCTTTATGAATTAATCTGTCTGTTGTATTCTGTTATAACAACAGAAAAAACAACTAAAATAGTAGCCACAGGGAAGACCATTAATAGACATATACATGATGTTAAGGAGTATATAGGTGGTGGTAGGCTACCTGGTTAGATTTATCTTATTTTCATAAATGCAAGCATGAATTTATTGCAAGAGTTACTCAGAGATTCTCTGACTTTGAAAAGATACATAAATGCTGCTAGAATGCACAGCTCTTGAGTAGACACTCTATAAATCTGAAGGTATAATATTACACTGTTGCGGGCCAATTCTGTGCATAGTGGCAAACAGGTGGAAGCAGAATCAAAAGATCTGGGTATGAATTCGGGATCTACAACTTGGGGGACTTTGTAAACCTTTTTGAGTTCCTGGGGCAACGTTTTTCTTATCTCTAGATTTCTGCCCATAGGTCTTTGCTTTTTTCTTTTATGAAAATAAAATAGTATACGTGAAATGCATACATTTGCTAGAAGATCACTGCTTCTTTTTTAAAATTTTTTCTTTTTGGATATATCTAACAGTAGTGTATTTTGACATATTATACATACATGGAGTATAACTTACTCTAATTAGGATCCCATTCTTGTGGTGTATATGATGTGGAGTATATGGTAATGTATTCGTACATGAACATAGGAAAGTTATGTCTGATTCATTTCACTATCTTTCCTATTCCCATCCCCCCTTCCCTTCATTCCCCTTTGTCTGAAGAGGAAGATAGAAGTTCAGTGATAGATACGCATTTTAGGAGATAATTGTTTGAGCAGTACAGAGTTAGATTGGAAGAGGTGAAGAAATATTTTGGAATTCTATTAAAATCTTCTACTTAAGAAATGTGAGGCCCAAATAAAGGCAAAAACTATTGAAATAGAGGTAAGAGAAAATTCAAGATATTTGAAGATCAGAATGTGATTATCAATTAAATACAGTGTGGAAAGACGAATTGAGCATCATTCCAAAAATTCTGTCTTAAGGTCATTACTGGAATGATGAACATGTATTGATAAACAAGGTGAGTAGAATAGAATTCAGTTTGAATTAGAGTCTGGTGCTCAAGATGCCTCTGTGGGACAACAGGTGGAAGTAGATAAACAAATCTGAATTCCAAGAGAAAATCAAATAGAAATTTCAGAGTTGAAAATATAAGCTAATTTTTCTTTATCTATCATAGAGTTGTATATGTAAAGTGTTACAGTTCTAATGAGATATAATTGGAAATTTGCAGGAACGGGATTCCAGGAAGCCAGTTCGTATCCATTGACAACTCTGGAAAGATAATGGCCTGCAAATTGAAATAGGGGAGCAGAGAGTTGAAAGGATCCCAACTGGATCACTAAAATACCCTGAACTATCTCTTTATTTATTATTACATGATATGAATAAAGCCATCAGTATTTAATACACTATTACTTAGATTTATACCATTAAGAGCTGAATACAGTCAGAACTGATACTGAAGTAATTAGGTCTTAGCTGGTAATTTAATAACTTCATTACTATGAATGCTAAAGGCACTGAAATATGTATTTGGAAGATATTAACTAATTTATGACATTCTGCATGTGTTGAGATGCCATGCAAGCAAAAAAAAAAAATTCAGTTTTGTCACAAAGGAACAAATGAACAGTTGAAGGAAGTAAGCCTGAGAGGTCAAGTAACACTCCCTGTATTTTGTCCCTTTCCTAAAGTCACTCCAGCAATATGTCAGACACTGTTCAGTGAGTGGCCTCTTTGGGGGCTGCTGCAAATGTTGGAGATTCTCCTACATGTGTTTTCTTAGTCATTGCAGCTGTCTTCTTGGTTGTCTTCTTAAAATACACTCCTACTCTCCATCTTTGTTTTTATTCATGGTCTCTAAATGTCTTCATTTCTGGGGATCTTTAGTGTTGGACTGAATCCTCACTGTCATGTGTGCTTCAAAGTCACACAACATGAGCTCTCTGTATAAAAAGGTTTTGTTATGGATTGAATTGTGTCCTCACAAAATTGATATGTTGATAGCCTTAACTGCTTTCTCATAATGTGATTTATTAAGAATAGGGTCATTGCAAATGTAAATACATTCATATGAGCTATACTGCAGAAGGGTGGACCCCTAATACAATATGAATGGTGTCCTTATAGAACAAAGAACACCACACAACACATACACACGGAAAATACCTTTTGAAGATAAAGATAAAAGCAGAGATCAGGATGATGTTAATATATGCCAAAAAACCATATATATGCCAGAAAACCATCAGAATCTAGGAAAGAGGCATGGGATAAATTCTTTATCACAGTCCACAGAAGGAATTCATGTGTTCACACCTGATCTTAGAAACTTACAGCCCTCCTGGTCTAGGAGACTCAGTTTAAGCCACTCAGTTTGTGATACTTGCTGTAACAACCCTAGAAAAACTAATACAGAGGTTCTAGTTTCTTTCCATTGGTTTTTCAGTATTCTTTGCATTCTTTTCTCTTCCCCCTTATTTCCTCAAGAGTCACTTCAAAAATCTCTTGATTCTTTTTTTAAATGATTCTCCAAGATACATTCACTATGATACATTCTTGATGTGGTCCATGTTTATTTATGTTTCAAAACCAAAAGGTTATTTTTCCTTTTGGTATTGTGTCAGAGAGGTTGATTGGATTTCTTCTTTAAGGTGTGATTCAACATTCATTAATCTCCTTATTTATTTTTCTGGATTGGCAAAGAGCATGTGAAAATGAACTGTCATGGAGATTTTATGGTTTTGATGAAAGATTTACATTCAGAATTTTAAATAAATATTTTGTTCTAATACTAAAGTGAGTAATAGGGTTTAGTTATCCTCAACTTAAACTGAACTAAGGGCATGTTCTAGAAGAGGCCTGGTAGAGAGGAAGTTTGTGCTACATTCTGAAGAGTTTATGATGAAAACTGTTTTAGGTCATAGAGAGCTAGAAGAAATTTGGAAAAGATGAGAAAAAAAGATGGGCATATCCCATACTTCATTTCAGCAGAGGATATTTTATTCTCTCTGCAGAGCAGTGTGATTGAAAGGGGTTCAGCTGATAGCCATCTGCAGTAAAGCAATACCAAAACAACCTGGATCTCTACACCCTATGCAGGGTCCTGCCAGGCCACAGAACAAAGTTGGCATGTTTTCATATGGATGCTTCGACTATGCATATAGTGGTATTAAAGGGAAGTAAATGAAATCTATCTTTGCTCTAATTCAACCCAATTCAAGCCACATTTATCAATGCTTCTACTTGGCATGTACTGTGCTAATGTGCGAAGATGAAGAAAACTGGAGTCATGCCTTAGTCAATACACATTCTGGTGAGGGGGATCAAGAAATCTCCATGCGCTCCTTTTCTTTTTCCCCTTCCCCGTGCAGACGTGAATTCGTCTGTGCAAAATAAAGGGTTCCTTGTGTGAGACCTGTATCTGTGGAGCGTTTTTGGGAGCTAGCGACGAACCATAACTGCGCCCTTTTTTACCACCTAACATCTGGTGCCGAAGACTTGGGGATGGGTTTTTTTTCCGCTGCCTAAGCAGGCAGTACCCCATCCGATAGCAAGCTCCTGTGCCCCCCCCTTATACAGGCTCATCTTCCATTTACCTGGATGCCCAGTTTTCTGCATACAACACCGGACTCCAGAATTGGTGAGTTCCCTTAGGCCCCTGACCAGAAACACATCTCTGCATCCCCGCGGCATGCCGTGCTGCCGTTCCCTCTCGCCGCATTGAGGTTTTCTGCCTTCAGCTTTTCTCACCACCCGTGGCTCCCGTCGTGGTGCCGCCCACCCCTTCCCTCTCTCGTGGCTTCCGCCGCCTGGGCCACGGCTCCTGCCGCCGGACTGCGGAGTTGTGGACCTATCTCCATGGTCCCCAGAGCTGGTCCTAGTTGCTGGGTGGACTCCTGGGTTTTTATGGTGCTGAGATTCTTTCTCAGGGTCTGAACCTCTCTCTCTCTCTCTTATTTCCCGCTGCATCTCGCTCGAAATCCTGGCCAGGTGTTCAGACCCTCTCGGCTTATGCCCGGTTAAACATTGGGTTTTTTTTTGGTGACGACCAAGCCTTTGTTCTAACCTCTCGTTGTCTGGCACCGTGGTCTCGGGACGCCGAAATCACTAGCCAGGTGGGTCTCAGTTTACCATGGGATTCAGGACATCCACCCCAGCAAACTCGCCCCTGAGATGTTTAAATCATCTCGAACCCCTTCACCTATTCCCTAAATCAGAGCTAAATTGTCCTCTAGATAGTAAGTCAGAATGGTCTATTTATGGCACCTTAAATTCTAGCTTTATACTAGGTAAAATTATATGCCTAATTATACTAGTTATAATTAAGTACATATGTGGGCAGCCTGGTGAATGGAAAGGAAGCTTTCCCCTTCGTGTTTTTCCTCTCTTTCTTGCTGCTTCTCCTCCCCCCTTTTAATCCTTTCTCTTCTAAGTTTAATCCAGCTGATGAGTCAGGTCCTTACAGGTCTCCTACTGCAGAAGCTCCTGTTCATTTCTCTCCTTTGCCTCATTCTTTTTCTCCTTCCGCTCCGCCATTCAGCCCACCAAGCCCCCCCACCACGTGGTCTCGTACACACATTCTAGCTCCTTTATAGGAGGTGGCTGGCGCAGAGGGAGTAAAACCTCAACACTTTCTCTTCGTTGATTCCTTATTTTCAAATCTTTTCTTTCTCTCTTAGTTCTTCCTGCAGGATCAAGAAATTAAAAGGACCTAAGCATCAAGTTTCTGCTAGAACATATTAGCCCCCTTTTCAGATTCAGATCTCAGTCAAGGGTTACATTGACATGTAAATGAAGAAAGGTGCAGTAGGAAACCAGTTTCAAACCTAAGGAAAAAAAAAGTGTAAAAGTGTCCATTTTAAATTCTCCTCGGCTACAACTCAGAATACTTTTCTCCCTTTCAACTTTTCTCTCCTCATTTTCTCATGCTTTAATTAATAACCATTATCATTTTTCTTCCAGGACTTTATTTTTCTTAAATGCTGTATTTTTGAGCTCACAATCTTAATCCTACAGACCTAGGTTAATAATTTTTGATCAGTTCTTTTATCCAACTCTAGAGTTATTTTTGAACATCCATTACATTGCAATGGAAATAAATATTACAAGGCCTTTGCTTCTGTGTTAAATATAAGCGCGCATAAAAATTAAAATTTTAAAAATGGATCCAAATATTTTTAAGTCACGTGATTTAACAAGGTTCAATTTAAATTGGGTAAACTAATAAAAGTAAAATGTCCTTAAAATTAACTCACAAGTCTCTAAATCGTCAAACTAATAAAATATTAATGTTTATAAAATGTCTAACATCAATTTTTCTAGGACTTTTCTTCAACAGGAAAGAGATGGCAAATTCTATTGGCACACTTGTCTGATGTCTTGGTTTTTTCTACAATAAGCAACATGTATGGGATTACTCAAATGTGTTTGTTAGAGACATCTGATTAATTTATAAAGCTATTCCATGGAGTAACATACTTAAAAACATTATTCTTTGTATGTTAAATGTGTTCATATTTTCCAGGTATACAAGCCTTTAAAGCAGAAAATTTATTAAGCTGCTGTTCTCCAAATTAAACTTGTCTGTAATGGTAAACCTATCATTTAATGTTCTATTACCTGTCATCAATAGGGTATATATAACCTAACATTGCACACATATAAAGATTGTAAAGATTGCTAACATAACTCTTTAGATCCACATTTCCATCAGAGAACAGAGCTCCATCTGATCTCAGCTTAATCTTCAAAATCTGTGTTTATATACTCTTTTGCCCCTCACTGAAAAGCCCCACGTTACCTGAGATAAGGCTCTGCCTCACCACCCTGCTACACATTACAATGGCTCCAAAGTAAGCATGACTTTAACTCATTTAAAGTTGTGTTCAAAAGTTTAATGTTTGTTGTAAAGATTACTGTGATCTCAAATGGCACTCAGCCAAAAATTCAAAATAGCTATTGCACAAACTGATGTTTTACTGTTGATGACTCCATTTGTATTTTCCTTATAAACTCTAATTGTTGCCTGATCAATATTTTACAGAAGTACTGCTTCAAGAGGAAACATCAAAAATTAACTTGGAATAGTAAGCCATCACCTATAGAATGGATAATGTAAAACCCCAATTAGATAAAAGGGGGTAAATAACTGTAAAGTTATAGACATTAAAGCCAAAGCCCAGTACTCTTACTTATGACTGGTGAGACTGACTTGCTTGATGGTTAAGATCAAAACTTAGAAATAGAGATTTTAAATAGAGAGGTCAAGAAAAGTCCATATTTGGGTCTTGCCCTCAAAGTCAGCCTGAACCAGGGAACAAGAGGACTTCTCAAAGGAGCTTTGCAACTTTGAGTCACACAACCTCCTTACCAAGGAGATTGATGAGGCCGCTAGAGGAAAAGCCACTCAGTGCACCTGCTGCAGAGGAGGGTCATGGAAAAAGGGAGACATCCCTGATGCTTTCAAAGAAAGCCACATCATGGAGAAGACCCTGCCTAACCAAATGGCACTAATGGAGCTAAGAAGCTGCTCTTAAGTTCTCTATGAGTGACCCCTGTGGAAACTCAGCTGACTCTTTAACAGACAGGAACAGGTCACTTCGACCAGCTTGATCTTAAACACCTAGCAAATCAGTTAAAACCAAAGTATAAGCCATTCTTGGGCATTTAAAAATAATAGTAACTATCAAGAGAAACTGCCAGAGTCAGAAGTTTTTAGTCAGTTTAAGGCCTACAGACACAGGTAGGCTTAATCTATGTTTGCTAGTAACAGAAGTATAGAGATCTCTACTAAATGTTGTGTTCACATTCTTGATAACCTAGACAATGTTAAAGCTCCCAAATAAAGGCCTGTCCTCTCCAGCCTTTGCTAGACCTTGTTATGGGAACAACTTCTCAGTTCTTCCACCCCTTGGTGAGAAATTATTGATTTCTGTCATCTTTATAATATGCATTAGCATGTTCCAGATCCTGCAACATTTATATTGTATCAATCTCATTTCAGTACTCATGGCTTTTTGTTCTTCTCCCATAGAAGCACCCATCCCCAGATGCCTTTACAGCCTGATCTCCCTGCAACTGGACTTCTACCATGAACCCCTCAATTGACCCAATTTCTAAAAAGGAAGCTCCAAACTGCTTGCCCCACGCTGTCCACTACCAGCTCGAAGAAGTCAGATTGGTCATCAGCCCTTTTCCCTACAGCAATGAAGGAGTTCCTAGTATTAGAGGGGTAAATGAAGTCAGAATTGGGGACAGGCAGTTAATGCAGAAATAGGGGATCAATCAAATCGAGAAAATGAAGTCCATGAAAATCATCTGCCTTTGGAAGCCTGGGAGGAGAATGAACTTTTTACATCTCACCTGCAAAACCAACCCCAGTCACCTAGGCAGGAAGGAGAGAAGGCTTCAAAAAGAACTGGAGAGCAAGATTTTTTTTTATTTTTTATATAAAATGAAATGGGGGAATGTGAGATATAAAGCCACCTTTCTCTCCCGTGACAAAAATTTCCCACCTCCCAACGACCTGTCAATCTGCGTTTGCCCGCCTCCCCGGTTATAGGAATTCCCAGCCTCCCCACCACCTGTCAATCTGCATTCTCCCCACCTCTCACGTTACAGGAATTTCCGGCTTACATTGCTGTAATCTTCCTGCCTCCAGCATTACGTCCTAATATGTCATTGGTCCATCAGTCAGTCTGTAAGAATTCTCCATGATTGGTTCTTCTCAGCCCGCAAAATTCCTATGTCTGAGAGAAACCGTGCGCCATCTTTCTCCTTTTCTTTTTCCCCTTCCTCCGTGCAGACGTGAATTCGTCTGCGCAAAATAAAGGATTCCTTGTGTGAAAAAAAAAAAAAAAAAAACTCCATGCAATATGTCCAACTTGTGATACATCAAGAACAGAGATCAAGTCATATTTGCCTTTTTATCTCTAATGGCTATTACAGTGTCTCACATATAGTAGATCTTTAATAAAAGTTAAATAACACAGATATTTGTAAGCTGGCTATAGGAATCCAGACAAAAACAATTAACTCTGCCAGGAGACATTAAGAAAAGGTTTAGAAAGGAAGCTAAAATTAGGTTGGGGTTTAAAAACTATTGACTTAAAAGAAGTTTAGTTGGTGAAAAGTAGGAAAGAGGCATTCCTGGTTGAGAGACTGAAATTAGTAAAGACAAGAAAGCAAGCAAGCTTAACTTGATTAAAGCAAAAGTAATATTTTGACTAATGCATAATTCATGCTAGATGTTGAAGCATCTATGTGTAGCACTACATTTTAAAGTGGTACTTGCAAGAATAGTAGAGTGGGAAACGTAATAACATACCCAGTTCATAGATGAAAACAGGATAGTTGCACACCACCAAGTGCCAGAAACAGAATTTGAACCATTAGCCCTTCACTATACAGTCTTCCTTCAAAACAGTAGGAAGAAAGAAGCATGGTCTGATGGGTTTTAATCAGGAAAATGTCAGATTCTGGCTTGTTTTAGTTAGGTGGAACAAAGAGGGGAAGGTGGCAACTGTCTACCAAGAGTGAATAAGCTGAATTCAACAATCAAGTTAGAAAATATACATCTCAGATAGCCTAATTCTATTAAATTCATTTGATGAAAGGCACTTTATAAACTCTGAATATATAAACTTTTAGTACCATTGAATGCAAAAATAATCCGTGGTAAATTTAATATACTTGTGTTTTAAATTAATTGACCCTTATACACATACTCCTAGCAGTAGGATTTTTAATATTATCTACCTTGTTTTGTGGCTTCATTATACAAGACATAATTCCAAAGCCAATAAACCAATTACATATATAAGGATTCAAATGCTATTTTTGAAAGTTTTTAAAATTTTAATTTTAGTTAAAATTATCTAATTAGTTAATTATTGTGTATATTTCTGCAATACAATGTCATGTTTGGATCTACAGATACTTACAGAAAGATTCAAACTAACACATACATCACCTCAACAATTCATCTTTTCTGTGAGAATTTCAGAAGTCTTTTTTTAGCAAATTTGAAGTTTACAATACATTATTACTAACTGCAGCTACCATGCAGTGAAATAGATCACTAAAGTTTTTTCTCTGTTCTAAATGAAACATTCCACGCTTTCATCAACATCTTTCCTTTCTTCATCCCTCCTCCCCATCAACCTCTGGTACCCACCTTTCTACTTTTTCCCCCCTTTGGGTTTTATATTTTTTAAATTTAAAATTTAAATGTAAGTGAGATCATACAGTAATTGTCTTTTTATGCATGATATTTCACTTAGCATAATGTTTTCCAGTTTCATTTATGTTGTCAAATGACAGATTCCTCCTTTCTCTTTCTCCTTCTTCTTTCAGCATTAGGGATTAAATACAGGGCCTCATGCAAGCTAGGCAAATGCTCTATCATTGAACTACATCCCTAGCTCTTTTTATTTTTTATTTTGAGATAGGGTCTCACTAAGTTACCCAGACTGGCCTCAAAATTGTGATCCTCCTGCCTCAGTCTCCAAGTAGCTGGGATTATAGGTGTGTGCCAACATGTTCAGCAAGGATTCCTTTTTTTATTAAAGGTTGTGTAGTGTTCTATTGTGTATATGTGCAGATAGATAGATAGATAGATAGATAGATAGACAGACATATTTTCTTCATCCGTTCATCCACTGATAGACACTTAGTTGCTTCCATATCTTAGCTATTGTAAATGATGCTGAAATGAACATGGTATGGCGGATCTCTTTGACATACCAATTTCAGTTCCCTTACATTCATACCTAAAGGTGGGAAAATAGATGTGGTAATCTATTTTCAGTTTTCTGCAAAACCTCCATTCTATTTTCCAAAATGGCTGTACTGATTGACATTCCTGTCAATAGTGTACAAGGGTTCCCTTTTCTCCACATCCTCACCAACACTCGTTATCACTTCTGTTTATTACAATATTGATTCTACAGGCATGAAGTGATATCTTGTGATTTTTATTTGCAGTTCTTTGATAATTGGAGATATCAATCATTATTCATATATTTTTTGGCCATTCATATCTCTTTGTAGAGAAATGTCTATTCAAATTATTGTTCACTTTATTTTTTCTTTGTTCATGTTAAATCAGTTTGTTTTCTTATTGAGATTTTAAACTTCCTTACATATTTTGGATATTAGCCCCTTATCAGATGTATGGTTTATAAATAGTCATATATCACAAATAATATTTCTGTCAGGAAATAACTTCATATGATGGAGCTCTGATAAAATTATAATGGAACTGAAAATTTCCTATGGCCTAGTGACACCATAAGTCCTCATGATGATATTAGTGCAATGTGTCATGTATTTGTGGTGACACTATTATAAACAAACTTACTATGCTGCCAATACATAAAAATATCCTATACATAATTATGTACAGTACATAGTACTCGATGATAATAAACTACATCGCTAGTTTATGTATGTACTGTATTTTTATCATGATTTTTTAGAATATACGTCTTATAAGAAAACTTTAACGGTAAAGCAGCCTCAGCAGGTCCTAAGGAGCTATTTCAGAAGAATCCACTGTTCTCATAGGAGGTGACAGCTCCAAGCATCTTATTGCCCCTGAAGATCATTTAGTGGATAAGCTGAGGAGATAGAAGACAATGATATTGATGATCCTGACCTCTGTAGGCATAGGCTAATTTGTGTGTTTGCATCTTAATTTTTCACAAAATGTTTAAAAAGGAAAAAATAAAACTTAAAAATTTGAAAAATCCTATAGAAAAATAATATAAAGAAAGAACAGGCCCAGGGGAAGAGTGGCGAGGAGAACTGTGTGGACTCAGGACACCGGGGCCTGCCCTGAGGAGGAGGAGGAGGAACGTGGCCACTTGGATTCGGAGAGACTGCACCAGAGCTACAGGCGGTTGCCAGAGGAGAAGCTGCGCGGCGAGGTGTTTGGAATCAGAACGACGCTTCTGAACCCTGGGGCCTGCCCTGAGGACTAGGAGGAGGAAGTGGAGCGGCCGCTTGGATTCGGGTGACTACACCAGAGCTACAGGCGGTTGCCAGAGAAGGGGCTGCGTGGCGAGCTGTTTGGACTCTGACCACTTCTGAACCCCGGGGCCTGCCCGGAGGAGTAGGAGAAGGAGGAGAAGGAGCGAGGCGGGTCCTTTGGACTCGCAGTGACTGCATTAGCGCTCCAGGTGGCTGCTCAGAGGAGAAGGCGAGTGGTGAGTTGTTTGGTCTTAAAGTGACAGCTCCTGAACACAGGGGGGCTGCCTGGAGGAGAAGCGTGGTGGGACGCTGGTCTTGAGTGGTCGCACTTGAGCTCCGGGCGGTGCCCAGAGGACCCGTGCAGCGGGTCACGTGGATTCAGAGCCACTCAGAGGGACTGCTCCTGAACACCCGGGGGGTTATCTGGAGAAGGAGGAGGAACGGGGAGGATCACTTCGACTCGGAGTGATTGATTGCCCCGGGCTACGGGTGGTTGGTGGGAGGAGGAGGCACGAAGTGAGTTTCTTGGACTCCTAGTGACCGCACCGGCATACTGGGCGGCTGTCTGGAGGAAGAGGCCTGTGGCGGGTCTCTGGGACTCAGAGCGATTGTTCGGGGCCACAGGTGGCTGCTCAGAGGAGGGGCCACGCAGCCAGGCGATTAGGTGCAGAACAGGGTCCCAGGATCTAGGAGGCTTCTGGGTGGAAGAGCCGCACAGAGATAGGCTTAGGGCGGAGCGAAGGTTCCAGGCCTGTGGGCAAATTCTCTGAGGAGGGGCAGCCTAAGGAGATTCATCTACGAAGGGTGAGGCTCCCAGGCCCAGGAGGTAGGGCCAGGCCCCTGGAAACTTTGCAGAGGAAGGCAGCCCAGCCCAGGCAGTAGCTGTAAATTGAGGGGAACCTCTAGGAGGAAACTGACCAGCGAGACCTCCCCACTGGGTGAGTCTTCCCTGCCTGGTGAGGTTTCCCCACAAGGACGGTAAAACCAGAGACTCAGGCCCAAACAGGCCTTGCCTCAGCCCACAGCCTAGGTCCCCTTTGGATGACCATTGGTCAACAAGTGGAGGCACCTCTGCCCACTAGCAGGGAATATACCCCACCTGAAGGCCACCACTCCTAGAGAGGCAGCTTCCTTGTGGAGCACCGCATTATCAACTTCCTCCAAGACTTCAGCCTACTGAAGGCTAAGAGGGGATATATATAGAAATCTTCAGGGACATTGTAAATCAACAGAGGAAATCTGCAATATCTCAGCGGTCCACTGATACCTGAACAATATGAGAAAACAAGGAAAGAAAATGCTGCAAACAAATCTAGATGTTACATCAATAAAACCCAATGACAGCATGGCAGAAGAAATGACAGAAAAGGAGTTCAGAATGTACATAATTAAAATGATCAGAGAAGCAAACGATGAGATGAAAGAGCAAATGCAAGCATTGAATGATCGCACCAATCGACAGTTAAAAGAGCAAATACAGGAAGCAAAAGATCATTTCAATAAAGAGTTAGAGATATTGAAAAAAAAACCAAACAGAAATCCTTGACATGAAGGAAACAATAAACCAAATTAAGAACTCCATAGAAAGCATATCCAATAGGATAGAACACCTGGAAGACAGAACCTCAGACATTGAAGACAAAATATTTAACCTTGAAAACAAAGTTGAACAAACAGAGAAGATGGTAAGAAATCATGAACAGAATCTACAAGAACTATGGGATATCATGAAAAGGCCAAATTTAAGAATTATTGGGATTGAGGAAGGTCTAGAGAAACAAGCCAAAGGAATGAACAACCTATTCAATGAAATTATATCAGAAAATTTCCCAAATCTGAAGAATGAAATGGAAAATCAAGTTCAAGAGGCTTATAGGACTCCAAATACACAAAATTACAACAGACCCACACCAAGGCACATTATAATGAAAATACCTAACATACAAAATAAAGACAGAATTTTAAAGGCTGTGAGAGAAAAGAACCAAATTACATTCAGGGGGAAACCAATACGCATATCAGCAGATTTTTCAATCCAGACCCTAAAAGCTAGAAGGTCCTGGAACAACATTTTTCAAGCCCTGAAAGAAAATGGATGCCAACCAAGAATCTTATACCCAGCAAAACTTACCTTCAAATTTGACAATGAAATAAAATCCTTCCATGATAAACAAAAGCTAAAAGAATTTACAAAAAGAAAGCCAGCATTACAGAACATTCTCAACAAAATATTCCATGAGGAAGAGATGAAAAACAAAGAAGCAAATCAGCAAAGGGAGGAATTATCCTAAAGGAATTGTCAAATAAAGGAGGAAACAAGTTGTGTCAAACAAATAAATAAACAAAATTTTAAAAATGAACCAAATGACCGGGAAACCAAATCATTTCTCTATAATAACCCTGAATGTTAATGGCCTGAATTCATCAATCAAAAGACATAGACTGGCAGACTGGATTAAAAAGAAAGATCCAACAATATGTTGCCTGCAAGAGACTCACCTCATAGAAAAAGATACCCATAGACTAAAGGTGAAAGGATGGGGAAAAACATACCATGCACATGGACTCAGCAAAAAAGCTGGAGTATCCATCCTCCTCATTTCAGATAATGTGGACTTCAAGCCAAAGTTAGTCAGAAGGGATAAAGAAGGTCATTTCATACTGCTTAAGGGAAGCATAAATCAGCAAGATATAACAATCATAAACATCTATGCCCCAAACAGTGGCTCATCTATGTATGTCAAACAAATCCTTCTCAATTTCAGAAACCAAATAGACCACAACACAATAATACTAGGTGATTTTAACACGCCTCTCTCACCACTGGACAGATCTTCCAGACAAAAATTGAACAAAGAAACCATAGATCTCAACAACACAATCAATAATTTAGACTTAACGGACATTTATAGAATATACCATCCAACCAAGAGTGAATACACTTTCTTCTCAGCAGCACATGGATCCTTCTCTAAAATAGACCATATATTATGCCACAAACCTAATGTTAGCAAATACAAGAAGATAGAGACACTAGCATGTATTCTATCAGATCATAATGGATTGAAGTTAGAAATAAATGAAAGTGTAAAACACAGAAACTATTCCAACATCTGGAGATTAAACAATATGCTATTATATGATGAATGGATAACAGAAGATATTAGGAAGGAAATTAAAAATTCTTAGAGGTAAATGAGAACAAAGAAACATCATATCAAAATCTCTGGGACACTATGAAAGCAGTACTTAGAGGGAAATTTATTTCATGGAGCGCATTTAATAAAAGAAGTAAAACTCAACAAATAAACAACCTAACACTACAGCTCAAAGCCCTAGAAAAAGAAGAACAGAACAGCACCAAAAGTAGTAGAAGACAGGAAATAGTTAAACTCAGAGCTGAAATCAATGAAATTGAAACAAAAGAAACAATACAAAAAATTGACAAAATAAATAGTTGGTTCTTCGAAAAAATAAACAAAATTGATAAACCTTTAGCCACACTAACAAAGAGAAGACGAGAGAAAACCCAAATCACTAAAATTCGGAATGAACAAGGAAATATCACAACAGACAGGATGGAAATACAAAACATAATTAGAAGCTATTTTGAAAATCTATACTCCAACAAAATAGAAAATTTCGAAGACATCAACAGGTTTCTAGAGACATATGAATTGCCTAAACTGAATGAGGAGGACATAAACAATTTAAATAGACCAATTTCAAGTACTGAAATAGAAGAAGTCATCAAAAGCTTACCAACAAAGAAAAGTCCGGGACCAGATGGGTTCTCAGCCGAGTTCTACAAAACCTTTAAAGAAGAGCTCATTCCAATACTTCTCAAAGTATTCCATAAAATAGAAGAGGAGGGAACCCTCCCAAACTCATTCTATGAAGCCAATATCACACTGATACCTAAACCAGACAGAGACACATCTAGGAAAGAAAATTTCAGACCAATATCCTTAATGAACATCGACACAAAAATTCTCAACAAAATTTTAGCAAATCGCATACAAAAACATATTAAAAAGATAGTGCACCATGATCAAGTGGGTTTCATCCCAGGGATGCAAGGTTGGTTCAACATCAGGAAATCAATAAACGTAATTCACCATATTAATAGACTTAAAGTCAAGAATCACATGATTATTTCAATAGATGCAGAAAAAGCATTTGATAAAATACAGCACCCCTTCATGCTCAAAACACTAGAAAAAATAGGGATAGTGGGAACATTCCTTAACATTGTAAAGGCCATTTATGCTAAGCCCATGGCTAATATCATTCTAAATGGTGAAAAACTGAAAGCATTCCCCCTAAAAACTGGAACAAGGCAGGGATGCCCTCTTTCACCACTTCTATTCAACATCGTTCTTGAGACTCTGGCCAGAGCAATTAGACAAACCAAAGAAATTAAAGGGATACGAATTGGAAAAGAAGAACTCAAACTATCCCTGTTCGCTGATGACATGATTATATATTTAGAGGAACCAGGAAATTCCACCAGAAAACTCTTAGAACTCATAAGTGATTTCAGTAAAGTAGCAGGTTACAAGATCAATGCCCATAAATCCAACGCATTTTTATACATAAGTGATGAATCTTCAGAAAGAGAAATTAGGAAAACTACCCCATTCCCAATAGCCTCGAAAAAAATAAAATACTTGGGAATCAATCTCACAAAAGAGGTGAAAGACCTCTACAATGAGAACTATACAACACTAAAGAAAGAAATTAAAGAACACCTTAGAAGATGGAAAGATCTTCCATGTTCTTGGATAGGAAGAATTAATATTGTCAAAATGGCCATACTACCTAAAGTGCTATACAAATTCAATGCAATTCCAATTAAAATCCCAATGACGTACCTTACAGAAATAGAGCAAGCAATTATGAAATTCATCTGGAAGAATAAGAAACCCAGAATAGCTAAAACAATCCTTAGCAGGAAGAGTGAAACAGGGGGTATTGCAATACCAGATCTTCAACTCTACTACAAAGCAATAGTAACAAAAACGGCATGGTATTGGTACCAAAATAGAAAGGTAGATCAATGGTACAGAATAGAGGACACGGACACAAACCCAAATAAATACAATTTTCTCATACTAGACAAAGGGGCCAAAAATATGCAATGGAGAAAAGATAGCCTCTTCAACAAAAGGTGCTGGGAGAATTGGAAATCCATATGCAACAGAATGAAACTAAACCCATATCTCTCACCATGCATGAAACTAAACTCAAAATGGATTAAGGACCTCGGAATCAGACCAGAGACCCTGCAGATTATAGAAGAAAAAGTAGGTCCAAATCTTCACCTTGTTGGTCTAGGACCAGACTTCCTTAACAGGACTCCCATAGCACAAGAAATAAAAGCTAGAATCAACCACTGGGATAGATTCAAACTAAAAAGCTTTCTCTCAGCAAAGGAAACTATCAGCAATGCGAAGAAAGAGCCTACAGAGTGGGAGAATATCTTTGCCAATCATACTTCAGATAGAGCACTAATCTCCAGAATCTATAAAGAACTCAAAAAACTACTCCAAGAATTCAAATAGTCCAGTCAACAAATGGGCTAAGGAAATGAATAGACAATTCACAGAAGAAGATCTACAAGCAATCAACAAACATATGGAAAAATGTTCAACATCTCTAGTAATAAGAGAAATGCAAATCAAAACCACCCTAAGATTCCATCTCACCCCAATTAGAATGGCGATTATCAAGAATACGAGCAACAACAGGTGTTGGCGAGGATGTGGGGAGAAAGGTACACTCATACATTGCTGGTGGGGCTGCAAATTAGTGCAGCCACTATGGAAAGCAGTGTGGAGATTCCTTAGAAAACTTGGAATGGAACCACCATTTGACCCAGCTATCCCACCCCCTGGCCTATACCCAAAGGACTTAAAATCTGCATACTACAGAAATACAGCCACATCAATGTTCATAGCTGCTCAATTCACAATAGCCAGACTGTGGAACCAACCTAGATGCCCTTCAATTGATGAGTGGATAAAGAAACTGTGGTATATATATACAATGGAATATTACTCAGCCATAAAGAATGATAAAATTATGACATTTGCAGGCAAATGGATGAAATTGGAGAATATCATGCTAAGTGACATAGGCCGATCTCAAAAAGCCAAAGGACGAATGATATCGCTGATAAGTGGAGGATGACACATAACGGGGGGGAGGGAATGTTTAGAGTTAGGGTTAGGGAAGGGGGCAAGTATGGAGGAAGGATCTACTGTATAGAGGGTAAAGAGGGGTGGGAGGGGTGGGGGGAAGGGAAAAAAAATAACAGAATGAATCAAACAACATTGCTCTATGTAAATTTATGATTACACAAATGGTATGCCTTTACGCCATGTACAAACAGAGAAACAACATGTATCCCATTTGTGTACAATAAAAAAAAAAAAAGAGAACATATTTTGTAAAGCTGTATAATGTGTTTGTGTTTTAAGCTGTTATGTCAAGATTTCAGGTCTTTAAAATTTAAAATGTCTATAAAATTAAAAATTATAGTAAGCTAAGGTCAATTTATTAATGAAAAAATAAAAATTTTTATATAATGTTGTATAACATAAGTGTATAGTGTGTATCAAGTCTATGGTGGTATATAGTAAGGTCCTAGGCCTACACATTCACTCACCACTCACCCACTGACTCACCCAGAGAAACTTCTAGTCCAGCAAGCTCCATACATGGCAAGTGCTCAGGAGATACCACTTTCTTTTATATCATATTTTTACTGTACTTTTTCTGTATTTCAATATATCTCAATGCACGAATACTTACCATCATGCTACAATTGCCTAGAGTATTCAGTAAAGTAGCATGCTGCCCAGGTGTGTGACCTGGGAGCAATAAGCAACACCATGTAGCCCAGGTGTGTAGTAGGCTGTACCATCTGTTTGAAGTACACTCAGTTATGTTTGCACAAAGACAAAATTGCCTAATGACACATTTCTCAGAATGTTTCCTGTTAAGTGATTCCTGATCATTTTTCCCCAGTCTGTGCTGTCTCTTAACTGTGATATTGTTTCTTTGTCAGGCAGAAGTTTTACAGTTTGAAGCAATCACATTCCATGATTTCAAAATGTATTATAAAGCTATTATAGTTAAAGCTGCAGGGCACTGATATAAAAAAGACATACAGTTCAATGGAACAGTACAGAAAGTCTAGAAATAAAACCAACAAAATCAATTTGTCAACTGATTTTTGACAAAGGTACCCAAAACACACAATGGGGAAAGGATGGTCTCTTCATTAAATGGTATTGGGAAACCTGGATATCCACAAACAGAAGAATGAAAGTGGACTCCTGTCTCACGGCACATATAAAAATCAACTCAAAATGTAATAAAGACTTAAATGAAAGACCTGAAACTCTGAAATTACTAGAAGAAAAAAAATAGGGAAAGGTCTGGGCAGTAATTTCTTGGGCAAGACTCTAAAAGCACAAGCAACAAATGTAAAAATAAACGTCTTTTTTAAATGGAAGGTTTAATAAATGGAAGAATGCTTTGAGTCAAACACAAAATTTCACCCTCTATAGGAGATTGAGACTTTAATGCCCTAAATGTTATTTTAAAACAATTACAGTACACTGCTTATGTTCAAAGTACACTCCTAAGTATGAGGGCAATTCCAGCTGACATTTGTCTTCTGGTTGTCAAAAGCTTCAGAAGAAACATACTTTGGATTACTTTCACAATTTTAGTAATTAAGCAAATAGTATCACTTCCTTCCCTGCCTTTCACCTTCAACTCACTATGAAGTCAATTTTATTATTCCAGCTGAGCAGCTTCCTAAAAGTCATTATGGCTCACCCAGACCCTCAGAACACATGAGGAACTAGAAGAAATTAGGAGTGAAGAAAATGAGAAGTCTGTAGAAATATACTCTAAGTAACACAATAACCCAAGTGGTGTCTAGACTTTTCCAACAGGTAGACTTTATTGTTTTATTTACTTCTCAAGCCATTTACCTTCAGGCAGAAATTACCTTCATATTTTGTCTATATTCTTTTAAGGGGAGAGAAAAGAACACCATTTGTCAACTATCTTGTTTCCTATAAAATTTAGTTAGTATTCTAGTTTCTGCTTTTCATTGTGTTGCTGCTCTTTTGATGGTAATGAAACTCACCATTAATCTGATGCCCTTAAAAATCACACCTGGCAGAGATCTGCAGACATACATGGGAGGACAGACTGGGGCAAATGTTCTAAGCATGAAGTGATAACTCTATCAATCCCTAATGAGGGGATTTCTAGGACAATGTTAGACTTAGAATGAACTCTGGGTTATATGTTTTTTGTTGGTTGGTTGGTTGGTTGGTGAAAGAGGCAATCTAAGCCATGAAAAGAACAGCAGTAAGTGTTATTATTTGGTGCAAATTTAGTAGTATTTCAACCATAGAAGGAAAACTGTTGCTACTTTCCGTTTTCACAAAGGGAAAGATAGCATTTTCTGGGACATGATTTGTAGAAAAAATAGTTCATTGGGACAGTAATAGGTGTTATAGGAGGAAAAGGTAAGATACCTTTTTTGTAAAGGCTTAAGCAAAGTTCCGTTGATCCCTTTGGGACAGAACTTCATAAAATTTTAATATGCTAACATTCATTTTGACATGAAAAGAAGAGGATTTAGTATTTAGCATTTCTAAAATTGATCTTACTTTTTTGAGGAGGAAGTTTCAAAACAAAGTAGTGCTCACAGTAAAAGATATTGCATTTTCGTATAAGAAACAATTTCAGGCTCTCTCTTGAACCAAAGGAGTTGGTATTATTTCGAAAAATTACTCTGGTTTTTAGCATTCTTTTCATGTTCTTTTCAGTATCTTTAGGGACTAACTTCTCAATCAAATTCAGAGGTGGAAGACATGGCAGCTGGTAGGCTCTTTATTTAACTGACTGCTCCACAAGTTTTATTGTATCTACAAACATAGTGTATAAATATCTAAAAGGTTGCTATGGCCTTTTCCTAGCAATGGCCCCTGAGGGAAGGACAAGAAATAATTAAAGCAGAAGGTTTAGGAAAAATCATTTTAATAAAAAAGGCAGATCGGTTTACTAAAAGACTCTGTGTATTCTGCCAGTAAAGGAGGGTTGTAATTCAATTTAATTTACTCTTATTGAGATTTCACAAGTGATCTAACACTATATTTTTAGATTGGAGTTTTGTGTTGGGTGGTTTGCTTAAATGAAAAAATAAAGGACAAGTGACATTTGCTAAAAATCTGTAAGCAGAAAGGCTGATGTTCTCATAGAGGTCCTACCAGTAAAGCACAGCCAAGCTATTTAAAAGGCAGAAAGTCTTGTGGCCAAATAAACGGGAAGATTTGCTATTTGATGACCTTTTCTTTTAGAACTTCAATAAAAATATATCTTATTCTTTTAGCTTTCAAGGATCTGGTATGCTATGTATGCTATCAAAAACATTATGAATTCAGAAGTTGATCCATTCCCAAGTAGAAACTGAATTTCCTAGTGAAATACTCCCAGAGTAAACATCCCATTGCCCAGCAAATTCCACAAAGCATCTTCAGAGGCTTTTAAAACTTTATTCCAAGATCCTTGATGAAATGGTTGCATGTAGTATTGAAATCAGTTTAGTAGGGCGAAGGTCTGAAGAATAATCCTATCACAAAATCCAGAATTCCTGGACATGACTATTTCCATTATATAGTCTTCACTCTTCTAGGGGCAGGGGGCTTTTTATTCTTAACATGTCTGGGAAAGTAAGTGGAGTACTGCACAATGGACAAATCTTCTTTCATAGTACATGCATTTGAGTATTCTTTTTCAGCTTTTCTTTTATGTGAAGCTCATTCCAGAAGCTCTTTTCAGTGTATCTTCACAGACAGATCTGCTCAACATCTTATACTCAACAGTATACATGGGATCCCACTCAGTAATTTCCCAATGCCAGTAGTATTATTATTCCACCATCCATGAGACTTAATGGGATATCTATTTTTATGTCTTTCCAGTTTTTGCCTACACACATTTTTCTATGGTTTGAATCAGCTATAAAATTACAAACTCCAATTTAACTCAACAAGCTACAGTTATCAAACATGTGAAAAACAATCCAGACCTTTTGAACACCCTGTAGCTAACCATTCTGTTCAAGCATAAGTGTAAGAGAATTACAAAAATATATCATGTACTTACTGGGAGCTATAACAATAAAACACAACAACAATGACAAAAATCAGGCTTAGACTTTTAGAATGTTAGAACTGAAAGGAAAGTTAGATATTAAGTAGTTCAACCATCATTTGACAGCAAGAAGCCAAGATGTTCTGAGATTAAATGACTGATTAAATGTAGCAAGAGTTACACAGTTGGTTGACAAATCTCCTGTTTATCAACCTAGTGGACTTTTGATATTTCATTTGACTTGGTATCATGTTTTGGATCTTAAATATTTTCCAAAGGGATACTTGGATCTTAAATATTCCTCACATATTAAAGGATTGGCTACAAGTCTGTGGTGCTGTTGGGAGGTGGTGGAATGGGGCTCATAGAAGGAAGTAAGGTCACTGGGGGTGTGCCTTTGGAGGGAATATTGGGAACTCAGCCCTCTCCTCACCTTCTCTCTGTTTCTCTCTGCTTCCCTACTCATGGAGATGAGCAAATTTGTTCCATCACACATTCCCCACCATTGTGTTATGCCTCAACACAGGCCAAAAGCAACAGGATCAAGCAAACTTGGACTAAAACTTCATAAACTGTGAAGCAAAATAAACATTTTTCCCTTTAAGTTGATTTAATTTGGATATTACAGTACTGAGAAGTTGACTAACATACTTGCTATAATGCACTTAACTTTGAAACTACTGTAGCTAGGTTTCTCCACCTGTTTCCCAAATTCCCAGGAGTCATCAGAGAAGGCATTATTATATTATTTCATTAATGCTATACCATAGAATTTACTGGCATAAATTTGTGTTCTGTTTGTAGTTTCCTGATTAAGCTTGGAGAGATCAACCTGTATATCTACATACAGATTATTTTTACAAATCATCCTTAAAAAAGAGTTTTTCTTACTCTGCCTCTATATTGTGCCTTGTAGAATCCCAGGAAAACTATTATTTGATCCACTCAAGTATAGATACTATTGTCTAAAAATAAGTGTGGTTAGGTTTTTAAGACTATGTTAATATAAAAAGAACTAAAGCAATTTTGTATAATAACCTACTCATTGACTTATGATGGGGTTCTACCATGATAAACATGCCCTAAGACAAAAATACCATAAGTTGAAAATGTATTTAATACACCTAACATTACTGAAGTACTACATATCTCCAGACTGCAAAAAAGATCAAAATTAAAAGTACAATTTCTATTGAATGCCTAGTGCTTCACACTATTATAAAGTCAAATTTTATAAGTCAAAACATTGTAAGTCAGAGACCACCTGAATAAATATCACTGGCATATGAGTTTATCATCAATTCCACATCACTAAAGAAAATGAGATACTTAACTAGGAGTAGGTAAACTTCTCTCTAGGTTTGGGTCTGAGCCTTCTCAATCATTTCTTGTTAATTCTCTATTACCTACTAATCCCCTTTTGTTGCCACATGTTATTCCAAGATTCATACTGAGTCATGGTGTTAGATTATCTTCATTCTCAGTAAAGATTTCATGGGGGCCTCTATATTCTCACATTGGACTAGGTGGTAAGGATAATGCGGTAAACAAGTTAGAATCCTTACTATCAAGCCACTCATCTTCCAGTGATATTATTTTATTAAATATCTCAACTTTTTTGATATGTTGTACAGAATTAGTAAGTATTAAATCTGTAGGTGCTCAATGTTTGGTTATCATCAATTTTTTAAGACTGTTTCAATTATTTATGTTCTTGTTTTGTACTGCAGGGACAAGTGCAATATTGAAATACTGAGGGGGATTCAGCATAGAATCTCTATTATCAAATGCTGCCTTTATTAGGTTCTTGAGATGAATATTGCTTTTAGAATCTTCCCAACTTTTAGCAAGTAAAGAATAATCCTTGTTGGATGATTTTAAAGCCATTTCCTTCCTCACTCAATGTAAATCCTTCATATTATAAGTTATCTTGTTTCCTAATACTACATGTATTCCTGACTGATCTCTTGTGAGATTTGTTGTTCATAAATATTATTCTCCATAGGTACCACTGCTATTTGCATATAGTCAACATCTAACCTAATCTGTCACTCACAAAAAACAAGTATCAAAGCTCTCATTCATTAATGTCTTTGAGAGGCTGTGGTTCCACAGTAACATCAAAGTAAACTGAAGTTTCATCTATACACATAAAACAGAATCATAATTTTCCTTTATCTAAACATGTTATATTTGGTTTCTGGTGCCTCTCATCAGTGTTATCTATGTGGCATGCTTAAAGTTAAACAGGGCAATAGGAAAAGAAAGAAAAAAGATCCTAGAGTGCTGCCAGTATATTCATTTCAAAATGATGACTCTAAATTTCCAGAGATGCCATTTTTGTAAAATAGTAGAGCAGGGACAAAGCTTATCCATCCACAGTTTTTATAACTAGTGAAAACAAGCAAATCATTTTTATTAATCATGTAAATGAGTGCAAAGTTTGCTTATGCTTTTGCACTGTTCAAATTTTATATAAATGTATGTGCAAATGAAGTGTGGCCCTCAGACTCCTTGTTAGTTGCCAATTGAAGGCTTGGAAGTATAGAACTTAGGCAATTCAAAATTTATAGCTTTTTCCATGGAGATCTGTTTCATGGACTTCTGCTCTTTTTGTGGTCTGCTGAGAATTTGATGCTGGATTGAAATGTACATTTATGATTTTATCTCTCCACTTGGGAGATCCAATGAATGAAATTATAAAATAAAAGTGATTTACATTATGTAATTTTGGAGGAAATATTTTGAGCTCATTTGTTCAATATCAAGACTTTCTGTTAAGCTTATGGAAAGCCTTCATTTGCTAATAATTAAGTAAATAGATGCAAAAAGGGTGGACGAATTTTCTCACATTTAAGGTAGCTCCTATTAAAATTTACCTTTCAAATTGATTGACCTTGGGGACATAAAATTGAGCCTCATTTATTCAGAGATCACTTATTCAACAAACTCTTCTAGCTGGTTTTCAGGTACTGGGAAGAATGCCTACACAAACGGTCAAAATTGATTTTTCAGTCTCTGTGCCAAAGGTCATGTGCCATACACATATAAGAGACCTCTGATAATCAATCAAAATGCCCTGAACTCATACATTGCCCTTAATTCTAATGTATTTAGTTAATTAATTTGTTTCCCAGTCCATACTATTTTGGTTGTGATAATTCAAAAGAAGTAAGTTTTGTGGCCAGGTCCTCAAGCAGCTGTGCCATTTGACAACCTGATAATAAAAGAAAAAAGGCAGAACAAACAAAGACAACCTCATTTAAGAGCATCAATCTAAGGACATTTGTTGTCATGTGGTCAAAATCTCTGTTCTCTACATAGCCCAAGGTAAAATGCATATTAAACAAATGAATTTATTGAACATACATTTTAAAGAGCCTAATACCTGCCTGGGGCTGTGTTTTAGTCATCTTTTTTGCTGCTGTGACTAAAAGATCTTACCAGAACAATTGTAGAAGAGGAAAAATTTATTTGAGGACTCACAGTTTCAGATGTCTTAGTCCATACAAGGCTGGTCCATTCCTCAGGACTTGAGGTGAGGCAGAACATCATGGCGGATGAGTGTGGCAGAG
The DNA here is from genome assembly GCF_902686455.1 of Sciurus vulgaris. Lineage (NCBI taxonomy): Eukaryota > Metazoa > Chordata > Mammalia > Rodentia > Sciuridae > Sciurus > Sciurus vulgaris. The sequence continues at coordinate 96,934,489 of NC_136465.1, read as the reverse complement.
GGAATCAGCTCATAAGATGATCAGGAAGCTGAAAGAGAGAGCTCTTCACTTGCCAGATACAAATATATACCCCAACATCATGCCCCCAATGCCCCACCTCCTCTAACCACACCCCACCTGCCTTCAATTACCATTCAGTTAATCCCATCAGGGGGTTAATTCAATGATTGGGTTAAGACTCTCACAACCCAATCACTTCTTCTCTGAACCTTCTTGCATTGAGCATTTGGGGGACACCTCACAACCAAACCATAACAAGTTGGGCAAGCAAAGACAAATAATAAGGCAGTTAATGCCCTTGAAAATTTTATACTTCAGTTGGGAAAGCACAAATGCAAGCAAGTAGAAAAAGATAGAAAGTCCAATGTGAATACAAAGAGAGTAGAAACTGATTTGTCATGAAGGCTTAATGGGTAATAATATTTGAAGTTGATCCTAAAAGACAATCAGGAGTTTTCCAAATCAATAATGAAGGAATGGATAAAACAAGAAGAAGATTATTTTGAGCTAGGGTGACCTAATCAGATGACAGGTCATGATTCAAAGAGAGAGAAATGTTCCAGTTGGTGTAGAGAGCAAAATGATGCATTGTGTGGAACCCTCATACTCTGTTGGAACCCATTATGGCAGGGAACTGAGCTGCCTCTAGGAGCTCAGAATGGTCTTGCTATAGTGTAGATCTGGAATGTTACCCAAAAGTGCATGTGTTAAAGACCTGGACCCAGTTTGCTGCTATTAGGAGGTGGTGGAACTTTAAGAGGTGGGGTCAAGTGAAGAGGTCTTTATGTCACTGAGAACAAGCCCTTGAAGGGGACTCTGGGACCCCAGATCCTTTCCCTTTCTGTTTTGCTTCTTGACCAAGAAGTGAGCAGTTCTGCTCTACTATGTACGCCCTCCATGAGGTACCACCACCACAGGTCCAAGACAACAAGGCCAATAATCATGGGTTGACATCTCTAAAACTGTGAACCAAAATAAACCCTTTCTCTTTTTTAGTTGATTATTTCAGGTATTTGTTATAGTGACAGAAAGCAGACTAATATAGGCCCCCAGTCAACAACTAGCAATACAAGTTACCTTCATCATACACCAGCAAAGAAATAAATTCAACCTCAAGGAGTTTGGAAGTGAATCTTTCCCAAGTTGAGTTTCTACATGAGATGTGACTGAAAAATACTTTGATTTCACCTTAATGAACCACTATGTGGAAGACCCAGTTAAAATGTGCCAGGCTCTTGATTTCCAGAAACTGATATTGTATAAATATGTGTGATATTCCGAAGCTAAGTTTATGTTAGTTCTTTACACACCAATAGAAAAAGGAATATAGATTGTTGAGGAATAGGGAAGAGTTTAAAATTTCTTAATCATGGGTAGATAGATAAGACAACAGGAGAAAAGCAGGCAGAGAAAACAAATTAAGCATCTGAGACATGCTGGACAGAAAGCTGAATTTATCATGTTGGTCACAGGGAATTGTTCAAAATGTAAAGGGTGCCAATAACAGGTTTGTGCTTCAGAAAACTAATGCGGGCCAGTGATAAAGAATTGGGTAGGAGAGAAAAAGGAAATTAAGGTAAGACTATATTGAAAAAATTCTAACAGGTGGTTATGAAATTTATTGAAAGGCAGTGATAATCATGAGGAAGTGAAAGTGAAGATTAGAAAGGTAACTAGAAGGTAAGACCCACCTGATGACCAACATGAAAGAAAAAGATCAATGGAGAATGATTCCAAGCTCTTTATCTCAGTGGTAGGAGAATAAAGGAAGTTAAATAATCAGCAGAAGAAGTTATTTCTGAATTTTGAAAATGGCATGTTTTAACTCAGCAGGAATCCTGCAGTATTTCCAAGTGATTAAGAGAGAGCTACTCATAGGCAGTTAAAAATATAGCCCTGGACTTTGGAACAAGGTGGAGGCTGGAAATTTATTTGGGGAGTCATCAATAGAGTTGAAGACATAGGAATATATGAGATAATTCAAGAAGAATATGTACTCTGAAAATATGATGACAGATTAAACTCTGGGGAACATCAACATTTAAGTGTTAGAATAAGAGAAGCAGGGGAGGAAACTAAGGAATTCAAGAGTAAAATCAGATCATATCATGGGAGCTAGGGGAGGAGAAATTTTCAAAGAACTAAAGATTGAACAGTGCCAAAGTCAATTGGAAAGTGAGTGGACCTTAAAGAAAAATCCTTTGTATTTAACAATTTCTGAGTCCTTACTGACCCCAATAAGATGTTTGTCTTTAGTAAGAAAGTTCCAAAGAAATGGTGGGTGTTAAACTGTTGTTGCAATAGGTTTTAAGAATGGGAAGAGAGACACAGCAGACTGCAAGGACTACACAGATCAGTTTTTAAATAGCTGGGCAACAGAAAAAGGAAATTAAGGAAAGAGGAAGGACCTTCGAATGAGTGAAGATATTCCACAGAACAGCAGAAACTATTTGCAAATCATATATACTATAATGAATCTATTTAGAGTGTATAAATAACCCTTATAATCAATAATAAAAGGCAAATTTGTTAACTTTTCATTGCTGTGACCAAAATACCTCACAACAACAATTTAAAGGAGGAAAAGTTTATTTTTAGTTTGTTTTCAGAGTTTCAGTCCATGGTCAGTTGACTCTTATTGCTCTTGGCCCAAGATGAGGCACAACATCATGGTAGAAGAGTGTGGTGGAGGAAAACTACTGAAATCATGAAGGCAAGGAAGTAGAGAGAGCAAGGAGAAGGTTCCTCAAAGAAGATGAATTCTTCCAGGACATGTCTCCAGGGACTCACCTCTTCCAGTCACATCCCACCTGCCTAAGGTAACCACCCAGTCCATTCAAAGGAGGACGGACTGATTAGGTTAAAGCTCTTATAACATAATAATTTCACCTCTGAATATTTTTGCATTAACACAGAAGCTTTTGGGGACACCTCATATCCAAACATAGCAGCAAATAACCCAATTGAAGCAAGGCAAAGAATTTGAATAGACAGTTCTCCAAATAAGATATATGAATGGTCAATAAGCAAACCAAAAAATGCTTAACACCATTAGTCTTCAGTTAAATGCAAATCAAATCACACTGAGATACCACTTTGTATGCACTAGGACAACTAGAAACCAGAAAGTCAGATAACAAATATTAACAATTATATAGGAAAACTTGAATTCTCATTTACTGATAGTGGGATATAAAATGGCTCAATCAATTTGGAAAACAGTCTGACGATTCCATAAATGACAACACACAGAACACAGAATTAACAAATGACTCAAGAGTTTCATTACTAGGTATATATTCAAGAGAAATGAAAACTTAAACATCTACAAAATTAGGTATTGGGTGTTTATAGCAGCAACTCAAAAGAGTCAAAAGTAGAAACAAACTAAATATCCATCAATGGACAAATGAATTTTTAAAATAAAATATGTTCATACAATGGAATATCATTTGGACATAAATAGGAATGAAGTTCTCATACTTGCAAAAACATGGATGAAGCTTTAAAATATTAAGTGAAAGAAGTTACACAAAAAAACAGACCACATACTATAGATTCCCTTCATAAGAAAATCCAAAATAAAGCAACCAATAGACACAGAAAGTAGATTTGTGTGGCTTAAAGGGTTGGGAAGAGTACCAAAGGATGGGGGAGTGGCAACTAAGTGGTATAGATTTCCTTTTGAAAATGTTCTAAAGTTGACTCTGGTAACAACTGCACATATCCATACATATTAAAAACCATAAAATTGTATATATAGTATATGGGTGAATTGTTCAGGATGTGAATTATATCTCAGTAAAGTTGTTTTAAAACAGAAAGTTGAGAAAAATTCAAGGTAGACCGGGTCAAAAGAAATAGATACTTTAGCTTGTGAGAGATTCCATTATGTTTGTGCTCTGAGAGGAAGGAGTTGGTAGCTATTCATAGTGATTGATGGTCATGATGATAACTCTGAATCATCAGAAAAGGTCAAATTCTGTTCAAAATGTAATATCTTTTACAAAGAGTTCCAGCAAAAATATCTACATGAAATTGACTTCTTTGAACACTGAACTGGTTTTCTTTGATTGGAAAATTAATTTTTGAGGATCATGCATTCCCTCAATGACAGTCACAAATGAGGTGTTGCTCTAACTAGAGAAATAATGGTTACTAAAAAAAAAGTGTCTTTTTTACAAAATTATATTTTATTTCTAAGGTTTTGAGGAAATTTTCTGGGCTATGGAAAAAATATCAAATCTCATGATTCCCATACAACTCTTAATAAGATCTGGATTAACCTTTAGCTATCTGGCTCATAAGTCGTAAAGGTTCTATAGTTAGACTAAAATCCAGCCCCTCTGACAAAACACAAATGGAAGGCCCAACATACTTAGTTATCCAGCTGATAAACTTTAACCAGCATAACTTCTGGTACTTCTGTGTTTCAACCAAACTGATTTTTGTCACCATTTTGTTTCTCTTTTGAAATTGTGTTCAGCATTATTGCTTTTATTTATTTTTTTACAAAGTACTTCATTACTCTTCAGTGCCTGCAGTTGTAGCATATTGCCTGGCTATTAAAACCAGATTGTTAAACTTGTTAAACACTTGCTGGCAAAATCCCACAGGATCTGTGTGGATTTATTTGTTTTAAAATTTATTAAAATTCTCTGGATACAGATTAACTTTGCTTGCTCAATATTTTTTATTGTTTCACCTGCTATTGAGTAGAGACTACAACTGGGAAGGCTTTTGTTTTGTTTAAGTTACCAAGTTCTATCAAAATTGTTTGAAAGCGCCTAAACATTTTTTTTTTTACTAAAATGATCCGATTTCAAATAACCCACCCTCAGGAGGGGGTTTCTCACACAAGGTATCCAGATGTCTTGGGTAACAAGCAAATATTCAGCATCTTTAAGCAAGGGCAAGAGCACTTTGGAACTTGGCAGGAACTCAGCCCATTAAGTGAAGCGACTCTTCGCTCCTCTGTTGATGACCAAGGAAAACGGTCTGCTGGATTCTGAGTGTGAGAAAAGGCAACTGAGCCTTCTATTTGATGGAATCAGCCAGGCAAAACAACTTGTCTAGTGCTGCAAAGGCGAGCCAGATCAGAGCATCCTGTGAAAGGAAGTCTGAGAGGGACAAGGATTCATTTCTGGGAAGAGCATCATTAGAGAAAGCTGCATAATAAATAAGAGCTGTTTTTTTTTTTTTTTTTTTCTTGATTTGGATTTGAGCTTCATGTAGAGATCAACTAGTTTCACAAAAATAGAAAGAAAGAAGGGGCTCTGGTTTGAATAAAAGTAATACACTTCAATTTTGTACCTACTCAAGAAGGCTTTATAATGAAGAAGGAAGTTCTTTGAGTTTTTCTGTTATTTCTTCATGCAAAGCACAAAAGTAACCCTGTTCTGATATCCCTCTAAGATTTACCATGTATATTATTTTGTCTTTTCTATCCTGAGACCAGAAACTCCAATAAGCTCCTCTAGTGTCACCTGTATAAAGAATAAAAGAAGACTGAATTTTAGAATTTTGTCATTCAAAGGCATAAATTCTTTGGTCTGGTCTATATTCCATCAATATTTATATGAGAATAGAGAAAAAATGATCTTGGACCACCACAAACCTTAGTTTGAATTCACCTTCCTCCGTTTAGAAGCCGAGTGACCTGAAATTAGCCTCTTGAACCCTCAATCACTTTATCATTACCTCTCTGTTCCCTCATCTATAAATCAGGGATAATAATACTATCAGACAGTATTCAACAACTGAGATATATATGCAAACTCTCTGTGGTCACAAAACATAAAATACTTGTGCTAATTTGAAAATATCCTTGAACAGCTTTCATCCAAATTTACAAAGCCAGGATTTGAATATAGGGCTGTATTGCTCCAAAGTGTGATCTTTTCCCAAAACCCCAAATTGTCTTGTTAGTTAATCAGCTATCAAAGACCATTACCAACACACAGGTTCTTTTTTTCCTTTGAGAGATTCCAAATGGAATAAGACATATAGTTTTCAAAGAGCTAATAGTTTATTATGGAACACAATACATAAGTACACATATCTACCCCCATGAGTTAGAAAATTACCAGTGTTAAAAGATATTCATTCAAGTAATTGATGGTTACCTGCTAAATATCTACAATATGACAAGTATTGTGCTAGACCCTGGGGGGAAAAATGGTAGGCAAAAATAAATATGGTTCCTGCCCTTTTTGGAGTTTATAGTTTAGAGGAAGAAGACAGATGTTGATAAAATAAATGCAGAATCACAACATTTCTAAGGGCTACAAAGTAAAGATAGTTATAAAGTAGAGGATGATTCAGAGAGAAAGATTACTTCTAATGGAGGGAATAGAGCAATATTTTATAGAAGAGCATTCATCAGAACTCAGCTTAGAAAGACAGGTAAGATTTGGATCTACAGCCCAGTAGGGAAAGTTGTCTCCAATAGCAGATACCTACAGGATGAGCTAAAGAACAAAGTTAAGGAATGACTGCTTTTTAGTGTTTGGAAGAATTGAAAGTAAACTCATTTGCCTAAGATGACCTGAAAATTAAAAATTGACAAGTATGTTGGAGTTGGAAGTTGAGAATGCCAGATTAAAGAGTTCTGTGTCTGTAAAGGATCTCTGGAACTTTATGAACAGTATGGACATGATCAGGTGTGTGCTCAATAAAATAATCTACCTATACAATGTAGGATGAATTATGGACCAGGAAGAGGTTAGAGAGGAGACACCACTTTAAAAACTACTTCCACAATACTCCAGGATACTACAGGAACAAGATAAAAAAAGGTCTAAATCAGGCAATTAGCACTGAGAATGGAAAGGGGGGAAATGGCAAGGCTACTGATGTCCTAAAATGGAACTATCTTGGTTATGGAAGATAAGGACAATTACAAAGTTAATAAATATGGAGTGGAAAATCATCATAACTCATTAATTTTCCTGAATTAAACCTTTATGCTAACATTGAACATATTCTAACTTCAAACTTTTGGACTTCATTTTATTTATCTGTAAAACAAGGTGAATAATATTAACCACTTATATCGAAGAGTAAAAATAAATGATTTATTTTAAGGAAACAAATCAATGCAGGAAAGTCCTTTGTGGAAAATGAATGACCTAGAGTCACCTATCCAAGTATAGAATGAGGGTTAGGTAGAATCTTAATGATGAGTGAGCAGTGGGCTTCACAAGTTAGAGGAAGCTGGAGTCCAGAGAGTTTAAAGGACTCAAGTGAGGCCAAACAACTAATAAGACACATAGTCCAGATGTCCTGCTTTCCAGGCCAGAGCTTTTCCACCACTTTATGGAGCCTTTTACTTTTCACACTGATGTTTATTTAGGAAAGTGATACTCTCATTGCAGCTGGGCTTGCCCAACCCATAATGGCCTTCCCTGGTTTAACAGCATTCACAAGGAGAAGGCCCTTCTTGCTCTGAATAACAGCTGGGTGTAGGCAATCAGAGCCAGGACTCTAAACAGATCTTCCACTGTGTCCATCCTGAGTTTTGTCCCGTGTGTGAGAAAATTAAGTAACTGAAAGGAAAAGATCACAGAGAATGGAGAACATACTCAGGAAAAACTTCATTCCAAGGGGTTGAGGGGGAAGAGGCCAAGATGCATTCACATGGATTGAATTGCATAAGACAGGTCTGGGAAAGAGAATGAGGCCCCTGGCTTTCTCACTGTTGTCTTCCATCCATTTGAGTAGCTGAGTGAAGGGTCTATACCCAAGAATAAATAAAACTTAGAAATTTTCTCTGCCATCTCTGTGGAATGCTCAGAATGTGAGAGAAAAGTGAAAGGGATGTGAGCAGTGCTGGGCTGTCAGCAGCCTCTAGGTCAGTGGAATGCCACAGTGGCAGAGGTGGTATGTATTGTATTGGCCATAGGGTCAACTCCCTATTGCAAACAGCTACTCTGACTTCAGAACACTGACATGGTCAATGCAGATGGTAGCAGCATCAACATCAGCAGATATGGTTTTCTTTGCATTTGGTAGCTTAGTTGTCACCTTTACTTTGGCACAATGCTGGGGAAGAAATAGGTACAAATGACAATACATTTTTGAGAGAATTATATGGGAGACCCTCAGAGTCACTAGTCTAGAAATCAAGGGTGATGAATTTCCTACACAACACAATGGAAGTGAGCTGGCAATCTCTTTTGTTATCTAATATCTCTTCTAAGGAGAAACAAACAAAAACAAATTGAAGCCTATTGTTTACAAAATTATCTGTTTATGCTTTTTTTGCCAACAATTTTTTTTCTTTTTTTATAAGATCATTTTTATTGGTGCATTTTCTAATTGTACATGATCATAAGCTTCATTGTTATATATTTGTACATACATATGACATAATTTGGTCAATTTTATTCCCCAATACTTCCCCTTCCCTCCCCTCCTTCTTTCTCTTGTTTCCCTTCTTTTATTTTACTGGTCTCCCTTCTATTTTCATTTTATGCTTTTGAAATGTCTCAGTCTCTATAACAATGTTGGGAGCTTTTTCTACTGGTGGGCTTATATCACTGAGTAACCCAGTTTCTGCAGAAGTAGATCTCTGAAGAACTGATTCTTTGTTTCACAAAATATCCTGGCAAGTGGGAAAAATTAAATAGGATAATTTGGATTGCCTATTTTTCTTTTGCTACCTCTTGAGCCAGTTCTTTTTCCATGTGTTGACCAGTAGAAAGGGTACCAGACTAAGAGTTAAAGACCTGAGTCTTAGATTCTTGTGAATATGACTGCAGGAAATTTGTTTACTTTTTCTGTCCAATAGTTTTATCTTTAAAAATAGAGTCTCAGTTCTACCTTAACTCATCTTTTTGGAATTCTGACCACATTCTATTCAGTAAGATAGTATTTGTTTTAAATTCATCTAACATCAGGAAATCTACTTTTCCATGTACAGATGGGATTACTTCACAGCCTTTGAAGTAGTATTTTTCCAAACTGTGCTCATCATAATAGTAATATTCATGAGATAGTCCTTTATAAAATCAGTTAGCAAAATATTGGATTAGACAAAAGTTAAATAAGTCTCAATAATGAAGGATCTCTCATAACCTTTAAGATACTGCTACGCTTTGCCAATAATCCAAGAGGAGAATTTATTCTGTAGAATTTCTCATCTAACTCAAGTGTTTCTCCAAATTGACATTTGATTAAATATTTTTACAATATTATTTGGATTTTAAAAACATTTTAATGGATTATTCATTTAAATTCTCTTCTTTTTATTAAAAAAATTAAGCATTTATTAGTTTGAGTCATGCCTATTGATGAACATATTTGAATGAGAAGAATTTTCAGTTCTTTAGTTATAATGGTCTCCTGAAATATACTGGGATTTTAAAACTGTAATTACTTTTTCAAGGGTTGTCTCAGAATTTGGGGGGCACATTTAGAAGGGAAATGGTTTCTTCATCAGTTATGGCAAAACTTGACTGGAGGCTTAAAATAAGACAAAAAACAGATAAATTACCCTTTCCACATTCCTCAGTTTTGAACATTTGAACCCTATGGGAAAAGCATTTTGAGCTTCTTAAAGACTGAGTTGACTCCTTACCATCTATCAATGTTTGCTCAGCTCTTAACAAATGCAGAATATGTATCTACCATAGGTATGGAGTGGATATCCTAATAGTCTCCAAGAAAAATAGATATCATGGCAGTGATCCTTGGGAGCATCCATTTATACAACATGAGCCTGACCTCTGAGACATAGTTGATTGTTCAGGAATGTGGGTCCATGACCCAAGTTGAATCAGTGGGAATACTTCCTTTAGAAATTTTGAATTACAATGATAAGATTTAGGATTCAGTTTTTGTTTGCCTCTTAATTACTGTCATACAGGCATAGTAAGCAGGTCTGTTTACCACTACAGGTACTGGCAAGCTGAGGAAATCTCTACAGAGCATAGGAAGGAAGAAGCTAAAATTAAAGAAAGGAAGAACTGAGAAGTGGAGAGAGGTCCCAGTTTTTCAGTTCAAGGTTCTCACTTCTTCTGGGTCCCATTGCCTTTTGATTGCACATGGGTATTGCAAAACATCTCTATAGTCTATCATTTCCCTCACCTCCAAAAATAAATCTTGATTTTATTTCTGTTTTTCACAACAAGAAATCAAGAAGTCATAAACAATGATATTATTCCAAATGTTGGGAATATGGTTGGTAAATATGGTTGGTAAAACAGAAAGTCAAAGGGTAATACAATGGGAAATGCAAAGCCTTGGATAACAGACACATCTTGGTTTGAATCTTGGTCCTTCAAATTGCAATAGCCTTCTACTAAGTGGGTAATATTACCCTCTCTGAGTCTCAATTTCCTCATCTGTAAAATGGGCATAATAAAGGCAGCTACCCCAGAGGATTTGCATGAAGATTCAATTAAATGGTGCACAAAATGCTGAAAACTTCATGGCAATTAATGACAATTCAATATATCTCATGCTATTATTAATTCTCTCTTGGAAATAACTATCCAGCTCATTTATCCTCCTTATTGTCAAAGTTCATAATTTTTATAATGAGCTTGTTGTTCGAGTTTGTTTCATTGAGCTTTGTTTTTGAGGTTGGTGACACTGAAGAAGGTTAAGCAGGCAGGCCTAGGCGAGGGTCTGCAGGGGTTCTGGGAAGCCAAATGGTAGAGACAGACACCTGTGGATATGAACACAGAGGATATGGGTGGGAGAAGAATTAAGAAGTGAGGGAAATCATCAAGACCAGACCTTGAAAAGAGGTCTGGATGTGTTTAATATCCCTAAAAATCCTTGTGGGTTAGGAGCAAGTTCTATAGATCCGGACTAAGGAATCAAATCATGGATTTCACTCCAGCCTCCAGCTAAGTCAGTTCTGTCTTCATGATCAATGAATAACCTTTAGAAGGGCAAGGTGCCTATGAATTATGCTAGAATAAAACCAGCCTGATGGAAATAGAACCAGCAGCCTCCCTGAAGACAGGATTTCAAGAGCTTATGAAGACAGCAAGAAAAATCTTAGGTTCCATTCCACGTGCTCACTGTCCTGAGAGTGGAACAGGGGCGCACTCAGATTCTCCAACTTGCACACTCCTACAGTAAGTAATCACCTTTATGAGATAAAGGGAATTATAGAGAGGAAAATGTTTTTATTTCTGCAGGAAAAAAAGAATTTACATGAACCTGCTTGGAGGAAGTGTTTAAGTTGCAGAAAATTCTTTAGATTAAAATAACCAGAGGAGGAGGAAATAGAAACCAGTGGAGGCTCCCAATTGAATAACTGCCTGGTGTGTTGTTTCGATGAGCAGAAGGGAGGCCTATGGACTAATCTGTGCTTCTACTTCTCTGAGAGATGGCAGTTAATAAAGACTGAGGCCTAGCATGTTCCTTAATTGAATTCTGTTGTGTTTCTGGATTGACCCAGAAAAATATCTCCTGGTTTTCATGATCCTTCTTTTCTTTCCAGAAACTTTTTTTAGAGATGCCAAAGGTTACATTCCCTGACTCAGTCTTACTTCCTGTCAAGAAACAAGCCCAACTCTTAATTTAAAGCCTACATTATTTTTGATAACATATTTTAATGTATCCTCACATCTTTTATGGCTCATTCTCCAAATTTATACACCAGTCTCAGGAGGTTTCCTCTCCAAAACTTTTACTTGCCATTTCTTTTATAGGTTAATTGAATATGTTAGGTTTTAAATTTTTCAATTCCCAAGACTATTTAAAGATGCTAATGAAGACTGCTCAATCAATAATTTACTTCCAGGTCTTTCCAATTTTTCTCTTCTTTGTTTTTTAGAGCCAAATGGAATTCACTAGTTTCCCTAAGCTGTGTAGCTGCTTCTATGATGATGTAGGATTTTGTTCAGAAGATTTGAAGGAAAAGAAAAAGAAATAAAATTAAAGTAATGGAATAAAGGAAATTCTCCTCTCCCCTAACTTACTTGGAATGGTAACCCTATGTTTCTCAATGGGTAAGAAAAAAAACCTATCATATATAAAAGTGAGCTACTAATATAATGATTAATAAGTGACCTTATTAAAGAAGTTAATAAACTTGGAAATGAGTTCAAGAAGATGAGGGAAAGAAATGTGTTCTAAAGAATTTGGGCTCCTGAAGAGACCTTAGAAAACTTGGAATGGAACCACCATTTGACCAGTTATCTCACTCCTCTGTTTATACCCAAAGGACTTAAAATCAGCATACTACAGCAACACATCCACATCAACATTTATAGCAGCTCAATTCATGGATAGCCAATCTGTAGAACTGACTGAGGTGCCCTACAACAGATAAATGGATAGAGAAAATGTGGCATATATATATATATATATATATATACACACACACACACACACACACACACACACACACACACACACAATGGAATATTACTCAACCATAAGAATGAGATTGTGGCTTTTGCCAGTAAATGGATGGAACTGGAGATTATCATGATAAGTGAAATAAGCCAGTCCCAAAAAACCAAAGGCCAGATGTTCTCTCTGATATGTGGATGCTAACCCACAAAAAGGGAAGGTGGAGAGGGGAAGAATAGAAGTTCATTGGATTAGACAAAGGGGAATGAAGGGAAGGGTGGGAGGATGGGAATAGGAAAAACAGAAGAATGAATCAGAAATAACTTTCCTATGTTGGTATATGAATACATAACCAGTGTAACTCCACATCATGTACAATCACAAAAAATGGGATACTAATTAGAATGAGTTATATACTCCTTGTATGCATAATATGTCAAAATACACTACTATCATGTATATTTAAAAAGAACGAATTTAAAAAAAAAGGAATTTGGGCTCCTGAAGAGGATGGAAGAAGGATAGCTTTAAGAAGGGCAGTGGCATGCACAAGGCTTTTACTGCCTCTCTTGGCCAGGAACACTTCCTTACTGAGGGACAGAGTCCTGAAAGACTGAGCTAGGCCTGTCCCCTTGCATGGGAATATCTTTCTCTACTTCAAACGCAATGTGTACTCCTTTGCTCTCATAAGTATGTGTATCCTAAGTCATCTGGCCAGCCCTTCTCCTTATCTGCCTCCTGCAGGGAGGGATGGGAACCTTCAGCAGCAGCTGAAAAGACATGTGTGCAGCTAAATTTCCCTGTGTTGGCTGCCTGGAGGGATCCACTGACCATGTGGAACAGATGCATGCTCACAAAGCTGATTTTGCTGTTGTTCCTTCCAGTACTTTGACTGAGCTGTGTTTTTCTTGGTGACTCCAATACCAAGATTCAGTGAGCAGAAGTGCCCAGACTTCTACTACAGATAATAGCTGACAGACGCCTTAACTTGACAGATAGAAAAGGTTTGAGCTGCAGAGATGCCACTGTGGGAACATATCACAAACAACAGTAAGGGCTGAGGCAGCTTAATTCCACCTCCTTGTGGAACATTCTCCAGTAACTGTCTCTTTTCACTTATACAATGATATTTCCCATTATACTCTCCTGGAATTGTAGAATGCAGGGCTCTGATCTGCTATCTAAATAAAGCCAAATGAATAGATTAAATAAAAGAACCACAACATAGTAATCTGCATAATTAGAAAATGAAAAAGTCACTGGAGAAGACCTTTCCAACAGGGACAGAATGAAGAACTATGAATTAGAACACTAGAAAAGTATTGGTTTTCTTTCTTTCTTTCTTTTTTAAATAAACCTAACCCAAGATTATAAGTGTTGCAATTTTATGGAATGTATCATTCATTCATTCCACAGACTCACCAACTCCCAGATGGCAAGCATTGTGGCAAGTACTAGAGATATAAAATACCAGACATATGCCCTCATTTCAAAGATTTAATGATTTTAGGTGGGCAGTTTATATGTAAGCAATTTAATACAATAACCATATGCAAGGATGGAGAGTAGCAGTAGTATAGAAAATTGCAGTGGAAATTCAAAGGGAGTTGTTACCAGTTCGGCCCACAGGTATCAACATCATTTCATGGAATAGATGGATAGAATTTGGGAGATAAGTGGGAATTCACCAGGTGAAAAGGGAGAGGGTGACTTTCTGGTGAGGGAGTGCCTTAAAAGAAGGCAAGCTGACGATTGAGTTCAATGTGACATGGGAAGTTGTGGCTGAAGCAAGGAGTAGATGGAGACTTGAATGGAGGACAGTAAAATGGAGTAGCCAGAATAGGGGAAAGCCAGGTTGTGAGGGAATTTTCCTGCTGTCTTCCCTAGATTAAAACCAGTGGATTGCATATCTTAGGCATTGAGGATCTACTGTCTGATTTTTATTTGTACACTTCTTTGTAGCAGAGAAACATGGTGAAAATTTATCTTAAAGGGTTAACTCATACTATGTAGACAATGCACTAAAGAAAGGGTAGAAAATGATGGAGAAAGAACATTTCACCCACATGAGAAATAATTTGAGTTTGACCTGAGGTTGTGGCAGAATAAATAGATATAAGAGGAAGATTCAAGGCCTATTAATGAGGTACAATCTATAGAAACTGATTGTTGATTAAATTAGAAAGATGGGGAAGGAAAAAATTTCATAAACAGCCCAGATATTTCTTATTTAAGCAACCAGATAGTGTCATTCATTGCTCTAACATATGGAGGGGAGGAAGTCTGTGAGAAGACACAATACGTTTGGTTTCGAATGTGTTGAATTGGTGGTTCCTATAAGGAAGTCAGTGTGACCGACATTCTAAGCAAGAGGAAACCTCGACTCGGGCTTAAGAAAGCCAATGGTCTAGATATATTATTTTGGTAGCCACTGGAATATAAGGAAAATTGAAGTCATGAGGGTGGATAAGATCACCCAGCAAGATGGTGGAGGAAATTGGAAAAATGCATTCTGCAGCTGTGGAAGGGAAGCCAGCAAAGGAGAAGGAGAATCAGTAATAATGATAAAACAGAACCAGAAAAGATCTGAGGGGGAAATAACTTCAAAGTTGAGGGTGTGATCAACAGTACCAAACTGTTTAGAGAAATCATATAAAGATGGGAAGTTTCTTTTGACCTTGGTAATTACTGATGATCTCAGTTAATTCAGCAGCATTGCAGTGATGGAACGGAAGCCAGATGGTGGTGGATTGAAGAGTGAAGGGCAGGTGGAAAATCTGTGATTTGGAAATTATTGAAAGGAGTATATTTAAAAAGGAGCAATACACATATTTATAGACTTAGGAGAAGACTCAGAAAAGAGGCCCATTGAAGATTGAGTAGAAAGCAGCAATCACTAAGGGAGAAGAGTCCCCTCAGCATACTCATGCTTTAAAAGTATATGTCCCATACTAATCCACAGCCATGTGGGGAACTGAAGAGTAGTCAATTAAAAATAAAATTAAACTATAGCAAGATCTACCTGGGTGTGGTAGTGTATTTTGTTTTTAAAATCAAAACAAAAATAATTGCGAACTTATGAACCATTTATAGTTCTTTTTTTCCCCTCTATAAACTATTCAGGTTAACAGGGGAAAAATAAAGTTTCTAAATAAAGTCTTCCCCTAGGATTGCATTTTTGACTTGCCAAGTCAAACGAACCAAATCTTTTGTTTCTCTAGCAATCTTGCTTCCCAAGAAAAATACACCTGCAAGTATCAGGGGCCAGGTTTTCTCCACCCTTGGCCTATTTTTTTTTTTTTTCTTCTTGCCCCTACAGCAACATTAGAGGGCACTTCTGCATTGTGCTATATTATCCTTTAGCCAAGAAGGTTAAGCAAGTGTAAGTTAAAGCAATCAAATCACTCTCTTTACTTCGGAGGTAAAGTAATTGCCCCCTCATTTGCTTCTGCAGATGCTCAGGCTATAAAGTGATTCCTTCAATGTATTCCAGAGTATATGTAGTTTGAGGATTCTTGACAGTTTTGGCACAGTAGCAAGCAAGCTACCATGTGTTAGTGCTTGTGATAATAGCTATTGTCTGTACCATCTAATTATCTTGTCTGGCATTCCACAATCCGTCATTCTTCCATGGTTTGATGAGAAGCAAACTCTTCATATTTTATGTGCATCATGGAGACACTGATTCCCTAAGTGCAAAATCCAGACACTTTATGTGAAGTTCTGGCTTGTAGGCAGCCTTTGTAAAATTCCAAACTATGGAAACTTTACCCAGTGTATTTTATTTTGGAAGTTTTTGGTTTTCAAAAACTAGAGCTAAAGGGGGGTAATTCTTGACATTATTCTGGTTTCTTGTGCACCTAGATGTGGTTAGTTGGTGGTTAGTTCCTCTACTTATTAAAGGAAAACAAAAGCAGTTAACAATTTTCAAATGCTCATTCTCGTGCTAGGCAAAATGAGAAGTGCATCATATGCCTTATTTCTTTACTTCTCATATCAGTTCTGAGAAATATGTACAAGCTCTCCCTGTTAGGTACATCAAGAAACAGAATTAGAAGTTAAATAGTTTGTTCTAGTTATCAGAAATAGTGAATGGTAGAGCTGAGAACTGGTTCCATGTCTGTTTCACAGTTCCTAATACCCTCTTCTGGTATCATTTCAAGGTATTTTTTTTTATGTACTTAATAAAAAACTCCACTAAACACTGGATCTACCTGGATGTACAAGGAGAGAACCACCATTGGGTCCTACTCACTGCACAGAGGACAAATGCCTCGCAGGAGTTACTTAGATTCTCATCAACACAAATTTCAAATTTCCATTTCTTTTCAGACCAGCTTCAGCTCCAACATGGCATCCCCCATCACTGACTCTGACACAGGCATATCCATGGACACATTTGGAAAGTCCTCTCTTCTTCTTTTGAACTTCTCCCTTCTGAATCTACTTCATCTTCTCCCTTTTTTTCCTATGAAGTCAGCTATAGTGCACAAATTTTCAATGAACTTTTCCTTCTCTGGTCTTCAGTTTCACTTGGACACTTTATTAAACTAATACTGCTATATATTTTTGCCCAGCTTCTTTCTATTTGCTTTTTCTCTCTTCTGTTTTTACTATAGCATTGTCCAATATCTGACATTGAATTGAGTCCTCCAGCAAGGAAGAAAGAGCTCAATAATACTTACGGATTAAGAGAAGTCCACTTGATTTTGCTGAAGAGCTCAGGATGGGGGAAGAGGGAGAGATAAGCTACGCCAAAAAAAAAAAAAAAAAATTAAATGCTTGATTTGTGAAGTCAAGGCAAGTTCCTCCCCATAAGCATGTTGTTTAATGTGGATACAGATATTTTTTATAAGATTCCACTTCTTCCAACCAAAGGAAACTATGGAGGCTCACCTGCTTCCCTGGCTTGTGTGTAACAGAGGCAAAGACCAATAACTGTAAGTGATGTGGTGATAGGCCACCATCCCAGACAAGGGTGTGCTATTATTATCTGTTGCCATTCAGCTCTCATTCCCACCCTATTCTATACTCTCTTACATCACGGGGACTGGAAATTTTCCAAATGAATTTCCCAACACTTCCTTGCCCACAGATTTTTGTTACCACCTAGCACTAACAAACCTTTGAACTAGATGTGGGGGCAGCCCTGAACCAAGAGCAGTCCCCTGCCATCTCCTGCTCTCTGATACAGCAGCACTTTCTGGAGGCTTCACGTTAAAGAGGAAAGAAAAGGCAATCTTGCTCTTTCAATTTTCTAAGCTCATTTCCTGTGATTAGGTCCCTTTTTGGTCTGAAACACTTAGAATGGGTTCTGTCTTCTTGATTTATAAAGAAAAAGACTTGAATTAGGACCAGAATCCAAATTCTAACTCCACAGAGAAAAGTTGGAGAACAGGAAATGATGATGACTAAGTGTCTGGTTTTGCTAATAAGTCAAACTCGTCTCTCCTTGCTGTCTTCATGCTGTGCCTTTATCTCTGTAATACCAGGCCTCCAATTTGTAATGAAATATACCTGTTTCCCTATACTCACTCTCTTTAGCATCATCTATCACAGCTTTTGACATCTGCCCTTTACACCTTACCAGCTAGTCCAGAATAATCACTGGCAGTGATCCCTGCTTCCATAGGGCATGGATTTGAGCTAAGTTAGCACTTAGTGACCTGAGTGATCTGAATCTGACCCAGTTGGGTTCATCACATCTGTATTAGATGGTTGGAAAGATTGCATGGGGCTTGACAATGAGATAACCCAAAACCTACCCTTAATCATTATTATTCTGCCCCAGCCTCTGATTCTTCTAGAAATTGGGCCAAGGTGGATCTCACAGAGAATAATGCCTCCCACAAATATTCTTAGCAAAACTAGAAAGGAATGACCTGTGCTCTGAAAATGGAGTGACCTATGACTACCAGCCTTCCTATGGAATTTGAGTTGAGGTCAAACCTGGGACTTACAAGAAAGGTCAAAGTCCTGAAAGAGGCCCATGTTTTCCTACTCAAGCTCTGTATCCCAAACCCTTCAGATTTTCCACTTAAGCCCCAGGGAAAATACTGCATAGATTTACTTCCTGTAGCCACCTTGAACTTGGAGACTCAAGAAGTTCCTTCACCCTAGCGATCCAAAATTTCTGTGGAGGAGAAAAGTGGACTTTTCCTTTGGAAAATATTGGGAAAGCTAATTGATAGAATGTTGGAACAAAAATCAGGAGTGTTATACTCATCTGCAGCTCTGAAAATAAAATCCTCCCTCCTGGTGGGGATAAGTTTGTGGTAGTGCCTGGCATATAACTGGTATTAAAAGCTGAGTGAATCAGTTAATGAAATGCAAGCAGACTAAAGGGTAAAGGAGGCCACACTGTACATTGATCTTTCTAGAAGCAAAAACTAAAGAAAATGTAAAGGGTTGATTTAACACTGTACAAATTCTTTTGTGGGAGTCTTTATTGCTTAAAATAGTAGATGCCATTATACTGTGTAGATTTAATTGGGAAGAATGTATATTACTGTATAGCTTTAACCACTTCCACAGAGATCCCAAATATAGCTCTACATATTGATGAATAAGGCTTTGACATAAGTTCTTTTTTGAACAAGCAGTACTAGATCACAAGTGCATTTTTATACCTCTCAACTCCTTTTCATGAAATAGATTTGGGAAGGAGTATGAAGACGAGGTTTGGAGCTAGAACTACTAACACATAGCACTTGCAGGAATGCTGTTCTGAATAAAAGACTAGGCAAGACCTATTGGACACTCTGGATAACAACTCTGTCTTGCCAGTAGGGGTAGCTGCAGAGCTGCCAAAAAATGATCTGCTAGCAGAGAGGTTCCTTCAGCCCTGGTGGGAGCGTCAAGACTTCATCCAGTGTATTTTCTTGTTTATTTCTGGCCACCCCACCTAAAGTACTGTATCTTCCAACCATGAAGAGCCACTTACCATTACTTTACCACACCCAATTTGCTTTTGTTCACAATGTTCTCTCTCTGCCAGTGATGTTATCTCCATTCTGTTCATCAAAGACCAGAATAACAATCATCCTGGAAACCCTAGATGGAACAAATTTCCCCTAGAAAATATGTTTTCTCTACCTCCCTACCTATCTCTCCAGTTCAATTTTTTAAAAATCTATCTACACTCCATGTGGAATGTCAGGTTTCTGATAGCAAATTCATGTGATATCTTTCCTGTTATGTAGATGCTTCTTTGAACAAGGAAGGGGACACCATCAAGAACTCACATAAGGATGGCTCAAAAAATCCATATTCCAAAAATTACTATGACAGTTATCTTTTGATACTAACAAATTTTATTATGAGTATCCATCCAATAAACCAGAAACACATTACTCACTGGACTCCAGAAACGTGTATATTGGTGAGTGTTTTCCTACTCAAGCTCTTTATCCCAAACCCTTCAGATTGGCTGATTTCTATTTGGGGCAGCTTTCTCACTTTGAGGGGCTGCACTGTTCACATGATAGGAGAAGAAGGGATATTGGACACTTAGCATTATTGTAAACATGCAGAGAAGAGGTACTTATGGAGACGAGACACATGACATGCCTTGGAAGTGCTTGCATGTCTGGAGCCAGCAAGAATGGTCATTCCAGGTAGAGAAGGCCTGATGCCCTATTCTGAGTCATCAGTCCAAAAACAGAGCTAATTTTGCTGCAGGCTAATCATAAAGATGTTGAAAGAATTATTCCCCACTGACTTCTTTCATAACGAGGTAGTTTTGTAGGAGAGAGCAAAAAGAGAGAGAAGAGCATTTCAAGAGTCAGAATTCTTATAACAAGGAAGAATTTCCACATCAAACTTACATTTGTAGATTTGTCTTATGCCAAGTGTGAAAAAGCATGAAAGAGCTAGGCATGAACTATTCCCCAAAGACTTGTCTTTTACACGAAAGAACTTTGTAAATGTTAATAGGTACTAGAAAAGCTGGAAACAGATTTGCTCTGGGCCCAGAGACATAAAATAATCATCACTTTATTTGTCTGATTCTAAATGGGCTTAGTATTGATTTGCATTAGAAGAATTCCAAATTCCCACTACTATGGGAAAGCCATCCAAACCCACTACTTTTCATTCCTGGTAGTTTCCTGCACACGAAGCTTCCTTTGCAATTCTGCACCAAGTGTGGAGAAGAAAACACATGAGAAAAAGTCTGATTAAATATTGCATCTTCTCCCCTTCCTTGGTTTCACTCCATATACTTGAGAATGGGCTCTATTTCAACAGGTTCTCCAGGGTATGGCTCAAGTTTAGATCATGTGCAAAGGCAAGAGTAATAACAGTCCTAAGAAAACCTGAGAATAAAAAGTAGGTATAGCATGTATCAGAAAGATCACCATGACTACCTGGAACTTACACATATTAAAAAACTTCATTGCATTCCATAGAAAGACTGGACTTAGAATTTTAGAGTGAAAAATACCTTATGTGGTATCTTCCCCCTATTGTCTTCTAAAATCTTTTCATTCTAAATTTTACAATGAAGGATAGGTTGTACTGTGAGTTAGTAGAGCCGAGACTGGACCCTTGTCTCCTAACTTCCACGGTCACACTTCCTCTCTACCACAAACTCTCTCTAACACAGACTATTCAAATTTGTCCATCTCTGAATGTATAATAAAATCTTTTAAAATTATTTTAAAATTTTTATTTATTTTTATTTTGTGGTGCTGGAGCTCAAACTTGGGGCCTCAAGCATGCTAGGCAAGCACTCTACCATTGAGCCACGTCCCCAGTTCTCAAAATATGATCTTAATGCACATAGCAGGCCTGTTCATTCATTCATGGATTCAATAAATACTGTCTATTGTATGCATGGATTGTTCTAGCTGCTGCTTGGGATATTTTCACAAACAAAAAGGACTATATTCCTATACTCGTAGGGTTCATATGTTCTAGTGAGGAAGTCAGGGTACATATACTCATGCTCATCCTATGATTTAGAGTTCTTACACCAGGTCTTCCCTGGAATGGGTACAGATCCATGATTCTATCTCAAAATGTATTCAGAGCCTTGAGAATTGGGAAAATATATTCACTCTGTCATTTAAGTCAGACAGAAGTCGGCTAAAAGGCAGAAGCTGAACTAGAAGGAAGAGCCAGAAGGTTTCATTTAAAGAATACAGATTTGTTAGGTTTGCTTCTAAGACTGCATGTCCCTTTATCTTACTGATAATTGCTATGGGTTGAACTATTTGCTCCTAAGAAAAGCTACATTGAAGTCCCCATTACCTCAGAATGTGACCTAATGTGGACATAAGGTCTTTTCAGAGACAATCATGTTAAAATAAGATCATGAGGTTGGATCCTAAGCCATTATGGCTGGTGTCTTTATAAACAGGAGATTTGGACACTGAGAAATATATGTATAGAAGGAAGATAATTTGACAACATAAGAGAATACTATCGACAAAGTAAGAAGCACCCAGTGCTGCCAGAATCTAGGAGAGATGTGTGGAGCAGATTCTCCTTCAGTGCCTCCAGAAGAAATTGACTTTGATGACATTTTTATTTTGGACTTTCAGACTCCAAGGCCATGAGATAATGAATTTCTGTTGCTTAAGCCACCCAGGATGTGGTACTGTGAATGGCAACCCCAGGAAGCTAATGTGAAACAAGCTTACTAGCATGTCAATTTATTTCATGTTCTCATAAACTTAAATCACCTTTTGCTTTTTATGAGGAAAATCTTTCTGTGTTCTCTCCCCTTGAATTCTCTCATCTTTCCCAGGTCAAAGATGCAGATATGCTAAAGTTAAAGGTGGAAGATAAGCAGGTGTCAGACAAGAATTATACCAATAGAGACTGAATGAAAGTCTGCTGCACCCTCCTCCCACCCTGTCAATCACTTATACCCAGCATTTCATAGCTCTGGGCAACTCTCTGTAAACAATGGGAGATCCAGTCCCAGTGATAAAGGAGCTCTGTTCTCTTACTGTTTATTGTTAAGTCCAAAATTTTCAAGAGTTTTAACCATATGACTCATACTGTTAGAAAACCCACCCAATGTGAGGAGATACAAAGGAAGGAAATATTCTGATTCCATTTGTACCCCCCTAATATTCAAACAGATAATGAATTATAGGAGAAAAATAGATGAACTTTCCTTTCTAGTAAACTACTTTAGAAATTCACAAAGACCTATTCTTCTATTTGCTCATAAACCACAAGTCAACGTACAACATGAAGCTAGGGAAAGTTGGAGTTCTTTTAATATTACGCAACGCTATTGAATACCTGTAGAAGTCAATTTATTAGTTATAAATCAGTATCAAATTTAGGGATGACTAAGTGTGATCACTAAAAGGATAAAAATTATATCAACCTGTTAGGTTGAGTGAACTTCTAGACAACAAGAAATCCTGGAAATAATACAGGCTTATCACAATATTTGTGAAATTAGAGTTAATTAAGAGCAAATGAAGAAAGAAACAGAAACTGTCATTATAAGTCAGAAGAGACAAGGAGGTGAATGGAAAAGATAATTCCCTTGCCTATTTCATGATAATCAATGTCTAGATTATAATGCAATAAAGGTCACAGCATTCTTTGCAACCATCTCAAGGATATAACTGTCTGCAGGGACCATGCTGAGGTGAGTTTTCAAGGAAAGTACTTGAAAACTTCCAGGTACATGGTGGTATATGATACCAGTTAAGTTTCAAAACTTTCAAGAGATCATATTTGTTGAACTGTCACATTCCATTCCCCTCATGTATCTCAGAATTGCCACAAAACTCGCTTTGACACCTATAATACAGTATCAGTCTCTTCTACAACCTAATTGAAGGGTTTTAAATAGATAATCTGAGGGTGGTTGTGGGTTCATTAATCTAACACTTCTTTATTAAGCACCCACTTGGTGAATAGTGGTTCTATAGGTGATAAAAGACCCAAAGAAAATTAAAATTAGGAAATGGATAACTTTTATTCAAACCTAGTTGTTCCTATTATACTCACCCAGGGAGAACTGACCTAGCAATCTAATCAAAACCTTTCTCTTTTGATGCTATCACTTTGCACCATCTTTTTTCTTAGTTTCCATCTTCTTTCTTCTTAGAAGAATGTGATAGCTAAAAAGAACAAACTTTGGAACTAGTCTGCCCATGTTCAAATCCCAGCTCTGCCACTTGTTAGCTATGTGATCTGGAAAAAAAATATTTAACTTCTCCATATTTGATTTATTTCTTTGTTTAATAAGGATAATATCAGGACCTATGTCATGATGTATTTGAAGTAGTAAGTGTGCTAATATTCCAAAAGTGCTTAGAGTAGTTTGTGGTAAATAAACACTTTATCAGAATTTGCTATTGCTGTTCTGCTCTGCTGCTAGATAATGTACAAAAGTGGAGGAATGAGATCAGCAATAAAGAACAACATTAAAAGATGTGAAAGACTCACCAGGGTCAATTAAAAGGAAATAAAATTGACAGCTGTTGACACATCTGTTCTTATATTGGAAATTTCAGAAAGGAAGGTGTTTTGTGGTGGCACTCTTCTTTACCAAGGAGAAGGGGTATGTATTGGCATGGTTTTGAATAGCAGGCAGCACTTGAGGCAGATGGTTAAAAGCCACACACTTGTGGATTCTCCCACTTTTTCCACACTCACAGATCACAACCACTTTTGGTGCCCGTGGTTTAACCTCTGTTTCCCTAATTCCCATTTATGAGTCAAGCGGTTTCGTGTCATCAGATTGATGGGGAAAGTGTGAACAGGGATAAGGATGTGGAAGTTGTTTCCATACTGGGAAGTACCACAGTGTGCCAATCTTAAAAAGAGCAAAAGGAATCCAAAGTATTTGGGCTTTGCAGGATTGTGTTTAGTTTACTTTGAAAGTTTGAATGCAAAGTAGTTATTTGAATATTTACATGGCATTATATATTGAAATATAAATAAAATTCTCAGTTTTAGAAGAGGCCAAGGTAATGTAACAGCCAAGCAGGATGGAACTGGGGTCAGAGAAAAGCAGCCTGATTCTTGATAATTTCTCTCCTGTCTGCTTAAAAAGGGCATAGGATACCAGCATCCTAAATGACCATGACAAAACTCAGTAACAGGGGGAGAAAGGATACCATGAACCCTCTAGAAGCTATGTGTTTGGGGACATGATGTATGATGAAGGCAACTGAAGAAATCCTATTCCTTATTCTTTGCTCTGCTCAATCCTGGCAATTTCAGTTTCACAATTCTATAGAATCAACACTGAAAGCCCTCAGAGATACCTCCACTTCCAACTCATTTTAGAAACAGAGGTGAAAGAGATTTGAGTGACTAGACACCAGTCAGTGAAAATGCTGGGACTGGTACCCAGATTTTCTGCTTATTGATGGAACTCCTTTCCAATATCCCATTCACACCTCCCTGAACTCCACTGGGCATCTGCTGGGGATTTTCTTGGAGGAACAGAAAATTTTTATTCTCTAAATTATCAGCAAAGACAATTGGCAGTAATTCCAGGGTCAAAAACCAGTTCCTCCATGATGAAATAAGTATGTTCTTCTTCAATGCCCTTATTATTGCTGTTGTTACTAAAGACAACTGGTCAAACTTTATTTGTTGGGCAGACTGAAGAGCAAAGCAGTACTGTGGGGAAAGTTGGTTTATGAGAAACCTCCATTTAGAAAACATTTCTAAACTTTCATTTTGGATACTCTCCATATTTAAGTGAAATGATCAGTGCATCTTTCAAAAAGTCCAGTCTTTCTTTGCTATAGTTAAAAATGGTTCCCCTGATTTACTTCATTGCATATTCTTCTTAACCTAGATCAATTTCCCCTTTTGACAAATAAGTCTAATTTTTCTTTCCATTTCCCTTTATGGACCATAGTTTTCAGATTTCCAATCATTTTAACTAGTTTCCATCATAACTGCTCCAGGATATACATACCTTTCTTAATTTGTGTTACTCCTAACCAGACATAAAATTCCATTTGAAGAGTTCCCAGGGAAAAAATGAGACAGTGATTCATGTACATTACAAAGCATACAAATACAAATAAAATACATTTGGCAATTTTATGCTTACAAGGCAGGGCTATGTTGGGACTTCTGTTGAACTCAGAACTTAAATGATTCTACATTTCCCCAACTCATAGTTCATATACTATTATTCACTTATTCAAACCTCTGCTTGTTAATATTTTAACATAAAAAATAGTTTGAGAGATAATATTTGAAGAAAAGGCTCAGAAATCAATAGATGACAGAAATAATTTTTATATAAATCTTAGATAATAAAAATAAGCATAAGTTTTAGCTCTCAATTTTCTGGAAGGAGAACAATAAGAAAAAATTTCAATTTTTAATAATTTTAAAGAGTTTAAAGGTTTTTAATAGTTTTAAAGATTACTTTGCTCTAGAGAAACAAACAAGATACAAGTGTCTCTGCTCACAGCTCTTTGTTCAAATTTTTCAGCTAACAATCCAACCCTTCTATAAATTCTTGACTTCAATAGCTATGAGCTTCTTGAAGATAGGCACCATTTCTTGTAATATAGCTGTTATTTGATGAGTATTTGCAGAATGAATGAATGCTATTTTTTGATTCCCCAGAAATTATTAGGTCCTTGGATTGCTCTAAAACATAAATACAGCAATGGTTGCACACTTTTGACTTCTGAGAATTAAGTGTTGGGTATTTTTGGTTCACCAAGTGGATTTTGACTATACTTATGTATCTTTAAGTTTAATTTGTGAAAGTGTTGTGAAAAACACTTGCTTTGGATAGTTTCCTGCAGATTGTGTGGAAACTCTATCAAGCAGCAACACATCTATCCTAGTAGGTAAGGATCAGGATGGAGAGGAACAGGACAACAGACAAGCTCCAGAGCTGGTCATGGTCTTGCATATTATTTGAGCTACTTAGAACATCCTTGACTGTCCTAACATTAAGAAGCATAAAATCAGCATGCTCAATTTATACAATCTCATTTTTATTACGAATTGACTATAAGTCTTCCAAGTCCCAGGTTGTGATAAACCAACTAAAAATTGGGTTTCTCTTTGGTTTGATTACCTGGTTAGAGTAGCTCACTGAGCTCAGGGAAACATTTATGATTACTCTATACTATAAAGGATATTTCAAATGAAGAAATGTCTAAGACAAGATATTGAAGAGGACACGGAACCTCCACACTCTCTGACACACCACCCTCCACGACCTCCTATGTTCAGCTGTTGAGCTCTCCAAACTCAGTTCTTTGTCAGCGGGGTTTGATGGCATCTCATTAAATGGACGTGGTTGATAAAACCATTGGCCACTGGTGATCAACTTAATCTTCGTCATCTCTCACTTCCCTAGAGGTAGTGGTGATGGTGGGGTGTTGAGTGTTCCAACCTAATCCTGATTTACCTGGCACCTAATCACATCATTATGCCCTCCATAAGTTCCAAGCCACTAGTTATTTCACTGGCATACAAAAAGACACAAACCTCTTTAAAAGAAGCCAAGGGTTTTAGGCCCTACACGACAGGAAACAGACACAACCTCATAGATACATATAATGCTTTATATTGTGAATATAGTTGTGAGACAAATACTAGAAAGGGAAAGTAGAAAAGATAAAATGACAGACATGTTCTCTTTATATTTGTAAAAATCCCAAATAAAATATTAGCAAGCAGAATTCATAAGTGAATGTAAAAATATCATATCATATGCAGAAAGAATTATTCCTAAAAATCTAGAATAGTCTAACTTCACCAAATCCATTAATATAACAAACCACAATGCAAATTAAAAAAGAAAAATATTATTCTTTCCTTCAATGCAAACATTAGACTGTGTAATATATACATGTGATAAAAACAGCCCACTTAGTAGAGAAAGGAAATTTCATTAAATAAAGGTATTTATTAAAGACCTGCAATAAAACCATATATAATACGAAGTTTTAGAAGCATTACTAGTAAGTCAGAAACAAAACAGGATGCTGTGTGTTACCACTTGTATTCAAAATTCTCCTGCAGCTTCTATCCAGGACAGAAAGATAAGACAAAATATAAAGTGGGGCAATGTTAGAAATTATCTTCATTTGAAGCTATGATAATTGTCTATCTAAAATACAAAAGATAAATACATGAATATATGAATTTTCAGTATTGGTAAGAGAATTCCAATGCCAATTAATAGATCAATATTAGAAATCATAAAAAATGTAATAGGGAAGTAAATTCCATTCACATTGCAATAAAAACTTAGGATATCTAAGGGAAAATAAAAAGAAGCATTCAAGAACTTCATAGAAAAAAATTACTAAATGTTTCTAAAGAAAATAAAAAGAAATGAAGAAATAGATTAAAATTTTTTTTGTAGTGAATGGGAAATCTCATGATTGTAAAGAAATATTTTTGACAATTTCAATGAAGAAAGTGAGAGATTTCCCCTGAACTCAACCCTTGTGTAAAGTAGCAGTATGACAGTATGCTAAGTCCAGGTACAGACAGACACAGCTGTACCAGAATCAAAATCCTAAAATAAGACACACATACATATGATTTTGGATGAATTGAGGGAAATCTAAATATTTCTCCCCCAAATACAAAGGATTATTGAGCTGAAGACAGTCAAAATGCAGGGGACTCTGCCACCTTCTTTCTGTTAGCCTAAAAGCAGGACAAAAATTCACAAAGAGGAAAGGTTTTTCTACCCCCACTCCGTGACCCGATGATTCTTTACCATGCTTGCTCCTCAGCTCAGAGGTATTCTGATAATAGAATTTCTTCCCATATATTTATCTTTATGCAGTTTTCCTGCCTCTGAAACCTGGAACTTTTATTATTATTATTATTATTATTATTATTATTTTTAATTGTAAACAAATGGGATACATGTTGTTTCTCTGTTTGTACATGGAGTAAAGGCATACCATTTGTGTAATCATAAATTTACATAGGGTAATGGAAACCTGGAACTTCTTTCCCTTTGTCTTACCACTGTTCTAAAATCTGTGGTCCTTCACTGAAAAACTGCAATGTTTACTGCACACACTAATAAACTTGCTTGGTTTTCTCTTGTTAATCTGCTTTTTGTGGCAAGAGTCTGTCCCAACTATGAACTTGTGAAGGTTGAGAAAAAAATATATCTTTCTTCCCTTCAAAAAGAAAGAAAAAAAATCTTCTACCTTCCCAAATCATAGATCTTTTACAGCATGACAAAAATGTCAAAATTCATGGCTTTATGTACAGGGACATTTTAGCTTGTTTTATATTTAATTATTTTCAACCTCAAGTGAATAATGGCCTCTTTTCAGTTCTCATGTCTGACATGGTACTAAGAACCTCTCTAGCTTGAAAATTTCTCTTCTTTGAATTCCATAACACTGTACATACCTGATCTCTAGTTCCCTTCTTGATTTGTTTCACTTTGTGATATACCTTCTTAAAAGAAATGCTTCTCAGGGTTGGGGTTGTAGCTCAGTGGTAGCACAATTGCCTAGCCCATGTGAGGCACTGGTTTCAATCCTCAGCACCATATAAAAATAAATAAATAAAACAAAGGTATTGTGTCCACCTACACCTAAGAAAAAATTTTTTTCAAAAAATGCCTCTCAGGATTCTTGCTCCAGGAAACTTCTTTCCTTTCACTAATTTCTTCACTCCAGGAGCTTCAGCACATTAGTGTCAATGACTATTAAGAGTCTTTATTTTCAATGAGATGGAAGAGCTAGTCAAGTTTTTATAAATGGTTAATATTATTTCTATGACAGGTCATCACGTGATATTTAACATCAAACTCAGTAGTTTAAGATGAGTAATGTTGCTACAATGAAAGTCCTTCATTTGCTTTTTTATGAGAACAAAATTTATCAGGACTGACAATAATAACAATAATGAAAAAACTTATAAGTGATGCTGAATAATGCTCATTTTAACAATAAATGATAGCAGACATATGGGTTTACCAAAAAAAAAAAAAAAATCAAAAATTCCTACCTATAAAAATAGAAATATATTTTCAATAAAATTTTTACCTTAATATTTAATAACCTTTTTCCACAATTTATAATATACCCATGGTCTGATCATTTGTATAGTAATAATTATAAAAAATCAGTCCAATAAAAATATTTTCAATTTATAATTTTATATCAAAAATAATTTTATATAGTTTTCTATACTCTTTATTGCAGAGAAATGTGATAGGGTGTGAAATAAAATAATTTCAAACCTAGAAATATATTACATTAACAACAAAAATTGTGTGGAAAGCAGAAGAGAAATATTAAGTTCAAGGAAAAAAATCTCACTGATAAGAAGCAGCTTGTTCATTAAAAAAGTAAAAACTATTACTGTGTGATAGTGTTTATCAATCTATTATGCTATTTAGATTCCATTTGATTTATTCAAAATATACCTAAAATACCAGCATTATAAAATATCATAAGTTACATCCTTATAACTAAGCTGAACTGAATTTTTTTAGATGTAAACTTGAAAATGTGTGAAAAGGTACACAGTTTTTCAAGTATCTTGAAGTGTTTCAGGAAGTACATGAGGAAAATACTTTGAGAACCACTGCCTTACTTCTCAAACCCAACTTACCTTAGTATCTCTAGCCTTTCAATGAATCTTTAGTAGCCATAAGTCCTTGGTATAAGGGTTTCTTACATTACATTTGTAAATTATTTTCCATATAGATTTAAACTATTATCTTTAAGACAACAGAAATATACACACATCTAACAATTCATTCTAGCTTCCCATATTTTATTACACTTTTTATAAATGTTCAGATTTAAAATTATTAAGACTGCCTATTTGTAAAATAGAAATATCTCCATCAAAATGTATCTTTTACAATGAACTAAAATAGAAGACACAGAAACAAATCCACATACGTACAGTCATCTGAAACTCAACAAGTTGCCAAAAACATATATTGTAGAAAAGATAGCCTTTTTAAGAAATGCTACTGAGAAAACTGGATATCCATATGCAGAAGAACAAAACTAGATTGCTATCTTTCACCCTGCACAAAAATCAACTCAAAGTGGATCTAAGACCTAGCAATTACACCAGAAACTATGCAACTGCTAGAAGAAAACACAGGCTCAACACTCCAACACATTGGTGCAGGCACTGGCTTCCTTAACAAGATCCCTAAAGCCCAAGAAGTAAAACCAAGAATTAATATGCAGAACAGCATCAAATTAAAAAGGTTCTCCACAGCAAAGGAAATAAGAGAGTAAAGAGAGAACCTATGGAATGGGAGAAAAATCATTACTGGCTGCTCTTCTGACAGATGATTGATATCCAAAATATAAAAAGAACTCAAAAACTTAACACCAAACAAACAAATAATCCAATTAATAAGTGGAAAAAGAACTAAACAGAAACTTCTCAAAAGAAAAAATATAAAAGTCCAACAAATATATGAAAAAAATGTTCATCATTACTAGTAATTTGGGAAATGCAAATCAAAACTCATGCCAATTAGAATGACAATCTGACAGAAAACAAACAAAAATGCTAGTGAGAGTGTGGGAGGAATACATTGTTGGTAGGATTGAAAATTAGTGCAACTGCTTTTCTTTTAAGATATAAAAGCCATTTGATTTTTAATATACCCAAAATAAATGATTGGAATTTGGAGTTAAAAATATAATTCCATTTATATTAGCACCCAAAAATGAAATACTGAGACACAAATCTAAAAACCATAGGGACCTACATTAGAAAAACTACAAAATTCTGATGAAAGTTAAAGAACTATGTAATTGGAGAAATTTCTCATGAATGTAGATAGGAACACTCAGCAGTATTAGGATGTAACATCTTTCCAACTAATCCATAGATTCAATGTAATCTTGATCAAAATCCCAGCAAGCTATTTAGTACAACCACTTTGGGAAGCAGCATGGACATTCCTCAAAAGACTAGGAATGAAATCACCATATAATGTCCCAGATATTGCACTTATCAGTATTTATTCTAAAGAACTAAAATTAGCATAATATAAAAATACAGGCACATCAGTATTTATAGCAGTGCAACTCACAATAGCCAAGTTGTGGAACTAACCTAGGTGCCCATGAACAGATGAATGTATAATGAAAGTGTGGTATATATATGCAATGAAGTTTTACTCAACCATAAAAATTAATGAAATTATGACATTTGCTGATAAATGGTTGAAACTGGACAATATCATGCTAAATGAAATAAGCCAGACACAGAAAGTCAAGAATCAAATGTTTTCTCTCATATGTGGAAGCCAGACCAAAATAAGAAAAGAAATGGGGAGGAGAGAATCCCATGAAAACAGAAAGATCAGCGGAATAGAGGAATTGAATAGAGGGGAAGAGGTACGGATGGGAAAAGGAATAAAATTCACCAAATTATGACATGCACATATTTGAATATACTACAATGAATTTCATCCTTACATACATCTGTAAAGCACTTATTAGGGAAAAAAAAACAATAAATAAACAGAAGGAAGACAGAGAACAGAGAAATGAAAACAGGGTAGGAAGAAAGGAAGAAAAAAAAGAAAGAAATAATAGAAACTGAAGTAGAGCAAATTATGTTCCATGCCTGTATGATTATGTCAAAATGAATCCCACTATTATGCATAACTATAATGCACTAATAAAAATTTTTAAAAATGCCTTTTAAAGGGACTGTTCATAATAGCATATGCTTGTACACCATGTCCACCACCTAAAATATCTTAACTTCTGGTTTCTCCAGTCTCAATTAATTCCTCAGGTAGTTCTCCCCTTGAAGCCTTTTCTTGCACCCTCAAGCAGATTTGGACTCTTCCTGTAACAAGCTCCCCATAGTATATGACACCCTCTCCCCAAGCTCATGTCAGTAGGTCAAAACCACATCAGCTATGAATTCAAAGTCTCAAGTCAGAAACCTAAATTGGAAGAAAAACCTTGGGGGAACAAAGACCACACTGCTGGACACAACACGACAAAGACATGGTAGCTATAAAAGTAAGATCTGTACAGAAGGCCCTATAATTGTCACATCAGATAACTTTTCCTTTGTGATCATATAAAATTGTACAGATTGTATACAGAAGAGTTGAAGCTAAGAGAGAATAGATAAAAGGAATAGAAGCTGCAAAGTAAAGAGTCAGTCATTTTCCATCCCAGGCAACCCTACCGATGCTAGAATGGCCAGTAGGAAACTTTATCCTGTAAAGCTCTGTTTATTCAGAGCTGGTGCCTTTCAACCCCTGCCCAGCCCTGGGTTTAGAATACAAATGCAAAGAAAAGCTTTACCTCTTGTTATACTACCTGTCATAAGACCGACATTTTCTGTTCAGCTTGCTATAGGTTGGTGGGCAGCTTTAATTTGGTTTTCCCTCTAGTCCCCATGTTCCAACCTTTGCCAAATCAAGAAGCTGGCAGGGAGGGGAAGAAAGGGGAACACACATATGTGCATGAATTCACTGAGTGATCTCAGAAGTAACTTAACACTGGTTCAGTTCGTCCATGTCTTACAAATCAGTTTCATTCTGTGGACTGTTTACATACCACTTCTAGTATGTCTCTAATAAATTAAAATCTGCTGAAGTGGTAAAATATACCAAAGATATAGTGAATGGTCTACAGGCTACACAGAGAGGCCATTATTCGAAGAGGAAGTAGGAAAAGCAATCATAAAATTTTGAAAAATTATGCAATAACTTTGTACTTATTGCCCATCTGTATTCATTACAATGATGTACTTCATAGACATAAATAGAATGGGAAAGTAACAGGCCTGCTGTGTACTCTAGGCTTCAGTCAATGAAATTCAATTAGAGTCTTTAATAAAGGAAACTCAACAAATGCCAAGCATTTGTCCATGTATTCCTTCATATTCCTGAAGTTAATCACTTAGTTTCTTTCCAGTTCTTTCCCTCCTTTCTCCTCAGATATTCTCATTTGTGGAGAGACAAAAAAGTACAATTGCTAGTTTGCTGTGGCATGTGGGTACATTGGTGGCATCATTTCTGATGAGCATTAAACTCTGTGTATCACACCTTCCACATGCACTTTGCTGAGCTCCACCAGGACATCATGCCAAATGTTTTCTAGAGAAAAGGACCACACAGATAAGACCATAAACTTGCCAGGAACTCAGTACAGGTTTTATGACACGCACACTGATCAAAAGGGCTTAACCAAGATGGTTTTTAATCATATTTGGGCATTGGAGAGTTCTCAGGTTCAAAGAAATGGTTCTGTGTCTTGTTTAGTTTTGGCAAAGCTCTCTTTTCTTCAATAACCTCAGAAAAACAAATCTGACACAGTGAAGCCATGATCAATTTTGTTTCTGTGTTCAAACAAAATATACCACCTTGAGGAGGTCCTTTTCTTACAATCAGATCTGTATATTTTTAAGAATATTTTAAATTGGACATGCTCATTTGAACATTTACCCATTTGAAACTAAGCCATTTTAAATTGTGCTGGGAATCATACAAATGAACTGTCCTAAAAAGAAAAAAAAAATAGTTCTCCTTTTTTTTTTTTTTTTTTTTGGTAATTCAATGTAAAAATATTTAGCATCATTTTTATTGCAAATGCAGAAGTACCAAATGTGAAGCTACATTGTAGCTGAGAGTTATGGGAAATTAACTACCTTTGCAACCCAAGGGCCCAAATGCCAGGTGCAACTACCTCAGCCTTGTTTGATACACAACTATTCCCTTATGTTTCTCTTCTTCCTCAACCCCCCTCCTTTTTCTCTATTTCTCTTCCTTTTTCTCTCTCCCCCCAGCCCCCATAGTCCTCCTTTCCTTTGATTTTCTTTTTTAATTTGTTCTAATTAGTTGTACATGACAGTAGAATGCATTTATACATTTTGATAAATCATACATTGATGGATTATAATTTCTCATTTTTCTGATTATACATATTGTAGGATCACATTGATCATGCAGTCTTATATGTACATGAGGTAATAATGTCTGTTTCATTATTATCCTTTCTACCTCCATACCCTCTCTCCTCCCTTCATTCCTCTTACCTAAAGTAACTGTATTCTTCCCTAGCCCCACCCGCTTCTGGTGAATTAGCATCCACATATAAAAGAAAACATTCGACCTTTGTTTTTTTGGGTTTGGCTTAATTCGTTTAGCGTGATTCTCTCCAACTCCATCCACTTACCAGTAACCCTCATTTCCTTTTTCTTACAGGTCAGCAAACACATGCAAGCCTTGGAATCTCTGCCTAATTCCCTAGAAGAGTGGGCATAGGATGATTTTGCTATGAAAAAGAGTTTCCCTTTGCCTATATGCAGAGGTACTGGTATCACAGAACAATACATTGTTTAGCATTTCTTCTAAGTATCTGCCACATCTTAAAGGAAGAAGAAAAGGAAAATCTCTATCTGCTTATTGAATACTTTTACCCCTTTTCTTGCAGAAAAAATAATAAATATGTATACACACACATATATATATATCCATGCATATTAAAATATGTTAGGAAGTTGAGGTTACATGAAAATCATATAGTACATCATTTAATCACAAAAACCACAACATGGGGAGAAAAATCTCTAATGCAAATACCCTACTTAATAATTTAATAATGACTGGTGTTCAGAAAGAACCCACAATCGTCCTGGAATCTGTGTCTTTAGCATATCTCAGATTTGGAAGGGGATGAGAAGAGAGGACAGGAAATATGGGATGTATTTCTAATTACTGTTTAGAGATTTCTGCACAGCACTAAACCATGAAGTCAATTAAGGAAGAAGATGGAGTCTAGACCTTCTTCTGACTTTGATAGATTTTTTAGTAGGACCTGGAATGACTGTTTTTTGTTTAGCTGTGTTTTGCTTTACGTTACTCAAACTCTAAGAATTGATCTTGGAAAGACTGATGTAGGTGCTCACACTGGGACCTACCTAGGAACCAGTCCACAAGGCCTGTGTTCTCAAGTCTACCTGCAGAGTGGCTCCCATCCCCCACCCTCACCCCAGCCCCCAGTACATTTAACAATGTGTAAAATCTTCATTTTCCTCCTACACCTATTTCTTCTCCCTCTGCCCCCATCCCCTTCTAGTCTGGAAAGTTCTTTCTGTTCCACTGAGAGTAAGCAGACGGGAAAATCCTGCTTGGACTACAGACTCATTCTTCCCTACTCATTATGATATGAGTCCTTCAAACCCTGGGCTTTTAAGAAAAATCCCCAAAGCCATTTTCTCTCCAATCTTTACCTATTTTAAAGTTCAAAATTTCAGAATTTTGAAGAAAAAAGCTGAACTGAGGTGAAACAAAAAGAAGTAATAATTCACGGGAGGGACCTTGGAGGACAGCCACAGCCCAGCGGATGTAGACAATTAGGCAAAGTATGGTCTTCACCTCGTATCACCAAGGTCATGGATGGTTTTGACCGCTTTTTGACCTCAGAGGACCACTCAGTATTAAAGTCACTCAGTTTATTTAAAGAAAGTCTGCTTTATGTTCTGACTGAATTTGTTCTAATGATAATCATGCCATATTTCATTACTTTTCATTTCTTTAATCTGAGTTTTCTTTCTTTATACGCCAAACCGGTCACCCAATGGTGCCTTGGAGTTCTCGGAGGTGTGGCTGGGGAGGAGGTTAATGAAGTATTTAGATGGATTCTGTTGAAGTGTGCATTTATCTATTGTAAAATTGGACATTAAGTTTTTAAGTGATGGCTTTGTTAATGAGAAAAAAAAATAACTGATCTTGGAAAAAGAGAAATTTAGGGGGGAATTTTGAACAAAGGGAAAAAGAGAGAGATTTCCTGGATTATGTGATAGAGTGGAAATGGGAGGGTGAGTGAGGAAGTAAAGGGGCTGCAGGAAGCTGGTGCTAAAAGCAGCACATAAAGTCCCTTTAGTCAAATGTAAGTCTTGATAATACTAGAGGAAGGCTGAGCAGAACCTGTGGAAATCAGAGATAAAGAAGTAGGAGGCAGGTAGGGGGCAAAGTAGTGAATAGAACAAAGAAGAGAAGGTAGCAGGGTTTGCGTGGGCTAAAGGGCTCTGGCTCAGGTATATGAAGTTTGGGGTGGCAGGAAGACACTCAGGTGAAGATGTGAATAACCTTCAGGCCACAGTATATGTTCCATGTACTCAAGTCAAACTTTAGAAATATCTAGGTTTATTACAGAAAAGCAAAACATTTGAGGAAAATATGATAACATTCTATATCATGATTCATGTTTTAGTTTGACTCTTTGCAGTCATTTTCACATGAATATGTGTGTATATGTGTGCAAGTAGTAAGCCCTGTTCTATTCTTTTAGGGAATCCCACACAGTGACTCTAATGGTCTCATTCAAATTAATAAACATCACTTTTTTTTTTTTCCTCTTCTGAATCCACCTTCCTTTGTCTCTTAAACACCTTGGAAAGGATATGTGATATTTTAGAGAGTGTTGTGCTGATGTTCCACAAACTGGGTCTCCATCTCACTGAAAGACACAGCCTGTGTTGTACCTATTAAATTTTATCTCTCTAGTATTCTTCACAAAGTAATTAACCCACAAGGTTAGGATCATAGAATAATGCAAATATATTCAAGCCAGTAAAATACAGATTTCATTGTAAGTATTATTTCTTCTTTAAGTGTTGTCCAAGAGATTCTTGAAGCCAAGTGCATTGTCTTACTCATCTTTGAGGAAGATAATTATGGGGACTGTGTAAATGACATTATCTAGTATAATGTATTACAACATAAATAGGTTGTCATTAGTGGAGTGATGAAACTTATTTGGTCCCTGATCTAAGTATCAGAAATCAAAAGTACGGAAGTGGGAAATTCAGAGAAGGAATGCTTGATTAGGTTCAAATATCTTTTTTTTCTTTTTAAAAAGAAAGCATAGAATGGAAAACTCCAATCTCAACCTCTGGCACTTGAATTTCTGGAGTTCTTTGGTACATATCTCACGCTTCTATTTGGATAGTTAGTTAACATCCTCATAAAAGCAAGTACAAATTCATGGTCATCATTTACCTACATGTTCATCACACAGATCCTCAATCATCATATGCAGGCTTTCCTCCTGACAGCCTTTGGAAGAATTCAAGTGGAAAAACAAGAGTATGAGGTTTTAGCACAAGTTTCTTTGTCATAGTAACTATTAATCTTCCTTTTACGTTGCAACTCTCTATATTGCCGTATTTTTGTGATAATCAGAAGATCTTCAGTACTATTTTAAGAAGTTTATTGGTCTCATTCTTGTGGTTTATATATTTATGCTCTCTTTAAAGGTGATAAATGCCATAAGTACATACACAGACTAATTATGTGCCTTCTATTGTTTTTATTATATTTTTTTCTTTTTTTTGCCATTTTTTTTATTGTAAACAAATGGGATACATGTTGTTTCTCTGTTTGTACATGGTGTAAAGGCATACCATTTGTGTAATCATAAATTTACATAGGGTAATGTTGTTTGATTCATTCTGTTATTTTTTCCCTTTCCCCCACCCCTCCCACCCCTCCCACCCCTCTTTTCCCTCTATACAGTCCTTCCTTCCTCCATTCTTGCCCCCCTCCCTAACCCTAACTCTAACCCTAACACTAACCCCTCCCTCCCCCCATTATGTGTCCTCATCCTTTACATTCAACTTATTTGGAACTTACTTTGATGATTATATTTTGGAAAATACAATTTTATGTGTTTTCCCCAAATGATTAGCTAGTTATCCCAAAAATACATGCAAAATAATCCAATTTAATAAATTGTTTTTCTACATTTGAGTCTACTTCTGGAATTTGTATTATATAATAAGGAGTTTCTGTAGAAGCAAATGCATTATCTTAATTTTTCACATCTCTAGTACCTATAGAAATTCCTAGTACTCGATCATTGACTCAGCAGATAAATTCTCCACTTCACTTAAATCAAACTCAAAGACTTCAATAAATATCTCTGTAATCATTTCTCTTGCTTTTATGGCTGCATTGTCTGCCCTCATTGAAGCCCTATTACAGACTTTTTTACAATCCATTTTATTTTATTTCACAACTGATATAAGGTTCTAGAATGCAAATCTAATCAAGTAACTTCCCCAGTTAAAATCTGTAAATGACTACCCATTTCATCTTCTATTCTTTATTGGTTATCTTTCCATTTGTGACAAAATACTTAAAATAATCAAGTTATAGAGGAGGAAAGGTTCATTTTGGTTTGTGGTTTCAGAGGTTTCACCCAGGGTTTCATAACCTGTTACCACTTTGGGTCTGTAGTCATAGAATACTTTAGGGCAGGAGAACATTAAGGAGGAAGTCACTTACCTCATGCAGTCCAGGAAGCAAAGGAGACTGAGGAAGGGACTATGTCCTGATATATCCTTGAAGGTATGCTACCAATGACCTAACTTCCTCCCACCAGGCCCCACTTCCGAAGGGTTCTACCACTTCCCAATAGCACCAACAGGAGGACCAAACCTTCAACGCATGGACCTTGGGAAACATTCAAGATCAAAACAATAGCATATGCCTTTGAGGTCCACCAAGACCCTCAGCTCAGCCAGATGAGACTGTTACTTTTCCAAATATGCCTTACTGGTTTCTTGTTTCTTTATTTTTTAATTCTTGCATTTAGAGTATGGACAAAGTGGATTAGGATGTAAGGAGAAGGTTCACTTCCCTGAATTTACTCAAGGATGAATAAGGCACAGAGGTGAGGAACATCACTCATGCTGTCCCAGAACCACAAATGGTTGAGAGTGACTAGTATGCAGGGAAAAGTGAAGATATGAAGAATACCCAGACTCTGAAGAGTCTTGCTTATCATGTTAAGGATTTTGAGTCTCTCCTACAATAAAGTGAAGCTAATGATGTATTTAAAATGAAGAAATTGGTTGATTGCATTTGTGGAGGTAACTTTGATAATACTCAATAGGATAGATTGACAGTGAGTCCAAAGTCAAGAGCCTGATAGATTCTTCAATAGAAAGGTAATATATGATACGGTCTTGATCCCAGATAATGGTATTAGAACCAAAGAAGGAATACTTATGATGTTAATAAAGAAAATTCTACAATATTTTGTAACTGATTAGGCACAAGTATGAATGAACAAAAGAACTCACAATTCAGCCCCCTGAGGAAAGACTCATCAGATGCACATGAAAATGTGCCTATTTGGACTTTATTTTAGAAAGTTTGACCCCTCTTCCAAGAAACTGGGAAATAAGAAAATAGAGGGTATCAGTGCAAATGCGGCTGTCACAAGCTTAGCTGTGAAAAGAAGTAGACAGGCAGAAAAGTGGCTAAAGGAGACACTTGCCCTACTCCTTTAATTGTCATGAGATTCATGGGGGGTTAATATTATCTCCTAAACCAAGTGTAACCTCTTTGAGGCCAGATACTATGTCGTGGTTTCCTGAATGACCACTTGGTTTTCAAAGCTCTAACATTTTACAAGTTTCTAATCCTCCACAGGGTCTGTAATTACACTGGTACTCGGGCAGTGGCATTCAATTAAATAGTTGTTGAATTGAATACTGTGAATGGGTTACTCAATCCTGAACTGGATTATTCAAAATGTCAGTGCCTCAATTTCCTCCTCATCAACTGCAATTACTATTGGAGTTCTTTTAAGAGTAAATCGAACATGGAAACATTGTCCTTGCTGTCAAGAAACATTCCCATTCATCTTCTTAATGAAAAGGCCAGTCTTCCTTCCTTCCTAGAAATATCATGAGAGAAACTTATATATGTGGGCTAGTGCATGCATAGGGCACTAGAGGCAGCCAATACATAAAATCTCCCTTCATATATTATGTGCTCTGGGTAGGTATAACCACAAGTCAGCTAACCACATGAGATGTTTTAAGGTCTGGCAAGTGGGATGGAAAGCTCACTGCATCAGTCTCTTCTGTGAGTGCCTGCACGCTTTTTGGTTTCAGGCTGGAAACGTCCTGTGGTGTATCTGGCCTGGCCAAACCCAGGAAGTACTGAACTTATTAAAATTTAAA
Source organism: Sciurus vulgaris (assembly GCF_902686455.1). Lineage (NCBI taxonomy): Eukaryota > Metazoa > Chordata > Mammalia > Rodentia > Sciuridae > Sciurus > Sciurus vulgaris. The sequence continues at coordinate 96,894,238 of NC_136465.1, read as the reverse complement.
AACAAACCAAAGTTGTTTGGAACCTCCCAAAACATTTGTGTTGTGTCTGAGGGTAAAAGCTTGGATTCATTTCGGATTTGATGTGAACACCATACATCAGAAAAACACAGTGTAGGGTAATTTCATGAAAGGGCTACACCCTTGCATTAGGTCTTATGATAGTCTCACAAAGTAACCCCTGTGGGGAGCCTAGAGGAATTTTGTGAAGTTTTCCTTCTTCCTTCAATTCCTTTTTATTAGGTTGCCATAGGAATTTGTGTTTGTGAACAAACTGTTAGACAGTTTGAGAAGAACATTCTAAAGTGGAGCCAGGGGTACCTTGCCTTGGAATTCACCAGTCTGTGAAGGCTGATTTGGTTCTCTCTCTTTACTGGGATAAATCTGGCCTATATTGGGCTCTGGGGCAGCCCCCTATCCAACCAATTGCTTACAAAAGATCTGGACCACCTATCAGTGATCCACGAGCATCTGAAAGTAGTAATCAGGAGTTGGCTAAATCAAGCTGATGACCAAAAATGAACCTAATAGTTGGGAATGAAGCTTCTGGAACAACCCACAAGGGTGTAATTGCCTACAAATTAAATTTAAATCATAGAAAAGAATTATAGAATTATCTAGACCTGAAAGCAACTGGGAAACTATATAGCTCCAGCCCTCCATTTTTTTGCATAAGGGAAGTGAGGCTCAGGGATTTTTATGTGAGTTATCCAAAATCAATAGTAGTTAGTGATGCAGCCAGAATGAAGCACCTAGAGCTGAACTCCTTGCTCCTTTTGAGCACTAAATTTAACACACACATGCCTGCATATGGGAGTACACACACACACACACACAGACTCACACACACAAAAGTCCTAAAGAAGTTACTTTTAAAAGAACTTAGAACTCATTAGAGATCAATAGAAATAAGCTCTTTAATGCATAAAAGGACACTTAAGTGAATGCTCTCTCTACCCTAATCCTGACACATCCACTAAGATTACAGAAGAATTGTAAGGAGGAAAAAAACTGAAACCTCTTCCTTTAAGGTTCAAAGTAGTTAAAATATATTAATTGACCTGATGTGGTCCTGAATAAGGTCAAGCAGAAAGAGAAGATGTTACTGAGATATTCACCTGAGATAAAATCCACTCTCATGGCTTCTTCATAGTTAGGCCCAGCACAGAGTCCTTTGGTCAGCCATTTTGGCTTCTCTAAAAATCACTTACCACTTGAAATGACCTGTCTCCCCACCTATTTTGCCATAGTATTTTATTTTTGACATAAGTGCACTATCAGTATAGATGTATCTCTTTTCTATTCCACAGAGTCTGTTTCTTAAAGTTAGGCACCATGTTTTTTTTTTTTTTTTAATTTTTATTTCTCTAGTATCTCTATATGGGAAAGTCTCAAAAAGAATTTTACTAGATTTAATTGAATTTATATCATATTTCAAACACATAGAACTAAATTTCAAAGATCATTCAACTGGTTGGAAGTCTCTGTCTTGGAGAACCATTAAATTACTCATGATGTAAACATTTGGGGAATGTGGAACCATAAATTACACAAAAGCTAAAGGTCAAAAGAGAGATTAAAATTTATATTATATATTATATATACACACATATATATGCACATACATATTCTATATACACATATATATGCACACACACATATATATCCTATTCAATGCTGATATATTATCCTCTATGCAAAAAGTGTTTACATTAAAATAATAGCAAAAATTATTAATAAGATAGGTTATAATCCACTGGCAATATTTCATAGCTTTAGTCATAGCTCAGCTGTTGTCTGAAAGTTGCCACATGGAAATTTGTTCTTTTCCACTAGTAATGTTACAGAATAATAAAATCAGAGACTTTGGAATTTCATCCAAACCCAGTCTTCTGCATAGAGCTACATGTACATGATAAGGTGGTTTGTTCTATTATTTTAAAAATCTCTAAGAGAAGATTTTATGGTCTTACTCAGAGAATCTAGTATTTTCTCCAACTCTTGGAGTTAGTTCTTCATTTGCAGTCTAAATACCCTTATATGAAGTTCATTCCTTCTTCTTCTAAACTTGGATGAGATGCTAGGGAGCTGCTTACTTATTCTGTCTTAAATTGTCTTTCACATACTGAAAGTGTTAGATAATTGACCCAAACTTGATAATCTAAAATTTAAAAGAAATAATTTGATCCTTTTACCTTTATAGATTGCTTTTTATTTCCTTTATTCTGAATTTCTTCTGGAACTGTTGGTAACAGTTTAATTGCATTATGTCCCATTAAAATCATCCTACTATGTTTCACTGAAATAAATATAGCCATGAAAAAGGAAATCAGTCTCCCAGTCTCACCTCTGCTCCAAATTGGCTGTTTTTCCCTGGAAAACCCATCTTACCTCTTTGTAGCTCAATTTGCCTACTTGTGAAAGGTGTTACTGTACTGGGTTCCTCCTCTATTGTTCAGTGATGGCCCTAGAGTATATAGGTGGTTATTTAAAAATTTTCAAGCTGACTTCCTTCCCCAGACAACCAGATTATTCTAGATGAATTATTTCCCCTGTAAAAGAATGTATGAATTAAATAGGTAGGTAGGTAGGTAGGTAGGTAGGTAGGTAGGTAGGTAGATGATAGATAGATAGATAGATAGATAGATAGATAGATAGATAATTGATAGGAAGATAGGCATATAGTATTTCAAAGACACATAAAAGAGAGGAGAAAAGTATCCCTGTATGTATAGTATATCCTAGCAACTGTAAATAATTTATGAGTATATAAGCATTTACTTTCAAAATAGTGCACAAGTTCATGTTTCATGGACAAACAGCAATATTTTAATGATGAGTTTGAGGTTACGGGGATAATCTTATGAAAGAAGGTGTGAATTCATAAGGAACCACTGGGAATTAAGTTTTAAAATCATATGCATATGTGGAGGAACTGGCATTCAGGAAAAAAAGAAGAAAAACAGATATGTTCTGCTCCTCATCTACTTCTTGTTTATAGGACTCAACTGACAATGAGAAGTGATGTCTACTTGTACCACAACTGAAATAATATATTTTTGGAATAGAAACCTTCTGCTTCAGGAATTTTATGGTTAGTAAATCTCGGTTGGTATAATAAGCAAATAATAGCTTTCAAAGAAAGAAATGGTTTTAGAGATTAGAGCATAAGATAGTAGAACTCTCCAGGAAATGCTTTAGAGGAGCTGAGGAAGTTTCAGATGCAATTCCTTAAGACAAGTCTCCACTGCTTCCAGAACAGAGTTCAAAACCTCACCATGGCACACTTCACCATGCTGCAATTCATTTCCTTCCCATCATCAATTTTCTAAATTTTTGGTTTCTACAATGCTCCATGAGTTTCATTTCTCTGGGCTTTTGTACTGTTTCCTCAGATTTAAAATGCCTCCCTCCCAACTCTCCACACTACTCATTAGTCCAAAAGGACTGTGATCTAGCAATATCACATTCATTTGTTCATTCACTCATTCCCACATGCATTTCAAGCATCTATAATTCCCAGATGAGAATGCAACGGTGAAGAGACAAGTGCTCTGCTATTGAGCATCTTACAATATAGAAGAGAAAAAGACATATGCTAATTAATATGTCCAATAAAGTGTTATGGGGACTGAAATGAGGTTAAAGAAACACATGGGCTGAAAGAACGAAGCAATGCAATTAACCCCATCAGAGAAATTGGAAAATGATAAAAGATTTTTTAAATGAGAAAGAGTTGCCTCCAAAAATAAATGTGTTTAACAAATGGACTTCGGGGAAGAAAGAAAGAGAAAAATTTAGGCAAAAATATACCAGGAGCAGTGAGAACAAAGACATTGAAGTACGAAATAGCTCAGTATGAAGATTGATGTCATGAGAGTATTTATTGTAATGGAATAAGGTAATTAAGATAAATGGCTGGAGGATGTAGAAGGACCAAAGGAAGGAGTTAATTCTTGCCCCACAGTTGTAGTATTGATAACTTGAACAGACCTGTGTTGTAGAAAGAGCAATGTGGCTGCAGGTTGGAGTCTGGATTGAAGTCATAGAAAACCTGATGCCAAAAGAATAATTAATAGGCGGTTGATTACATCCATATGACTGTGATGAAGGTCTGAATGAGAACCAAAACAGTGGTGATAAATAAAAGGGGAAAAATTTGAGAAACAGAAAAGTATTATCTTTAGATCTTGATCACTGGATGAATTGGGAAGTGATACAAAACTTAGATCTGTGGCTTGGATACTTAGATTAATGTTCACAGCAATCACTGAATTAGGTAACACAGACATAACAAATTTAGTGTGAGGAGATATAGATATCTTTAGCTTGGAAGGAGATGTAGATACCTTTAACTTGGAACATGTTGGGGTGAATTTGGTACATTAAAATAGAGATTCTAAATACAGGTATTATCTAGCATTGAGAAATAAGATTTCTTCCCGAAAGGCAGCATTGAGAGTTGTTCACATACATAAAGTATTTTACATCATGGCAGTAAATGATATTGAGTTGGGAGAGCTTAAAAGAATGAGAACAGAAAAGAGTCTAGCCAGAGTCCTAGACAACACCATTATTTAAAAGCATAAAAAAGAAGCCACCAAAATACTCTTAAAAGAAATGAACAAAAATAGGAGAACTAGGAGGGTATCTCATGAGTTACAAAAGGAAAACCATTTGAGGAACCTCAAGGTTACTAAAATCATGATTCTAAGAGGGGACATGACTATTGACTTTATAGAAATATAAAGTACAAGAGAACAATTGTATGCCAAGAAATTAGATAACAATGATGAAATGGACAAAGTTGTAGAAAGATAAAACTATCAAAAATCATTCTAAAAAAATAGAAAATTAGAGTAGGCCTACAACAAAGAGATTGCCTTAGCAACAAAAGTTTCCACAAAGAAAAGTTTGGGATTAGATAACTTCACTGGTGAATTCTACCTAATGCTTTAAGAAGAATTACTGTCAATACTTCACAAAATTTTTCCAAAAAGAGAAATTTCCTTTTTCCAGAAAGGGAAATGCTTCCTAACTTACTCTGTGAAGTCAATATTACCCTGGTAATATTGTTGATGATGCCCAGAAATTGGTACCCTCATTCACTATTGATAGAAATGTTAATGAATGATGCAACTGCTGTGGAAAAAAGTTTTGTCAGTTTCTCAGAAAGATAAACCTATAGTTTATAGTTTATAAAATGATACAACATTCCACTCCTGAGCATACACTCAAGAGTATTGAAAACATATTCATACACAAATTTGCACATGCATATTTTTATCAGCATTATTCAAAACATCGGAAAAGCAGAAAGAGTAAATGTTCATCAACTGACACATGAATAAAAAATGTAGCATAGAATAGATATTATTCAGCCCAAAGGAGGAATAAAACACTACATCCTACTAACAGGCTGGAACTTGAAAACATACTAATCAGAAAAAAAGCCAAATGATTTCATTTCTATTAAATATCCATTGGAGGCAAATGAACAGATGGAAAGATTAGTGGTTGCCGAGAGATAAGAGGAAGAATGAATGGGAATAACTGTAATGGATATGAAGTCTTCTTTTGCAGTGATGAGAATGTTCTGGAATAAGACAGTAGATATGGTTGCCCAACCTTGTGAATATACTAAAAAGTACCCAATCATACAATTTTAAATCATCACGACTTTTATGGTTTGTAAATTGCTTTTTATATGTTTCATATAGGAATATAAGCTTCCATTTCTTCTTAAATTGATTTTGGTAGTTTAGGCCTTCAAAGAGTTTGTCCATTTCAGCTACGTTTCAAATTTACTGGCATAAAGTTCTTCATAATATTCTGTAGGGCTTTTTGTTTGTTTGTTTTGTGGTGTTAGGAATGAAGCCCAGTGCCTTGTGCATGCTAGACAGGTGCTCTACTGCTGAGCTATATCTTCAGCTCTCTTTATAGTATTCTTTAACATATCCTGTCTGTAGGACTTGTAGTAATTCTCCCTAATTCATTTCTTACACTAAAAAGTTCTGTTTCTGTAAGTTCTTGATCAACCTATTTAGATAATGTTTTAGTCAGCCTTTTTGCTGCTGTGACCAAAAGAACTGACAAGAACAATTTTAGAAGAAAAAAAGTTTATTTGGTACTCATGATTTCAAAGGCCTCATTTCATGGACAGCTGACTCCTTAACTCTGGGCCTAAGGTGAAACAGAATATCATATCAGAAGGATGCGGAAGAGGGAAGCTCAGACTGTGGCTATCAGGAAGCAGAGCGAGTTCTACTCACAAGGAACAAAATATAAACCCCAAAGTCATGACCCCAGTGGCCTATCTCCTCCAACCACATCCTAAGGCCTACCAGTTAATCCCTGCCAATTAATCCCTATCAGGAGATTAATGCACTAACAAGTTTTCAACTCTTGTAATCTAATCATTTTACCTCTGAGTTCTTGCATTGGTTCACGCACGAGCTTTTGGGGGATATTTTACATCTAAACCATATCAGATATTTATCAATTTTGTTGCTATTATACAACATTAATCTTTTGTTTTTATAGTTTATTCTACTTTATTGATTTCTGAAGTTATCTTAATTATATGCTTCCTCCTATTTATTTTGCATTGAATTTGTTCTTTTTCTTATTTTTCAGATCATTTTTATAGAACCTTCTTCTTTTCTAATATGCACATATAAAACTATAAATTTCCCTCAATTTCTCTGAAGAAGCTTATCATAAATTTTTATGTGTGTTTCATTTTCACTCAATTCAGATATTTTCTAATTTTCCCAGTGCTTTCTTTTTTTACCCATGGGCACTTAATAGAAAGTGTTTTTAAATTCCAAAATATCTGTGGTTATTGCAGACATTGTTTTGTTACTTACTTCTAATCTAATTCCATGGAAATTAGAGAATACCTTATGTTCAAGATCAACCTTTTATAATGTATTGAGATTTGTTTCAAAGTTGCCCATATTAGAAAATGAAAAATGAAAAAACTGTATGTGCATTTTGAAAAGATGTATACTTTGCAGTTGTTGGATACAGTGTTCCAGACATGTCAATTGAGTTAAAATGGTTGATAGTATTGTTCAGAGCTTGTACCTTCTGATTTTTCTACCTACTAGCTCTACCAATTCCTAAGAGAAGAATGTTTAAGCCTCTAACCTAACTGTAGATAGTTGTGGATTTTTCTTTTTCCCCTTTCAGTTCTGTTGGTTTTTGCTTCATCTATTTAAAAGCTTTATAATTAAATTAACACAGTTTTCCCTGTTATTCCTTTTGATTTGATCTCTTTATAAGGGTCAAAATTCCTCTTCTATCCATTATATTATTCTCTGTTCTGAGCATTAACTATTCTGATGTTAATATGGACATTCTAGCTATCTTGTAATTTGTGTTTTTGTGTTATGTATTTTTTCACTTCCCTTTTAACCTATTAAATCTTTATGTCTAAAGTGGGATTCTTTTGGACAACATATAATTGGATGTGACTTTTTAATTTAAAGCTTATATTTAATATATGTATGGATATGATTAGATTTAAATCCACTACCTTTCTAGTTGATACTACTAGTCCCATCTGTACTCTGTTCCTTTTCCTCTCTCCTACTTCCTTCTTTTGGATCTATTGACTAAATGTTAATGTTCAGTTTAATATTTACTCTTAACTTATTACCTGTGCATCTTTGTTTTACTATTTTGTTGATTGTTCTGGGGTTTACAAAGTTCATTTTTAAAACATCACAATATCCTGTCAACTAATATTATTTCACTTTATCTATAATATAACATCCTTGCAATAATTTATTTCTATTTATTCTTTCTTTCCATCTGATGTTCTATTTTAGTGACATATAATTTATGGTTATCTATAAACATCAGAACTCCTTATTAATACTTTTGCTTCAAGAAGTAATTTTTATTTTAAAGAGATTTAAAGAGGTTATTGTTTTAACATTTATTCACTTATTTAATGTTTCTACCGCTTCTTCTTTTGTATATAAATTTCTAGTTGATACTATTTTCCTTCTGCCTAAAGTATTACAGTATTTCTTACAGAGTAGATCTACTAGAGATGATGTTCTGAATCTCTTTTTAATCTGAAAAATATTTATTTATACATCTAATTTTTCAACTATATGTTACTGGATATAGAATTATAGGTACTTTATTTTTTTGTTGTTTTAAAGATGTCATTCTGTTGTCTTCTATCCATGTTTTCAGGCAAGAATTATACTGGGATTCATTTTTTCTACACATATTGTTTTTTTATTTTATATTTTACTTTTTAATTTTTAAAATTTATTAATAGTTCCAAAATTTCCTCTTGTTGAGAATCATAGATCTGAGTTTGTAGTTTTCATCAAATTTGTGAAATTTCTTCTTTTTGACATTCAATTACATATATCATCTCCCATTTTATATTTCCCCAAGATCACAGTTTCCTTTAAAATTTTAGCTTTTTTTCTTTATTTAGGCAATTTCTATTACCATATTTTAAGTTCTCAATTTCTTTCACAATTTCTAAACTCCTTTTATCTCTGAAAGTATATTTTGAATCAGAGTTGTATTATTCATCTCTAGAAGTTTCATTTGGATTTTTTATATTTTCCACTTTTCTATTCATTATAATCATGAAATTTTTATGTTCCTAAAAGCCCTTAGATACTAATTATATCATCTCAGTCTTTTCTGGGTAAGTTTCTATTAATCAGTTATATGATATATTCTATTTTTTCTCATTAATGTGTGACATTTCCCTGCTTCTTTGTATATGTGGCAATCTTTTATTAGATTGTGGGTTTTATATTTTCAAATGCTGGATTTTATATTATTCCTTTAAAGAGCAGTGGGGGTTTTTTTTGTTGTTTTTTGTTTTTTTTTTAGGGGGTAATTAAGTTATTTGTAGCCAACTTTATCCTTTTAAACCTTGTTTTCAAACTTTTAAAAAATGTATTTTTATTGGTGCATTACAATTATACACAATAGTGGGACTCATTATGCAATATTCATACATGCACATAACATAATGTTTTTAAACTTATTCCCCAGTACTTTCCCTTTCTCTCCCCTCACCATCCCACTGATCTGCTTGCTCTACTCTACTGTTCTTCTTTGTATCATTATTATTACTATTTTAATTAGTGAATTATAACTATATATGTAAGCAGGATTCATTGTGGTATATTCATACATGGACATAGCTCAATTTGGAAGATTTCATTCCTCAGTACTTTCCCATGCCCCATCCCTCTTTCCTCCCTTCTGATCAAAAGAAGACAGAATAAAGACTGTTTAGCTCTAGTACTAAGGCATGACTTATCTGAGATCTCCACTGATGGTCAGGTATTGCACAAGGACTCTTGACTCTGGGTGTTTAGAAGTTAAGTGTTTCCCTATGTGAGCTCCTGTGACTTGTGTTTTTTCAGTTTACTAATAGTCTCACCTTATTCATTTCCCTCTTTCAGGAACCAAAATCCTGTTATTTGTTGTCCAATGGATGAAAATCATTGTCACTTATATTTTTCCATTTATCTAGCTTACTATAAAATAATGAGACCTATCCCAGTTATTTTGTTATGGCCAACACTCATTAATTACATTAATGTTGTCTTTCGATTATACTGCATAAATCATAGTGCTGGAGGCCAATTTTCCATATGCTTATTACATTTCTGCATGTCTCGTGAGCAAAACACGGCTTGCCTTTGTTTCCCATTATCTCTTCATATTCGTATGGTAAATAGTTTTGAAAGACAGTGACAGTGTCCCTCAAAACAAAGCGAAGGTTTTTCTGTATAGGCTTTAAAGATTGAGAAAGCATCTCCTTCTGTAGCAGTGGCAGGCATAATTCTCTTTTAAAAGATTTGTGTTCCTTAAACTCAGGGCTCCTGTCCTATGAAACAACTCTCTGTATTTACACACTTCTTATGGTCCTTTTCACTGTTGAAATTGAGGCTAATGATCTGGAGCAAAAATGGTATTATTCTATTGTCATTGATGTCAGTAATAAATTTTCTTTTGTCTTTGATCCAGGAGTGCTATATCTCCCACTAGTATTCATGAAACAGTGATAAATTAAATTTGTTAGCTTGCAGGTGGAATGTAATCTCAGAACCTTCACAATTTTTGATACATACTTGCTGAATGTACTATTTATGATTATATAAGAGAAGATAAAAAAATTAAATGTACACTAATTTATATAATAGTTAATATTTGTTCAAGGAATATTCTGCAAAAGCTACTTTTACAAAAAAGTTATTCTAAAAGCCATCAAAATAGTTATAATTCTCATTTGCCTTGTTTTGTTTTGGGCATAGAACCCAGGGTCTCAGCATGCTAGGCAACCATTCTACCATTGAGTCACATCCCCAGACCATTGTTTCCATTTTTCACAGGAGAAACAGATTCAGACAGGATAAAAATTAGGCAAAGCCAAAGGGAGAGTAAATGGTAACTGGACATTCAAACATAAGCTTTTCTGTTCACTGTCCATCGTCATGAAAACTCCCAACACTATATATTCCAATAATATTGACATCAAAAAGGCATATAACTAAGGTTTAAATTTTGTGATAAACTAAAATACATGTAGAATTTCAAAAAAAAAAAAAAAAAAAAAAAAAATGAATCTGGTGCCAGCTAAGTTTCTCAGAAAAGACTGGAAGAAGAAGGACAAAGTAACCTGAGCTATTGCAAAGGTTTTGACACTCAAAGACCTTCCTTCGACAGCTTCTTTAAATCCTCAGTATACAATGGAATTGTGCTATTCCTGGCTGGAAAGCAAGGTTAGAAATGAGCACATATCCATGAGACATGCAGAGTGGTAATTCCTTAGCCTTTACTTGAATAGCTTTGGTGCACCCACTGTTATTCATGATCTGAATGCTGGCTGAACAAGTAGGTTTCAGTGGTGATGGGCAGGATGTAATAAACATCAGCCATAAAAGGTACCATATGGAGTGTAGAGCTGTTTCTTGGCAACAGACTTGACAAAACTTTTTCCTTTAATACTTACCCTGAAAAGAAAATAAGTGAAAAACATTCATTACCAATTAAGTACTTAATTTAAATAACCCATTTGTAAAATCTTAATAAGGATACTGAAAAATCTGGCAAGCACCAGAACATTGACAATAGAATCTACCCTGTAAAATTGTCTGTTCTTTAAAAATCTAAATATAAAAAGTCAGAAACCAAGAAGGAACACAGAAGCCAATGGTCCTACAGATCACTGGGCGGGGCAGTGGGGTGTACCTGACTTTTTTCTCCAATGTGTCAAGTGAAAAATAGAAGAAAAACCTGTACTACTTATATAAACACTTAATTTTACTGGAAAGGAACAAAGGATAATAGCAAGAATAGGATTCTGTAAGTGTGGTGGTTAATTTTAGGTGTCAATCTGACTGGATGGAGGGATGCCCATATGGCAGGTGAAGCACTGTTTTCTGCCTATGTCTATGCAGTAATTTCCAGAAGACACTGTGTGTTTGAGCAGAGAAGACTTCCCTCAGTGGGAAAGCATCCTCCAATTGGCTAGGGGCCCAGATGGAACAAAAGAGGAAGAAGGTGAGTTCTCTACCATTTCTGGAGAACATCCTTTTCTTCTACACTGAACATCAGAACTCCAGGTTCTTCAGCCTTTACACTCTGGGACTTGGAGCAGACAAACCCAAGGCTCTCAGACTTACAAGTTTTACTAAATTACACCATTGTCTTCCTTGAATCTCAGGCTTTTCAACTGGGACTGAATGACACCCTCAACTGTTTCTTCAACTTGCAGAAAGTCTATTGTGGGAATTCCATCTCCAATATTGTGTGAACCAATTCCCTTAATAAACCCCCACTTATCCATCATGAATCTGTCTATCTCCTATTGATGCTTTGTCTCTGGAGAACTCTAATGTAATAAAAAGTTCTCTGCATCTGGCCTTGAATTCTCAGAAATTTACTAATATTAAACAAACTGAAATCTTCCACATGTTAGAGAAAGGATGCTTTAAGCTTCAAATATAACAATATTTATTGAAGAGTATTTTGTACTGGAGGCTGAAAGAGACATGGAATTAATAGGTAGAACATAGTTCCAAAATTATTAAAGGAGCAGAGAATTTTGTGGGTAATAGCTGCATTCAAATAGTGTATGGAGTCCAAGTTTAGTAAGAAAGTAAGTGACATGTGCATAAGGAAATGGAAAAGGAGAGCTAGAAAGTAGTAATCAGATGTGGTAAAAAGAGCTATTCTTGAGGACATGAGACATGTGAGAAGTCTGAACCTGGGGTTATAAGGTCAGGATCTTGCAAACCTTCTATTGACCTCATGGAAGTGATTCTTTCAGGAGTACAGATTGTGGAAGGAGATAAAATGGGTATGATCATATTTAGAGAAAAGGTAAAAAATTGAGCCAGTGCAATTACAGCCTGAGATTTGAATATACTAAATTGGGTCCTAGCCTAATTTTTTTTGAAGCTAGAACATCATAACATTTTCCTAAACTTTCAGCTATGAAGTTGTAAACCAAAAAAGTAACTACCTAACCACAAAATAGGAGAAATTGAATTTCATTTCCCCTGTGAGAATAGCAGATGGGTCCAAATGTAGTCAGAAGGCACCAGAGTTCATTTTAGGGAAAGAATGGTCATTTTTAGGAAAATAAAATGATTAAATGTTTAGGGAACGAAAGTGTGACCCTGAGGACATGAACCAGATACTCCCAACAATGAAGAACTAGACTTCATCCAAGAAATTAAGTGTAAGTCATGTTGGGGAGAACAGAGGAAAGAAGAAAGCAGAGGCCTGAGAAAGTGGTGGATGGTTGGAACCCTTGTTAGTGGAAATGGCCAATAGGCTTTTGAAGAACAGGGACATCTGATACACGGTTTGAAATTAAGAGCTGAATTTCTCCACATCCTTTTAACATTTCCACTGAATCTCCAGTCAGTACACAGAAATGTCACATGTAAATAGTGTTTGGGAGGGACAAAATCAAAGGGGGGGAGTTACACAGGGAAGAGATAACTACCAGCTGCAAACCGCAGACTGGACAACATCTATACATGCCAGAAATTAGCACCAGATGTAACCTTGAGAAAAATAAACACCTTACAGTTGGAAGAAATCTTGCGAAGGCATCAGACATCTCAGGGGCAAGGTGACCCAAACTGACATCTGGGTAATATGGATAGAGTGTCCCTTTTTCAGTGTTGTTTAACTTGTGCCTTAAAATGGCAAGGCAGTGATTTCTCTGAATAAGTTTTTAAAGAAAAGCACGCCATGTAACTTTAGTCTTTTAAGAGTTTTACTGGACTAAGTGTTGCACGAATTTTAAATAACTATATTTATCAATCAAAAATTAATCATATTATTATTTTTAAGTATTATTTGACAAATATCCTAAAGTGAATTTCACTAGTATTTTTAATAATAATAATAATAATAATAATAGTGAGTGCCAGTCGCTTTTCTAGTGATAGATTTTATTATGTGATTATTAGGCTGATTGGAGTTAGGATCCCTAATAGCATTTCTCTTTCCACATATAAATCCAGATAGATAAAAAAAAGTTCTACTTGGCAATGTTTGCAGGATTCAGAATTCTTTGATTCTCTTGTTCTACCATTCCTGAGGTTTCCCCTCTCTACACAGTCAAATGGCTCTCCACCAAATATTCATTATGCTAGTGGGCAGGGGAGAAATGAAGCAAAAGAGAGGTATCGATAAGGACAGATGTTGCATACACTTAATGTTGCCATGTTGTGTTGCCCAGAACTTAGGCAACAGGGCCACAACCAGCTGCAAATCAAGTACTGATAAACGACTGATCAATACAGGTGATGATGTGTCTAGTTAAAAAAGGGATTTCTATTATTATAGAAGAGAAGATGTAAATTGGAATCACCTAACACTCTCTGACTCTCTAACTAAACTGTGGGATTCTGTAAGAGGATCTCTGTATCCTCCATATCTAGATACAAGTGTCCAGTTGTCTGAAATCAGTGAAAGCTAAGACCACTTGTGGATGGACTTTAATACCAAATAGAAAACTCACTGTAAAATTCTTCCCAGGAAATCCAATCAAAATTCTATTCCTCCAACTCTATTTTCTTACACAATTGGAAACTCAAGAATATCCTATGAAAAGCTAACTGATACCAGAAATGTCTAAAATGATCTCCATAAGAGCACAGTATCTGTTGAGCTCTCCATTGGACCTGGCCTTATTTCCTGATTTGCAGGTGATCAGACTATAGCCAAGAAAAAAACCACATTCTCAGAAATCTAGTAGAGTGCATATGGAAGGCAAAATGCCATTTTCTAAGTTACAATTAAAAATATAATCTGAAAGGTGAACTCTAGATGCTACTCAAATATCTCCCCAATCACTACAAGTTGACTTACAACTGAGTCTCAGATATTATAGGTATCTCTTAACTCTCTGTTAAGACTGACATGTGCCCCTCATGTTTTTCTACAACACAGCACACATTGGGTGATCATATTGGTAAACTCCATTCATTAACATGAAGAAATCACAGTAGGGAAGAGGAAAGTAAACATTGGTAAATAGTGATCACTTCTCCCACCAGCCATAACCATTCCCAAGAATTTGGATAATTGCTTCTCCTTTCAGCAGCTTCTAGGTTGTCACCATGGAGTAGGGGTTATATAGCTCCTATGTCAAGAATCCTCTTTTGATCTCCGTTCTCAGTCTAGATCCTTACTCTCTTGGCTAGTATCCAGTTTCCAATGCTAGGGAACAAACAAAATCTTGGAAGTGATACACTTAGACTCAGATATTTGTGCTACAGAAAAAAATTAATCTAAGGCTTATTCTAAGGCTGTATAATTATAAAGCTTCCTAAAGTGATCTTTTTTGAGAATTCAGGAACTTCCCACTCACCCACTCCCACATGAGCTGCTTTCTACTTCCATTCTAGAATTCAGGAAGCCCTACAGTTTTTATTTTTAACAGAAGTTCTTTCTTATAGAGACTTAGCAGTCATACAGAGCTCCATCATTATTAGCCCTATATACTGTGTGCAGCAATAAATATTGAGCAATTATCTACTGTGTGTGTTGTCCTTAAATGTGAGCATGTTTGAGTTTTCCTCCTGGTAACTTTGAGGTCTCTTAAAGGCAGAAAAATTCACCTTTATGTCCCCACTGAATGTAACACAGTGCCTTGTGATCAGTGAGTATTTTATGAAGAAAAGTTAAGCAAGAAAAGTGTGCATAAGTCTCCTGGAGAACACAGCCAGAATAGCCCTGCCCAGTAACCTTCTGCGATGATGGAAATGTTCAACATCTGCACTAATTTGGGTAGTCCCTAAGACAGAAGTGGCTACTGAGCACTTGACATGTGACTGAGAAATGTTTTCATTTTAACTAGTTTTAATTAATTTAAATTTAAATATACATAGTCACACATGGCCAGTGGCTACCTCATTGGAGAGGGCAAAGAAAATGTACAGCAAAAATCTTTGCCTCCTTTGTTTTTTTAATCATGTTTTTCTTTCTTCTACAAAATAAGCAGAATTCTCAAAAGTGACCTTCCTCTGAATGACTTGGAAATTGAAAGGAAGGGTTAGTTTCTCCAGTGATGATACTGCCCACAGTCACTAAGCAGCCCTGGGTGCTAGGTTCTGTGCTAAATGCTCCACATTTATTATTCATATGCCATGACAGCTGTGTGAAGTCAACAGTATTATTATCTTCATTTAACTGAGTCAGGGAGATACTAAGTCTAAGTCCAGTTAGCTGGAGCTTCTTTTTAAAAAATGAATGAGTGAGGTAGCGAATGAATGGAAGGGTGGAGACTGGTGTCCTAGAGGTGATCTAAGTACACACCCTTTCTTCTAGTGAGCATCCTCAGCTCTGGGTCAGAGGATGAATTCTGAGCTCCCACATGCCCAAAAGGAGAAAGTGGGAAATCACTCCTCACTGCTGTGTTCCAGACTTTTTCCAAGTCGTGGGTCCGTCCTCTTTGCACACATTGTGCTTTGTGAGCACTCAGGGAGGAGAAAGCTGG
This sequence comes from Sciurus vulgaris, assembly GCF_902686455.1. NCBI lineage: Eukaryota > Metazoa > Chordata > Mammalia > Rodentia > Sciuridae > Sciurus > Sciurus vulgaris. Next base: position 96,878,223 of record NC_136465.1, on the reverse strand, counting down.
AGCAGGGATTTTCCCACATTCAGGCCCTGAAGGAGAACAACTGGGAAACAACCTTTTTTCAGGGAGCTGAACTGACTACAAAAAATAAAATAATAAAAATAGTTTTCTCAGGAAAATTTCTTCCACAGGCAATGAAAAACATACTTTTTTGATGGAGGGGGTTCTGAGACAGGATGTAGGAGCCTCAGAGGAACTTTCTTTTAGCCTTTAGAATGTTTCTGTGGGTTTTGTTGGGGCTTTGTTTTTCATGTGTTCATTTGCTTTTTGTTTCCAAAAGGCAGAACCCAGTGTCTAAGACCTGACAGACTCCAAGTGAGTAAATGCCAGAAAGGGGCATTCCTTCCTCCTGCACTCAGTCAGGGTTGCTAAGGTTAGAGCTTAAAGGAGACATGAAATCATATTGGGTAGGAGGATTGGATGAGACATTCATGACACAAATGGCTCATTATGTAGAATATGCAATGGAGCAAAATAGCCACCCCCAAACTGGATCACGCATGATCTTTTGAGGTTAACAAAAGGGATGCTAGGGTAGAAGTGATGGAAATCTGAAAGAATGAGGTCCTCAGAGCCAATCTTGTCATTCTCCCTGCTTTCATCTCCCCTAAAATTGGCTCATTACACTACTAGAAAAATACACCATGGAATGAAGTTATGTTCCAAAAGGAAAGAAAAAAGTATTGCCCTGAGCATTCTATATACAGGAATATTATTTTCCTTTATGATTTTGTACATATATGTAGTTAAGTCAGCCTAGCAATTAGTTGGATCCATGCAAGTGTTTGCCCTGTCTTTGTTGAAAGAAGATTCTGTGATTTGATTTAAATATGTTCATGTACAAATATGTTTTCATCTTTAACTGCTTATATCTATTTAGACGGGATGCTGTAAGCATCCACTACACTCTGTGACTTCCATTGTGATGGTGTTTATTATTACATATTGCACAACAAGTAGGTGTTGATGATAATAATATACCTGAAAGAACACTTATGTTCTCATGGCAGTAATTTGCAATAGTGCTGTAGGGATAAACAAGAGAGCCAAGATGGGATTACTGTAAACACTTGGTTTGCACACCTGTATTAATGACACCCACCTACAGAGAGAGAGAAAAAAAAAAGAAGCTAGGGACACTTCTACAGGTTCCTGGTAATTTTTAAACCAGAAACAATAACTCCTCATTGAGACCTTACTATGTGCATATGGACACGATAGCACACTGGGCTCCCAGAGGGGTACAGATATGGCATAATGTCTACTACAGTGAACAGCATCCTCCTTCTTACTAGATAACATCTTGTTTTTGCTTTCAGTGGTCACTTTCTCCCACACTCTCAGGGTATGAGCTTGGGTATTAGAACTTCTCACCCTAAATTAAAACAAGAAAAACAACAAATCAGAGAGGTGGACTCACCAAAGAATGCTGATATTTATTTGAGAATAGTAGAGCATTGCAATGGACATACAAATGTTATAGAAAATTATGGGCATGTTTGAAAATATTGAGGCACAGGGAAGTTTTTGAAGAAAAAATGAGGATTACATCAGTTATTTTGAAATAATAATCCTTTGTCATGATGATTAATAACAAGAGTGGCATCAGTCTGAGGTTGAATAGACAGTTGCGGGGCAAAGGTCCTTACACAAGTACTTTTTTACTTAAAGTTGCAGTGGTTTTTGTGCAAGCCTGTGATTCTGGTGGTCTTATGTGGTAGTTACTGTTAGGCAATCACGTGTGTATCCTGGCTTTACTCACCTTTTTGACAGGACGGATGCAGTGATTCTATTTTGATTCTGACATTTCTTTCACACACCCCTAAATCTAGGTTTGGTTTTCTTAATCCAAGGCTGGCCAACCTGACTGACCCTGATTGGTTAAGGGTAGTCATGTGACCAAATGGTGGGCCACTTGAGAGTCATACCTAGGATTTTTGTAGAACCATTGAGGAAGAGGTAGTAGATTTCACAGGAGATTGCATAACTGGTAGAATTTGGAACTGTTGTTGAATATCTTTCCACAGCATAAGTCCTTCCTGAGAATGAAGCCAACAGAAAGAGAAACAGAGTTGGGAGAGAGACTGTATTGCTTGAAGGTCTGGGTTCAGCCACCTTTGACTTGAGGGTTCAACCCCTTGAACTTCTGTTTTGTGAACTGATAAGTGTTCTTTTTAACTTAAGGCAATGTGTGTGGTGTTTCTGTGGCTTGAAATCAGAAGAGTTCTGACTAATACACCTCTCTTTAGAAGGGTGTATTCTCAGAGGGTGTGTACTTAAGGAAGAAAATCTAATGCTTACTGACACTACCATCTGCCAGGTAATATAGACACAATGTGCTCTTGGAAGCTTACAGCTGCAGGGCATAGCATTCCCATGTTACATACAAGGAGTGTTCATTGGTTGATTGTACTATAATTAGATAAAAATTTCACCTATTTTTGGTACTTGCATTGTTTCTAAGTTTTTGGACATTATAAACCAGTATGGAAAACTAGTGCTTAGTTTGGTCCTTAATGGTGTTTTTAAAGTCTGAAAGTCTTTAGATCCAGTGGTTTGTTGTTGTCCCCACTATTTGCTATGCCAAATGTTCTTTCTGTGTCTTCACTAATTTCTGTGATTTGTCTGCCCCAGTAAACAACTGAATTTTCCATCCCTATAAGATGTCATGACAAACATTCCAGTACATATGACTTTGTCTACTTCTTCAGTTCTTTGTCTTAGAAGTATGATTTCTAGGGTGACAGGTTCATACTTTTGCAGGATTTTTGTCATATATTGCCAACCTGCTTTCTAGATAACAGTATCAATTTACTCTCTAAACTGCAGTGTGAGTTTATGTCTCTTTCCCCACACTCATACCAACCTTGGGTGTTATCATTCTTCTAAGTCATGAACAGTCTGATATGTGAAATTATTATCTCCTTATTTGGAGTACTTGATACTTCTCTTCTATTAATTAAATTGAATATACACATATGGAGGGTATTAACATTTCACCTTCCTTTCCTCCTTCATTCCTATATATTTATCTAGTCCCTGAACAGAATTTGAGTAGACTTGAAGAAACTGGAGTCAGCTGTGGGGCTGAGAGTATAAGGAAGCAAAAGAAACCATAAAGAATAAAAAAAAAAAAAAAAAATCTTGTCCTATAGGCCTTAAGCTTCCAGTAAGCTTTCTCCTGAAACTTCTTTTCCTCTGTGGTGCAAAAGGTCTCTGAATGAACTGGACTGAACCTTTGACACCCAAGGAGAGGTTAAAGATGAACAGCTAAATCTAACATACAGTCCACAAACTGCTTGAATGTGACTGGATGCCACAAATTCTCTTCCTTCATCTGAAAATCTTTGGATGTGGCAGATATCCTTGCAGCCTTTCTAAACTCTAATCTGTGCCAAATCAGGCCAGGTTTGCAGGTGCCAACATTTACTCTGTGTCTTTAGAAAACCTATGTGCCTTTATTTCCTGGGACTATCCAAAGATTTTATTAAGATATCTCATTCATATGAATTAATTTCTATCTTTTCCTTTTCATCTTGTTTCAGGAAATCCTTTTCCTCAGATATTCTTCTAGAAATTGAAGGGCTATGTGATAGATTTGTTCCTCTCGCATCCAAAAAGTTAAACAGAACATACTATACCCATTTACATCATAATTTTCATTAACACAGTTTGCTGTGCAAAATAGACCAATAAAGTTAGATAGTACCTTGTATCTCTGTGTGTTCTATATGCTATAACTACTCAATTTAAGAATGAGATAGATTAGACAGAGAGCTTAAGTTGTGTATTTGTTTATTTAACCCTTGCCACAATCAAAAGGATTTGAGTTTGCTTATATAGTGATTTTCAATAAAGTATTTACATTCCTCAAAGCATATTAGTGAATCTGTGTTAAGCACTTAACACAGATCAGGGTAAGTAGTAAATACACAATAAATGTTAGATGTAATATTTGAAGATACATAAGGGTAAAAGTAAAATAAAAACAGGAAGTAAATAAAAGGAATTACATGCTTTAAGAAAATGCACGAACACTGCCAATTGTTAAAATAGTTTTGCAGGACTCTACCCTCAGGGTTTCCTTCTTATTCAGTAGGCCTTGGATAGACCATGCTAATTTGCATTTCTAATAAATTCCCAAATGATGTTGATGTTCATGCTGAAGCCACATTTTGAAAAGCACCACCCTAGACCTTGAATACATCTTCCTCTCACTAGCTCACTACCTATAAGAAATCTGCATTGAGTTCTTTCCTCCAAACTGGTAGAAGAGAGCTGTGATTTTCCAGGATGGCCTGAATCTGGATGACTAATTTTGCCTTTTTGGAATTATTAAAAGTTCGCTTCCTCATGGATAAAAAAAAAAAAAAAAAAAGCTTAATTTTTCAATATCACCTTTACATAGAATAAATGCAATATATGGTTTCCAATTGATTGATTGATTTTCAACTAGTTTAGAACCAAGAGAATACAGAGGTTTCATTTATTGAGCTCCCTCTGTCCCAGCATTATGAACACCCCAAAAACTGAAACCCATGAAATAACATTACTGCTCACAAAATACAGGTATATTAGAAAATATAATGTATTTCTATAATCATTTTAGTGGTGACTTCTACTCCCTCAAAAAATAATGGATCTTAAATACCATATCAAAATAAATACATTGACAATTGTAAAAAGGCAAACCTGAGGGATGGCCAAAAGAGATAAAGGTATAGTTCTGAGTGTTAAAACAAATTTTTGCCTGTTTATTACTGTTTGAATCATCGTGCATAATTTAATGAAGGGATGAATTCAGAGAAATGCATTGCTAGGCAATCTCATCTTTGTTCAAATATCATAGAGTATTCTTATACAAAGACAGTTATGATGTCACAGTGATGTAATCTTATGAGACAAGCCCCTTGTCAGTCTGTTGCTGACTGAAGTATCTTTATGTAGTACATTACTGTATGTCTAAAATTAATGATAAAGGTCTATTCTAGTGGCAAACACCAAGGAGTACTCAAATCTACTTTAAATCAGTATCCTTTGAAAAAGAAGTGTAATAGCTTGCAGGTGATATTTGCCTCTAAATAAGGAAACAAATTTAGCTCCCTATGGCTGAAATCTACTAGATTTTGCATGTGATACCTAATAAATACAGTTTGCTTTTAGCCCCTTGATATCAAAGTTTCAATAAAGAAATTTCTTCTAAAATTTAAATCTACTAAAAGACATGCTGTGGCAAAGGAAAACAAAATTACACACCTTGCCATTGAGCCTAGTTACCACGTCAGATCTATGAATTACCTTGTAAATATATTTCCACTTTTACTGGAAATTTAATATTGCTCAAACAAGAGAAAAAAATGAGAACATCCTGTCAAATGTTACAGAAGCTCCAATAATTTGGCAAAAGGGATTGGGAAAACACCATGTTTTACAACCTTATTAGATTGATTTATAACAAATATAAATGAGATGTTTTTTCTTATCTTGTAGGATATTTTCATTAAAAGTTGTGGAATACTGTGATATCCTGCCAAGACTATTTTCTTGTGATCTTAGAGGCAGCAGAACTGTTGATAAGATCATCAACATATCTACCCAAAATGCTAAATCCAAAGGAACATATATAAAGGTTCTGGAGAACTAGATAGTATGTATTTCTAAAACTGATTTGTGATTTCATGAGATGAGAAAATACTTGAAACATTTTATATTCATACTAAATAAGACATTAAATTATTTTAAACATTACTCAAGTAAAGTGCTGGTAAGTTTAGTCCCTAATGTGGTTTCTGAGAAGCCTGACCACTCTTAAAAGTAAAATAATAATGACCAAATTCTTTATAGGCTTATTTATTTTGAAGTTGAAAATACTCTCTCTCTTAGTCCATTGTCTGCTGCTGTAACAGCATACCTGAGACTGATAATTTAGAAAAAAAACCAAAAAACAAAAAAACAAAAAAACAGAAGTTTATTGGACTCACACAGTTCTGAAGGCTGGGGAGTTCAGGAGCATGGCAATGCCACTGGTCAAGGCCTTCAAGCTGCATTATCTGATGGCAGAGGTGGAAGGGCAAAAGAGCACAAGAACAAATGACTGCAAGAGGGGACTGAACTTTGCTTCACACAAGCATACTCACCTTATGCTAACCTACTCCCAGAATAGCAGGATATTACGTTCATGAAGTCAGAACCCCTCTTGAGGTCCTACCTCCCAAGACTGTGCACTGGGAATTAAGTTTCCTACCCATGAAATTTGGAGGACGCATTCAAGTCATAGTACCATCATTCTGAAGATACTATGTCAGAACTTTCCTTCCAGATCTTACAGTGTTATCAATCTCTTCTGTGGGGTTACCTTCAAATCACAATATAATATCAAAATGGGAAATCTACATGAAATGTTCATTTTTGTATCTAAACTTATTAAAGAGAAAAAAAAATCTTGAAACTCATGGAAAATAATAAGGATAAATATTGCCAATGATATATAAACAACAACTTGACCATTATCATCTGTATGTAGACTGTGGTCTGTAAACTATCTTCTTGATTGAGTTTAAAATTTTGGGAGAATATCTTGATTGTCTTTATCAGTTATTCTTGACTACAAAAGGGAATAATAAAATATTAAGTGAGAAACTATTGGGAAACCAGTAGAAATTTTTAAGTGAACTTTTCATGATTTTTCTGCATTTATCTTGGAAATGAATTTGTACTCAGAGCTTTATTAATTACTTGCTTAAGAATGATTGAAAAGAAATTGTAAGTAGATCAAAGGTACTTGAATGTATCTTAATATTTTTCCTGTTTTTGCAAGAACATTAAAGCATTTATTTCTTCTACTGTTTGGGTTCTTATCACATGAATAATTATAACTTACAAACTAAATTATTTAAGGCATTCTATTAGTTAAAATTTAATAGGATTCTGAGAATTCTTCTAGTGACACCCAGGAGTAAAGACAGAAATGAAAATAAAAATAAGCATAAAAATATAATAACAAAAATCTTCTTGCAATTTAGCTGCTTTGAAGTTTTAGGTAAAGTGTGTTAACAACATTTTAGAAGCCCTGATTAGTGCTGGTCACTTATAGGAAAAGATACTGCTCTCATAGGAAGTCTATACTCAGAGCCTGATTCTGCTCAGAGTAAAAGCTACTGTTTTTATGGCTATTTACTTGTGGTTTAAAAACATTTTATTAAATTTCCTGAATAAAAAAAAAAATTACTGTGGATCTGAAGGTCCTTACCCCATTGTACTTCATTGAAACAATGAGTTTTGTTTTGCTTTGTTTTTAGAAAAATAAAGTTTATTAGGAAGTCAAATATTAATTTAGAATAAAACAGATTGTATTCAAAACTAAAGAACATTTTAAATTAAGCCTTGATTGCCAGTGTTATGATTGTTTTCAATGATTTATAATTTGTGGGGATGAGAAAAGTCATTTGATAACTGTTGAAACTCTTATCCTGTTATTAATCCAAAAGAATTAGTCAGAAAGTTGCCTTGAGACATTTGAAGAAAATTAAGAAAACTACTCTTGAGTTTGTTAAATTCTTCAAACAATTCTAAAGGGAACAATATCCTATCAACATGGGCAGTAGATGAGTAGAGAAATAAAATAACTATTAAGTATTGTATGCACTGTTGAGAGAGGACATGTGCAGTGGCAGAGCTTCTCCTTCACAGTCAAGCACCTGGGAACAAGTCCCAGCCCTGCTCCCCACCATGAAGGACCCTGAACAAGCTTCTTCCCTGTTAGCCTCAGTTTCCTCATTTATTTGGAATGACAGGATTGCTATGGAATAAAGGTAAAGATCTAAATAGTGGGGATCTCTCAGGCTCTCTGTTGAGTGCTGACATTAAAACTGTTTTCATAATAATTCTAAGATACTGTTTGCTTTGTTCATTCTCATTCTCTCATGAGGGTCCAGTGGAGTTTGTCAGAGGCTACATCATGTGAGATATCACAACAAACTGAAGGCAGAACAGACATGAGAATCCAGCTGTCTCCAATTAAGTCAGACACCAAAGAGATTTACAAGAATGTAAAAGTGCCTCTCCTCTCACTGAATTGTTTTGTTTTTGAAAATAGAGTTGTTCCTTAGAGTCCATGAGGGATTTTTCTAGAACCCACTCAGATACCAAAATCCAAGGTAGTTTCAGTCCCTTATATAAAACGGTGTAGTATTTGTTTATAACCTATGTATATCTTTTCATACTTTAAATTATATCTAGATTATTTGTAATATCTAATACAACATAAATGCTATGTAAATAGTTGTTATACTGTATTATTTAGGGAATAATGACATATTCAGTACAGATGCAAGTTTTTTTCCCCAAATATTTTCTATCTTTGAAACCCATGGATATAGAGGACTGATTGTATAGCTACTATTCATAAAACCATGCAGTTAAGGTTAACATGTGATGGGATTTCTGATGCTATTTTTAAGTAAATGAATATTTAAAAGTTTCACTTATAATTAACACAGCAAATACAGTAATGTAATAAATGTCCATAAATATAACACCCATATAAAAGCAGCTCTTTGGATCCTCAATAATATTTAGGAATATAATAGATCCTAAAGTCAAAAGACTGAGAACTATTGATTTAAGTCAATTGCCTGACTTTTTTGTTTGTTTTTGTAACAGGAATTGAACCCAGGGGTGCTTAACCACTGAGCTACATCCCCAGTCATTTTTATTTTTTCATTTTGAGACAGGGTCTCACTAAGTTGCTTAGGGCCTCCTAAATTACCAAGGCTGGCTTTGAACTTGAAATCCTCCTGCCTCAGTCTCCTGAGATGCTGTGATTACAAGTGTGCACCATGGTGCCTGGTCAAATTTTTTTTTTCCAAACACATAAATTCACAAGTCAGAAAACAATTTGTTACTAAACTATGTAGCCCACATTTGCTTTCAGAACATATAATAATTATAGCTGTATTATTCCTCTACTTTTAGATATATTGTTGAAAGCATGGCTTTTCAATTCAGATTGAATATTAAAACATCTGTGAAGATTTTGTAAAATCCTATCATCTAGGGTCTCACATCCTGTCATTGATATTTCATAGAAGCTCTCTCTTTGGGATTAATTTCATTATTTAAATAAGAGCTTTAATGATCAATTTATCTAAATAGGTGCTATTGTTTGGATCTTAAACATCTCCCAAAGACCCATGTGTGAAAAGCTTAATTCCCAACTTGGCACATTGGGAGTCAATAGAAACTTTGAGAGAGGGTGCCCAGTGAGAGGCTGTTGAGTCACTGGGGCATGCCCTTGAAGGGGATAGTAGAACCACTATCCACTTCCTCTTCCTCTCTTTTTTGTATCAGCCACAAGGTGACCAGTTTTGTCACACACTACCACCATGATATACCACCTCACCACAGGCCTAAAAGCAGAGGGGGCCAACAGATCATGGACCAACACTCCAAAACCATGAGCTAATATAATTCCTGTCTCTTTATCCCTCAAACCAAACTGCACCAAATTCCACCTTGTATTTTAAAATGTTTACATGCATGCTTAAGTTCTTAAGCAGGGTGGCCCTGATATATGAAGCACCTTTTCTTTCTGGTCCCTTGATAATGCAATAGAATATGTAAGTGTTCAATTAATGTGAACCACATAAATGACTGAATATGAGAATGCTGAACTGAAGACTTCCTTCCTCTACTTTATAGGGTAAACAGAACACTCCAAGTGGTCCCCAGAGTGCAGGGCTCAACACCCCCTATTTCCAGTAAGAACAACAATGTCCAGAGCCCAGCTATCATTTTTCAACTCTCCCTCTTAATCCAGCTTGGGAGCCTTGAATAGTTTGAGTGTTCAGAAGGGAAGATTCCAGATCTCATCCCTGTACCCAGAGTACTGACCAGTAGAAACTGTTCTTAATGAGTTATGATGGATAATGGAATGAGACCAGAAAAAGGCCACAGTGTTCAGGGAACTTTGGCCCTGCTGAGTCTTTTCTTCAAGAACAGGAGACCTAGTGTCACTGAGTTCAGTGAGAATATTTGTTTGTCTCTGAGGCACACAAGTCTACTTAAGAACACAGTGGCAGAGGTGCCTCTGTGGCAGAGGACACAGACCCACAAGGTGAAGTCAGCTATTCCAAGCTAGCCTGGGAAGCTGCTGACCCACCTGCACAGCTGTGTCTTCTGTGGGACCAGAGTGGAACTTCTCTAGACAGGGTACGCCTCCATGTTATTATTGGTGATAGAGTTGTACTGTCAGATGAACTTGACCCCTAAAGGTCAGTTTGACTCTCAGTTAAAGCTCCTAGAATTTACATATGCTGCTATGCAATGAAATGCAAACAGATCACAGGGGGGCAATTCTGCAGCCCCAACTCATAACCTCCAAAGTACCAACACTCTCCTCCCCAGCAATCAACCTTTTTTTGAGGGCCTAGAGAGTTTTTAAACAAACAATTCATTGAGCTTTAGTATATTCAGAATTATGCAACTATAATCACCATAATGAATTTAGGAACATATTCATCACCTCAAAAAAAAAATCCCCTAAATACATTAGCAGTCACTTCCTATTTTGACTCAACCCCCCAAACCCTTATGCAACCCCAGTCCTTGATAACAGAGTTCAGGACATGTTATGCCACAAATAGCACCTTGGTGTACTGAATATTTCAAGCTCGAGGAGTTTGAGAAGTGAAAGATGCAGGAAGGACTCTCTGACTTTACCCTGTAACAGGTCACAAGACCTTCATGTGAGAGTGTCCTCCCTATACTGGAATACCTCTCCTTGGCATTCTTATTGCCACAGAAGAAGGGACCCAAGAGGAATCTGAACAAACAGATCCTGCCAAGCATCCCCCAGTTTATGACCCTTAGTTTGTACTGCTTTATCCCATCACATTTTGTCATCACTTTCCACTTTTATCAACCCATTTATAAAAAACACTCAAGTTTATGGGTTCTTCCGCATTTTATTTTCTTACGATGGCTCCCATGTCATGTAAAACTTACATTAAGTAAATCTGTATGTTTTTCTCTTGCTAATCTGTCTTTATACAATAGCCCCAGCCAATAAACTAAAGATGGGAACAAATGACAAGTTTTTTGTTTTTGTTTTGTTTTGTTTTGTTTTCTCTCTCTCTTTCCTATATAGACAGCCACTAATCTACTTTGGGTCTCTGTGGATTTGCCTAGTCTGAACATTTCATGTAAATGGAATCATACCACATGTGGTCTGCTGTGACTGGCTTCTTTCATCTAGGATGTTTTACAGATTTATCCTAGTTGTAGCATGCATGGCTTCCTATTTCTTTTCTTTTCTTTTTTTTTTAACCAAATGATGTTACACTATGTGTATATACTACATTTAATTTGTTCATCCAGAAGTTAATAAACATTTAGCTTTTTTCATTTCCTGCTTTATAATGTGAAGATTTATTTTAAGTCAAAAAATGCACAAAATAATTTCCTCATATCCTTCTTCCAGACCTGTATTTGTATGTAATCAAGGTGTTTTTCATTGGGGAGGGGGAACAAATGATAGAAGTTGGATTTTTACTTTGGCTTAAAACTTGAAATTGTTAGCAATGTCTCTCATTAGAGATAAAATTGCAAATAACCATAGGAAATAAAACAGATTGACTGAATTCATAGAATCAAAGAATGTTAAATGAAAAGAGGCCTACAAAAGAGCAAAACCATTTTATAACTAAACAAATTTGTGTTCCAGAGAGCTTAAGTAACTTGTTTGAGATGCTTTCTTGATTTCTGGTGTTGGTGGGTTAACATGGTATGCTCCCAGACTACCAAAAAAAAAAAAAAATGTAATAAAGCTCAAAAGCCCAACAAAAGAAATTTTAAAAATATATTTATTGAAATTTTAAAATGAAACACTTGAAAGCCATTTATTGTGTTCCTTGCCAACTTCAGGAGACACACCCTTGTGGTGATAAAAGAGCCATAGCTTACATAACCTTCCCCTCCCTGGCTGCGCTCTCCCCACAGTGAGTACCAGAGGGAGAAGAGCTCCCCGGTGCCTGGCTCCTGAGCTCATGCCCCAGTTCTGGGATCTGAAGTGGAATAGGAGAAGCTTAGTGCAGGCAGCCTGCCCCACCCCCAGACCCATAGCTCTATGAAGGCAGGGATGACTTCACCTGCCACACCCAGCCAGTCCTGCACTGGGACCAGGACTGTACCCAGATGGCCCTCCACTGTGAACTGTGAAAGAAAACATGAGTGTTCTGAAGCCCAAATCTTTTTTGTTCTTAGGAGGAAAAAAAAAAAAAAAGACAGTTTGTGCTTTTATGTTCTCTAATTAATGGCTACAAACTCTCTTTATCTTTGGTATTTCGCTTCTGAAAAAATGGCAGTTTAGCAGGCAAGTGATTTTTTCTCCTACAAAAGAAAGCTCCTTTGTGTCTAACCACTGCAATCACCTGCTCTCCTATCTCTTCATCCCCCCTCCACCCCATCCCCTCCATGATTATAACATCAACAGAAGATGAGAGCCTGTAACATGTAACACTGGGGCCACACAGATTCTCCAGCTTCTTCACCTGCTACTCTTATTCCCTCCTATCCAGGTCTCAATTTCCTGATAAAAGAAAGCACTATGAATCTTCCCTATTCTTCTCAATTCTTAGAGTTCATTTGAATCAGAAAATTTTCTGCTCAAAAAAGTGGCACAGGTTTAACATTTTTAGTAAACCTATAGAAATGACATAAATTTAACTCTAGAATTTTCAGTATTATTTTTCATTCTAATTCTCTATTAATTCCTTTCACTTTTTAATTCCTTGACTTTTGTATGTTATACCTGCATTTATTTACTCCTCTACAAATTGGATTTATTCAATAAACATTTCTTGATCCATTAAAAAATGCTCACATATACTCCCATTCTTTAACCCTAAAAGCATTTTTTAAAATTATGGGCAGGATACATGCTGGGCTAGTTTAAGCAATAAAAGTTGAACTTGTGTTTATCTGTAAATAGTGAATAACCCTTATCAAGTGTTTTTTTTAATGATGTTGACATTCTATTACTAAACTCTCCACATGCATTTTCTCCAGGTAAATAATATTGGCCAAAGATCAACTGATACTTAAATTCCTCAAAGAGTGCATTTGCCTTTAAAAACAGGGCTACAGAGGGGAATAATTTGATGGTTTGTAAATCTAACTCTTCAGATAATCTCACAAATAGGACCTCTTGACAATCAAGTTCATATTCTTGATATTATTATGATATAAAATACTATTTCCTTTCATTTTCCATTCAGTAAATAATTATCTAGCTGTATCTTCTGCAATTTAGGATGTCAGGGATAAAAATGTATGATAAAATAAGCAAATAGTCATAGAATTTGACTTTTTCAGGAGTATATTAATCCCAAAGTTGTTTTCTTCTCATTCATTTATTATACACAACTAAAATTGACTTTAAATTCTTTTTAAATTGAAACATTTTTCTTTCCCAGTTATACTTATATATGGTAATAATCACCATGTATAGAGAAAGACAGCTAGTGAAAATCGACACTTTTCCCAGTCTCTCCTGTGGTTCTACAAGTCTCACTTTCCTTGAAACAACTGCTTTTACTTTTTATTTTAAATAAAAATAATCTTTGAATAAAATATTTGAATGATTATCCCTATATGCCTAAATAATACTTGTATCACTTTTTAAATGTATCATCTAGAGAAAATTTTAAATGTACTATCTAGAGAAAATTTTCATTGATTTCCTACTATGATAGACGAAAATTTAGCTCCCTTAAACCAATCCTCACTTTGTCTTCCCAACCTTTAATGGACACCTGTTTGCTTTGTTTTGTTTATATGATTGTTTTCTTTCCTACTCCTCCTCCTTGTCCTCCTCCTTCTTCCTCTTCCTACTTGTCTTCCTTCTTCTTTTTCTTCTTCTTGGCTTTTCTAACATTTGAACATAATTACTATTTGGGGAATACCTCTTCTCATGAGATGAAAGGTAGAGGTAGCTTCTTGCCAAAGCAATTGAAAACACCAGACACTCACTTTATCAGGTTTCTTTGCACCTGGGTTCATGCATGTGCATTAGGCTCCTCAGAGCTGACTTACCACCCCAGTCTTGGAATCAGTAGATAGCAGTGTGAAGATTCAGAGGCACCCATAGGCACAATTGTGGTAAAATTGTGTCTCTGAGTAGCAGTGGCAACAGTGCTAACTGGAGAATTCAGCCTCCTGGGCAAGTTGCATGTATAAGATAATCTTTCCTGCCTTATAAGTAACAATAAAGTGAATTCTGCTATTAGGCTTATTCTGCTATGTGTACTTTAAAATTACTCCTGGCTACAAAGCCACAGATTCTCCAGTCCTTTGTGTCATTTGCTTTTCCTTAAGTGAACTGGAGTTGGTTTCTGTTGCTTGCAATCTGGAATCCAGACTATTTAATCCTGTTACAGTATATTACTGCCCTCAGATCCTCCACTGGTCATATTACAATTTTAAGCAACACACTAGAATGTGTCCTGCTTCTCTCAAGAGTCGCCCACCTGTAATCCCAGCAGTGGCTTGGGAGTCTGAGACAGGAGGACAGTGAGTTCAAAGTCAGTCTCAGCAATGGCGAGGAACTAAGAAACTCAGTGAGACCTTGTGTCTAAATAAAATACAAAATAAAGCTGGGAATGTGGCTCAGTGGTTGAGTGCCCCTGGGTTCAATCCCTGGTAGCCCCCCAACAAAGAAAGAATAAAGTGTATCTCAACCTCCAACTTTGTAAAATTAAGATGTTAGTGCATCGATATTTGCTTCCATGTCTCTTACCTTCTTCTAAGATAAAAATATTTACATTCTATTCTAGAATGATACTTATCTTCTGTGATTTATGATTTAATTTTAATTTTGAAAACCAATAATCGTTACATTGTGCTTACATAAAAATTATGCAATAGTGTGCTATATTTACATTTCTTTGTTACATGTTCTGTATTGTCATAATACAATATCATAACTACAACGAAAAAATATCTCACAGTCAAGTTGGAATGAGTTTTTCTTTGTTCTTACAATCTGTCTTTTGTCTTTATCATAACTTGAAATTTTTCTAATTCATAGCTAGAGGGTTCCATTCCTCTGTTCCAAACTCTGGATTTTCTAGGACTGCTACAAATTAATGACTCTAGAACAAGATGCCATTGTTTTCCTTCTTTTAATCCAATAGTTCCTGAAAACACTCTGTCTTTCTTTTCTTGATTATCCTTCTGTTTTACTGGGGCCATGCCAAAATAATTTTCTAAGAAAGGGTTTATGGTAGTTAAATATTTGGTGCCCTTCATTAGCCTTTGTGAAGAAAATTTTCATTCTGGCCTTCCACTTGATTGATATGTTGGTTAAATATGAGTTGATAATAAGTTTCACAGAGAAGTCTGAATACCTTTCTCCGTTGTTGCCCCATTGTTGCTCGTTTTCTAGAACTCAATGAAATGCTGTTTATTGCTATTTGACAAATGTTTCTGAAAGAATAAATGATATGCCTAAATGAAGAAGGTGAGAAGACAGCGGACATCAAGAAGATCCAGACCAAGAGGTACTGTAAAACACACCTGACATGATATTGTACTCGAATAGATATTAGGGTATTATGTTTGGTACATAGGGTAGGAGGAGACAAGTTCCTAAAAGAAAGAACACTGAGTAAGAACTGCAAAGAAACTCATCTTTCCTCAGCAATTTGGCTCAAACACTCTGTAGTTCCCCACTAGGTTGAACTCAATAAAGTTGATTATTCTTCTAGAAATTATTTTCATAGAGAAATTGCTGATTTAAAAAAAATCAGCAAAGCAATCAGAATTTACTCTCCAACACACACATACATATGACATATGATAGTGCTGAACATATTCCTCTTCAGGAAGGGGATAGCATATCACAGGATGGTGTGAATATTTTGCAATTTAGCAGGACAGTTAAGAGAAAACTTACTGAATTACCAATGACTTATATTGCAATTGGAACATTTTCTTCTCCTGAAAACATATACTCAAACACTGATTATAATCCACAATATTGGTTATTCAAAATTTATTTTGCTTTATGAACCGTGTAGAATGAAAAGCAATCACACCATAATGCAGTACAATGTGACATGCGTATGCCTACTACAATTACAAGTTCAACAAACTTGAACTAAGATTCAAATGAGTAGCATGACTCCAAGGGAAATGGTTTCATAATGGTATCCAGTGTTCTCAATTAACACAGGAAAAGATTAATGGCCTTTTTTCCCGTTTGGTGGTCTCTGTTGAGAAGGAAAAAACATGAACTGCCATTTGATTTTCCACTCAATTACATCCACCAACTGGCAGACAGAGCAACTGGGAAAGTTCCTTCATCCAGTAGCTGGATTCGCCATGGGTGTGGCTTGAGCATGTTACCATGACTGGTTCTCCATGATCCGAATACTCTACTGGCAGTAACTCTCTGAGGGGAACTGGAAGACCGAAGTAGGAAGAAGTACATGAGATGGAAATAATTATTAGGAAATTTCCCCTTCTCTTCATTTACCTTAACCCTCTAATTAGCTACATTTTCATACTCTGAGAACACCTCAAGTCTATGTCTGATCAGTCACTTCTCAGCAGGAAATGAATTGCATTTTAAAATGGATTTGATGCTTCTCAGTAAACAGGCAAGTCAGTTCAGCAGTGAGCAAAATGAAAATTTTAGTCCCATCACCCTGCAAAAAAAAAAAAGGTGATGATTGCCACAGGTTGAGAGAGTTATGACCTGTCAGAATCCTCTGCTGCAAGGAGCAGCTCAGCTGTACGGCAGGTCTCCATGGCTGCTGCAGTCAAGAATCTGAACACGGCCGGGAATTCTCTGAGGATGTTATTCATAAAGGCACAGTTAATCAAACTCAGACCTCTCTTCAAAATCTCACTGTAAAAGCCAAGCTTATTGCCAGCTGCAGGAAGGTGCCAGACCAGAGAAGGTAAGCTAGAATCTGTGTGCCCTGGCTTCAGAACCATGAGGTCTCAACCCATCTTAAAAAGTAAAAAAAGATTGTGTGTTTTTACATCTACCAAATAGTTGGCTTTTGATGCATACAATCAGAGGTTTTTACTTATCCAAGGGTTTTTAACCTACAGAAGTAGGTATTTTTATTTATTTTAATCGAATTTACCAAAATAAATAAATAAATAAATAAAACACCTCTCCTTCTTTCCCTCCCTTACTCTTTAGAGGAATTCAGAAAGGACTAATATGGGCCAGAATCACTCTGGCTAGTGTCCATAGTTACCAGGCTGAAAGAGAAGGCAGTTTTCTGGAGAAATGGTCTTGCTTTAGATGCCAGATGCTTGCTAAAAGTATTGCAGGCGCTCATATTCTTTTCCTGCCTCCTGTGCCATCACACAAAGGAATGGTGACTTTTTTGATGGAGCTGCTGGAGTCTTTCCTTGGTCTGAGAAGAATGGTTTTCTTTATTCTTCAAACAGGAAAATCTCTATATACCAAACGTGGAGCCACTTAGGTTCAGTTGTTGAGTACTAACTTGGAATGATGAGAGACACTAAAGCATTGTCATGCTCTCACGATTGAAGGGAAAAATAAAGACCAGGAGATCTGGGTTCTCTCAGTTTGTACAACTCTTCTGCTGACTCTTTGCTGAACATTTGTTGCTTTTTTTTCTTCCCAACTTAGGAACAAATTTGTCCAAGGTACTTGAAGATGAATGTGAAGCAAATGTGTAAAAAGGTCTGCTTAGGATTCTCCTTCTGTAAGGGCAGAAATGAATAGGTGGAAATCGTAAGTCATCCCAGTCTACATTCAGCTTTGCTCTGAGTCTCTGATTCTTCCTTTGTAAAATGTAGATGAAAATGACAACCTCATAGAGTTGTTGAACTTTTTAGAAAGGAACAGATTTTGTACTTAAAATAATTTTAGGTTTATAGAAAAACTGAATAAAAACTAAAGGGAGTTCTTATACACTTCTTTTCCCATTTCCCTCTGTTTCCCCCATTATTAATGTCTTGAATGAGTGTTGTGGGTTTGTTATGGTTTGAATACCAAGTGTCTACCAAATACTCACATGTTAAAGGGTTGATCCTCAATGCAACAATGCTCAGAGGGGCTTTAGGGAAGTGATTGGATCAATAGATTAATACACTGATGGATTAGTAATTTGATGGCACTATGAGGAAGTGATAAAAATTTTAAGGTCTAGTTGGAGGAAATAAGTCACTGGGGGCATTCCCGTGGGGACTGTATCTTGTTCCTGGCCCCTGCCTCACTTTCCCCACCCCCTCCCCACTTCCCTGTTGCCATGAGCTTATGAGCAGCTTTCCTCCAACATGCCCTTCCACAATGATGGTCTGCCTCATCTCAGGCCCAGAGCAATGGAGCTGGCCAACCATCAACCAAAACCATGAGCCAGAATAAACCCTTTCTCTTTTAAATTGTTTGTGTCAGGTATTTCAGTCACAGCAACAAAAAGATAAAATGGGGTTGTTGAATGGTAAATTACATATCACATAAAAAGCACAGTCTTTAAGTGATAGAAAGTGGTTGTAAACATGAACTCTTACCTATAATTCAAGAGCTCCATTTTCATTAATGTATTACATTTTCACTTCTTTGATTAAATTTTACAAGATAGCCTTACCAAGTATCTTCAAAACCCCTACCAGAATAGCTCCCCTTTTGCAAAATACCATCTGTGAAGAATTGTTTCTTTAGATTTAAGATCTATTTCTCAGTAATGTTTCACTGAAAAGCAAAATAATCCTACACAGAGAAACTAACTATTATTATCATCAATATTTATTGTTCAATAACAAGACACAATACCCATCCAGACTCTGTAGAATGTTTCTGTCCTTCAGTTTTTTTTTTTAATAAGAATGATAAAAAGAAGGGTCCAGAGATTCTTAGATATAACAGTGCTCAAAAGAAGGTCTGGAATTGTCTTACAGGGTTTAATGATCTCAGAAAAGAAAATCATAACACAGAGAAGAGGAAAAGCAAACCAGTTCCGAAGGAAGACCAACTCAGTGCCCTTCTTCAAAGCAGACAGAGTCAGCCTCTGGGTGGGGACTTGGGAGGAGGAGTGTGGGCCCACAGGAGTTTAGATAGCAGGATGTTGTTCCCTTTCCTGACACTGGACATCAATAAATAGACCAGCTGAAATAGCATCAAAATACTACCAAAAGCATGGTTATGGGAAAAGTAAGGGCCAAGAAGAACAAACATATGAGTAACAGGAAAGTGAACATAAGATGGAAAAGAGACAAAATCCATTTGCAGGGTGGGTCATTGAAGAATACCTGGTTTTTCTAGCTGGTTGTACTTGGGAGAAAAGTTTAAGACAAGTTTGTTCAGTGTTCAGCCTTCAAAAGTATGTATGAGGCTCTCAAGTGGTGGTCAGTCATGAAATGACCATTGAAATCACTATGAAGGTCTTACAAAGACCTTCTGAGCCTCTTTAGAGAGATTCTGATGGTGGGAAGGGCAAGTAAGCATACTTGTTTAAGCTGCTTCCCTGCACCTTAATCATCCTCCCTATCTAGAGCTGTCACAGGACTTGAGCATGGGATGTTGACCCAGATACTCCCAGGCACTATTGGCCAGAGCATGAACCAGACCCACTAATTCTCTAAGAATCTACCACAAGAAAATAATTAGAAATCAGGGTAAATTTGACATTCAAAAATGTTAATAGCAGCTTTATGTATGTCAGCAAAGAAACTAAAAATAACCTGAAGTCCATTAATAGGGAACTATTACACGACATTTCAAAATTGTTTACCAACCACTCTATGATATAGGAAAAAACACAATGTAAAGTTAAGTGAAAACAAAACATGAAGACAAATATTATATATACTATGATACTTAAAATCCCAAGCCACTACCATTACTCACACACTAGATATAATAACCCAAGAAATAGCAAAACATCAAGCATGGTATGAAGTATTCATCAGAGTTCTCCAGAGAAACAGAACCAATGGACATTATACATATATAAGTGTTTTTCCTAGAAGGTTCTGTTTATAGGGAATAACTTGAGGTGTGTGTTGGTGGAAACTGGTGGTTAGAAGGATCAGAATAACTACTAGAAAGGAGTAGAGAGGACAAACATTAACTTCCTAGAAAACAAGTGAGGTCCCAGCTGGGTAACAACCTCAAGACACAAGACAAAACAGGTTGGTGGGTAAAGTCATCTCATCTTGATCTGAATAATCCACAGGAAAGTAACTAAGGTTTCACTGTAACTCACTTTCAGACTCACCAATTATCAAATCCAATAACAGTGATATATTTGTTTGGGGCTTTGGGGACATTTGCTGCATTGAGGTCCCAAACAGTCCGATCACTGCACAAACAGGGTGAGCCAAAAGCTGGAGACACTGCTTTGTGCCTTTGTGTTCAGATTCTTCACTCACATTCAAATGACATTTTCAAACCCAGCATCTCATTTTTTTCTTTTAACCTTTCATTTTTATTTTTTCACTTTCACCTATGATCCTCCTTCAATCCTCCTGGCAATATGTCTTTTCTTCATTCATGTTCACTTTTCCAGTAGCCACCACATGCCCTCCATTGTACTGGTTACTCCAGGTGGGAGGGGAAGGTATTTCCAAGTAATAGAAGATACACATTTTCTTCACAGTTGACTCACAAGCAACACTAAGAGCTAATCCTTATGGGCCTTTGGTATGTATTAGTTAAATGTATTAGTTAAACCGCACCATGTGGTTTAAGTATTATTACCACGTAGATGAGGAAACTGAAGAGTAAAGAAAAGCTCAATAATACTACAAACATGCAGGAAGATGCAACATCCAAGCTCCGAGCCACAGTTTGAAAATGCAGTCTAACTTCTTAACCACTTGCTATACCATGCCCAGTGCATACATGAGACAATGCTTGGAGATATATAATAAAATATTGATTAGTATGACCAATACTGGCATGGAAATAACTAATTACTGTTAAGTAGGTGGCATAAGCATCCAGAGTAAAACATGGTAGAAGAGTAATCTGAAGTCTCCAAGGAAGGCTTCACTTCTTTCCCCTTCTGAGGGTACTGGTTAATATCATTGTGGTTAAAACTTCTACTCTATTATCCCCTGCCTTCTCTTGGCTCTGTCTTTAGATGCTGCACCCATTGTTCTATTGACACACCCCTTAGCAGTGTCCCTCAACCCTTGGGTTCAATGGCTGACAAGGCCATTCATTGCCCATGCATGAGGACCTCTCTGATTTTGCCCTTGACAGTACTTTTTTTGCCACCAAATGCCACATTCTAATGTCATACTGGCTGCAAGACTTTGCACAAGCTCTGTAAACAGTTTCTGCTTCAGCTTCCACATCTGTAAAATTGGAATAATATTACTACTTATTTAACAGGGTTCTATGTGGATTACATAAACCAACACATGTAAAGTGCTTTGAGTTGCTCTGGTACATGTTGAGTGCTTTTTGCCATGGCTGTTGTTTGCTGTGCTGGGGATCAATCCCAGGGCCTCCTTGCACATGCTAGACATGTGCTCTACCAACTGAGTTACACTCCAGTCCTTAAGTATCCTTTTTTTTAAAATTGTAAACAAATGGGGTACAACTTGTTTCTCTGGTTGTACATGAAGTAGAGGCTTACCATTTGTGTAATCATTCATTTACATAGGGTAATGATGTTTCATTCATTCTGTTATTTTTCCTTCCCCTCACCCCTCCCACTCCTCTTTTCCCTCTATAAAGTCCCTCCTTCCTCCATTCTTGCCTCCCTCCCACCCCCCATTATGTATCATCATCTGCTTATCAGCAAGATCATTTGTTCTTAAGTATCCTTTAATAATTTTCATCATCCGAAGTTCCTTCATTCTTCTCTTTCCCCTCCCACCTGTCCTTGTTATATATTGTCATGCACTTATCAGAGAAAACATTTGGCCTTTGGTTTTTTGGGCTTGGTCTAATTTCTCTTAGCGTGATATTTTCCAACTTCATCCATTTACCAGCAAATGCTATAATTTTATTCTTCTTTATGACTGAGTAATATTCCCTTGTGTATATATACCACACAGTTTCTTTATCCATTCGTCAACTGAAGGACATCTAGGTTGGTTCCACAATCTAGCTATTGTGAATTGAACTGCTATGAACATTGATGTGGCTGAATCACTGTAGTATGCTGATTTTAAGTCCTTGGTATAAACAAGGCAGAACTTAAGGTGACCCCTCCATATGTCCCATGTCCTGGTGTCCGTCCTTTGTTGTGATCCCTCCCATTGACATGGGCTGACCTCATGACTTCTAACTAATGGGAAATGCCAAAGGCAATGCAATGTTACTCCCATTACCCCTATGGTTACTCCAACTTTACAGACTGCAGTAAGAGAGGCTCCTTGCTGGCTTGATAAAGTGAGCAGCCATGTTGAGGAAAAACACATGGCAAAGAGCTATAAGTAGCTTTTAGGATGTGAAGGTGGCCTACACCTGATGGGCAGTGAAGGGCAAGAGTCCTCCATTATGTAGCCTTAAGAAAATGAATTCTATGCTATTGTGAATGGGGTAGTTTTCCTAATTATTCTTTCCAAAGATTCATCACTTATGTATAAAAATGCATTAAATTGATGTGCATTGATCTTATATCCCGCTACTTTACTGAATTCACTTACGAGTTCTAAAAGTTTTCTGCTGGAATTTCCTGGTTCCTCTAAGTATATAATCATATCATCAACAAATAGGGATAGTTTGAGTTCTTCTTTTCCTATTTGTATTCCTTTAATATCTTTGGTCTGTCTAAGTGCTCTGGCTAGAGTTTCAAGGACAATATTGAATAGAAGTGGTGAAAGAGGGCATCCCTGCCTTGTTCCAGTTTCTAGGGGGAATGCTTTCAGTTTTTCACCATTTAGAATTATATTAGCCATGGGCTTACACAGATGGCCTTTACAATGTTAAGGAATGTTCCCACTATCCCTATTTTTTCTAGTGTTTTGAGCATGAAGGGGTGCTGTATTTTATCAAATGCTTTTTCTGCATCTATTGGAATAATCATGTGAGTCTTGACTTTAAGTCTATTGATATGGTGAATTACATTTATTGATTTCCTGATGTTGAACCAACCTTGCATCCCTGGGATGAAACCCACTTGATCATGGTGCACTATCTTTTTAATATGTTTTTGTATGCGATTCGCAATAGCCTAGAAAAAAATAAAATACTTGGGAATCAATCTCACAAAAGAGGTGAAAGACCTCTACAATGAGAACTACAGAACACTAAAGAAAGAAATCGAAGAAAATCTTAGAAGATGGAAAGATCTCTCATGTTCATGAATAGGAAGAATTAATATTGTCAAAATGGCCATACTACCTAAAGTGCTATACAGATTCAATTCAATTCCAATTAAAATCCCAATGACGTACCTTACAGAAATACAGCAAGCAATTATGAAATTCATCTGGAAGAATAAGAAACCCAGAAGAGCTAAAGCAATCCTTAGCAGGAAGAGTGAAACAGGGGGTATCGCAATACCAGATCTTCAACTCTACTACAAAGCAATAGTAACAAAAACAGCATGGTATTGGTACCAAAATAGAAAGGTAGATCAATGGTACACAATAGAGGACACGGATACAAACCCAAATAAATACAATTTTCTCATACTAGACAAAGGGGCCAAAAATATGCAATGGAGAAAAGATAGCCTCTTCAACAAATGGTGCTGGGAAAACTGGAAACCCATATGCAACAGAATGAAACTAAACCCATATCTCTCACCATGCATGAAACTAAACTCAAAATGGATTAAGGACCTTGGAATCAGACCAGAGACCCTGCAGATTATAGAAGAAAAAGTTAGGTCCAGATCTTCAACATGTCAGCTTAGGACCAGACTTCCTCAACAGGACTCCCATAGCACAAGAAATAAAAGCAAGAATCAATAACTGGGATAGATTCAAACTAAAAAGCTTTCTCTCAGCAAAGGAAACTATCAGCAATGTGAAGAAAGAGCCTACAGAGTGGGAGAAAATCTTTGCCAATCATACTTCAGATAGAGCACTAATCTCCAGAATCTATAAAGAACTCAAAAAACTTTACACCAAGAATACAAATAATCCAATCAACAAATGGGCTAAGGAAATGAACGACACTTCACTGAAGAAGATGTACAAGCAATCAACAGATATATGAAAAAATGTTCAACATCTCTAGTAATAAGAGAAATGCAAATCAAAACCACCTTAAGATTCCATCTCACCCCAATTAGAATGGTGATTATCTAGAATACAAGCAACAACAGGTGTTGGCGAGGATGTGGGGAGGAAGGTACACTCATACATTGCTAGTGGGGTTGCAAATTAGTGCAGCCACTCTGGAAAGCAGTGTGGAGATTCCTTAGAAAACTTGGAATGGAACCACCATTTGACCCAACTATCCCACTCCTTGGCCTATACCCTAAGGACTTAAAATCAGCATACTACAGGGATACAGCCACATCAATGTTCATAGCTGCTCAATTCACAATAGCCAGACTATGGAACCAACCTAGATGCCCTTCAATTGATGAATGGATAAAGAAACTGTGGTATATATACACAGTGGAATATTACTCAGCCATAAAGAATGATAAAATTATGGCATTTGCAGGCAAATGGATGAAATTGGAGAATATCATGCTAAATGAGATAAGCCAATCTCAAAAAACCAAAGGACAAATGATATCGCTAATAAGTGGATGATGACACATAATAGGGGGAGGGAGGGGTTAGTGTTAAGGTTAGAGTTAGGGTTAGGGAGGGGGGCAAGAATGGAGGAAGGAAGGACTGTATAGAGGGAAAAGAGGGGTGGGAGGGGTGGGGGAAGGGGAAAAATAACAGAATGAATCAAACAACATTACTCTATGTAAATTTATGATTACACAAATGGTATGCCTTTACGCCATGTACAAACAGAGAAACAACATGTATCCCATTTGTTTACAATAAAAAACAAAGAGAGAGAAAAAAAAAGAAAATGAATTCTACAACAATTGGAGCTTAGAAGTGGACTCTTCTGCATTGAGCCCCCAGAGAAAACAGCCTGGGTGACACTTAGCAACCTCATGTGACTACACTAGGGATCCAAGTAAACCATGTCAGCCTCCTAGAAACCATGAGAAAATAAATGTATATCTTGTTTTTAAGAGGCTATAGTTAATAAGAAATATAGAAAACTAACATACTCAGTTGATAGCCATGATATCATCATCGTCTCAGTTTTCCTGGAATTAAATTCCAATGTGATCTTTGATCCCAAGCTGTATCTTTTCACTTCAGTCAACAGATCTGATGTGATTGAGCTCATTAATGATAATAGCTAATATTTATGAAGTGATTTTCTAAGTTATGCATTGTATTTACTTACTCATTTAACAATTAGTGACTTAGGTATTCCTTTTATAGATGATAAAATTGGTATTTGAATGTAAAAAATATTTTGACAAAGCTTTCACAGTCAATAAATGTCAGAACTGGGATTTGAATTCAGTACATCAGACTGCAAATTCTATGATCTTTTTATAACAAGGACTTAGACTCTTTGCTTTTGCCTGCAAATGTTTGATGGGTGACTAAAGCAAGATTAAAGGCTTGGCATCTCCGTCTCCATTTTGCATCACTCTCTTTTTTCTGAGCCACCTGGGATTCCAGGAACAAGTGATCCATTAAACATCTTGTGATGAGTAGACGTTAACCCCCAGCAACTTTCTTATCCAGGAAAAGACCACACCTGGCCAATTCTAAAGATGGACCAAACCACACCTAATCAAGATCAACTGCTTTGACAGCTATAAAAAGTTCCCAGCTACGTAAACCCCCCAAAACTTGCCCTCATTCTCCTTTCTATAAAACCTCAAAGTCATTGTCAGCCTCTCCAAAACAGGGCTAAGGACATAAGTCTCCTTGTTTCCCAGTGCAGCTGCACTGATTAAAGTTCCTTTCATACTTTTTTTTTTTTAACTATTACCTACCTTTTCTGTTTGCTTTTTGGGGAGAGTGGTCACACTTGATTTGTTGGATCCCCAGTCAGGCCTCTGGTCTAAGACTCCAGTAATATTTCTATTACTGTGAACTGACCACCCAGATGTCTGTTAGATGAGAAGTCTAAGTTGCAATGAAAAAAAAAATTCCTCTCATCAGCATTTAAAGTTGCTCAACCTGGTCTTGGTTTCCTCTTACAGGCCTTTTTCCCCATTGCATATGATCCCTGACTTGTGTTTTCAACCTTACCTTGGTGAAAAGCAATATATGTACTCACTAGAAATTGTACTTTGAAATTTAAATTTTGATCTTTCCTCGGGCTAGTAATTCATGGTAAAATACTCTGTCACAATGCTGGGCAGCAGCATTTAGCAGTAATTTCAAGTCAGCCATGTGATTATGAGGAGAAACAAGTGACAGTTTATAGTGTGTGGTGTTGCTAAGCTATGATGTACAGTAGAGTAGGGATATTATGAATTTCTTCACCCCCATCATAAATGGAGGTGCATTTGTATTTATTTGCTTATTCTGAAATTAGTTGGTGTATTGTTTTAATGTTTTAACAATTCACAATCTTCTCTAGTACTATAATATCCTCAATAACACAATGTACTCCTTTGATAAGTTAGCATTGGAAGAGGAATTTTCAAGTACAAAGAAAAGGTCTTACCATGAACCTGAATACTGTCCCTCCAAATTCACCTTCAATTCACCATCTGAATCACAAGGATTATTTTTGCTGCCATCTTTTTAATCCTAGTGGGTTATAAATCCCCTGCCCTGTGAGCAATAGTCTAAAAATATCTGCCGTTAGCTGGTGTGTTGTAGCATGCCTGCATGTGTTGTAGACTCTGGAGGCTGAGGCAGCAGGATCACAAGTTCAAGACCAGCCTCAGCAACTTAGCAAGACTGTCTCAAAATGAAAAAAATAAAAATAAAAAGGACAGAGGATGTAGCTCAGTAGTAAAGTACCCTGAGTTCAATTCCCAGGACCAAAAAACGAAACAAAACAACAACAACAAAAAAGTAAACAAAGATATCTGCCCTTGCCTGTCCCACCTTCATCCTTTTCTGCCAGAGCTTTCCCTACTAACTGCTCTTTGAAAGGTGAGTGGCTTGTTTAATATCAGTGTCATCAGGGGTCATGCTGAAGCCTACGGGCAAAAGGAAAATTGTGTCCTTACACATTCTTACCAAAACAATCTTCCATATTTTAAGCCAAGTGAGAAAAAGAATATAAACTTTGAAATGAAAAAAACATGACTTCATATGAAGTTCTGCTTTGCACCATCTGTTCCCACCCCACTGTCAACTGCATAAATTTACCAGAGAGGGACACAAAAGCTAAGGGTCCAAAAGGCTCTTCTCCATTGCACGAAAACACAGACCATAAAACAAACAACCACCATCCTCTCTTTACTTAAAATGTTACTATCTTGTGCCTCATGGATTTTTTGCATTAATTTTGTTTTTAAAATATTGTATTAAATTTTTAAATGTTATTTACCTTGATTGCAGACTTTTTTGGCACCTCATTTAGTTTTGCACCCAAGAAGAGCACTTCACTCTTTTCATTCTAGTTCTGGTTTTGTTCAGTATCAACTGCTCAGTCTTAGCTGACTGAACCTACTGTGGCCATATAATGCAAGGACAGCCTATATGTGAACTTTGTATCTTTAGCCGTCTTCTGACAGTAAGGAAACTGCTGTGGAAAATACAGTCCAGAAAATAGTATAGCAATCACACAGATTTTCACACATGTAGTGATATCATCCTTTCCCCATCTCTCTCCCATTCTTTCTGGGTGACCAAGAAGCCTCCAGTGGATGGGAGGGGAAGAGGAAGAAATCAGGCCAGAGAGTTCCCAGGCTGAGTCTGGAACTGAACAGGACCTGGAAACTTGATAAGAATGTTAGCTGTGGTAAGATAATAAGAAAGTCTAGACCTTGTAATGTGGTGTTTTAAGCAACAGGTTTGGTTTTCTTTTGTTTTCCTTTAATTTTATACAAAATTTATTTAATTATAAAGCATAATGCCATCCTCTAAGGTCTGAATCTTTTCCTACCTACCATTGTGCTCAACAATTCACTGTCTATTCCAGCCATAGAATAGACATCTCTTTACATCTCTTTGCATACATTGTTTTAGCCACTTTGGGTGGCTCATGAACTTCCAGCACAGTAGAATCACTTCTTGGAATCAGTCTCAGCAGTCAGGAATTCAAAATGAATTCAATGACCTTCTCCACCAAAGAGTATTAACCACATTGGCCATCCAGAAATTAAAAGGAAAAGTCATTTCTTTTGATAAATTATAATTTTTAATGTATAACAACTTTAATAAGTAATAATTGACATCATCAATTTAAAACCATTCATCCCTGGTGTTCTGTATAAGCTCCACTGGCACTAATAAGAATATCTTTGTTTCTCAACCTTCACCCTTCTGGTGCCAGGAAGACTAGCTACATTCACTCCCTTCCTTATGATCATAAACTCAGCTTATCTCCTGGGAACCAGACCTTCTCCTGGGCTGGACCTGAATCTCCCATACCCATAAACATGTAAACAAGTTTTAGTGCTGTGGGTGGAGATATTCCCCCCTACCAAGCTAGTGGAAAAGTCATAAGGCTAGTTTTTGGAACCTGGCCTATGGAATTCAGAAACATATTTATTATTGCAACATGATTTTCAATTGAATGTCTGACCTCACTAAATAAGTTTTAAGTTCCTTGTTGGAAGAATCATGTCTTATATGGTTCCTAGTCTCCTGAATGCCCAGAATAAGTTTGTCTTTAAGGCTGAACAAACCAGTCTATTTTGAACATCTTTGTCTTAGTTAATATTTATTGCATCCTTGTTTGGACGAGGCAAAGGAGTAATGGGTTAATTGGGAGAAGTCCCTGCTAGTCCTCAGGGGCTTCCAAGAAAGAGATAGAAACAGGATGTTGGGGCTGATACCTGCCCAATCAGGACTATACTGCAGCAGTGCTTTGTGTGAGCTGTGGGGAACAGATTCAGTTTATCAAGATACCCATTCAAGGTATTCTGTCAGGAGGACAAAGATTAAGTTGCTGTCCAGGGAAATAACACTGGAAGGCTGGGATTCAGAGGAGATTGGGCACATTCAGGGCAGTATGGCTTTAGACAGGGCTGGGATTCAATTGGGCAGCTCTGCATTACATATAACACAGATGATCCAGACCCACGAGAAGGAGAAGCCACTTTGTGGGTGGTAAGTAGGGCAGGTGGAATTAAAAGAACAAGGAAAATGAAGTTCAAAACTAGGAACCAGAAGCATGAGGAGGCTCTGATGAATGGGAAACTGGTCTGAGGATGTGTATTAGCTCTGGTTGCCATAACAAAATAGTACTTCGGCACACTACAACAACAAAAATGTACTTTCACAGTTCTAGAGGTTGGAAGTCCAAGATCAAAGTGTTGTTAGATTTGTTGATACCTGAAGAGGTCTCTTCCTAACTAGTAGATGGCCACCTTCTCACTTTGTCCTCACAGGCATCTTCACTATGTGCACAGAGATGGAAGAATGGAGGCAGAGAGAGAGAGAGAGAGAGAGAGAGAGAGAGAAATCTGGTACTCATTCCTCTTCACATAAGGGCACTAGTTCCACTGGATTAGGGTCCCTCCCTTATGACTTCATTCAACTGTAATTACTCCATTAAGGCCCTATCTCCAAATAAAGTCACACTGGGTGTTAGGACCTCAATATACAAATTTCTAGAAAGGATACAATTCAATCCCCAGCAGGCTTATTTCACAAGAATGGCCATTTGCAGTGGCATCTTTTTTATAAGGGCTATTCTAGACTTGCCTCAGGGAGACTAAGTGAATTCCTCAAAGTCACACAGTTAGAAAATTGTACAACAGACTTTTAGAAGATCTAGGCAATAGACTGGACTTTGAAGCCTTCCCTCTTAATCACTATGCATACTGCCTCCAAGTAGGAAATTTTTCATCATTTCCTCTACTAAATAACTATATTTAATTATTTTTATGTTTTTCTTATGCTCCAGAGTCCTGGCAGTTCTCTTGTTATTTTTGTCACTCTTTTAATTTCCCTTACCTTACAAAAGTCTCTTACTTTAGTAGATCATAGCACAAGGGAATTATTTTCTCCTCTTAAACCTGACAGATCAAACACATTTCAAGTTGTCAGAGAAGTAAATCAAATTGTCGAAACAACCATACAGTTCTGAAAGCAAATATTTTTAACCATTTTTTAAACCTAGAATTGTCAATATAAGATGCATCTGGGGACATCTGATATTTACAATATGCAATATTGATGATCAAGTGCTCTCAGCAGAACTTGTAGTTTGACAGTGTTTATTTCACCATTACATTTGACATAAAAATTTAGTGTCTTTCTTATAATCCCACCATTAATAGAAATAGTAAGTTCAATTTGACAATCCTTAAAATGCCTCATGTTTAAATACAATGATTATTTTTTATTAGAAGGGAAAAATGAAAATGGTGAATTTTCATTTCATCTAATAGTGTTTCTAACCAAGTATAGTGTTATCAAGTTTCTCATTAGAAATATGGAATAATGACAGCGTGCCTGTTGGTTTTTGTGAGACAGAAATATTGATATGAACAAGAAAAGCCAAAGTCCTGCATGCATGAATAAGCCTCACAAGCAAATGGTATTGAGGTTATGACACAGAGACAAAAGTCAGACTTTCTCAGGGATGAATTTTTCAGGCTACCTCTAACTCTGTAACACATTCCCAACAATGGCCTAGTCAGAGAATAAACAGAAGGAAATCTCACTTCCTTATGGTAGAGCAGGTCAGTCCAATAGATCTTTCTACCATGATGGAAATGTTCTACTTCCTGTGCTGCCAGGAGGGTCACCATGAGTCACACGCAGCTACTGAGCATTTGAAATGTAACCACTGTGACAGAGGAACTGAATTTTCAAATATTTATTTTATTTAGAGTTAAATAATGACGTGGTTGGTGACAACTGAATTGTATAGTACAGCTTTGGAATGCAGCTGAGATGTTCATGTACAATCAACTTACAAACTTTCTTTTCTTTCTTTAATTAAATTGATTAATGAATTTGAATTCTTATGGAAAGGACAAATATAAATTATTTGACAGGAATTGATTGAATAAAGAATAGGGAGCCCACATTCCGAGTCCATATTTCCAGTAATATCCATTATATATTTCTCAATTTCAGTTTGCAGACAAAAAAATCCCATAAAAACTGCACTGTGGTTTTACTGTGAGAGGCATCCCTGGAGAGTGAGCAGAGCACTTGACAGGGGGTGCTGATCTATAATTTAGCCTGGCTGCCTTCTTATCTGAATTGGCCCTGGTTTTTCTGAATTTCACTTTTTTCAGCTGCAAACTGAAATGGCTGAACTCATTGGATGACTGGGGACCTTACTGGCCATAATGTTTTACACTGTCTTCCAAATAACAAGATGTTATTAAAACATTTTAAAAGTATTTTTGTTTCACAGAGATAGAAATAAAAATTCTACAAATCTACTGGTTTAAGATAAAACTTAAAGGACGTGCCAAAAATGCTTTTCTGATGTAGTGCCAGAATGGTTTTATAATCCTGGCAACTCAGAAGGCTGGGGCCAGAGAATCACAATTTTGAGGCCAGCCTCAGCAATTTGGTGAGGCCCCAAGCAACTTAGTGAGACCCTATCTCAAAATAAAAAAGAAAATGGGCTGGAGATGTGGCTCAGTGATAGTGAACATCCTTGCGTTCAATCACCAGTACCAATAAATAAATAAATGGTTTTATAGACTAGAACTATAATAAGGGCTCAAATGTATGCTTTCCTAGGATAGAAGTAGGCAATAAGGATTATTTGTATGCTTGTGATTGCATCGTTTATTCCCACAAGTCCATTTTCTCCATACATATACAATCATAGCAGATCTTCAAACCTGATCTCAGCATTGAATTTTGGATAATAGAAGCAGTGTTTACACAAAGTAGTTAGCTATCAGAGATGAGAAGCCTCTAAACCAAATTTGCACATTATGAGCAAGGGTTTGTCAGGACTAATCAGATAATTATACCCCAGGCAACCAGTCTGTGGGGGCAAGTAGAGCAGTTTTATTATATTTGCTT
This sequence comes from Sciurus vulgaris, assembly GCF_902686455.1. Taxonomy (NCBI): domain Eukaryota; kingdom Metazoa; phylum Chordata; class Mammalia; order Rodentia; family Sciuridae; genus Sciurus; species Sciurus vulgaris. The sequence goes on along the minus strand of NC_136465.1, from coordinate 96,846,108 downwards.
TGCATTTCAGTCTTGGTAAAATGAGGTACCAAGGAAAATATCAACCTGTGTGGTGTTTTGTTTGTAATTACTCATTCGCTAAAATAGGTTATGAGTTTATAAAGATCATGTTATACTCTGTGACACAGTGAAAAATGACCTCACACTGTAGCAACTAGCTGTATCTGTGTGCAATCTAGACTGTTTTTCCCCTCCTCCAACATAAAAGATCCACATTCCTTTGAAAAGTAGACAAGGAAGCTACATCTCTGGCCTAAGGAGCTTATTATTCTATCATCAGGTATGTGGTTTGTAACATAAAAATGTATGTAAGCCAGTCTACACCTAATATTTTAATAGAGAGATGACCAGTTGAAACTTTAAATGTCTAACACTCTTCTCCCTGCTTTTTAGAAAACTCTATTTAGTTCTAATGGGCTCTTAAAATATGACGTAACCACCAGAAATAGCAGCTTTATTTAAAAAGCTTACTGTTAAGGTGCTTTTGCTAATCTGACATCAGGGAAAACTCAAGTTCAAATTTCATGCTTTTGGAAAGCAATAAAAACCACCACCTGGAAATCCAGAGGCACGGGCAAATTGTTATTCAAAGCAGGTGTGTCAGCCATATAGCAATGTAGCAGAAGTTGTTCAGTGGTTTTGGAAAGAAGGTTAGGGTCTCGGCAGAGCGAGCAACAACGTTCAGGAGGGCCTTTGCTATTGGAATACCAGGTTGGCATATCACAGGTAGTCACTATCTTGAAAGAAAATTCTATCAATTATGTCTGGAAGGAAATTAGGCAAGTTAAACCAATTGGTTTAAACCAGTCTTCTTAAGTGAAGAACCAAAACAACAGATTCCACATGCTCAATACTAGTGAGCACTTCTATAAATCTTTTCCATTTTGAATTTGTTTTCTTTCTTCTTGACTCAGTTATGGATCATGAAAAGAAATGCTATATACTACCAGAAAGACTACTTTTAGAGCTTCTAAACCCACCTTGTTAAATCTCTCTGGTGAAGATCCCATGGAATAATTTCTAGACTTCAAATTATTTAATATGTACCACACTAATACTATTTTAAACAGATAGCCACAGCATTTAATGTCATCTTAAGTTAGGAACTTGAAATGATATGGAGAGACAGGGTGGGTACATGTATAAGCCTTCATTGAGTAACTATTGTGGTAGACTGCATTATTATTTTTTTACTCTATAAGCATGATTTTTTGCCATGTGGTTTTGCAGTTCTTCTACCATGCATGGAATATATTTCCCCACCCTATTACTGTTGCACTTGTTTGTGTGATTTGCTTCAGCCCATAAAATGCCAATGCTCCTGCCTTGAAAAATATCTTTCTGATTAGCTACTTCCCTTTTATCCTGGGTCCCAAGAACAGACCTGAGCTGAGCCTCCAACAGAAAGCCTAGCCAAGGAGGACAACATTCTGCATAGCCTGAAGGACAACTTCTCAACTGAAATCAGCCTACATCTGCAGATTCAGTCATCTACTGAACTGTGCTCTGCAGTATAGATGCCAAGTTTTATATGACAATGAGTTTTGGTGTGGTTTGTTATGGAACATTTTCTTAGAATTGTTGATAATGTGTTAGGCATTGTGCTGGACCCTGGGGATATTCAAATGAATTCGAGAGACAGGTCCTGTCCTTGACAAACTGAGTCTTATTAGAAGACATGTGCACATATACAGTACAATATAGTTAATAGAGACAAGAGGTCTGAACCAGGTACTCTGAGGGGAAAAGAAAAAGAGAGAAAGAGAGATAAATTGAAAAGAAAGATGGATGGCCACCAAAATAGAGTTCTAACATATTTAGTTTACACAAGTCATATTTTTTAGCCTTATAAATAAGGAAAAAAAAAAAACCTGAACATTTTATGCAACTAATCAAATCTCAGTTCTTCTTGGTTAATAGTTGTGTTTTTTTTCTAAAATGTGTGTCTAAAATACATTCATGTTCCCCATATACATTTACACGAATGCCAAAATGACAGCAGAGTCAAGATTAAATTTAGGCTTAGTCTCTACCATGATTTGAGTTCTGTTCTACTTATGGACAATGTAAGAAGTATATCCTTCTACCCAGCCAAGAAAATATCCAACCATCTTGGAATAGACAAAATATATTCTTTCTCCATATGTAAATCTAGATCATGTCGAACTACAAAGGAGCTGCAATGTCCAAAAGACACTTCCACAACTCCAAATTCCTTTCTACCACTTGGGACATCTAACCTGAATCCCATTGTTCACTTGCATTAGCCACCCTTTTTCTGCAGAGGAATTACTCTGTGTTGCCCCTGAAGGACTTATGAAATTCTGGAGACATAAAGCAAAGAAATGGGGGTGGGGAAGTATATATTGAAGTTATTGATCTTAGTCAGGGAAAGGCATATATGACCTGCCACAGTCTTTTCAATGAGAAACGTGATTGCTTCTGACCCCAGTCTAATATCAACTATTTCATAAGTCTGCATGAATAAAATGAGAAAATACATGTAAATTTCTCAGGAAAGGTTCTTGCACATGAAAAGTGCTAAATGATTGGTAGACAGCTCTTTCTACTATGCCTCATCTACAAGACTAAGCATGCTAAACTACTCTATCATACCATCCTTGCATTAGGAGATCATCATCAGGAATGTGTGAACTGAAAAGCTAAAAGACTTAGTCTACTCAGTCACCCAGTGGCCTACCTCTGTGTACACATGTGCGTGCAGACACACACACACACACACACATACACATTTTACTAAGAAACTAAGGCTTGGATCCAAGGTTAAGTGATTTGCTGAGAGTTAGTGACAAAGTTAGGATTAGAATTGGATTATCTCAGTTCCTGAAACAGAGCTACTTTCACTAAACTAAACTTCCACAAGACACTTTATCTTGGGGCCAGTAGGAAATGGGGGTTGATCAAAATTGACCAAACCTAGATGGAGATATTTATGCAGTCCATCATGGGGAATAACTACCAACACACATATCAGAGAGTTAGACCAGCCAGGATTATCATTATGACTTGCCAACAGTGTTATCCTTTCTAACCAATAGAAGAACTTTGGCAAGGAAAACAGAATTTCTGTAGGTCTCTCATTTTTACAGTTTAATTTCTCTTTTGGAGAGAATCTGTGGGGTTCAACCCTCAGCTATTGCTGGAATGATGTTGCCAAAAAATTCAATGTTTCTGCCTCTTCAGATTATAGCTGATATTCTAGCTAGATTTTACCAATGGTATTGATTTAGGTCTTCCATGGACATGGCATACCTTTCCAATTCCACTAAAACCATTTGCACAATGCAGAAGTACTCCCAATACACATACACACACAGAGAGAGAGAGAGAGAGAGAGAGAGAGAGAGAGAGAGAGAGAGAGAGAACGAAGACAAGAAGCACTGTTCACTATGGCAAATCTGTTCTATGGACAAAGATCATACTTCTTTCATCAGTGAGATAACTGAAATTTAGAGAAGTTCTGATGCTTCCTGAAGATCAGAACAGCAGAATGAGTATGCCATCCAAAGTCTCCATCTTCACATTTTATTTTTGAGTGATGATGGATGCATTAGCCATTCTGGTTTGGGGTGTCCTTTTTCTATGTTAATGGATACCACTCAATGCCAAGTCAAGGTATTCATGCCAAAGGCTTTTCTATAGTTTTTTCTCCCATAGGAAAAAAAAAAAAAAAAAAAAAAAAACAACATACAAGAAAAACTCATTTTTGACAAGTGATTTAAAATAGATAATATAGATTTTACTTTCTAAACTCCAGGCTGGTGTGCTGTTATCCCTCAGCCTCTGTGCTCAGATGTGAATGCTCTCAGGAGAGGCAAAGTGTTGACATTTAGTTCTGTATTTCTAAGTATTAACACACATGGTGGGGAGCCTTTTACAATTACTCACTCATGCTGAGGTCTTGGGCGGCCTGTTTGAGTCCTTCTCTCCCCGATGCCCCATCAAGCTGCTGTGAGCCAGCATGGTTATTGTTGTCAAGTGTTGGCAGGAAACATGCCCCACTGGAACCCTCCCAGCAGAGTGAAAAATGTGAAGAGGTGCAAATAAAATTAAAGCTTAAATGATTTTTATTTAAATGTTTTTAATGTATATAAAGAGGCCTAAATACCTAGCAGTCAACCTCTATACCCCTAAGGTGCTTGTCTAAGAGTAAGGACATCAAGGGGCTACATTCTCCTCTCTTCTCATCTCTTTACTTCATCTCTCCATTCGCACCCCTAGCTCAAACTCCACACATAGGAGGGAAAACCCCCACTATTTCCGTGTGACCTGAAGGAATGAATCTGTCAAGTTAGTTCCATTTTCCTAATATGAGTTGTTATAATAAGTTTAAGAGGCCACCAGAGCCTTTTGAGTCAGGAACAAATCACAAATCATCATAACGCTACACCTATTCCCCTTTTATGACAGCAATAAATCAAAAGCAGCCTCACAGTGTGAAAACTAGCTACAGCAGTCACAAGCCCAGGTTCTTAGAGATGCCAATGCCCAAACGTCTTTAGCTTTGCAGTGTATGTTTTGGCTGCTGGAGGCTCAATTTTTCAATTAAGGATTTGAAGAAAAAAAAAAGTGTGTGAATGTGAAAGAGAGAGAGAACAGCTTCAGGTAAATTTGCCAAGCCAGACAATAAGGCTCTTGTTCTTTACAAATTTATTTATTTTATTTTAACTTGGCTTTTGTGTTCATTTGAATTTTGAAAAGAGCATTAGATATGGAATCCAGACAGAGTGTTTACATGAAATTCAGTGTGACCTTGATTGTAAATGAAATAGAAGTCTCCCAAACATGCTACACAGTTTGGTACCATCGAGGGCACTAGAAACCTGCTGAGATTTTACCCACAAGCCAAGCTTCCCAAGGATTGGTTCAGCTTCCAGGTGTTTTGCCAAATGTTTCTTGCATGATTCTAGGCAGGATAATTTAGGAAGAGACTTAATATGTACCCATCACCTAAAGTTGGTCTTTTCTGATGCACAATTGAATTGTTTTAAATGCTATTAATATTTCCTACTAATATATCACATTTCAGATACTATTTTTGGCATTATACTTGCTTCTCAAAGTAATTTATCAGCTACTACTAATTACTGAAAAAGCAAATGAGAGTTTAGGTAAGAAAACAGTGAAAATGAGTGATCATAGTTCACAAGTCTGCCCGGATATTAATCTCTGACATGAGTTGATGTTAATTATATGACTTATTTTAATTTGCAGAAAGGAAGATCGCATTGAAATTATTTCACACCTTTAATTCAGGGGCCACTAACAGTTTTATTAAATTTCCAATTAAGTATGGATTATGTTAGACTAGCCTCATTCTGATGTCTGTAATCAAAATCCAAGAATCGTTTTAGGCTGTTGATTCCTCTTTATACCCTTATTCATGGTGGTTTCTTTCTAGGTAATGTCTTGACATCATTCCCTCTCTTTCTAGCCCTTTTCCACCTGGGCAGCATTTTCACAGACTTCTTATTGATTACATATTGTCTTTTACAACTCTCTAATCCTTTGAGTACAGCAATATCCAAATAATCTCTCTAAAGCTCCACTTTCATCATCTTACTTCCCTATGACTTCAGAAGCGACAATGGCTACCCATTGCCTGCCAAATGAATGTGCCTAATAGCTGAGTGATATAACAATGCTGTTCAAACAATTACCCATCATAGTAGCACTCACAGACAAAGTCACAAGTACAGTATACCTCAGAGAGGGTAGGGTCATTGTGATTAAGAGGCTGGCCTTTGACTCCATGATTTTAGGTACATTCTGTTTACTGGATTGCCCATTAGAGTAGGCGCTGGGAAATTGATTCATTCTAATAACATACAAAGGCAGTTATAAACCAGGGCATGGATTTATTAATTTTTAGTGGGCCAACTACCACCAGGCCTGGGAACAGGACTGGTCAGATCTGAAACAAACACTCCCTTCCTGGTGAGTGGTTTCCCTCAGGAGACCAGACTATTTATCAGAGGGTGTGTAGGAGAAAAGAATCGGAAAAAGGAAATCGATTGTTGCCTGAAGGAAATATGTGTCATACTCCTACAGCTAGTGTTGACTTTCTCCACCCAAGGGATAGCTCAGACAAAGAGGAAATAGAACTATCCTTATCATCTGAATCAAGCACCAACATCCCTGGGGAATGATGGATAAGCAGGGGTTCTCCTTTATTTATTCATTTGTTTTAATTTCCTACACTTTAATTTCCTAAACACACGAATCACTTATTGGTTTTTAGACTTTGTGTACTTATGGCCTTTCATATGACATGTTATTATATTCAGACTCCTTTCCATTTTAGGCTCTCTCCCTAAAGATGTAAGATTTCACAAATAAGCTATTTCTAAATTGCTAGATAATCTGAAAAAATTATGCAAATTCCAGGCATTACCTATTATTAACTACTTGTACCCTTTTGATTGAAAGTGACTTCTCATTCTATCTATAAATATAGGGCTTTATCAGACTTTCATTCTTACACCCCTCTCCTGTGATCAATTTTCCCTGAAGTTCAATGTCCCATTATAAACCCTTTACCCTCCTAATAGAACCTACCTATATTCTACCTACCTCCTTACATTTGTTGATTTAATCTTTTGTTTAAGTTAAAAACTTGTTATTTTCCAGGCACTTTGATGGAATCTAAGACAAAAAGGAGGAGAAGAATGAAGACAAGAATAGATAAGACAAGGTTGTTGTTCCCATGGAGTAGAAGTGTTAGACTATTACACAATGATTATAGCACAATTTTCTAAGAGCTAAAATAAAGGGCAGCTACTATGCATGGAGGAAATGCTTAGAAGAACATGTTTCACTTTATCTTGGGGATTCATCATATGCTTCACTGAAGAGATGACACCTAAATGTGACTCTTACAAGTGTGGTAAATGGAATAATGGGCTCCAAAAAATGTCATGTCTTAATCTCCAGAACCTGTAAATATGATATGGCACATGGAAAAGGAGAATTAAAGCTGAAGATAAAATTAAGATTGCTAATCAGTTGGCCTTGTGATGGGAAGATTATTCTGTGAGTTGGTCACATGTAATCCCAAGGATCCTTGAAAGTGGAAGAAGGAGGCAGAAGAGTAATTGTGATTCCATGTGAGAAATTCCAACTGCTGAATTTAAAGATGAAAAGAAACTAAAAGCCAAAGAACATGGAAAGCTGCTAGAAGCTGGAAATGCAAGAAAACAAATTCTTTTCTCCAGAAAGGAACCTAAGTCTGGTATTAACTGACACTTTGATTTTGGTCCAGTGAGACCATTTTGAATTTCTGACTTCCAGAACTGTAAGAGAGTAAATCTGTGTTGTTTGAAGCCACTAAATTGTGGTGGTTTGTGACAGAAGCAAAAGGGAACTAAAACTGAGGTAGGTAGAATTTCATCAGCAAAACGGGCTAGTGAGGGTCTTAAAATCAGGGGACACATGTTTGATCAAGTGTGGTCTAGGCATGGTGTCAAAGGCTCTTCATGCATTATGCCATAAGAGAAGAGGTCATTTTGTGTGATAAATGACTATTATTGGAACTACCAATAAGGTCTATTCATGATGCAGCCTGGGAAAGGTGTTTTAGAATTGGTTGATAAACACTAGCAACAAGAATGATGCTACAATGTGAAAGAAAGACTATGTACTTCAAATCCCAGGATATGATGAAACAGATGGTATAAAATCACTTTTCTGCCTACAATTCTCTCTGCTATCTTGGCATCCACTCCAGGAAGACTCCATCTGCATCTCATATTCAATAGCTTTTACATCAATTATTTCTTTCAACTGTCCTATTTCTGTTCATGGCATTCCAGATATTCCTAATCACTTCAGCTTGAAATTTTAAAATCATCCACCTCCAACCTGCCTACTTTGAATAGTTATGTTGTATAGCTTCTAATTCCATGACTTTCTAAAGTCCATCTCTTCCTTCACTTTCCCAATGGTTATGCCTATATGCTATTTAAACCTCAAACTGATTTATGCTCTTCTCACAATGAGTCATGAATTACCCTGCCTTTCACCACATCTTTTCCATAAAGTTTCCTGTTCTTTCCCTTCTTGAACTCCTGCAATACTAACTGTTCTTTGAAACACTTAAAAATTCTTAAAAGAATGCTACATAAGGGGTGTGGAACAGTAATGGAAGAATGGAGGAATGTTGGATTGTGTAGAGGGAAATGAGGGGAAGAGTGTGGGCTGTAGAAAGAAAGATGGTGTACTGAGACAAACCTTATTACCCTATGTACCTGTATGAGATTACACAAATGGTGTGACTCTACATTGTGTACAACTAGAGAAATGAAAAGTTGTACCCCCTTTATGTACAATGAATCAAAATGCATTCTGTAAAAATAATTTTCAAAAAGAATATCTTTTCTCGTGTACCCCAGGCCTGCTTTTTGCTCTATTCATCTATTTTGAGTCTCCCTCAACCTGACATCTCTGGGACACCAACATCATTGACTATCTGTTCTTTCTGAAACTCTGAAACATTCTTCTTCCTTGAACTCTAAACTGCTCTTTGTCTACTCTTCATTTTTGCTCTTACTCATTGTTATCAGTCTCCTCTAATAACTATGAGACCTCTTCTAATAGAATGCTTCCTACAACCCTTACCTAAGTCTTCATAATTTTCACCATGTACTATATGTTTCTTCTCTAGTTATTGGACCTAAGAGCAGTTTGAAAAATAGAAAGAACATTTGAATTTCTTAACTGTCTGATTATTGGAAGTCTCTATTTCTCAGTACCATGCTAAATGTAGAAAAAAATGAAAAACAATGAAGATATAGTTTTTTATAAATATTATTTTAATATGTTGTACTTCAGTGCAACAATGTATACATTACAGAATGTATCAGGCTAATTAACACATCTGTCTCCTCACATACTTATCATTTCTGGGGGCATTAAGCTCTAAGATGTGGTTTCTATCTTTCAAAACTTGAAAATCAATTTAGAGAGATATAGCATATATACATAAAGTTGTGAGAAGTGATCTTACACAGGATTCATGCATTCATCATTGACAATGAAAATTAAACATCAACTGAGTGTAGTTGCTAAATAAATATGGCAACAAAGAAAACATCTTTCTTTTATGAATAAAAAGGACACTGAGCAAGTAGATTAATACCCTAACCTTTCCCTTTCTTTTCTTGAAAGAGGCACAAAGAGGAAATTATATGAAGAAAATGCCCTTAATCATTTTCTAAATTGTATTCAACCTGGAACAAAGGTCCTTTTTGTGCCTCCTTTTCAAAGTTGCACAGTTCATCACCTGCAAGAGAAGCAATTTAAATTAAATCTATCTTTCTGGGTTTGTTGAAATATTTTAAAACATATCATTCTCATAGGTAAAAAAAATAACAGAGGAAACCTATCCAAAGAATATTAGTAAGGAAAACATTTCACAGATGAATGAGACTGCTGCAGACTGTCTCAGTTCTTCCTGCTGAAATATTTATTTACTTGTTTGCAATTACAAGTCAACCACCTGCATTTTCAAGTATCTCTTTCACAAATAAAATAGCCTCAGGTAGCTGATCAGATAAAAAAAATTGGCATTATTTTAGATTTATGCTAGCCCATCTTTGTTCAATAGTCATTTCTGGTACACAACATAAAGTAACTAAACCTTTTAGGTTCTGATTTGAATAGGAATCAGATTAACTCAGGCATATCATGATGAAAATTTCTCTTTCTGGTCCATTAGGCTACAGTTTGAAATGGTCTGGAAAACTTGGAGTGCCATTCTCTGTCCCAAGTCACCATCTGGAATTTTAGAGATCACATTTCTTAGTATTCTACAAATCAGAAACTTCTACTTTTTACAAAAAAGTAATTATCCTCTTATATAATTTCTCTTTGAGCAGAATAAAAGCAAGTGATTTTCTACATGCTGACACCTATTTAAGTCCTGATATGAAAATGATCAAAATAGATAATAGACATATGAACCTAGGAATAGCTGTAATAACTAAAGCTTTGTGAATTCAACTGAATTCTATAAGTACTTCAAAACTTTGAGCTATAAGTACTTCAAAAAAAGTTTGCCCAATATACTGAAAAAGAAAAAAAGGTTTACTTGTGATGTATTTATTATAATCAGATGTGAGTCTGGATATCACCTTCCAAGACAGCCAAAAATAGGCTATAATATTTATTACAGATTGTTCATGCCATCTGATTTATTACAAAAGTGACACTAATGTAGTAGGAAAAGTATGATATTTTCAATAAACACTACTTGGTTTATTGGATAATTATAGGGAAAAAGGTGTTTTGCCTCCTATCTCAACTATTTAAAAATTATCAAGTCTAAATAAACTATGATCTATATATGAAGATAAAATGATATAGTTTTCTAGAAAAGATATAAGTAGAGGTCTTTTTTACTTTGGAGTAGACAAGAATTTTACAAAGACATAAAAAGTATTAAGCATAAAGAAAGCTTGGTAAGTTGATTTTATTAAAATTAAAATTTTCTTCAAAAGTCACCCTTGAGAGATAAATAGCCACAGAGGGGAGAATCTTATATATATATATATATATATATATATATATATATATACACATACATAGACTCTAAAACAATTAAGTTCAATGAATCCTGTTTTGGTGCCAGTATCATGCTGTTTGTGTTACTATAGTTCTATAGTATAATCTGAAGTCGAGTATTGATAATTTGATAATTTGAGGTCCTGTTTCACTTTTCTTGCTAAAGATTACTTTGGCTAGCCAGGAATGGTGGCACACACCTGTAATCACAAAGACTTGGGAGGCTAAGGCAGGAAGATTGTGAGTTCAAAAACTCAGCAACTTAGCAACGTCCTAGGCAACGTAGCAATATCCTGTCTCTAAATCAAATATAAAAACAGGCTGGAGATGTGTGGCTCAGTTGTTGAGTGCTCCTGGGTTCAATCCCTGTTTAAAAAAAAAAAAAAAAACAGATTGCTTTGGCTATTCTGGGTCTCTTTCTCTTCTAAATGAATTTCATAACAGCTTTTTCTAGTTCCGTGAAGAATTTCATTGAAATTTTGATGGAAATTGTGTTGAATCTGTATAGCACTTTTGGTAGTTTGGCCATTTTGACAATATTAATTCTGCCTATCCAAGAACATGGGAGGGATTTCCATCTTCTAAGATCTTCTTCAATCTCTTTCTTTAGTGTTCCATAGTTTTCATTATAGAGGTCTTTCACCTCTTTTCTTAGATTGATTCCAAAGTATTAGTTTTTTTTTTTTTTTTTTTTTGAGGCTATCGTGAATGGGATAGATTTCCTAATTTCTTTCTCAGAAGATTCATCATTTGAATTTAGGGTATTCATCATTTGATTTATGAGTATTGATCTTGTATCCTTCTACTTTGTTGAATTCATTTATGAGCTCTAGATGTCATCTGATAGAGTTTTTTGGGTCTTCTTTCAAAAAAAATAAATAACCCAATCAGTAAATAGGCAAAAGAACTAAATAGACACTTCTCAAAAGAAGATATACAAATGGTCAACAAATATATGAAAAAAAACATTCAACATCTCTCACAATTAGGGAATGCAAATTAAAACTGCATTGAGATTTCATCTCACTTCAGTCATAATGGCAATTATCAAGAATACAAATAACAATAAATGCTGGAAAGATAAGGGGAAAAAGGCACACTTATACATTTTGGGACTACAAATTAGTGCAACCACCCTGGAAAGCAGTATGGGGATTTCCACAGAAAACTTGGAACGCAACCACCATATGATCCAGTTATCCCATTCTTTGGTATATATCCAAAAGATTTAAAATAAGCATATTACAGTGATGCAGTCACATCAATATGTATAGAAGCACAGTTCACAATATCCAAGCTATGGAACAAATGTAGATGCCCTTCAACAGATGAATGGATGAAGAAAATGTGATATATATAATAATATAATATATTATATATAATCATTATATTATATTATAATATTATAATATTAATTATAATATAATTATAATAATTAATCATAATATTATATTAATTAATTATAAGATTATATTAATTATTAATATTATATTAATATATATAATGTTGTATATTATATGACATAATAATATATTATTAATATTATAATATTATCAATATATAATATAATATATTGATAATATTATATTGATATAATATTAATTATTATAATTTAATTATAATGATAATTATTATGTTATATTATATTATATATTATTATACATAATTATTATACCTAATATATATAATAATATAATAATTATATATTATATATATCGTAAAGCTGTACAGTTGTAGAAGAATGATATTATGGCATCTTCCTGTAAATGGATGGAACTAGAGACTATCATGCTAAGTGAAATAAGTCAGTCCCCAAAACTCAAAAGGTCAAACATTTTCTCTCATACAGGGAAGCTAATCCAAAATGGGAGATGGGGATAAGAACAAGCAAGAAAGAAAGAGAGAAAGAGGGGAAAAAAGGAAAAAAGAGGGGAAAGGAATTTCATCCAAACAGAGGAAAACTCAATAGAGTAGATGAAGGCAATTGAGAAGAAAGAAAAAGGAACGGGAAACGGAAGAGCAGTGGAATGACCGACTGAACTTCCGTTATGTGGATGCGTGGATGTGGCATGGTGGGTCCTGGCATCAAGTGTATCCATAGGACACTAATTTTAAAAAGAAAAGAAAAGTAAACCGCAAATGAATTGAAGAAGGATTTGCAACTAGTAACGGCAGGATTTCAAGCTTTGTAATTATATCAAGGCATATCCTGGTTTATATCATAACCAAAAACAATTAAAAAATATAAAAAGATCAATGAATCCATGGGAATAAAAGTCATACCCTAAGAAGAAAACAGGAAAGACTTGAGCAGTCTTCACAGAAGAAGATATCTAAATGGCAATAAACATCTGAAAGGTATTTAACTTCATTAGTACCTTAGATTGCAAAATGACTCACTTCTCCCATTCTCTACGCCCTTTGCTGTGTAACTTGGTAGAACTGATTGATTCCCAATCTGAGTTAAGATGTATAACTCACTTTAACTAAAGGGACATTAGCAACTGTCATGCAAACAAGAATTGCAAAGCACTTTCACTATGGTTTGTTTGCTTTTGCACCGGTGCCATTGTTATGAGAATGCCATGGGAAGACAGCCTTTTAGAACAGAAATGAGTAACCTCAATCACTCCAAGTACAGCCAGCCTGGATCATCTGACAGGAGTAGACATCCTCAGTTATGTGAGAAATCCTAGTCAATAACAGCAGAGCTTCCAAATCGCCCAGTTCACACCATGCTTGAGATCAGTACATGCTTACTGTGTAATGCCACTGATTATCTTGTGGTTACTTGTTGTGCAGCACTATTGTGGCAATAGCTGATACAACTAGTCATGAAAAGTGCCCATAATACTTTGGCTTAAATTCCATTAGTGAAGAGACAGGAAATGTAGTCTATATTCCCAGTGACATTTTCCAACTAAAAATTAGGTCTGTTTTTCTAAGAAAGAAGGGCAGAATGGACATTAGGGCCAACTAGTAAGATCTGACACGTCCTTGTCCAGAAATCCATCACTGGTTATCTCTGTCTAGTTCTGTGTATCATAGGAACTAGTGTTCCTCCTGAGCAGCAGTTGGCAAGCCTTTTGTGAAGGACCAGGTGGTTAATATTTTAAGCATTGCTGGCTCAACATCTCAATTTTGCTATTATAGCACAAAGGCAGTAGATGATCTATAAAATAACTAATGTAGCTAAGTTCCAATTAACATTTTATTTCTAAAATTAGGTGATGGGACAAGTTTGCCCATGGACTTCAGTGTGCTGATTCCTGCTCTAGAATATTCCAGAAAACAATAAGCCCCATGGGAACAGAGACAGTGTCTGGCTTATTCTCTACTATGTCTCCAGAATCTTGTATATAGTTACTAATCAAAAAATGTTGACTTAAAAAGATGCTCTTCACAATATTATTATTTTCATACTAAAACTTGTTCAAGGAGAGAAAAGGAGTTAAATTGAATTTCAGCAAGATATGATACAATGTTCAAGGTAAATAGAGAAGTAAAAGGAAGAGAAGTTGTGTGTGTGTGTGTGTGTGTGTGTGTGTGTGTGAGAGAGAGAGAGAGAGAGAGAGAGAGAGAGAGAGAGAGAGAAATAGGTGGGGGAAGGAGAATCAAAAGGACAATCAAAAAGGAAAAATTTAAATCAAAAAGGAAAAAAAATTCATGAGGTCTTTACAGTTAGTAAACAAACAATTTTTTTCTGTTATTCACATTCTTTTGGCTCCTTTTCATTTAAAAAAGTTGGTATCAGAGGTTAAGGAAAGGTGTTATTTTTCAAAATGAGTGTTCAAACATGTGCCAAGTTTAGGGGAAGAATTATTCTTCATATTGAGTGATTCCTTTCTTTTGGGGTCAACTCCCTCATCCCACTCATCCTTCCCTCTGTGAAAATGATCCAGGGAAACTCTGTATGCTCCTTCTCTTGGCATTCCACAAATAGAACAGAGCGAGACATTAATGAAGAGAGAAAACAGTTTTCCATTTATTTTGCTTTCAGAAATACACTTGGAACAGCCTGTGCCAGAGTTGTACTATATCAAAGAAACCATAATCCAAAAGACTAACCCTTTTTAAATGATAACCAACTGCATTTTTTATTTTCATTGAATTACTTTATTTCCGTAAAAAACAGAATTTCCATTTTTCCAATCAAGGAGCTGAGGTTCTAAAGCTTCCTGTGGTCTATTTACATTTCCTACAGTAACCTTCTTAGGCAGAAGACCAAGGAAAATATGAAACTTATTTTTCTATTTCATTTTTCCTTTTTAAAGGAGACTCTATATTTTCCTGACCTCATTAAGTCCTCAGAAACAACATTTTCAAACAAAAATTAGCAACAAATTAGCAGATAGTTCTTTATTACAATAATTATTGTTGTTTTTCAGTTATACCATCACATCTGGCTATGTGCTATGCTTTGGATATTGGTATCTGCTTTTTTTCCTCAAGAAAATTAATTTAAGAAGTAAGATTGTAAGATGAATCTAAATGACTATGAGTTGAAAAGTAGGATCCTGAAAGAAACTGGAAGATACTGTAAAGGAGGGACTTATTGCTAACTACTTAAATAAGATGGTGAGGGTTGGAAATCAAGACCTTGAAAGGTTGTGTTTATTCATTTGTCTACACAATATTGAGGAATTCTATTTGACTATTACTTATATGAGGTGCTGGTAGGGAAAAAAACAAAGATTTGTTAGTCCTGATGCTACAGACCCATAAGAGTTGCTATCAAGGTTTTGGTTATTGCATTAGAAATTATGATAAAGATAAAAATCTTGGAACTTCATTGAATTATTTTGAGACTTCTTGATTTCTCACATCCTTTGGAGAGCAACAAAGCAGGATCACTATTTAAAACAGAGATATTAAATAGAATTGTGGATGTCATTCAGCCTAAAAATCCTGCAGGCCTCCTCCATCTGTTATAGTATTCTCAGTTGCCTTATTCACCTCTACACAAAATGTTCCTTTCAAACTCATGGCTTGAGTTGACATTGTGCATAGAGAGTACTTCTTTCTCTTTTGGAGGAAATTCCAACTGGCAGAGCTCTCCTGGACATTCTTGGATCCCTCCTTCACTCCTGCCCAAACTAAACAGAACTACTTACCTGGAAGGTGAATGTGGACAGAAAAAGTACGTAAAAACCTGTCTTATTTGTCTCTCTTGAATGCAGACTTTCTGCAGGGAGCATGAGTTTTAGGTTGATAAGAATACCTAATTTGGGACTCATACTGAGAAGCCCACTTGCCTGCAGTTATAAGCCACAACCTTCAATATGACTTTTCATAGTAATAAAAGTAAAATGTTGGTTTCCACATGCCAATTTTGTTTTATTTTCAATTGGATTAGACTTCAGATAGAAATAAGAGATGTTATTGTTAGTTCCTCCTGCTATGATCTCAGTATCCACTATGACTTTCTAGAAAAAGAAGACAGGGGATGGAATTTGAGTATAAAAACTAAACAAAACAAAGCTTAGGGACTTTTGATAGAGCCAGGTTGGATACTTTGAACCTTGGGCTTTAATGAAGGGCCTGCAAATCTTTGACGCTAGCTACTTGCTTTAGCTCCTAGGCCCACTAAGGAACAGCACCCACGTTCTAACTGTCCAGGAGTTTGGTGACCATGCCAGATGGGTCAAATATGGCCTGCAGTCTACTGTTGTTAAAAAAAAGTTTTATTAGAACACAGTTGTTAAAAGGTAAACTGAGGCACAATAAAATTTTAAAGAGTTTATTTGAGCAAAGAATGATTCATGAATTGGGCAACTCCAACTGTAAGTGGTTCGGGGACTCCACTGAAGAAGCATAAGGGGCAGGCTTTTTATAGAGTGAATGTGGAAGTAATACAAAGAAAATATCTGGTTACAGTTATAAAGTTGCTTTATTTGGTCTATCCCACTATAAAGTTGCTAGTTACATAAGTATAAGTTTGTTGGCCACTTCCAATTGGTTGAGCTTAATTCTGTTTTTCTTTAATATAGGCATTTACAAGAAATAGCTCAAGTTAAGTTTCACTCATGCTTGCAAATTCAGCAAGGTTAAGGTCACTTATGAGGCCTAACTGGCTTTGTCTGCTCAGGGACTTTTCAGGTCCTGTCTCCATTTTAATTTAACACAGCAAAACCTATTTATTTATGTGTATGTAGTGCATGATGCTTCCATGATACTGCAGCAAAGCTGAGCAGTTGTGGCAGAGACCAAATGGCCCATGGCCCTAAAATATTTACAATCTGGCCCTTTACCAGAAAACTTTACCAAACCATGCATTAATTCATGCATTAATTTTTTGACTAGTCTAATACCCTGTTTCACAGCTAAACCTTTAGGACACTGGGAAATTTTAGCCTTGGTGTTTGTATTGTTGACCATATCCTGGGACAAGGCAGGATTGATCCAGAAATGGATGACTTGCCTGTCTTGGATTCCCCAGATGATAATAACATTTGTAAGTTTGGGAGATCTATACTTCAGCTTTCTATAGAAAACTAGACAACTTTATTATGAAACAAATAACATGAAATGAAGGTCTCTGCCATATATTCTGGAGATAGAACCTATACTAGACAAGAGTAGAGGGAAAGCTTACTGAAATTCTTCTTAAAATAAAGGCCCCAAAACTGGGAAAGTTGATACATGAGATGCCTCTACCTTAGGAAATAGAGATATGCAGAAAGCATTAAATGTATATACTTTGATATTTTAAGGAAAAAAAATGTGGTTTTTTTCCACTAAAAATGGCAGACAACAAATAGCTAAGGTCATTCAATGTAAATACTTATAAAAATGTGTTTGGAAAGGGAGTGGAAAGTTTTAATGATTCTGGGTAGGGAAAGTGGCCCAAAGAAACCTAAAAGAGAAAGGGGTAACTGGCTAAATGAGAAAAATATGAGAATCCAGAAGGACTCCAGGTTTGAGTCTCAGAAGGTAAAGCAGTTGTGGCTAAGAGGAAACCACATGCTGCAAAGAGAGGAGGCAGAGCTCTTTCAGATATGGGAGGATAAGAAGGATGCGTCCACCTGATCAAGCCAAGCTGTTCTGAAAATGCCAAACTATTTCTACAAGATAGATAACTTGGTCAACAGCCTTCTGTATCCAAATGGAGGCGGTACATAGTCCACATTCTAGGTTACATGGAGTCCATCTGAGTGTAGCCATTCTGATCCAGAGATGTAGTTCAGCAGCCCTGTTAAGCCCACGCCGTTTGTAAAATCACAGTTCAGAAATCTAGAGACACAGAAGCCCTCCTCCATGGAGGACAAGATTGCAACTCTACCTGATCTATGTGAGAGCAGATGAAATAACTCAGGGTTGTCCACAAAACTGTGGCATTAGCTTTCCTGACTGTGACACTTGAAGTCAAAATAGTATGATTTGAAATGCAGGCTTTAACACACACATATGTGTGAAAGGTTTTACATTGTCTAAAACTTAGTTTCTTCATTTAAGTGGGGAAATTCTTAATAACAGGCTCTTTGTCAAGTTTAACTATAAAACTGTGAAAATACCTTGTGCCCTATACACAGGATACTCAGTATTCACCAAATGCTATTTCCTTCATATCTTTCTTATAATAAAAGAAAATATTGATAGACACAAATCTGAATTATGTGCAGAATGTGTCCAAAAGTTCAGTGTCCTTTCACAATCCCACAGTCTTTTATTAAAACCAGAAAAAGAGACTAAGATTTACAAGTTACAACTGTAGCAGATACCAAATATAATACAGCTTTTCCAATTTCCCAACAAATTAAAATATCTATGAACTTAAACTAAAAAAGCAAAATAATGACAGTACTGTAAATAAAAAATAGGAAAATACCATAGGCCAAAGTACAGGGAGAATTTCCAGTGAATGAATCACTTGTGAGAATGGAATGAAATGCATGTTCTTGTATTACACAACATATGCTCCACCCTCTGAATCACAACTGGACAGACGGTCCCAAAGAAGGTAAGAAAAACTTTGCTTCAACCCAAGGGTCAGGGGAGTGTGCTTGCTACTCAGGAAGACAGAAACCCATTCAACAATCCTTAAGTAACAATCCTGTGTGTCAGGCAAAGTCATCACCATTCTTTGCTCTCCCATCCCATTCAGTTTTCTTCCAAATCGACAAGCTTTTTTTCTTACCTCCATTTAGAAACTACTACTCCTGGATATGATTCTACAAAGTTCAGTGGAGACCACAGTTACAGAAGGCTGGTGTCCGAGGATAATTTAATCATCTAAGGAAAAGTATTGCAAGAAGGAGTGCAAAGAGGATGAATATCAGGTAGCAAGTACTGGGGGTAAAATCTTTCACGTGTATTACTATTTAAAGAAGGATTGTCAACTGCATCTGAATCTCTGTTTTAGTTACAGACAACTAGAGCAAGAGAAGACTTCTGTCTAATACCTGCAGACTCATAGTATATGAAAACCCACTGGGCATCACACTGATCAGGTGGCAAAAAACAATCTTAATGCCAGGAGATAGGCTGGCATGGGAATGGATAGAACTTCTAGCATTGATAAGAACAAAGAACTTATTTAGAGTATCTGAGAGAAAATTCTGGACCTGAATAGACCTCTTCCCAATAAAGAACAAAAATTAAAGTCAATAAAATTAAGAAAATAAGTAAAGCCAATGAAAAGACAATAAAAGGCAGGAGAGAGCCTTTAAAACTAAAGGAATTTTTAAAAAAAACGTTTTATTATAAATATTTCAAAATAAATAAAAGTTCAAAAGTGTATCAGTTATCTATAGGTCTGTAACAATATTACCTAAAATTTAAAAGATCAAACAAATACATATTTATTATCTTACAGTGCCTATGGATCAAGAGTCCAGCTACAGCTTAGGGCCTTTCTGTTATGCCCTGCAAAATTGCAATAAAGGTATCAGTCAGAACTTGCAATACAGGCATCTGTTAGGGTTGTGCTCTCATCTGAAGCTAAACTGGGGAAGCACTCACTCCAGTCAGAGGCAGAATTAATTTTCTTGCAATCATAACTCTTAGGGTTTCATATTTGATCTCTTGGCCAAAGGCCACGCTTAACTTTTAACTGCTATGATCTTATATAACATTATCATGCATACATAGTCAAAAGCATAACTTCACCTTTGCCATAATTTGTTAGAAACAAGTTACAGTTTCTGTCCTTCAAGAGAGGAATCACACAAAGTCATGAACATCACAGATAAAGATAATGGAGAATCACCATAAGAATCACTCTGTTGTAGTCTGCTCTCTGGCCCCCAGTGATTCATGCTATTGTCATCTGTGAAGGTTCACCCTTTCCCAATATCTCCAAAGTCTCATCTCATACAACATCTGTTCAAATTCCAGAATCTCATATTCTAAATCAGGTTCAAGTATAAATAACATTGCTTGGTATAATTCCTCCTGATACAGATCTGTAAAATGAAACAGATAAGTTATCTGTTCCCCAAACCCTCAATATTTAAGGGCTAGATGGGATTAGAGTAAGGGTTATAGACATTTTCAATAGGGTGAAAAGAAGAAATAAAGGAGTCACAAATCCATAGCAATTCTGAAATCAGCCAGGTAACTACTGAGTTTCTTGATTAAGTTTCAAGGCCTAGATCTCCTTCCTCTGATGCTCCTCGGCTTGGTTGCTTCTTGGCTCCTTCCTCTCAGCTCTTCATTCTGCCTTCTGAGTTATCCTTGCTTTTCCATTAAAGGTAGCATAGAGTCCCATCTAATTAGTTTTATTAGCCTACTTCCTGCCAAGAAAATTTTCATGGGGCCAAGAGCCTCGTTTTATTCTCAATCTATATCCTTCCCTGCTCCCTCCCTCTCTCCCTTGAATCAAGAGAGGAACTGTATGTGGCAGATAGAACAAATGGTGGTCCCTAGCTAATAACTAGCAAGAAACTGAAGTCCTCAATCCTACAATCACAAGGAACAGAATTTTGCCAACCACTTAACTAAGCATGGAAGCAGACCCTCCCTTAGCTGAGTCTCAAATGAAAGTGCAACCTATGTTGACATTTTGATTGCATCCTCATAAGACAGGAAAAGGGGAATTCATATGAACTATACCTACTTCCCTGACATATGAAAAATGTGTGTTGTTTTTAGCCATTAATGTTGTAATAACATTGTTATAAAGTCCTGGAAAGCTACTACAGATAGTATTATTAAATCAGATTTGACCACTAAGCAAGAATAATTTTGTTTCATCTATACCACATATTCACTTTCTGCATGCCCACTAGATATTTAGAAGCAAATTTTAGATATAGCTTCATTTTATCCATTAATATTTCAGTGTCTCTAAAATATAAGTGCTTTTTTGTGAAACAAAATTACATGCCATGAGTATACTTAAATAATAAAAACAATCTTTAATATCATCAAATATTCAGTGTTCTAGTTTCCCTAATTGTCTGCAAATGTTTCTCTGTAATGTGTTATTTCAAATCAGGATCCAAATGAAGCATGTGCATTGAATAATGATATGTCTCTTTAAGTTTCTTTCAGTCTACAGATGCAGTGTCCTTCTCTGACTCCTTACCTTCTTTCCTTCCTATGTTTTTTTTTTTCCTGCAGCTTATTTATTTTACCTATTGAATTTACCATTTTCTGAATTCTTCTGACTTTCTACAGTCATTTAATTTATTCCCATCTCCCCTGTATTACCTAGAACTGAATTTCTAAACTTTGACACTATTGACATTTTAGACCAGATATTTCTCTGATATAGGGGAGATACCCTGTGCATTAAAGGATGTTGAGAAGCATCCCAGGCTCATACTCAGTAGATGCCAGCATACCTCATTCCAGGTATGATAATAAAAAATGTCTTCAGACATTGCCAAGTGCCTCAAGCACTGGAGCAGACCACCCTTGGTTGAGAACAATGACCTGGAAGAGAACACACCTGAAAATAAACTTTGTAGGAGAAACAAACAAAAATTACAGGGTATCTACTTTGTGACCTAAAAATACATATTAAGAAGCTGAATCAGGATCCATAAAGAGTAAACAAATGTAAATAACACTTGCAACAAAAACACCTGCCTGATGGTCTAAAAAACTTTGAACAGTATGAAACACTAATTTCTAAAGCAAATGAAAATCTATATTGAATTAGTGAACTGGAACATAAATTTGAGAGATTCCCAGAATACTGAGATAATGATTAAAGGGTGTATTGTATTAATAATAACTTAAACTTTTAGTTATTGGGCATCTATTACATGCCAGATGCTATAAGAGACATTGGAGATATAAGAATAAATAACATATTTTATTCCAACCACCCTGTGCTTTATTCTAATGAAACAGTGGATAATACCAAGTAAACAAAATAGGGAAAAATTACTAATATTTAAAAGTAAAATGAGGAAAATAAGTTGGATGCAGAGTAGAGCATATTTGGGCAGAAGAGAAGCTACTATATATGAAACAGTCAGGAGATGCCTCTTTGAGAATGGCCTTTATGATAAGGTTAAGACCAAATTTCCATGTAAATAATAAGAAAAGAGTATTCAAAGCACAGATAATAGCAACTATAAAGACTGTCAGGCTCCCTCATAATTTTTTTTTTGTTTTTGCTGAGGAATAAGCCATGTAACTGGAGCCTACTGAATGTGTGAGAGTGATATAAGATGAAGTTGAAAATTTAGACAGGAGTCAGATTTCTAGGGTCTTCATTAAATTAAAGGACATTATTATTATTGTAATGGGGAGTGCTATGGTTAGACACTAAAGGTCCCCCAAAGGCCAATGTGTTAAAGGCTTAGTCCCCAGGGTGGCACTATTTCAGAAGTAGGACTTTTTGGGAGAGTCTTAAGTCATTTGGGCCACGTACCAGAAGGGCATTATGGGACCCTAGCCCCTTTCTCTTCCGCTCTTTTTCTTCCTGTCTCAAGATATAAGCAGATTTGCTGGGCATGGTGGTGCACAACTGTAATTCCAGCAACTCAGGAAGCAGGAGGGTCACAAATTTGAGGTCAGTCTTAGTAACTTAGAAAGATCCTCAGCAACTTAAAACGATCCTTGTGTTAGTCAGTTTTTTCACCACTGTGACAGAAAGACATGACAAGAGCAATGTAGAGGAGGAAAGGTTTATTTGGGGCTCACAGTTTCAGAGGTCTCAGGATATAGAAGGCTGACTCCATTCTTCAGGTTCCATGGTAAGGCAAGACATCATGGTGGAAGACTGTGGTGGAAGAAGGACATGGCCACCAAGAAGCAGAGAGAGTTCCACTTAACAAGGACAAAATAGGGGTTTCAAGATGGCGGCCTAGAGGGTGGCTGCATTTCATGTTGCTCCAGGACTCAGGATTCAAAAGAGGAGATATTGAGAGACTTGGGACCAACTCAAAGCAGCCGGGTGAGTCTCTCCCGTTGGGGAGGTGTCCCGGATGGGACGGTCGTCCCGGAACGCAGGGAACTTTGCGAAATAGAGCTGCTGGCGAGACACCCCTCCCCCCGCTGGAGCAGTGAACTCGGACAACTGGGAGCGTCGTAGAGGAGGCCGCTCAGCACAGCGCTGGGACTCGGAGCAACCACTGGGGCTCTGGTGGCTGCCCAGGGGAGGAGTGGCGAGGAGAGCTGTGTAGACACAGAACACCGGGGCCTGCCCTGAGGAGGAGGAGGAGGAGCATGGCTGCTTGGATTCGGAGTGACTATACCAGAGCTACAGGCAGTTACCAGAGGAGGAGCTGCGCAGCGAGCTGTTTGGACTTAGAGCGACCATCCTGAACACTGGGGCCTGCCCTGAGGAGGAGGAGGAGGAGGAGCGCGGCCGCTTGGATTTGGAGTGGCTATACCAGAGCTACAGGTGGTTACCAGAGGAGGAGCTGCGTGGCAAGCTGTTTGGACTCAGACCACTTCTGACCACCGGGGCCTGCCCTGAGGAGTAGTAGGAGGAGGAGGAGGAGCGTGGGGGGGCGTTTGGACTCGCAGTGATTGCATTAGAGCTTCAGGCGGCTGCTCAGAGGAGAAGGCGAGTGGTGAGTTGTTTGGACTTAAAGTGACAGCTCCTGAACACAAGGGGGCTGCCTGGAGGGGAAGCGTGGTGGGTCGCTTGGTCTCGAGTGGCCGCACCAGAGCTCCAGGCGAGTGGCCCAGAGGACGCGTGCAGCGGGTCACGTGGATTCAGAGCCACTCAGAGCGACCGCTCCTCAACACCCAGGGGGTTACCTGGAGGAGGATGAGGAACGGGGAGGGTCACTTCAACTCGGAGTGATTGATTGCCCAGGGCTACGGGTGGTTGGTGGGAGGAGGAGGCACGCAGTGAGTTGCATGGACTCCTAGTGGCCGCACCAGAATACTGGGCGGCTGTCTGGAGGAAGAGGCGTGTGGCGGGTCTCTGGGACTCAGAGCGATTGTACGGGGCCCCAGGTGGCTGCTCAGAGGAGGGGCCGCATAGCCAGGCGATTAGGTGCAGAGCAGGGTCCCAGGATCTAGGAGGCTTCTGGGTGGACGAGCCACACAGAGACAGGCTTAGGGGCAGAGCGAAGGTTCCAGGACTGCGGGCTGATTCTCTGAGGAGAGGCAGCCTAAGGAGACTCATCTGCGAAGGGTGAGGCTCCCAAGCCCAGGAGGTAGGGCCGGGCCCCTGGGAACTTTGCAGAGGAAGGCAGCCCAGCCCAGGCGGTAGCTGTGAATTGAGAGGAACCTCTAGGAGGGAACTGACCAGCGAGACCTCCCCACCGGGTGAGTCTTCCTTACCGGGTGAGGTTTCCCCACAAGGACGGTAAAGCCAGAGACTCAGGCCCAAACAGGCCTTGCCTCAGCCCGCAGCCTAGTTCCCCTTTGGATGACCATTGGTCAACAAGTGGAGGCACCTCTGCCCACTAGCAGGGAATATACCCCACCTGAAGGCCACCACTCCTAGAGAGGCAGCTTCCTTGTGGAGCACCGCATTATCAACTTCCTCCAAGACTTCAGCCTACTGAAGGCTAAGGGGGGATATATATAGAAATCTTCAGGGACATTATAAGTCAATAGAGGAAATCTGCAATATTTCAGCGGTCCACTGATACCTGAACAATATGAGAAAACAAGGAAAGAAAATGCTGCAAACAAATCTAGATGTTACATCAATAAAACCCAATGACAGCATGGCAGTAGAAAGACAGAAAAGGAGTTCAGAATGTACATAATTAAAATGATCAGGGAAGCAAACGATGAGATGAAAGAGCAAATGCACGCACTGAATGAAGAGATGAAAGAGCAAATGCAGGCATTGAATGATCGCAACAATCGACAGTTAAAAGAGCAAATACAGGAAGCAAAAGATCATTTCAATAAAGAGTTAGAGATATTGAAAAAAAAAACAAACAGAAATCTTTGACATGAAGGAAACAATAAACCAAATTAAGAACTCCATAGAAAGCATATCCAGTAGGATAGAACACCTGGAAGACAGAACCTCAGACCTTGAAGACAAAATATTTAACCTTGAAAACAAAGTTGAACAAACAGAGAAATCATGAACAGAATCTACAAGAACTATGGGATATCATGAAAAGGCCAAATTTAAGAATTATTGGGATTGAAGAAGGCCTAGAGAAACAAACCAAAGGAATGAACAATCTGTTCAATGAAATAATATCAGAAAATTTCCCAAATCTGAAGAATGAAATGGAAAATCAAGTTCAAGAGGCTTATAGGACTCCAAATACACAAAATTACAACAGACCCACACCAACGCACATTATAATGAAAATACCTAACATACAAAATAAAGACAGAATTTTAAAGGCTGTGAGAGAAAAGAATCAAATTACATTCAGGGGAAAATCAATACGAATATCAGCAGATTTTTCAATCCAGACCCTAAAAGCTAGAAGGGCCTGGAACAACATTTTTCAAGCCCTGAAAGAAAATGCATGCTACCAAGAATCATATACCCAGCAAAACTTACCTTCAAATTTGATGATGAAATAAAATCCTTCCATGATAAACAAAAGCTAAAAGAATTTACAAAAAGAAAGCCAGCATTACAGAACATTCTCAGCAAAATATTCCATGAGGAAGAGATGAAAAACAAAGAAGCAAATCAGCAAAGGGAGGAATTATCCTAAAGGAATTGTCAAATAAAGGAGGAAACAAGTTGTGTCAAACAAATAAATAAATAAAATTTAAAAAATGAACCAAATGACCGGGAAACCAAATCATATCTCTATAATAACCCTGAATGTTAATGGCCTGAATTCATCAATCAAAAGACATAGACTGGCAGATTGGATTAAAAAGAAAGATCCAACAATATGTTGCCTGCAAGAGACTCACCTCATAGAAAAAGATACCCATAGACTAAAGGTGAAAGGATGGGGAAAAACATACCATGCACATGGACTCAGCAAAAAAGCTGGAGTATCCATCCTCATTTCCGATAATGTGGACTTCAAGCCAAAGTTAGTCAGAAGGGATAAAGAAGGTCATTTCATACTGCTTAAGGGAAGCATAAATCAGCAAGATATAACAATCATAAACATCTATGCCCCGAACAGTGGCTCATCCATGTATGTCAAACAAATCCTTCTCAATTTCAGAAACCAAATAGACCATAACACAATAATACTAGGTGATTTTCAACATGCCTCTCTCACCACTGGACAGATCTTCCAGACAAAAATTGAACAAAGAAACCATAGATCTCAATAATACAATCAATAATTTAGACGTAACAGACATTTATAGAATATACCATCCAACCAAGAGCGAATACACTTTCTTCTCAGCAGCACATGGATCCTTCTCTAAAATAGACCATATATTATGCCACAAAGCTAATGTTAGCAAATACAAGAAGATAGAGACACTACCTTGTATTCTATCAGATCATAATGGATTGAAGTTAGAAATAAATGAAAGGGTAAAACACAGAAATTAATCCAACATCTGGAGATTAAACAATATGCTATTATATGATGAATGGATAACAGAAGATATTAGGAAGGAAATTAAAAAATTCTTAGAGGTAAATGAGACCAAAGAAACATCATATCAAAATCTCTGGGACACTGTGAAAGCAGTACTTAGAGGGAAATTTATTTCATGGAGCGCATTTAATAAAAAAAGTAAAACTCAATAAATAAACGACCTAACACTACAGCTCAAAGCCCTAGAAAAAGAAGAACAGAACAGCACCAAAAGTAGTAGAAGACAGGAAATAGTTAAACTCAGAGCTGAAATCAATGAAATTCAAACAAAAGAAACAATACAAAAAATTGACAAAATAAATAGTTGGTTCTTTGAAAAAATAAACAAAATTGATAAACCCTTAGCCACTCTAAGACAGAGAAGATGAGAGAAAACCCAAATCACTAAAATTTGGAATGAACAAGGAAATATCACAACAGACAGGATTGAAATACAAAACATAATTAGAAGCTATTTTGAAAATCTATACTCCAACAAAATAGAAAATTTCAAAGACATCAACCGGTTTCTAGAGACATATGAATTGCCTAAACTGAACGAGGAAGACATACACAATTTAAATAGACCAATTTCAAGTACTGAAATAGAAGAAGTCATCAAAAGCCTACCAACAAAGAAAAGTCCGGGACCAGATGGGTTCTCAGCCGAGTTCTACAAAACCTTTAAAGAAGAGCTCATTCCAATACTTCTCAAAGTTTTCCATAAAATAGAAGAGGAGGGAACCCTCCCAAACTCATTCTATGAAGCCAATATCACCCTGATACCTAAACCAGACAGAGACACATCAAGGAAAGAAAATTTCAAACCAATATCCTTAATGAACATTAACGCAAAAATTCTCAACACAATTTTAGCAAATCGCATACAAAAACATATTAAAAAGATAGTGCACCATGATCAAGTGGGTTTCATCCCAGGGATGCAAGGTTGGTTCAACATCAGGAAATCAATAAATGTAATTGACCATATTAATAGACTTAAAGTCAAGAATCACATGATTATTTCAATAGATGCAGAAAAAGCATTTGATAAAATACAGCACCCCTTCATGCTCAAAACACTAGAAAAAATAGGGATAGTGGGAACATTCCTAAACATTGTAAAGGCCATTTATTCTAAGCCCATGGCTAATATCATTCTAAATGGTAAAAAACTGAAAGCATTCCCCCTAAAAACTGGAACAAGGCAGGGATGCCCTCTTTCACCACTTCTATTCAACATCGTTCTTGAGACTCTAGCCAGAGCAATTAGACAAACCAAAGAATTTAAAGGGATACGAATTGGAAAAGAAGAACTCAAACTATCCCTGTTCGCTGATGACATGATTATACATTTAGAGGAACCTGGAAATTCCACCAGAAAACTCTTAGAACTCATAAGTGAATTCAGTAAAGTAGCAGGTTACAAGATCAATGCTCATAAATCCAATGCATTTTTATACATAAGTGATGAATCTTCAGAAAGAGAAATTAGGAAAACTACCCCATTCACAATAGCATCGAAAAAAATAAAATACTTGGGAATCAATCTCACAAAAGAGGTGAAAGACCTCTACAATGAGAACTACAGAACACTAAAGAAAGAAATTAAAGAGAACCTTAGAAGATGGAAAGATCTCCCATGTTCATGGATAGGAAGAATTAATATTGTCAAAATGGCCATACTACCTAAAGTGCTATACAAATTCATGCAATTCCAATTAAAATCCCAATGACATACCTTACAGAAATAGAGCAAGCAATTATGAAATTCATCTGGAAAAATAAGAAACCCAGAATAGCTAAAGCAATCCTTAGCAGGAAGAGTGAAACAGGGGGTATTGCAATACCAGATCTTCAACTCTACTACAAAGCAATAGTAACAAAAACGGCATGGTATTGGTACCAAAAGAGAAAGGTAGATCAATGGTACAGAATAGAGGACATGGACACAAACCCAAATAAATACAATTTTCTCATACTAGACATAGGGGCCAAATGTATGCAATGGAGAAATGATAGCCTCTTCAACAAATGGTGCTGGGAGAATTGGAAATCCATATGCAACAGAATGAAACTAAACCCATATCTCTCACCATGCACGAAACTAAACTCAAAATGGATCAAGGACCTTGGAATCAGACCAGAGACCCTGCAGATTATAGAAGAAAAAGTAGGTCCAGATCTTCACCATGTCGGTTTAGGACCATACTTCCTTAACAGGACTCCCATAGTACAAAAAATAAAAGCAAGAATCAATAACTGGGATAGATTCAAACTAAAAAGCTTTCTCTCAGCAAAGGAAACTATCAGCAATGTGAAGAAAGAGCCTACAGAGTGGGAGAAAATCTTTGCCAATCATACTTCAGATAGAGCACTAAGCTCCAGAATCTATAAAGAACTCAAAAAACTCTACTCCAAGAATTCAAATAATCCAGTCGACAAATGGGCTAAGGAAATGAATAGACACTTCACAGAAGAAGATCTACAAGCAATCAACAAACATATGGAAAAATGTTCAACATCTCTAGTAATAAGAGAAATGCAAATCAAAACCACCCTAAGATTCCATCTCACCCCAATTAGAATGGCGATTATCAAGAATACGAGCAACAACAGGTGTTGGCGAGGATGTGGGGAGAAAGATACACTCATACATTGCTGGTGGGGCTGCAAATTAGTGCAGCCACTCTGGAAAGCAGTGTGGAGATTCCTTAGAAAACTTGGAATGGACCCTCCATTTGACCCAGCTATCCCACTCCTTGGCCTATACCCAAAGGACTTAAAATCAGCATACTACAGAGATACAGCCACATCAATGTTCATAGCTGCTCAGTTCACTATAGCCAGATTGTGGAACCAACCTAGATGCCCTTCAATTGATGAGTGGATAAAGAAACCGTGGTATATATATACAATGGAATATTACTCAGCCATAAAGAATGATAAAATATGGCATTTGCAGGCAAATGGATGAAATTGGAGAATATCATGCTAAGTGAGATAAGCCAATCTCAAAAAGCCAAAGGACGAATGATATCGCTAATAAGTGGATGATGACACATAATAGGGGGAGGGAAGGGTTAGTGTTAGGGTTAGAGTTAGGGTTAGGGAGGGGGGCAAGTATGGAGGAAGAAAGCACTGTATAGAGGGAAAAGAGGAGTGGGAGGGGTGGGGGGAAGGGAAAAAATAACAGAATGACTCAAACAACATTACTCTATGTAAATCTATGATTACACAAATGGTATCCCTTTACGCCATGTACAGAGAAACAACATGTATCCCATTTGTTTACAATAAAATAAAAAAAAAACAAGGACAAAATATAAACTCCAAGGCGAACCCCCATGCACCTACCTCCTCTAGCCAGACTCTGCTTGCCTACCCAGTTAATCCTTATCAAGGGATTAATGCATTAATTAGGTTAAGACTCTTATAATCCAATCATTTCACCTCTAAACTTTCTTGCATTGTCTCACACATGAGTTTAGGGGATACCTCACCTCACATCTAAACCATAACAACCCTATCTCAAAATAAAAAAATTTAAAAAGGCCTAGGGTTATAGCACAGTGTTGAAGCACACCCCCAGGTTCAATCCCCTGTACTGAAAAAAGTATATATAAGATGATTTGCTTTGTGACATATACCCACCATGCTATGACGCCTTGCTATAGGTCCAAGCAAAAGAGTCAATCAATTATGGACTGTAATCTCTGAAACTGTGATCCAAACAACCCTAATTTCTTTGTAATCCAGTTATCTCAGGTATTTTGTTCTAGTAACTTGAAGCTAACAATAGGAGCTTTTTTTTTTTTTTTTTTTTTTTTTTTTTTGTGGTGCTAGGTATTGAACCCAGGACCTTGTGCATGCCAGGCAGGCATTCTACCAACTAAGCTACATCCCTAGCCCACAACAGAAGCTTTTTGATGAACTAATGAATGCCAACATGCATGCAAAAGAAACTCTAGAAAGAGCAAGGCAAAAAGAAGTATTTCAAGAAATAATGACCAAAACCTTCCCAAATTCAATGGAAAATTATTAATGTAAGTTTTGAAAAGTGTAAAGAACTCGAAGCAAAATAAATGTGGAGGAGACTCCTGGATACATCACAGTCAAAATGTTAAAAGCTAAGATGAAGAGGAAATCATGAAAGTAGGAAGATAAAAGACATCATATAGAGGTTGTTAAATGTCTGAATCTAAATTTAATCTCTTCAATCAATAAGGGAGAAAGTGATGGGCCAATAGATGACAGAAATAGGCTGGAGAAAATAATGGTGGAGCTGGGTGGTACAAGTTTCAAAGAAGAAGAAAGTTCAGCCTTGCATTTTTAGTTTTTGTTTTAGTGGAAAAGAAATTAGCTGTTTGAAAGTAATGGCAAGTAATGAGAGCCTTTCCTTCACCTTTTAGCCTTGATGCTTGTGGATTATGAAGGAAAGTATGGATTGTATCAGAGGACTGAAGGGAGAAGTTGACCTCAGGGAACAGCCTGGTTTTAGTCAAGGTAACAGAGAGATGAAAACATTCAGAAAAAAAAAAAAAATGTATTCACAGGGGATATTGTATCTCTTGGATAAAAACAATAAGAGAGTTGTTACACTTAACAGAAAAGCGATATCCATTTAAGAACTACAGGTGTTTCAGAAGACATGGGAGTAGAACAAGAGAAAAGGAAACCAGTAAAATATAACAAATAAGAAAAAAAATGCCTTTAGTTATGCAAATATCTGAGTCTATAGATTAAAGAATTCCTGAGATTCATGTAACATCATGGGTAATGTTGGTAAGTAAACTGAGAGAAGATAGCAGATCCCACACATAGATAAATTACAGGAAAAAAATTTAAGGAAAAGAAAAAAAGTTTTACGACTTTTCAGAGAGAAAAAAGTTTAAAATATAATTTTATATGATTGAGCTATCATTAATATGGAAGACATTAGAACATTATTTTTATATTCAAGGACTTAAATGTGTATATACCTTTTCCTAAGAAAATTATTTGGCTGAGAAGGAAAAAAATCAAATCCAGAACAAAAATGTTGCAGTATTCTACTATATCGTGATAACTATGTTTATAAGAAACCCAGAGGTATTAAAAAACAGTATAAAACACATTATAAAAACAATAACTGATAGATAAATGCAAATCAAAACTAAGATTTCATCTCACTTCAGTCAGAATGACAAATATCAAGAATACAAGTAATAGTAAGTGTTGGTGAGGATGTGGGGGAAAATGGTACACTTATACATTGCTGGTGGGACTGCACATTGGTACATCCACAGTGGAAAGTATGGAGGTTCCTCAGAAAACTTGGAATGAACCACCATTTGACCCAGCTATCCCGCTCCTCTGTTTAAGTCCCAAAGGACTTAAAATCAGCATAATACAGTGATGCAGCCACATCAATTCATCATAGTCCAATTCACAGTACCTAAACTATGGAACCAACTGAGATGCCCTTCAACCAATGAATGGATAAAAAAAACGTGGTACATAAACACAATGGAATATTATCCTTAAAGAACAATGAAATTATGGCAGTTGCTGGTAAATGGATGAAGCTGGAGAATATCAGGCTAAGCAAAATAAGCCAAACCCCCAAAAACCAAAGGCCAAATATTTTCTCCAATAAGTAGATGCTGATCCATAATTGGGGGGAGGGATATTATGGAAGAATGAAGGAACTTTGGATTGTGCAGAGGGGAGTAAGGGGAGGGAAGGAGTGTGGGGATGGGAAGGATCGTGGAATGAGACGAATATTATTACCCTATATACATGTATAATTACACTGGTGTGACTCTGCACCATGTACAGCCAGAGGAAGGAGAAGCTGTGGCTCCATTTGTGTACAATGTGCATTCTGCTGTCACATATAACTAATTAGAACAAATTTTAAAACAATAAAAAAATTGAAAGAGGAAAATTAGAGTTTATTTTT
Organism: Sciurus vulgaris; assembly: GCF_902686455.1. NCBI lineage: Eukaryota > Metazoa > Chordata > Mammalia > Rodentia > Sciuridae > Sciurus > Sciurus vulgaris. The sequence continues at coordinate 96,813,690 of NC_136465.1, read as the reverse complement.
CCATAGAAATATTGCTAATAAAGATAGTTTAGAAACATTAGAGTTTATAATTATGGAAACCTAATCATTGCTAGGGAATTCCTGAAATAGTTTGCAATCAACTTTGCTCAAATTAACAGGAAAAGTTTGCCTATCACAAACTTAGCCTGTCACATGCCTCAGACATAGTCTTATCAGCATTATCATTCACTGTTGTGATAACTTAGATCATTAAAACCAAGCAGATGAATTTCAGAATGTTTTGTTTTGTTTCCATGAGTACTTAGATTATATTTGAGGTCAAAAATATCATAAATTTATTCTGGAGCATATTTATGATCAAAAGTGTTTTATGAATCTAAAATACATCCATCACCCAATATTATTTGTAATTATTAAACACTCCATGTAGAAAACATTTCTGAATAAAAAGAATGTAGGTAATCATGGAAACCAAATACAACATAGAGTTAAGGAATAAATAATGACTGTCACCCTGATTAATAAGAATAATAATGATTATGCTTACTGAATACACTGATCCCATATGAATTTTCTAGGTTCTTTGCCTGTAATTTCTCATTTCCTCCAAATAACAACCCTGAGGTCTACGTTATGATTTTATGTAGGTGGAAACACAGGTAGTGAGTGGTGGACATCAAGTGCAAACACAAGTCTGATCCCAGAAATCACCTCACTAATCCTTATGTATACTCCCTTGAAACAAAACTGGAAAAGTGTAGGATTAAATATATATTCATGAAAATTAAATGCAACTACTGACATAATTGAAATATTTGTACTTTGCATGTCATTCCAAAAGATTAAAGTTACTATTTATGCAACAAAAGAAAGTAAAGGAAACACTAGGTACAAATGAATTAACCACCCCTACTAGAAGACTAAAAGGTTACGTTGAGGAATATTCTAATATTTCAACTCTGATCCACCTTTCTAATGGAATAGCAGCACCAAATGGTGGTCAGAGCCTGGAAACTATGTGCCAGACCACAGTCTCTACTGAGGCACAGGTTTTGCTTCCTTCTGGACCAAACAGCAGGCAGAAAATCAATGGCAAAGGGTATGGTTTCAGACTTGCTTCATTTAAGAGAGAACCATGGAAAGATCCATGGAGCCACCAGTGTGTGTACCTAGAAAAATTTACTAGATCTCCTAGGCCAAAGAGCTATCCTTGTCTCTGAGACCAGGAATCATAACCCTTGAATCATGTAAGGAAAGAGACAGAAAGCTTTCCCCAGTGGTGCAACTAAAGAATTCCAGCTAACTAGTGTGTACATCAACAGTTCACTAAAACATAAACTGATGGGTCTTCTTCTACTGGACTGATACTGTTTAGTAGCCCCCTTGGCTCATTATGAAACCCAAGATAAATAAAGCTATGAATTAATAAAGGCAAATACTGAAGCACATAAAGGAAATCAAAATGCAAAAATAGAAACAGACAACAGAATATATATGCCAGGAAACTTAAAAAAAATTTTTCTGGATGAGGCAGATGATAATATTAATAAAAATAATAACAACAACATGTACATTTAAGTAAATCTTATCACAGAATAAAATTCATGATTTTCACATTAAAATATTTTTACATTTTATTGTTTTTTGGTTATACATAACAATAGAATTCATTCTGACATAATTTAAAAAGCATGGAACATAACTGGCTCAAATTCAGTCCACAGTGTCCTTTATCTCCTCTCCTCCCTCTCCCTGTTCTCTTCCCTCTACTGTTTCTGCTATTTACTTTTAGATTTTTTTTTTGGTTAATTTCTTGTGGATATACATGATAGTGAAATTCACTATGGTATATTCATGTACATACATAGGAAAGTTAGATTAGATTTCCTTCCTTTGTTCTTCCTTTATCCCCCTCTTCTGTTCCCTTCATCTAGCCCATGGGTTGCCTTCTTTTTTGATGAAATTCCACCCCACCTTTTCCCTTTCTCACTCTCCCTTTCTCTCTCTCTCTCTCTCTCTCTCCTCTCTCTCTCTCTCTCTCTCTCTCTCTCTCTCTCTCTCTCTTTCTCTCTCTCTCTCTCTCTCCCTCTCTCTCCCTCTCTCTCCTGCTTATTTTGATCTAGCTTCCACACATCAAAGAAAACATTCAACCTTTGGTTTTCTGAGTCTGGCTTATTTCACTTAGCAAGATAGTCTCCAGTTCTATTCATTTACCCACAAATGCCATAAATTCATGCTTCTTTATGGCTGAGTAATACTCCATTGTGTATATATATACCACATTTTATTTATCCATTCATCTGTTGAATGACATCACATTAAAAATGTTGATGAATAAACTTAAAATGGTATGGTTACTGAGCAAAAATACATGAGAATAGTCCAAGTAGCTAATCCTCTAAATAGTTGTAGTGGTTTAGATATGAGGTATCCATCATCTTTCATGCATGAGAAAAATCCAAGAATTTTCAAAGATGAAACGAATTATGAGAGATATAACCTAATTAGTGGATTAATCCCCTGATGTGGATTAACTGGACAGTAACTGCAGTCTGGTAGGGTGTAGCTGGAGGCACTAAGTCATTGGAGGTGTGCCTTTAGTGTTATATTCTATCCCTGGTGAGTGGAGCTTTCTCTCTGCTTTCTTCTTGCCATGTCCCAAGCTACTTTCTCTGCCATGCTTTCTGCGATGATGTTCTACCTAACCTTGGGCCCAGAGCTATGGAGTCAGTCAACCATGGACTGAACCTCTCAAACCGTTGTCCAAAATAAACTTTTCCTCCTTGTATATTGTTCTTGTCTGATCTTTTTGACATAGCAATGAAAAAGCTAACTAAAACCAATAAAATCTCCAAGAGGAATAGAGAGTAGAGACTCATCATTAAAAGAAAGAATAGAAAAAATTATCTTTAGTTTGAGATTTTTCAATCTACACATTGTCTTTCTTCACATCAGGATATCACATTTTGATATTTATTTCATACTAGAGAAATGGGTAAGTATTTTTGAATTTCAGGAATGGGACTATAACTATTAATGGAGTTGAAGAGCACACTATAATTTCCAAATGTGTAACAGGAAAATAGAAGTGAACAATAAAACTTTTAAGAACAGAAAAATAAGGTGAAAAGGAAGAAAGTCTAAATGACAATAAGAATTTAAAATAGAGTAATAAAGTTATATAGTGGAAATAAACTACATAAACCAAATTCTTGGGCCTGAATTACCGTATTAAAACACAGAGATAGTTTTACCATATTAAAACACAGAGACAGCTTTCATTGGGTGTAGTGGCACACCCCTGTTGTCCCAGCTATTCAGGAAGCCGAAGCGGGAGGATCACAAGTTTAAAGTCAGACTGGGCAACTTAGCAAGACTCTGTCTCAAAATTTAAAAAAAATTAAAAAGGGCCAGGGATGTGATTCAGTGGTAGAGCACCTCTGGGTTTAATCCCCTGAACCAGACACACACACACACACACACATACACACACAAAGCTAACTTTCTATTTCTTAAAAGAAATACTCAAATATAGGCGACATGGAAGATAAGTAGATCAGTCATGTGCAAAAGCAAACAAAAGGAAAGCAGGTCTAGCTAGTGGTTTCTTTAAGGTTAAATGCTTCAATGACAGCAAAGAGAGATTTACTTAATGATCAAAGACCAAACTAATAAAGATCTGTCAGAAATAAATACAAATGCACCAAAAATCCTATAAAATTATAAGTTCAGAGAGCTTAATTTAAAAATTCTTGTGGAATTTTAAAACAAATCTTTTTCAGACACAGAACTAGCAGAAAGCATGTAATGTGGTCAACAAAAACATGGTATGTATGTGTGTATCCTTAAAACTGAGAATAAGCTTTTTCACATCCATTGATAATTGACAAAATTATAAAAATCTAATATTTGGCCACACATTTTTAAAAATAAAGATTTTTATAGATGACATTATTTGATCAAAATTATATGATATTTAATTCAATTTAAAATTATTTTAAAGATATTTGGAGCTAAAAAGTTCCTGAATAACACATATGCTCCTGAATAAAATCTAGTTCAAATAATAAACCAAATATAAATCATAAACTAAAATTAATGAAGAACAAAAATTCATAACAAATCCTAGAATTAAAGTGAAAAATTTATTTAGAAGAATGTATATAGCATTGTATATACCCTTGTTTCCAAGAAGGGTAGCAATGCACCATGTTATGCAGACTCAGAAAGACAAGTGTCACATGCTTGCTTTCTCATATGTGAAAGCTAGAGGGTAAAAAAGGAACATGAGAGTAGAAGGCAGGTCACTGGGGTAGAGGAGAGAGATAAGTGGGAGAGAAGGGTGGAGGGTAAGGGGAGGTGTCAGGGAGAAAAGTTCATCAATTGTTATATACATGTACAAGTATGCCAAATGATAGCGAATATTTTGTATAACTAGTACACACCAATAATAAAACAAAATGAATCTAAGAAAGGGTAGTATTAATGATACTCTTACTAACATATTAGCAAAAGGGCAACATATAAAAAAGAAAAAAAAAAGCAGTAGGAGGAATTTAATAAAGTTAAAAGGTGAAATTAATGAAAAATTAAAATAATTGTAGGAGGCATACATACAAATCCTAAAAATATGTCTTTGAATAGAGTATATGAAAGATGAAACCAAAGTAGACAAATCCTTAGAAGATGAATTGAAACAAAATCATACAATATAATTGAACTGTGTTTTCAAAGGAGACAAACACGGGGCTAGGTATGTGACTCAGTGGTAGAGAGCCTACCTGGCATGTGTGAGGCCTTGGTTTCAATTCCTAGCACCTCAAACAGAGAGACAGACAGAAAGACAGACAGACAAACACAAGTCAAATCAAAACAGAAGAATTTAAAGCAATTTCTCTTCTATGATCATAAATTTGTAAACCTACAGGAAATGGATAATTTTCTATAATTACCAAAATCTAAATTACCAAAATCAAGACATGAAGAAGTGGGAACATGAATGCTTCAATTTATACTGGATATAAATTAATGGTATTTGTAATGCTATTAATCAGAGTAACCTAAATGCTTGATAGACTCTGAAATCTCTTAGGTTAATAAATGATAAATGGAAATTTATATCCCATTTACATCAAATCTAACCAAGTGGTATTAACTATGCAAACAATGTTTCAGGGACAGGTGCCCTTCCATCTTAAGGGCCTGCCATTCTCTAAAGCCTCAGAGTTCTCTGCTGACCCTCTGCATTTGGCAGGAGGAAGATGAAAGAAAGAGAACATGAGGGATCAGACAGGAGGTTTCTTTGTAGGCCAGTCTTAGAAGTGACTACATTTTTCCTGCCCACATTTCCTGGTCTTGGGCCACACTTAAGGGAATGGACAAAGGAAGCTATGAAATCATCTGAGTGCCAGGGAGAGAAGGGAAGGCTGTAGTGAACAACTAACAAACTTTTGCCACAATATTCTAATGCCCTAATTTAACCTATTAAGGAAAATGATTGGTATCACAACCCCTTATCATTAAAGAAGTGATTATCCCAGTAGTGTGCTGGAGCACCCAAGAATGACAGCTGTCCTTATTTTTATAGTTACATAAGGAATATTTATGGACAAAATAATATAATGTCAAAGGTTAGCTTCAAAGTAACTATGGGGTATTGGAAGCAATACCTAATCTTCACACCTATCAAAAGACAGGCTTCCAGAATCAAGAAAGCCAAGACTCTCTATTTTCCTCTCCAAATAGACTCAAACCGAGGTTCTTGGCCTACTTACATGTCCCCTCCTCCTCCTCCTCCTCCTCCTCCTTCTCCTCCTCCTCCTCTATCACACTCACCCCTACTCTCCTCCATCTGACAGTCCTTGTGCAGCAGTATTCTTTTCCCCACAAGAAAGAGCTAGGTCCTGGTGTTGAAGGGTTCAGGACACCAGCATTCCACAGCATGAACTGCCCCCTGTGACAATAAGCACTCATTCACATACCACAATGGAGAGGCAGAAAACAGACTGAAAGCTATTGGTGAGGAGAATACATGGGTCAGAGAAACTTCAAGAATGGACCCGTGTCATTGAGGAGAACTTGAGGCGAAAGGGGAGAAGTGGTGAGGCATAGTTCAATCCCTCAGATAGCAGGTCTTATAAATCCAAAGCCTCAGACCTGAGGTTGGAAAAAGGGAGTGACTTCAGTTTACACAACACAGAGATCTCTGGTAGTATTTATTAATGGGGTGGATTTAGTCTGCTCTAGAAAATATTTTCATCCTAAGATATAAGACAACTGACATTAGACCACTATTCGATTTGATGGAGGAAGGGAATAAAGAACATCACACACTCTTTAAAAGATGAGATACAGGATGCAGAGAAGGGAGATATTGGCAATAATTTTTTTTATATTTTCCCTAGCTGTCCTTCTTTTCATACTCTGTATTTTCACATTTGTGCTGTCCATGAGATTCCAAGGTATCCCATTTCAGGTATGCAAGATATCTTTGTAAACAGATAAAATAGGTGGGAATAAGACTTCTTACTACACTGGTTGAAAAAAAAAATAAGGGGAAGCTGGGCGCAGTGTAGCACTCCTGTAATCCCAGCAATTTGGGAAGCTTAAGATAGGAAGATTTCAAGTTTGAAGCCAACCTCAGCAATTTAGTGAGGCCCTAAGCAACTTAGCAAAACCCTGTGTCAAATAAAAAACAGCATGGGTGGGGGGTAGCAGGGGGTGGGTGTGGTTCAGTGGTTAAGCACCCCTTGGCTCAATACCTGGTACCCCCCCAAAAGAAACAGTCAAGGGAGGCTTGTCCATTTCTTTATCAGTTCCACCCTGAAAAACATTTTGGTGGCATAATAAATATTTAAACATAAGGTACTCAAACAAACCCATGGCATGCATGCAAATAACAGCACAAGCCATAATAATCAAAGATGGAAACAGCCCAAATGTCTATCAACAGATGGATGGATAAACAGACAGGTGAATATTTTAAAAGAACAAAGAAGCAACATCTTCTAGGGCTCTTCAGTATGTTGTATGCAAGAGTATTACTTTGTGTTTGCCATATTGCCATGTTTTATCTTTTTTTTTTTCCCCCTAAAGATTGTTTTCTGTTTGGATACTTTACATTGTTAAATGTTGTTTGAATATAAGAAAATAATAAGCATCCAAAAGATGAGACCTCTGTGAGAAAAATGGTGCAAAAGATCAAATACAGGAAAGTTTTTAAATAGTTAATGAAGACAGGAAATTGTTTAAATAGTCAATATGCTTGATAGAAGGTCGCTGGACTCCATGCTGTCTTCCAAAGAGCAGCTCCTCATACTCCTCCCTCCCCGTCATCAAGCTCCATTTAACTTTCTCTTCTTAGTTTAGAGAAAGGACAACACTTCTTTATAACATTACCTTTTGTATCTAAATTTTTTTTCAGCTTTCAAAGTTTTACTACTCATACAAAATTGTAGAAAGAACAACAAATCTTCATATTACATTTTTTATATAAACTTATTTTCTTCACTTTCTAAGTTTTATTACTTATATAAGATTGCTTAAATTGTTCAATTGGTTTATTTTTCTATCTGTGAAAATTATGTGCTTTGAATTAAAATGGAACAAATCATAACTTTACTATTAAAATACAAGGAAATCATTTCTTCATTCCTGGTTTTGTACTTCATGGCAGTGTTGTGGGGAATGAATTAGTCACAAAGTAATGGTTAGGTGTCTCCATTTATCTCTACCACTAGACTATAAACTCCTTGCGTTGGCACCTATAAGATTTCTTGAATAAAATACAGTTTTAAAGAATTAGTTAAAAATAACAAGTTTGGTTACTAAGCTCTTAGTTTCCTGTGGAAAGATTGTAAGATTAAAGGCAAAAAATGTGCATAAGCAACCATACTTTAGTTGGTAAAGTTGTTTCCTCTGGGAGCATGGTTTAATTATTCCAAATCCACTCTATCTATATGCCACCACTGGCTAATTAAAAATAAATGGTGAATTATTTCAATAACAGTTCAACAAGTGATGACTCTCTTTTTACATCTGCGGAAGGAGATACCATTTTGGTAGTATATCAATGCAAGACTGAAAGGAAATAGATGGTACACCCAGAAAGAGCTGTTGGGCAGAGTTTAATTAAAGGACTACTTAGAGAGATGAGGTCAGGACTGCAGAAAAAAATGAGAAAGAGAAACACTGAGGGGCTAGCAACTGCAAATGTTTGTAACCCTGAAGGAACAAGGGAATCCCAGATAAACCTGTGTCTATAGCTGAGGCTGTAGACGAGGGCCACTGGCAGAAACAGTACCTTCATTAGAGGAAACAGAGCCACCACCAACCCTTGGCCAGGACTGAAGTTGGCTGCAGAGAAAATACTCCAGACTCTCCTCCTGCATCTACCCTCTTGCCAATGGCTCTCATTGGCCAAATGTAAGTGAAAGTCAGAGAGCAAGGAAGTATTCTAATTGATGAATTCCAGATAGATCAAGCACCCAGGCATAGAGAAAAGTGGAAAAGGATGGAACACAGATCTAATTGGATAAATGGAGAATATTAAGCAATTGGATACAGAAAACTTAGTTAATCATACCTAAGACCAGTCTCATTTATTTCATATTTTTCCTAAATACTTAGCCCTATTTTTTCTTAGCTTCTGGTTGAATATAGGCTTTCAAGGAGTATTTTTATGTTGAGTGGTCATAGTTTAAAAGGCATAATGTGTATATGGTTAACTATATAATTGTATGATATTGAAGATTAAAGGAAACTTCTACCCACTTCATTTTTCCACTGAAAGATTCTGAATACCATGCTATATGGCCTTAACAAAAAAGGCAAATATTTTTCAAGACCTTGATAAACAGAACACAATATAAGCTTTTATAAAAAAAACTTCCAAACTGTTTGAACATTTTATTCGCTATAAAGTCTAACTCAACTTCCATTTTTTGTCCCCAACCCTGTTTTTGCTTATGGATGGAATGAAATAAACAGTCAAACTCAAACTTGCTCTCTTTTGGTAAAGACTGGAGACATTGATCAGATTTCTAATATAACCAAATTGTCCCACAGCCTAAGTTTGTTCTCCAAAGAGTTGAAGTTGAATTCTATTCAGAATTTAAAATGAATCACCACTTGTTTTTAACCAAAGTTGTTTTTATTTTAGTCAATTGCCCTTTAAACACTAAACTCTAAGGAGAGTTTGAATTTCAAAAGTAACAACTGCACTGTCTGCAGTATGCAAGACTCTGGTTCTCCTCTCCCAGATCGGTTAACCTTTCATTTTTCTCTTACCTTTCTAAGAAAGAAGAAAACATCCTTTAATTGTATAAGATAATCCCCATCTCTTCTCACTTGAACACCTACCTTTCCACATATATATTTACCTGTTTTATTTCTCTAACTAACTAAACAGATGAGGGTAATGGTCACTGTGCTTTCAAGTGGATGGATATATTATCACATCCCTTTTGATTTTTTCTCTTAAATGTAGAATTTGCTGCTGTTTGTTATTAATTGAACAAAATTATAGGCATTAGGTGTCCAAACATAGACTGACCCTTTGTTGAATTCAGTTTTTCACTTAAAAATAGGTATCAAACTACCCTATCTGTATGAAGCTTATTAGAATAACTACCAGCCACATCTCACTGTTTAGAGTATTGAAAAGGAAAACAAAACAAAACAAAAAGGAATTTACAAGGCATTCAAACTTTTGTAGAAAATATAAATTATTTGAGAATATTGATAAGGCATGTTGTATATTGAAGTAATGTCAACTCCAGTCTCTTTTGTGTCACCAGTTAACTGTGGAACCAGAGACAACTCATGCTCAGAAGTTAAATGATTAGATATAAAAACTATAACTTAATCAGTAGATTAATCTATATAATGGATTAATTATTTGAATGGATTCCTGGGTGGTAACTATAGGCAGGTGGGGCATGGCTGGGGGAAGTGGGTCACTAGGGTTGTGCCCTTGGGGATTATTTCTCTCTGGCTTCTCTCTCTCTCTCTCTCTCTCTCTCTCTCTCTCTCTCTCTCTCTCTCTCTCTCACCATGCCCTTTCACCATGATGTTCTGCCTCATCTCTGGCCCAGAGTAATGGAGTCTACTGACCAAAGATTAAACTTCTGAAACTATAAGACTAAATCTTCTTCTAAGTTGTTACTGTCAGGTATTTTGGTCATAGTGACAAAAAGCTGATGGACATACAACTCACTTCTTTTTTAATTATTTTCCATATTTTTATTGGTGCATTAAAATGATACATAATAGTGAGATTCATTGTTACTTATTCATACATGCACATGTAACAGCAATATCATTCCCCACTATTTCTCCTTTCTCTCCCCTCCTCTCTCTGAGGTCCCTTTCCTGTACTTTATTAGTTTCCTTTATATTTTCATGAGAACCCTCCCACCACCTCCCCCAAATCATACTTCTTTTCCTTTTCCCTCTCTGGCTTCCACATACAAGATAAAACATTGACTTGACTTTCTGAATCGGACTTATTTCACTTAACATAATGCTCTTAAGTGCCATCCATTTTCCTGCAAATGACATTTTCATTCTTTTTTATAACTCCATTGTGTATACATACCACATTTTCTTTATCCATTCATCTGCTGACGGATAACTAGGCTGTTTCCATTCTCTCCTTTAAAAGAGGCAATGGAAGTGTAAAATTAACACTTAGATATAGCTAAGCCTATGTACTGAAGTTAAGATATAGGGTTAGCACAGGAGTAATTATAAAGAGATAACTATCTCAACAGATGTGCAAATCTTGAACCTATGAAGACATGAGGAAACAGTCCAAGAAGATACCCTCTAGAACTTACAACCACCCAATAAAGAAACCCCCAGATATGAGGATAAAATTACAGAGAAAGACTACAAAAACTTGATTATTAAAATGATAACAAGCTAAAAGAAGGTCTCAGGAAAAAACTGAGAGAAAATATAAGAGATAAAAAACCATTTCAATAAAAAAAGATAGAGATTCTAAAAAGAAACCAAGCAAAACTCTTGGAAATGAAAGACACAATAAAACAAATAAAAATTAATTTGAAAGTCTCACCAACAGTCTAGATTATGTAGAAAACAGAATTTCAGACTTCACAGACAGGGTAAATGAACTTGAACACTCAGTAAATAATAAAGAAAAAGTAAATAAAAGACCATTATTGGAATATACAAGAACTCTGGGACAACATTGAGACCAAACTTATAAGTGATTGGAATCAAAGAAGGCATAGAGATACAGGATAATGATATTAATGATCTTTTCAGTGAAATAATAGAAATTTTTTTCAAACCTTAGAATGATATGGATATTCACATACAAAATTCATAAAGAATCCCAAATAAAAAGATCATAAAAGAACTTCTCCAAGACACATCATAATCAAAATACTAATACAGTTAACAAAACTAGACTAGTAAAAGACTCAAGAATAAACATCAGGTCACATTTAGGGATGAACCAATAAGAATCATTTCTAACTTCTCAGATTTAAAATATAGGAGGGCTTAGAATGAAATAATTCAAACTCTGAAATAAAATAGTTGCCAACCAAAATTTTTAGGTCCAGGAAAGCTATCCTTTAGAACCAAAGAATAAATAAAAATTTTCCAAGATAAGAGCAAAATAAAAGAATATATTAACATTAAGCCATCATTACAGAAAAATATCAAATGAAATAATACACACAGAACTTGAAAACAAACCCTGGAACTTACAAAAGGATGATGCTTATTGGAAGAGTAGTTAAGTAGTTAATTAAATAAAAATTAAGATTAAATTAAATATAAAAAACAACCAAAATAGCAGGAAATAATAAGCCTTTCTTATTTTAATTGGAGTAATGACTCCAATTATAAATTATCTCAACTCTCCAATTAAAAGACATAGACTCGTAGAGTGGATTAAAAACCAAGATCCAATAATATGTTCCTTGAAAGATACTCATAGGCAAAGACATCCACAGGTAGAAAGTAAAAGAATGGAAAAAGATATTCCATGCAAATTGAGTCTGAAAACAAGTGGCAGTAGCTATTCTAACATCCACAAAAGCAGATTTCAAGCAAAAATAATCAGAAGAGACAAAGAATGTCACTTCATACAAGTAAAAGAAACAATTTAAAAATAGCAAACATTTATGCCTAAATGTTGGTGCACCTGGTTACATAAAACAAACACAGGACATATAGATTCAGATAGATTCCAATACAATACAGTGTGATTTCAATCTCTCTCTCTCATCAATATAAAGGTCATCTACATAAAAACAATAAAGATACTTGCTACCTAAAAATTACTATAAGATGAACCTGAGACCTATTTCATCCTAAACCAGCTGAATTCACCTTCTTCTCAGCTGCTCATTGAATATTTTTCAAAACAGACCACATTTTAACATGTCTTACCAAATTAAAAAAAAATCAATATAACCTAAAAATAAATATAACCAAGTAGGGAAAACTGAAGAAAATAATTAAAGAACTTAGAAGATGGAAACACCACCAGTGTTCTTCACTAGGCAAAATTAATTAATTTTGTCAAAATGGTCATATTACCCAAAGAGATATACAGAGTCAATGCAATGATCATCAAAATATCAATGACTTTCCTCACAGAACTTGCAAAAACAGTACTAAATTTCATATGGAAGAATAAAGACCAATAATAGCCAAAGCAATTCTGAGTAATAAAAGCAATGCTTGAGGCATAACAATACCTGATCTCAAACTATAGTACAGAGATATAATAACAAAAATAGCATAGTATTGGCATAAAAAGAGACATGAAGATCAGTGGAATAGAAGACTCAGACAAATCCACATAGATACAGTCATTTGATCCTTGACAAATATCTGATAATAATGGAATAAAATTAGAAATCTTCAGCAAGAAAAAGTATAAGCAGCACACAAACACATAAAGATTGAAAAATACATTTTAGATCATTAAAGAAATGAGGGGAGAAATTTTAAAATTCTTACAATTAAATGAGAATAGTGGCCCAATGTACCCAAATCTCTGGAACACTATGAAGGCAGTTCTAAAGGGAAAGTTTATAGCAATAAGTGCCTACACAAAAAAAGAAAGAAAACAAAAAGAAAGAAATCTAATAAACTGTTTAGTGGTACATCTCAAGGCCCTAAAACAGTAGGAACAAATTAATTCCAAAACCAATAGAACACAGGAAATAATTAAGATCAGAGCTGAAATTAAAAAATACAAAAAACCAATGTAAAAAAAAGAGCTGGTTCTTTAAAAAATAAACAAGATTGACAAACCCTTAGCCAAACTAACTGAGAAAGAGAGAAGACTGAAATCAACAAAATTAAAGATGAAGGAAAGAGATATCAGACATTTTTGAAATTTCTGAAATCCAAAAGATCATATTTATATTCCAATAAAGTGGAAAATCTAGAAGATACCAACAAATTTCTAGACAAATGTGACTTACCCAAATTGAACCAAGAGGATATAAGAAAACCTAAACAGATCAATATCAACAATGACATTGAAGTAGTAATAAAAAGCCTTCCAACAAAAACAGCCCAGAACCAGATGAATTCTCAGCTGAATTCTACCAGTCCTTTAAATAATACTTAATACCAATGCTCCTCAAATTATTTCATGAAATAGAAAAAAGTAGGGAACACTCCTAAATTCATTTTAGGAAGCCAACATCACCAGATACCATAAGCAGATAAGAACACATCAAGGAAAGAAAACAATGTCCCTGATGAACATAAATGCAAAAAAATAGTTTGAAAGCAATCTGCATTCAAAACCACACTAAGAAATTTATACACCATGATCAAGAATACAAATATACAAATAATATTTGTTCATGAGGTTGTAAAGGGGAGAAGGTACACTTAAATATTATTGGTAGAACTGCAAATTAGTACAACCTTGGAAAGCAGTATAGAAATCTCAAAAGACTAGAAATAGAATCACTGTATGAGTCACATATCCCCACCTCTTGGTATTTATCCAAATGAACTAAAAGCAGCATATTGTAGTGATATATGCATACCAGTATTAATAGCAGCACAATTCACAATAGTCAAATTATGGAGTTAGCCTAGGTGTCTGTCAACAAATGAATGGATAAAGAATATATGGTATATGGGCACAATGGAGTTTTACTCAGCTGTAAAGAAGAATGAAAGTATGTCAATTGTTGTAACTGGATATAACTGGAGTATGTCATACTAAGTAATAGAAAACAGACTCAGAAAGTCAAGGGTTGTGTGTTTTCTCACTTGAAACTAGAGAGAAAAAAAGGGAATAAAAAAAGACTCTCACAAAAATAGAAGAGAAACCAACAGAGTAAAGGATAGGGGTTGAGACTGAGGAAATAGTGAAGGGCATAGGGAAGTACAAGGGGGTGAAATCTACTAAATTATGCTATGTGTCCATGCATACATATGTATAATATGTACATATATGTACAATATTACAAATGAATCATACTTTAATATATAATTACATATAATAAACTAACTTAAAAATAATATTAATTGAAGCCAGACCACTAGAATAGAGCAAGGGGCTGGGGGAGGGAGACAGAAGGAAAAGGGCACATACTAGCGAATGAGATTGATCAAATTATGTTATGTGCCTACATGAATATGGCATAATGAACCAAATCATTATGTATAATTATAATGCACCAACTTAAGATATTGTAAATTACTAAGTATTACATGGATTAACTTCATATATGCTAAAATGAATAACTTAAATGAGTTATATCATTTTAAAATTGAATTTAATAGTATTATAGAATGATTCTTCTTTAATAAAATATTTTAAATGAAAAGGACATGATGACTAAAATTTTTCCATATTTTATAAAAAACCTAAATGTTCAAAAAGTTCAACAAACTCTAAATAGAATAAATACAGAGAGCCCTGTCCATACACATCATAATCAAAATGTTGGAAGACAAAGAGAACACACTGAAAGCAACAAGAGAGAAATGACTGATCACATACTAATGAATTGAATTACAGTTAACAGTTGAGTTTTCATTAGAAACAATGGATATGAGAAGGCATTGGTATAATATGTTTAAAGTGCTGAAATAAAACAGTCAACTAAATATTTAATTTACAATAAATTTATCTTTCAAAAATGAAGGTGATCTAGAGACATTTCAAGAAAAACAAAAACTGAGATAATTGGTTACAAGCAAAGCTGATATAGAAGAAATCTTAAAGAAAGCTTTTCAAACTATAAATACATGACAACACAATAATTAAAATCCATATGAAGAAATAAATCATGCTGGTAAATGTATTGTGTAGGAAATTATAAGAGAGTATAGTTGCATATGTCTTTCCTCTGATATAAAAGTAATGGTTTGAAACAATATGTATATAATTAAACTGTTGTGACTATAACATATAGAAATGTAACACATTTGACAATAAGAGCATAAAGGAGTTGGTTGAGGACAAGTTTGTTGGAGTAATGCAAGGACATCAGATAGAGACATGAATCCATTGAAGATAACCAGTAATAGTAAATAATAATAAGGTCATGACAACAAATTACAAATATATGTTTGCACTCCTTTCTTCTCATCTCTTTAAAAGATATCAAATATTATAAAGCAATAATTATAACAATGTGGCACAGAGTATTTAGCATAGAAACATAATTAGGATAAAGTGGATTGCACAAGAATGGGAAAGGAATAGAGTTATATAGTAGTAACATTTGTACATCAATTGAAATTAAGTTGGCCTAAATTTTAAGACATTGAGTAGATATCTATATCTACATCTATATCTATATATTGCAAGTCTAAGAGCAACACTGAAAAAAGTTCAGTAAAAAACAATATAATATAGTGTTACTACACTATATTCTTTCACTTCAGAAATTTTTAGAAATAAATATTACTTTAGAAATTTTTCTTTTAATTCCACAAAACAAAATCTGTAAGAGAGTGACAGAGGAACAAGAAGGACACATGACATGTAGAGTATAGATAGTAAATAGCAGATGTAAATACAATTATGTCAGCATCAACAGTAAACAAAACTGAATCAAAGACAGTGGGCATCTTCTCCCTTTCTTCACATGGTCTTTCCCCATACATATCTCTTTGTCACAATCTCCCCTTTATATGAGGTACCAGACCTATGGGATTAGGGGCCACCCTAATGATGTCTTTCAATTTGATTATTCCTATAAATGTCCCAGTTCCAAAAAGAAAAAAGATCACATTTTAAGGGACTATGGATTAAAAATTCAACATATTTGGGGGTTGGAGGAGACAATTCAACCAACAACTGGTGCCTTTCATTATTTTACTCTCTAAATATCACAATGAAATGGGAAAATCATTTGAATTCAGGGCAAAATAGGTAATTGTGGTATGAGAAAAGAATACAGAGATCTGAGATGTCTGCATAAGAACAGCAATTTCCTCTTCTGACTCTTTCACCATTTCCCTTCTTTCCACAAAATACTCTGCTTGAGACACCACAAAACCAAGAAAGTCCAGGGTAGATGAGAGTCCCTGCCCAATGCAGAACTTAGGGCACTTCTCTTGAGTCATCTTGGTAAAGGCTGGCCCTAATTCTATTTGTATATGGCTCAACCTCAAACACCAGCTATAGATGAGTACTTTAATTTAGGCCAGTGAGTGGCATTTGTGGTCATCCTCCCCTGGAGAAACCTGAAACTGCAGTTTCTGGCAAACAGACAGCTACAAGTATGTCTTTACTTAAAGGTTTCCTTAGGAAGAGTGAATGAGTTCTTTCATAGGAGAAAGTACATTTAAAAGTTCTAGGCAATCCTAATACATAAAGAAAACCAAAGTTATATGTCATACCATTAGTTTATGAATACGTCTCTCTATTGTGGCAATCTCTTAGACACACAAACATAGAGAATTAAAATGTTTTTCCTTGGACAAAGTACCCATCACTGTGAAAGGAAAATTGCAAAATCCTGGTGCTATTAATGATAAACGGCCTCCTTCTCTATAAATGAGCTGAGAAATTCAGGGTAAAAGCTGCAAATTCATGCAATGAATTCAGACAGATTTAAATTTCAGAGCTGCCCTGGTGGTCAACATATGAGCTGTCTGTATTCAGGGTAAAGTCTTTTTTTCCTTCTTATTTTTGGCAAGAATACTGACTGTTGAATTATTTGCCTTGCATATTTTTAATACTTGAACCAGTTTATATAGAATATCTTTAAACAGATATGCATTTATTTATCTTCAGAGTATGAAGTACTCACTTGACTGGATAAAAGTAAGGAATAGCTTCATTTTCAACCCCTCCCAGTTGTTAGTGAAGATTATGAAGATTTTCTTTATCCTGTTTTCACTTCATTGGTAGAATAAGGAAATGTATACAAACCTCTCCCAAACGAACCTCTCAATGTGAATGTTTCTGGAATCTGCTTTGCTGTACAGAATCCAAACTACAAAATCAGTTCCCCAGAAGGTGTACCTTTTATATGTTATTCAGCACACGGTGGGCATGACTAAAAAGAACACAGAATTTGGATTTACGGAGGCTCAGATTCAAAAGTCTTCATTTATCAGCTGTACCCTTGAACAAATTCCTTCACCTGTCTGATCCAGTTTATTCATTTCTACAATGAGGTGACTGCCATTCAGCTTTGGGGAATAACAACTACAAAACCCTAAGAGCAAAGGCTGTGGTGAGAAAGGAGAGAAAATGCTATTCCTAAGACAAGACATTTGGAGAATAGGTAGTATGGGCATTCTGCTGCTCTGAGGGAAATTTTGTCTAAGAGGTAAAATGGTCAGTCTTCAAAGCTAGAGGAAGGAAACTACCATTTACTGAGCATCTCTGTGTACCAGAAGTATGGTTGGCATACTTGCATAACAGATCTCATTTGATTCTCATGTGAACCCTACAGTAGGGATACCATTTTCTTCACTGTTTAGAGACTGAAAAAGTTAAATAATCCAAAGTCATAGAATTTATAAGATGTGGAGTCAGGAATTAAAACTCCATCTGTCTAACTCCAAAGCCTGTGGCTTTCTTAATACCACACTGTATTAAGTGATAATAACAATAAAAAATAAAATCTTGACCCTCCAGTGTTCAAAGGGAGGCTAGACCTGTGTTCCTAAAACCTGATTTCAGTGGGTCAATCTTCTTCCAACCAGATCCTGCTCTTCTCCCATATTTGCCTTACTTGCACATCTGGCTTCTACTTATCAAGTGACCCCAACCTTGTGCTTCTCTGTCTTCCCAACTTGATCCCTGCCCTCCAATCTCCTGTCTGCAGTTTTGAGTCATTCTTTTGCCTTCACAGTGTCACCATTCCCACTTGAACTCTTCTCCTGTCAAGTCTTGATTCTCTCAAGTTACCTTTGGAAAATAAAGACAGTGAGAGAAGGTTTTGATCCAGAGAAAGGGTTTTCCATCTGGCTCACTCCTATTCCTCTTTGAGATCATAGCATCTTCAGGAGTTCTTATTTGAGCATCCAGGCTGGCTTAGTGACCTCCTTACATGTTCCTCCATCCTCCAGGCCTGTCCCTATCATGGCTCTTAGCAAACTCTGTTAGATTCCAATCATTGACTTGACTGTCCCCTCCTCCAGAGTATAAGTGCTTAAGGGAGAGTACTATTGCTGACTCCCTAGCATTTCATGCTGCACTTCACACACACACCAAATAACAGGGACTTGTTGAATAAACAACTTGCTTTTGCACAGCATTGAATGAACCTGTTGCTTGGTACTGAATGCTCACTTAACTGCATGGGTGTCACTTAGACACCATCACACCAATGAACAGTTACACAATTAAGCTTAAGAAACAATACAATTATACCCATAAGGATTTATTCCCACAGTTCCCTAACCTGGGAACAAGTGAAATTATTTTAAAATGAATTTTGGCTTCCTGGCATGGTGGCACATGCCTGCAATCCTAGCAATTTTGGAGGCTGAGGCAGGAGGATCTCAATTTCAAAGCCAGCCTTAGCATCTGTGGTAGGCTCTAGATAACTTAGCAAGACCCTGTCTCAAAATAAAAAATAAAAAAGGGCTGGGTATGTAGTTCAGTGGTTAAATGCCCCTGGGTTCAATCCCTCACACTGAAAACAAAGGAAGAAGAAATAAAAAGACACATATGATCATATTTTATATAAAGATAATTAAAACATGAAAAGTATTTCATAAATGGGAACACTTCAGATGTTAAAAGCTGAATTCAAAGCTTTCATCCAAAATCGATTATATTCTAGACTTTTTGTATATGCAAACATCTGGTTTGATTATGATAGTATTCTTAGTTTAATTTGCAGAAAATGTCCAATTTGTTATCATCTTACTTCCTTCCCTTTAGCATCTTAATCATTTTTTTTACCATTACCTATCTTAGATATTCTCCAAGCAATAGATGCAACATTATCCAAAGTTTATTCAAACTTATCTGAACCTTTCAGGGCTAGAAATTAGGTGGGAACTGTTTTCTTCATGATATTTCCAGTGCTTTTTGGCTTTGAAGAGTTGGAAATGCAACAAGAATAGCTTTTCTTGCGGTATTTTGGTTTCTACTCCCAACCAAAACCAGGAAGTGCAGAGATGCACAAAAATTAAAAGAAAGGGGAAAAGTTAACTCAACTTTTTGAACTTCAAACATGATTTAGGTTCAATTTCAGTTTAAGGCAAAGGTTCAACTAAGATCTTGTTTTATCCAAACCACTTGGCCTTTCCATTGAAATGACTGGTAGGTTTACATATGGAATTCTTTTTTAATGTAAGGAGAAAAGGAATTATTGGTTTGTAAAGTCATTATGTCAACAGGATGTTCTATAGCATTACTGTTGTGATTAGAGTTCACAGGACAGTGACTGTAGAAAAAGTGAAGCAGACTGATGACTTAAAAGCACTATATTTTTCAGTACAAAATACAAAGATATTTGATTGGATAGCTGTATATCCTAATATCTAATATATATTATGCTATATATAGATATATAGATATAGATATGATTCTCATGAGTTTGATCCTGAGTTTGCCAATTTGTTCTTTGGGAAAATCAAGTTAAAAGAAAGATTACTCTGCTACCAATATTGTTAAGAGCCAAAAATTTGCTCCTTCATTGATCTGATTGGTTAGTGAGTCAATCAGGAAGATCAGGAAAATTTTACCTATATCATGAAAGGCAAATGAGATTTAAAAAGCAACTTATCAAACCATTAGGATAATGAATATTCAAATTATTAAAATTCTATTATAAGTTTTGAGACAAAAGTTTTGCTGAGCACCATATTTTATCCATACACAGTCAAGATCAGAAGAAGAGTAGGAATTTATGAGTGGTAGAAAAACCAAGCTTTATATAAACTATGAGTGGATGCAAATAAGACTCCAATACTCAGGGATAATTGGTAATCTGAGAAGAATCTTCAGGTTAGATTTATTAGCTGTTCTATTACTGGAGAGCAACTTAACTACAGGAACCTATTTGCCTAACAAATGCCAAAGGAAATAAGTGGAGCTATTTTTCTCTCAGTCTGTGTCTACATGAAAAAGAAGTTAGCCAAACAACAAGCAAAGCGAATCCATTCAGTTAAAGAATGTTCATCAAACCTGTAGATTGGTATTGAATGCTCAATTTTCAACCAGTTGCTTGGTTGTCCACTTAGACACCATCACACACACAAAAAAAAATCTACACATAATTAAGTTTTAATATAAGAAATAAAACATTTGAAATCTTAAATTTGAATCTTACTTGAGTTTTAATACCTTAGTAAAAGGATGCAAATAAGAATGATTGCCTCAGTTATCCAACAAATAATTAGCTTCTCAGTATAAAAGCCCACCAAATTTATTTTGTTCTTTACATTTATGATACTTCAACCTTGGTTATAGTCCCAAAATACTGAAGTGATGGATGTTTAAGTATGTTTTGGCATTAATATTTTAGTTTTTATGTCTTATAATGGGGGAATCTCTTTGCACACTATTTTGTAACACATGCTACTAAGTTGTTTGAAATACTATACTTTTCAGGATAATATACAAAAATATTTTATTAGACAGCTAGGGAGTTTATTTTTTATCAACAATTGCCAACATTTTCAGGGTAGCTGCTGATTAAAATGTTATGTTTTGAGATATTTCTTAAGATTTAACATGTGAGAATATTTCAATAATCTTTGAGGTACTAAAAATCTATGATGGATGTTAGCATCTATGATCGTGTTTTTGAATGTATTATAATACATTGTAATAATATACTAAGTTAGGTTTGGGAAAACCCAGGGCAGTTCCATACTGAAGAACAATAAGGGGTATAATTTTCTAGGGAGGGGGGAATGTTGGTATTAGTAAACAGAAATATCAGCCAGTCATCTTTGGTTACTATACCAAGATAAAGGACTCTAGTATGTGTTGGGGTTATCTCAGAAATGTATGGTATCTTTGTATCACATAAAACACAGAGGAAGGATTAAGTAGGCAGAGAAAGTTCCTAAAGACTGCTGAGCAGTAGATGAGTTGGATGTAGACTCTTTTTCATGAAGGCCTTAGCTCCATTCTGTACACTGTACCTCTGAATTAGCTTTACAACTTCTCTGCCTCTGTGTGGAAATGGAAAGTAGACCTTTTGCAGAACTGCCTTAAGTGCCAGGTTAAAAAGATGCCAGACTTTTCAAGGAAAGTGGATTTCCCTTGTGTGTTCTGGCTTACAAAATCCGTCTCTTTCATTTTAGGAATAAAATTGTCACACCTTCTAAATAGCAGAATAGGCCAAACTCAACAATCAAGTTTTGTTTTTATATGAATGATCCTGACCAGTCCCTTGAGAAAGGGAGTTGGGGGTGGAGAATATAAATGTATAAAGAACAAAAAGATTGGCTCATCTTATTTCAGTGAGCTGTTCATCTGTCCACTGGCTGCCTTTATTGTGAAAATATATGTATATTTTTTTAAATTTAGGACACCATGTACTGGTGGAGTAACAGAATCTTAAGTCTCTTGTTCAAAATGGAAAGTAGATAGGAAACAACAAAGGGAATGAATGCTTCTATCCATGTATGATTAAAACTAACCAGATATGAAACGTTAGGGGTGAAGAACATTTGAGTCTCTTAAAAAATTGACTTCTTTGGGGAACTTGGCTGTAATATTACTCAGTAATATTGATAAGTTTATGAAACTGACAACTTCCTTCTTAAAAAAATCAAACAAATATGAAGTCCTCTCTACAAAAATTAAATAGTATCAATATCTGACGCTTCACATTGTAATTACCTAAATCATCCTCATTCAAATGTGTATGTATGTATGTATGTGTGTCTGTTTAGATATATCTTTGTGTAGTGGTGTGGTGTGTGTTTGTGTATGTATGCAGGAAGATTATCAGAATTGATCCATAGTAGTTTCTAACTATTTATTCCTGCACTTAAAAAATGGAAGGTGTCAAAATGAAATAAGTTAATAAAGAGAGAAACTTGAGAATTATATGAAACCAAATAAGTAATCACAACTTGAAATAGTTTTCAATATTTAGTTTATCTTCTGCCAGATAAAATCAATGTTTTACATTTTTATTAAAAAAATTGGAATAGGAAGAATCAGATGATGATCTTTTTTTGTTGTTGTTAATAACTGTCCCACAGTCCCACAGTTATTCAGTGGTATTACGAGAACACAGAAGAAGAAATGTTTTCTAAGAGTACTGTGTTGAAAGATTGTAATGGAGTTTAATATAGTTCTGGAAGCTCAACTCCACTTTTTTGTCTGATGCATGTATATGCATAAGATTAGGTTACTGAGAAAGGAAGAAATACACTGCTCTTTTCATTGCTAAGACAAAGAATGAATTACAGCTAAAACAGAAGGTGGGAGTGAGGCGAGGGAGGGAGTGCAATTGGGAGAGCCAGGAAAGATAATTTAAGCCATTCTGGTACAGTATTTGATTTGCAGAGGCCGCCTTCTCTCCTGTGGGAAGAACCCTTTCTAGAAAGTTCAGTCACTCCAGAGCTCACTGAGGATTTCTCCCTTGAAGGCCCATGCATGTGGTATGAGGGCCCTTTTAAGACTTATTTGTTGAGCTATCTGCACATCACCAAAATTGTAAGCGTCTCAAAAACTGCATGAACTAAATATTTGTGTTCTCATTTTTTTTATTATATATAATTTCATTAAATCAAGAAATACTGTTTATAAGATAATTAGGATGCTTTTAAAGTAATGTGGCTCTAAGATAGAACATAACTCAATAGAAAGAGTTTCATGCATGCTAGGCAGGTACTCCACCACTGAGCTATACCCTCAGCACCCAGAACAACTTCTTTTTTATTTGGGGGAGCAAGTTCCTGGAAGACAAAGAGAACCTGTCACAAAAAAGAAAGTTTTGTTGCCAATGAACTTTTCCTACCACTGACAGCTTAACATTTTCCCCATACTTGACTATTTTTCTAATATAGCAGGTTGAAGTTATTTAAAAATATGAGTTTTTATAAAATGTATCAATATTTGGAAGATCTATATAGCTCAGTCTTTTCCAAATGTCCAGTAATACTGATACAAAATCATAAGTGTGTAAAAAAAGTACAAGATTATTTGACAGAGTATGAAAGTTAAATGATTTGGTTCCAGATTCTACATTGTGACTAACCTTTAAGAAAATATCATTCGATTAATATAGTATCTAATTATATCCATAATCAACACAAGCTGAAAAGCTTATAATTGCTCCCCACTTTTCAAATTTCATATAATTCAACCCATAAAAGCACAACACATTGAATGCAGATGCCAATATGAGAATCTAGGTGTCTTCTATCAAGTCAGAATTTTAAAAGCTTTGTCACACAGTAAAACAATGCCAAACTTCACACTGCTGTTTTTTGTTTTGAAAAAAATTGCTTTTTATTCTAAGACATGTTATATTAATATGTAATGGGCTTGTTTTATTTTAAATGTATTAATAAATGAATGGATTAAACTTTCTCAATTTTAGTTTCCAATGTGTTAAGTAATCATTGATATAACCCACATAAATAAAAAATATCTGGGGTCCTCAAAAATTTTAAGAGTGTAAACAGGTACTGAAAGCAAGAGATTGAGAACTCTTGCTTAGAGAAACAAGGAGACAGTTTCAACTTCTCATGAAACCAGCAAATTGGAAATTATTAGATTATAGGTTATTGTTCAAAAATAGTAAACACCTAGAAGAGTTGTAAAGGGACAATAAGAATGTAATTTCAATGTATCGAATGCTATTCACTATCTCATCTCATTTTGAATTCAAGATCTTATTACAAATATTTTAAAATACCTAATACACATGACATAAGAAACCCATATTTAAACAAAAGTAATAAGGTATTCCAGGAGACTTCATGAACCCTTACCTCTCTACTCTTAATGAAAAGGGTTTAGAGATCAGCTCCCCATTTTTGTCATTTCACGAATTTTGTAAATACGTTTCTGACTTTCAACAATAATTTGTAAATTAGAAGACTTGAGCTATTGATTTTCAAGGAGTCAGTCTCCCTACCATAAATTACGCCACTTATTTGGACTTTCTCATTTCTTCCCTTCCTTTCTTCATTCCAAAACTATTTATTGAACAACTACTCTTAACTGAGCAACATGCTAAAAGTTATAGGGGCAGAAACCACAAGATTGCAAGACTGCATAATGGGTAGTAGAGAATACTCATGGAGATGACCTTGAAATCTTTCCTGGCCAGGAGTTGAACATAAATTCATTTTACTGTTATGTTCAAGTTTTCTAAAATGATTGCCCCACACTTGAAAGCTTCTGTCTGAAATGAGGGATCACCTCAGAGGGAGTAATTCATAAAGGACCACAGGGTTCCTTCCATGTCATTGACAAGTCTGCATGACTTCCCTCTTCTCTATCTGTATTTGGTCACCTACACAGTTCTTCACTCATATTGGAGGTAGTGAGGTATTTACCATGATTATAAAGAGGAAATACATGGATCTTATATTCACACCCCAAATTCCTTCTTATTTTAAATCAATACATAGCATTAGTGAGCTTAGTTAAAACAACTCAGAATTATTTGTTGGCAAAACTCATATCTGAGAAATGATGCCTGAAAGTCAAAATGCTGCAAAAGTCATAGGGCATTTCAATCATACTCTCCTTGGTATGGCACCAATAACAAATGCAGTTGGAATGCATTATCAAAGATCCCAGGTTCTCTGAAGAATTCCAGATCTAATTTCCAAACAGCTGGAAGGTCTAGAAATGTTTATGAATATTCTCTTGTGACACAGTAATTACCAACTAATTATGGACTAATTCCGTGGGGTCTTTTGTTTTTGTACTTGGAATATGCACATGCTAACTGCTGAATAATATTGTCAGCAATAAAATGTGTCTGAGGTGAGGTATTCCATATGCATTCCCTTTTCCCCAAAAAGATGGCTCATGAAAAGGAGAGGCAACTTTTTCTATTACAGTAGAATCCTGTGCATAATCTCTTTAATGCTCTTTCTCCATCTTCTACTTCTCTCTGACTATTTCATCCCATCAAATCCACCAAGAAATTTCAACCCTCTGGATAAAGCCAGCTTCAGGACCCCTACCTCCACTGTCACCACTGAGAAAAGTCATTATTCACCACAACCCAGAAGCAGCATTTGTATCCCAGAGAATACAGAGAAAAGGGCAAGAGTAAACCAGATTTGAGCTACATGCCACTCTGACTCTCAAGGATCTCCTACGAGTCAATCAAAAATCATCAATAGATGGAGAAAAATCAATAAGATTCTTCTTGAAATCTTGGCAGAAATATTATTAATTCTGTCTCTTATCATTCTTTCTGAAGGTGACTTGGTTGATGGACAATACTCGCCCTTTGAAACATACAAAAGGGGAGACAGGTTCAATATGTACACAACCAGATGATATGTTATGGGGCAAGGAAGTGCCTCAAGAGACAAACACCATGTTAAAGAGGTTCATGACAGAACAGATGTTATAAAGGTTATCTTTACACAACTCTTCAACTATGAGTGTCTTCGAAGAGTTTCCATCTGTCATAAACACACACGTAGTACTTTCTGTCTCTCCATAAAATACTTCAATCAAGGTCGGGCTCTGCAGGTTGGTAAATGTGGTAGAATCCCCCCATCTCCCACCATTGTCAACACTCAGAAAATGTGTGGCAAGCCTAAGTCAAATACAATACATGTTAACACAATGCTGCAGAACCTTTATCCTCTCCTGGAGTCAAAACAGTTGTCTTCCATAGAATGTAGAGGAAAAAATGGTAAATCTATATTGCTCCATAAATAGTACAGCACAAAGTCAGTTGCAATTCTGTGCAATTTTCTGTAATCATGTATACTTAAGTGAAATTTACATTATCATTATGAACTGCACTATGGAAATGATTCTTTTAGCCTACAGCTATTAGAACCACCCTAGTGCCAGGACTAAGCTGTCAGCACCAGGGGAAGCAATTTCATCAGGTTTCTTTTTACTTGGACACACGGCTCCTATTAGTGCTTATGCCTCCTATTTTAATTTTTTTTCCAATTCGTGCAGTTTGCCTCTTTGAGTGGAAATGAAAACAATTTCAAGAATGAAAAGTTTTAGCTTGTTGCTAAAAATATCCCCAATCATCAGCAGGGGAGGCAATTCCTCAGCCACTTGCAACAAAGATGACCTCTTTGCCAGGCTTGGCCTACAGCAGGAGGTATCTGCTCAGAAGCTCCTTTTACATGGGCTCAAAAATAAACAACCAATTCCTCTGACTGACCCCCCCTCCTTGAATGGAGGCAGGGAACATTCTGTACAAGGAAACTTGTTTCCCAACAAGCTAGGGGCCAGTCCTAACCAAGTCAATGAAAGCATATGATGTACGTTAAACATCAATAGCATTAATTATAGATTCCCAAGTGGCCCAATTGTAGTGTCTTTCAGCTCAAAAGACTCAAGACATCAAGGTTATTCATATTACATAGGAAGGACAGTGCATCATATTACATTTAAAAAAATAAATCAAAGACTTTTTTTTTTTTTCACATTAGCCTCTACCTTGAATATACCTCTCTCCCAAGATCACAGGAATATATTTCCAAGTAAGCAAAACCTTGGGAAATGAATACCAAGTCCAGGAATAGTCACACAAAAAATTCCCTCCTATCTTTAAGGCTAATGGTGAAACTTACATGACTAAAGGAGCACTCTGAAAAATTGAAACCATATGGTGCCCTTACCCCAGGAACCATTAGTAAATGAGAAGAAACATGCAAAATTTACTCTCACAAATAGAGAAAATAAGGCAAAACACTATAAGATACTGATTTTTAAAAAGGTTAGAATTAGGACCTATGGATCTTCTTAATTTCTTGAAACTGGTAGTTAAATTGACTTCCAACAGTAAAGGTACAGAATTCACAAAATTTCAAGACATATATTTAGATGTGCAAAATCATACTATTTTCCTTCAGAAAAGTATTGACAACAGGAGCCACAAACATGATAGCCAGAGAGGGCAGGGACTTTACAACAATTCTATCTTCCTTATCCCTACTTGCCCAACTTCACATACCAGGTATGTGATGAGCCAGATAGCATGAGATCAAGCAGGTGATCAGCACATGATCAGCTTATGATCAACATTCTGATTGGACAGGGGGCACATGATCATAGTGTGTCACACTCTGATTGGATGCAGAAACTCCCCTCAACCCTCTCCTTGGACTCCTCCTGTGCAAACTCTGCTTCCTTGTTGTTTCAGAAAATAAACTGCTACTTTGTTCACCCTCCACTGACCTTGAGTCTCAGCTTTCATATCCATGAGACAAAAAAAAAACTACTTCTCACTATGTCTCACTATGATACATACTTTGAATCCTTATTGTGTCTGGTGTTAGGAAATACAATATTGATCAACTTCAGGTAAATTCAGTAATATAGATACATCATTAGTAAATTCCAAATTCCTTCCATGTCTCTTCTCCCCAGGATGGTACTTGAGTTCTGTGAGGTATGCCAGGTTGTGTCCATGGAGTGTGAGTAGGCAAAGAAAGGCATCCAACATCAGCTTGTAAGTACCCTGTCGAATCTAGTTCTTTACTATTATCTTCCTCTATGTTAGCATACATTGAGATGTCTGGATTCCCATTTGATAAGGGAGAATATTATTGTCATTGTGAGACACTCAGTTCTTCCACTTCCCAGTATTATAGCTAATCATTTACACAATAAAGCATCTGGCTGAATCCACATCTGTGGGAGAAGTTTCAGGCACTCTGGGAAGATACCTAAGGTTTATCTCCCTTAGACATACCATGCAGCTTATAATATCCCCAATCCAGTTGTGCTAGGGCAGTGGGATAGGATCCTTGGAGAACTGAGATGGCATTTAAGACATAAGGCTTACCAAAAATTGCTTACGGGGAAGATCTAGTGGTGATGGGCTGGACAAATAGCACCTACGCACCTCATGGTGCTTCACCAAAAAGTCTAGCAGTGATACGCTGGACAAGTAGCAATCTGTTCTTCATGGTACCTCTGATGTCTCACCTAAAAGTAGTACCTCCATTCCTCATAATGCTTGGTCCAGTGGTAGCTAGATGAAAATTTATTGTCTCCACAGTGCTCTGTTCCTCACCACTTACTATGGGGAGGAGGTTTTTTAGGTTAGACTTGCTTTGTCCTATCATATGACCAGCACTCAAAGGAATGTGCATATGAGCACAAAAGCAGTTTCTAAGCAGGTTTTACAGATAATACTAGCTGAACTAGTTTCCAGTATATAAGAAAACAGCATTTTTAAGACAATACATATCTGGACATTCTGCTCTGGGACCACTGCCATCGTTCCCTTGACTTTAGTAGGTTATTGGAAACAGAAAGGGTTACTTCAGGGACATTTCACTGTCCTATTTTTTCAAGGATGGTGCATCTATTTCTCTTTTTTTTCCATTTTCTTTTTTTAAATTGGTTCTTTTTAGTTATACATGACAGCAGAATTCATTTTTATGTATTTGTACAAGCATGGAATATATTTATTCTAGTTAGGACCCCATTCTTATGGATGTACATAATGGTGGGATTCACTAAGGTATATTCATACAAGTACATAGAAAAATCATTTCAGATTCATTCTACTGTCTTTTCTTTTCCTACTCCCCTCTCCCTTCCCTTCATTCCCCTTTGTCTAATCTACTGATATCTATTCTTCCCCTCCCCCCCCTTATTATGCATTAGCTTCCACATATCAGTAAAAACATTCAACCTTTGATTTTAGGGGCTGGCTTATTTCACTTTGCATGTGTGTCTCCAGATCCATCTATTTACTTGCAAATGTCATAAAGTCATTCTTTTTTATGGCTGAGTAATACTTCATTGTGTACAATTTCTTTATCCATTCATCTGTTGAAGGGCACCTAGGTTGGTTTCATAGCTTAATTATTATATATTGAGCTGCTATAAACATTGACACACCTATTTCAATTCCTCTCTACTAGACCACAATGGAGTAGAGAATCTTGCAGTTGGTGTACCCTCCAACCTTAGAGGTTACTCTGGAAAGGTACAGCATTGCAGGATGAAGGTTTGGTTCAGAAACCTGCAGAAGGAACTTATTCTCTTTCTTCTCGTCCAGCTTTTTCCCCTTTCCCAAACTTACAGAATCTTGTTTATAATCTGGGAAGTTAGAATCCCTTCCCTTTGACGAGGAGAACTAGCTCTGCCCAAACACATATTCTCAGATATGCAAATTTATATTTCAAAATATTGTCCTGCCACACCAAAAAAGTTTGGATGTCACTAAATAAAGTGAGTATTTACTATTCCCACTTTCCTCAAAAAACTAATGTCATAAAGCCTTATGGAAAAGTAAGAAGACAAAACACTAGAACGGAAATTTTAAAATTAAGAATTTAGAGACTTATTTTGATTTGGGAGGTATCCTCTAAATTATTTTGTATTTTCTTTTCTTCATTTTATCTTTTTTCCTTTCTTCTTTTCTTTTTTAACAAATGGTATTAGAAGTGAGGATTGTCTTTTTGACAGTGACAGGTTATGGTTACAGTAGAGCACTGATCTGCCTGCTTCTGCTCTTGACTCACCACTGCTCTCTCTTTTCCTGAGGAGCAAGTTGGTCAGGAAGTCATGACATAGCCCTGGCATTTAAAGATACCAGAAAGACACCTGTGCAACCAGAGGTGGTGACTCATTGATTTAAAATTACCCTCACCAGACAAAACATGAAATCAACCAAGAAAGTGTATGCTGGCTTGATCACAGGTACAAAGGAAAAGACTCTCAAAATGAAAAGACCTGTTTGCATGCCCTCCAAGACTTGGAGAATCATTACAAGAAAAACACCTTGTGGTAAAGCTTCCAAGACATGGAATTATTTTCAGATGAGAATCCACAAGCTCACTGACTTTTACAGTCCTTTTGAGATTGTTAAACTGATTACTTCCATTAGTATTGAGCCAGGAGTGGAGGATGAAATTACCATTACAGATGTGTACATCAACTGTTTGAATAAATCGATTATAGGTTTAAAAATAAAAGAAATGGGCATTGTATTTGTACAATGCATAGGTGCCATTCCCTGACCTCACAACTCATTTATCTGAGCTTTTTCAGATATTATGCTTTCATGCTTTACCTGTACCTGCTTTACTCTTTTTTTTTTCTTTTTTTTTTTTATTGTAAACAAATGGGATACATGCTGTTTCTCTGTTTGTACATGGCGTAAAGGCATACCATTTGTGTAATCATAAATTTATAGAGTAATGTTGTTTGATTCATTCTGTTATTTTTTCCCTTCCCCCCACCCCTACCACCCCTCTTTACCCTCTATACAGTACTTCCTTCCTCCATACTTGCCCCCCTCCCTAACCCTAACTCTAACCCTAATACTAACCCTTCCCTCCCCCCCATTATGTGTCATCCTCCACTTATTAGCGATATCATTCGTCCTTTGGCTTTTTGAGATTGGCTTATCTCACTTAGCATGATATTCTCCAATTTCATCCATTTGCCTGCAAATGCCATATTTTATCATTCTTTATGGCTGAGTAATATTCCACTGTGTATATATACCACAGTTTCTTTATCCACTCATCAATTGAAGGGCATCTAGGTTGGTTCCACAGTCTGGCTATTGTGAATTGAGCAGCTATGAACATTGATGTGGCTGTATCTCTGTAGTATGCTGATTTTAAGTCCTTTGGGTATAGGCCAAGGAGTGGGATAGCTGGGTCAAATGGAGGGTCCATTCCAAGTTTTCTAAGGAATCTCCACACTGCTTTCCAGAGTGGCTGCACTAATTTGCAGCCCCACCAGCAATGTATGAGTGTACCTTTCTCCCCACATCCTCGCCAACACCTGTTGTTGCTCGTATTCTTGATAATCGTCATTCTAATTGGGGTGAGATGGCATCTTAGGGTGGTTTTGATTTGCATTTCTCTTATTACTAGAGATGTTGAACATTTTTCCATATGTTTGTTGATTGCTTGTAGATCTTCTTCTGTGAAGTGTCTGTTCATTTCCTTAGCCCATTTGTCGACTGGATTATTTGAATTCTTGGAGTAGAGTTTTTTGAGTTCTTTATAGATTCTGGAGATTAGTGCTCTATCTGAAGTATGATTGGCAAAGATATTTTCCCACTCTGTAGGCTCTTTCTTCGCATTGCTGATAGTTTCCTTTGCTGAGAGAAAGCTTTTTAGTTTGAATCTATCCCAGTGGTTGATTCTAGCTTTTATTTCTTGTGCTATGGGAGTCCTGTTAAGGAAGTCTGATCCTAGACCAACAATGCTTTACTCTTATCTATTCCAATACTTCACAATCTTTTCCTTTCATAAAAGATAATACTACTTTCTTGGCCCTAAGAAATAAATGGTAAATGGGTGATTGCTGGTTCTCACCAGTCAAACTGAGCATGAATAATTGATATCTTAGACAAATCTCTAATCCTTCTTTGAAATACTCCTGGACCTCAGCAAACTAATTAAGAAGATCTGATCTGGTCAAATCCTCACTACTCATCAAAATCTTACTCCTCTTACATGTCCTCCACATATCCTTCATTAATTTTTGTCTATGATTGATTGAGTTTCCCATTTTATGATCTCTCAAAAAGTATCCCAAGGATTCTCTGTGACTCCTCATTTCACACTTTGTCCTATACTATCTTATATTATTCTGTTTCAAATGTGTGATTGTTCTTTTAACCATACTTTAATATACCTAAGGTTACAAATTCTGTTTTCTATGAATAGGACCACTTGTACATCACTTGAATTCAAGACTATAAATGTTGTATTGCTCAAAAATTATGAAGGAAAACAATAAGGCATAATTGAAAGAACATGGACAGAGTCATACAGACAAAAATGCAAGCCCTTCTATCATCATTTAATGACTGGATAAATTTGAGAAAGTCAATTTGTGAATGCTATGAGCATCAAAATAGATGATAGCATAAAAACACCAAGTAAGTTTTCAAAGCTGTCAGCTGAATGAATGAATGAATGAATGAAAATAGTTCTAGTACAGGGTGCAAAAGATAGCAGTGTGTGCCAGATGAGAAAGGAAGAAGAAATATGAAAGAGAGAATCTGCACAGAATCTGAAGAGACTAGAGGTAGGTGAGAAAATGGCTTAGTGTGAAAATGGCAAGTACTTCCAGATAACTGAACATTAGTTTTTAAAAATGGCACTCCTATTTCTGATCTGAAAAAATGAACTAAATACATGAAATAAAATTTTAAAACATTGTCTGGCCCATGAGTGACACCGACTCCTACCCCTAGGAAATGGCAAATTTATGAAGTGAATACTATTTTGTACGGGTTTAATTCCTTTGGTAAATTTACATGCCTGAGAGCAGGGAGAGAAAACTGTAACAATCCAGCAAACTCTCTGGGCTGCAGACACAGAGCTGAGGGTCTGAGAAAACTGTAACTGCTAGAGTTTTACAGGAGTGAGTCCTGGAGAACAAAACCTTGAATAAGAAATTCAAATATCTGTAGGGGATCCTGCTTAAATATTCAGCAGAGACCACTATACTTATGTAAGGCAAGAATCATCCAAGAAGAATTAGAACTCAACACTCAGCTAAGGCTGTGAATATTGCTTGTTCCCACAAACTGGATTGGAAAAACTTACAAACTCACAGGGCATTATTAGAATACTCCACAGAATCTTGCCTCAGGAGCGACTGGCATAGAATAATTTGCAGAGTGCTACATAATCTATGCCAAATTATTCTGTCCTTAATAAATCTTGAAATCAAACCCAAAGTATCAAAGAATTTTCAAATACTATATCCCAGAACAAAACTTAAAAACAAAGGTAAATTTCAATATGTGTGGCATCCAATAAAAAGTTAATCTGCATGCAGACTTCTAAACTATTCATGTAGATATATTCCATTATCAAGGAGGGGAGAACAGCTTATACATGAACTGTGCACAGTGACTTTTTTCAAAAAGTTCTCTGTTTAAAGAGTGGAGATAACCTTAGAGTGAAGAAATCTGATAGACACTTCCTCAGTAGGGTGATCAAAGTTAACATCAGTAGTGATCAATCATGTTGATATCTATCTTTGATAAGATGATAAGGACAGTTTTCCTCTCAAAACTCATAGCCTCAGCTTAATCATGATGAAAAGATCAGTCGGGAGACATTCTACAAAATATCTAACCAGTAGTCCTCAAAACAGTCAGGTCATCAGAAACAGAGGTCTGTGTGTCATAAGGTTTGTCTTAAAGACAAATGACTGCTAAATGTAATGTAGAGTTCTGGATAGAATCCTGGAACAGACAAAGACATTGGATAAAATCTAAGGAAATCTGAATAAATTATGGAAGTTGGTTAGTAATAATGAATCAATACTGGTTCATTCATAGTAATGTACTATACCAATATAAGATACCAATAGTAAGACAAATGTGTTGTGAGGTGTGTAACTCTTGGTACTATCATCACAATTTTTTCTGCAAATCTATACCTTGCCTACAACTTTTCTAGAATTTCCTAGACAGTTTATGTAAAACAAAACAAAATTATAAAAATGTACCAGGCAGTTGAAGAAGTAGAGAAATACAAACTGAAAAAGAAGAACAAAATAAATCAATTAAAACTGATCCAGTATGAACACAGATGTTATTAGTAACAAGCAAGAACATGAAAATGGTTATAATTGAAATTTCACATGTTCATAAATTAAGTAGAGAAATAGAAGATAAAAAGATTCTCCAACTTCCATAGTCAAAAACAACGTCTAAGATGAAAAATACAGTAGATAGGATTAATGAAGATTAGGATTGCCGAAGAAAAGCTTACTCAACTTGAATGAATATACAGCAACAGCAATTTCCCTTTAAAAAAAAGATGGAAAAGATAACTTTCAAAAGTGAATAAGTTAAGTGAGCTGCAAGATAATTTCAGGTAGCCTAAAATGTATGTGATTAGAATCCCCCTGAAAGGGGGACAAAAGAAACATTTGAGAAAAATAATGGCTGAAATTCAGTTGATAACACAAGGCAAAACATTGAAACTCCTGCTATCCTTTGATAAGTGAGTTGAAAGATAAACTAAGATGAAATAAAAATTATAAAAAGTTTATCTGAGCCAACCACGCAACTGAAAAAGACTGTGGGTTCCATTGAAGCACAAGGACAGGCTTTCATAAGGAGAATACAAATACAAAGCAAAGATGGCATTTGACTGATGACAGTTGTACACTGCTTTATTTGGTCTGTCCTTCTGGAAAGTCCCTAATTATGCAAGTTAGTTGGCAGCTTCTGATTGATAGAGTTTAAATTCTGCTTTTCTCTAACAAGCAAGTTAAGTTTTGTTTATGTTTGCAAATTCAAAAGAGGTGAAGTTTACTTTCAAGGCCTAACTGGTTTGATCTGCTTGGGGATTTTCCATGCCTGATCTCCATTTTAAATAACTCTTACTAGATTTTCCAACCCCTGAACCTCAAGAAGGGTTTATAACCCAGTCTGCCCTATGAGGTGTCAGGAAATCTGCTTGGTGTGGGCAGCTTATAGGAATGTTTTTGCTTTCTTTAAAAAAAAGACAGACATGACTAGTCTTGCTCATAGCCCCCATCTTTCATCTTTGGATACAGATATGATTAATACTTGTGACAATGCAAAAAAGATCAGTGAAATGGGGAGATACCATCTTAGAGCCCTAGCACTGTTGCCTTTCAAAGGTGAAAAATAAACTGTTTAAGCTCCTGAAAGTCATGTTTTCTATCATTTGCAGCTAAAAGCACTCCTGGCAGATACAGCATGGAAATATCTGAGAAACCTTGCTCTTACTTATGAAATGTATAGGCAGATTTATTTATATTATTTTAATGTCTGTAGGTCTTAGGTTTTTCTTTTTTAAATTTGCAATTCATGTCATTTCACTTTTTTCTTTTTGATCAACCTGACTACAGATTTATCAATTTTAATTTTTTCAAATAATTAGATTTTGGTCCTATTGACTTCCTCTACCTTATTTTGTTTTTAATTTTATTGAAATTTGTAACTTTATTATTTCATCCCTAATAGTTTAAGTTTTTGCTCGTTTTGTTTTTTTACGCTCCATAAGGTGGAGACTTGGATCACTTTATGTTCTGAGACTTTCTTTCTAATATAAGCAGAATTTCCTGTTACAGACCGAATATTTGTTCATCCAAAATTCATATGTTGAAATCCTAACTCCTAATGTAATGGTCTTAAATGTGGGAATGGTACTGGGGGATACTAAAAATTAAGTCATAAAGGTGGATCTCTCGTGTATGGGATTAGTAAATTTATAAGAGTCATGAGAGCACTCTGTTCTCCTTTTCCTCTCCCTCCTCATCTCACCCCTGTCATATGCAGATATAACAAGATTACAATCTGTAAACCAGCTAGAGGATCCTCACCAGACACCAGATTTGCTGACACCTTAACCTTGGATTTCCCAGCCCTGAGAACTATCAGAATGTCTGTCATTTAAGTTTCCAGTCTATGATATTCTTGCTAGAGTAGCCAAAACTGACTGAAAAATTTCCCTATAAGCACTACTTTGGATGTATCCTGTACAACTTGACTTAGGATTGTGCATGTATTTTTCTACTATTGATTTCCAGTTTACTTCTATGTGATCTATGTTTTCAATCATCCTAAATTTATTAAGGTGTGTTTATGACATAAAATATGGTCTATGTGTATTTGTAAACAAAGTTTGTTCTGTAGCTTCTGCGTTCAATATTATTGGTACTGCTCTCTGAGTCTTCTCTAAACATGGTTTTCTGTCTGCTTGGTGTATTGAGAGAAGAATGTTACAATCTTCAACTATCAATGTGAATTTGCTTCACACATTTTAAAATTATTATTGGCATATACCTTTATGATTAGTACATATTTAGGGTAAATTTATTGCTTTATCATTGTGAAGTATTTCTGTTCATTTGTGATAATATTACTTGTTTAGAAGTCTGTATTGACATCTATTAATATAGCCATCCCATGCTCTCATTGGATTCATTTGTGCATGGGCTATGTTTGCTTATCCCTTAAAGTGTGTCTTTCTATTTAAAGTATGTTTATTACAGATAGCACATAGCATATATATATATACACACACACATATATATATCCTAATGAGATATACATCTGTCTGTATATCCATAAATATATATCATGACATATGATATATATTTCATGATATAAGTTAAAGATATATCTATAGATACACTGATATATATATATTTACTAATATATAAATATAAATATTTAACCATGTAATATATTGTGTGTATATGTATATACATATGTGTGTGTGTGTGTGTACATATATATTTCACTAACCTAATTTAAAATAATATCATGTTCCTTCACACAGGGTATAGAAATCTTTAAAACACTATACTTTCATTTCTCCTTCTTGCGCTTCCTGTTACTGTTGCCATCCATTTTACTTGTACATATGCTATCACAATACATTGTTATTACTTTTAAACCATAAAATATCCTTGAAAGAAATTTAAAATGAGAAAAAATATTTACCTATATATTTACCATTTTTGAAATATCCATGCTATCTTTAGGTCTTTAGTGTCCCTGTAGTATTATTTTACCTCCTGAAAAACTTCCATTAAGATTACCCATAGCAATGAATTCTCTCAACTTTTGCTTGCTGAAGGGTCTTTTACTAGAAGAGTATTTTAGATGAAATTAACATTTAAATCAGTAGTCTCTGAGTAAAGCAATTGGTCTTCCATAATGTGGGTGTCTGTCATCCAATCAGTTGGTTGAAGGTCTGAATACAACAAACAGACCGTTCTCCCTGAGTCAGAGGGAATTCTCCAGCAGACAGCCTTGGACTTCATCTTCACAATTAGCTGTCCTGAGTCTCCAACCTGAAGGTCCCAACTACAGATTTTGACCTTCCAGTTCCCATAATTGTGAAAACTAATTCCTTATAATAAACTTCTTTCTAGATATGCAATCATATAACATTGGAAGTCTGTTTTTTAAATAGAGGCTTTCTCAACATCTATTAATAGTGCCTGTCACAATACTAAGTGCTCAATAAATATCTGTTAAATAAATTTTCAAATATTTTTGGCATACACTTTATGGCATACATTCATAGTTAAATTGGTACCAAAATTCCAAAAATACAAAATAATCTAAGCAGTAGGCATTAAAAAATATACTGGGTAAGAAAACAATATTATCATCTACCCTAAAGTGGTTCTGTGTGGGTAAATGAGAATATTCATGTAAAGTGCTTCACATACATTGCCTAATAAATAACTGCTCGATAAATATTAGTTAAGTGAAATTATATCCTAACCAGTTGAACAAGACCAGAGTTGTCTTGACTTTTAATGTACAAAAGAGAATGATTGTAATTCCACTGCCTTCCCAACAGTTTGTTGATAGGATCAAATGAAATCTTTATGAAAGAACTATCAGGATGACACAATTGTTGAGAATCAGGTTTGAGTCCTGTTCCCCTGGTGTTGAAGATTGAACACCAGAGAAACACCAAGGCAAGCACAAAAAAAAATTATTTAAATAGAATGAGAGAGAGAGAGAGAGAGATTCCTCCACAGAGGAGGGAATCCAAGTTGGTACCTGAGGGAGTGGGGGTATCCTTCCCCTCCTATAGATCTCAGATTTCCTTTCTCATACCCCCTCCTCCCCTTACCTTGCATATGTGGCCAAAAGGTGGGAAAGGAGCTTTCCAGGCAGGAAGGGAGCAGCCCAAGGGGCATTCATTAACAACTCCTTGCAGGGGGATCAATTCCCTGGAGGCAGGTAACCTTGGTAACAGGTTGGAGGAGGGGGAAGTACTCTGGAGGTACTAGTATTTTATCTCCTTTTGAATCAACCCCCATCTTCCTACCCAATCATTCATGACCTACATTGACTGTCCTTTCCCTCCCCCAGCCTCAATTCCCCCTCTGAGATGGGAACACTTACTGCCATACGGGGAAATGAACTAGGACCACTCTGGATGCTTTGAGCTAAGAGGGGGTGACATGAGGCAAGCAGTTTGCGTTTCCCTTTTAGGAATGTTTTGGGCCAATCAAGGGGTCTATGGTAAAAGTCTGGTTTGGAAGCAACAGGTTGTAAAGTCATCTGGGAGGTGGGTGCTTCTATGATAGAAACAAAAGATGTGAGTACTAGAATGAGATTAATACAAAGTAAGTTTCATGGCATCTGGAACATGTCAATGAATATCATGATGATGACAGAAACCAGTAATCTCTTACCAGGAAGTGCAAGATCTAAGAAGTTGTTCCTTTGACAAGGTCAGTGAGGACATGGCCTTTATTTGGGAATATAAATCTTTAATGATGTTAGTTAAGTGCCAGAGTTAAACAATGTAAACACAACACTTAGTTTTTATAACGTCACAGATACTTCTGTAAGATGTAGTTAATCTATCTAACGTCATCTGAATTTTGTAAAATACCTTTTAATTGGCACAACCTCTGTGTGTAGTAGAGATCCCTTTATTTCTGATACTTAGAGCTAATTATACTAGCAATACAGATCAAGACTACATGTGTAGGAGGTTAGGAATATTTATAGGCCTTAAGTTGACAACTCACTAAAAAAACATCTGAGTCTGATAGTCTCTTTTATCAGGTACTCTTATTTAAGCATCCCTCTTTTGTAGCCTGCAGTCTTACTTACTCTTAGTGGGGCTGACACAGTCCACATCTTAAGTTACATTAAAAGTACTGCTGTCTTTCCTTTTAAATGTCCAAGTCTGGCTCTGTTTTGATAATAACCTGTTTTGCTAGGCATTTAAGACTATGCTGGTCAAATTGACCTTGTTCCTATATATTGTTAAGAGTCAGCTGACTTCCCTCAGGGGTTCACTCTTGAGAACTTGAGAGCAGTCTCTTAGCTCCTTTAGTACCATCTTCCAGGATGGGTCAAGGTCTCATTGACCATGTGGCTTCCTTTGGAAGCATCAGGGATGTCTCCTTCTCCAATGACACTCCACTTTGCAATATATGCACTGGTCAGCTTTCTGTTCTCCAGGGTCTCATAAATCTCCCTGATCAGGAGATCATGTGACTCAGAGTTGCAAAGCCCTTAAACAAGTCCCCTTGTTCCCTGAGTTCAAGCTGACTCAGAAAGCAAGAGCCAAATATTGGCTGTTTTCTTTCTTGGTACTTTCACTTCCTTCACTTATAGTCTCCAAGTTTTGGTCTTAAACACCCAGGAAATCAGTTTCACCAGTCTTAAAGTAAGATTACTGGGTTTTACCTTTAATGTCTATAACTTTAGTTATTTTACCCCTTTCATTTAATTGGGGTCAGCATTAGTACAGGAAGTTGGCCTTACATCTTATCTGTCTTATAGGTATTGACCTATTATCTCAAATTAACTTAGGTTATTTTATATTAGAAGTTATACTTCTGTAAGGCACTAACAGATAATAGTTATAAAGTTTACAAGGAAAATACAAAATGAAATTAATAAGAGTAAAAACATATTTAGTTTTTATAACAGCTATGAACTAAGAAACATAATTTTTATAATCCCAAATCTTTTAATTTTACTTTGAAGAACACAGCCTGGTAAAATATTCTTTTAAAACTTATATTTTAAAGATTTACATACTTGGAAGATATAACAAAGAAGTCAGTAAAAGAACCATGATTACACTGATGTTCTTATATTAATCAAGTTTAGCTTTTAAAGAAAAACGTAGACTGAGTAATGTAGTATAATACTCTAAATAACATTTATTGTTTAACCTGAGTTGTACAAATCCTAATTCCTTTAAAACTAGTTTCTCTAAATAATAAAAGTTAGTGGACATAAGCGATTATCTTGAAAGATAAGAGCAGATTGATGTTTTAAGAAATCTTCAACCCACAGATGATTAAACATTGATTTATATCAGTACATTAATATTTGACCTTAAGAAAAAGACTTAAATAACTTTAACTGATTGTGCTAATTTTATATAACCAATTTACACACACTTTTTGAAATTTTCTTGCCTCAAACCTGCAATTTACTTAGAAATTCTACAACTTTTTATTTTACCACAGAAACAACTTTATCATTCGCAAACATTTTTCTCTCATTCTACTTTCCATATTAAGATATATGTCCATACCTAGAACATTCTTATATCTCTTTCTTAGCTATTGATCCCTTTTCAAAATTCATATTCTGAAACAATCCTTATGAAATTTCTGAATTTAGACAAATTACTCCACTTTAATAAGATGAAATACTTTGCTTTTATGGTAGTTATATTGAAACCCAAATGAGATATTTTGTTCCCTTTGTATGTAAAATTAAACCTGAATCTTAGTAACATTGTTTTTAATGAAGACACAGACACAAAGCAATCTCAAACCTTTTTTTCATTTACCCATTTATTAAAACACACATAATGTTTAAATATCATACCATATTACTTTATGGAATTTAAGAAGTTAAGAGTACTTGATTTTATATTTAGTAGTTGATATAAACCTTAGCACTTTAACTTTATAAATTTATCAGATGTCTCTAACAAACATATTTATGATCATTAATCCCATTAATGTTAAATCTAATTTATTCATTTTTAACTATAGAAACCAAGATATCAGATAAATTTAGTTAACAGTACTAGCCATCTGTTCCCCATTGAAGAAAAATCTTATGAACAATGGATATTACATTCTAGACATTTTATAGAAACCACCACTCAAATTGCCCACTCAGAAGAGCTTGTCAGTAATTTTAAAGACATTTTTACTCTCATCTGTTTACATAGTTTAAATTGAACCTTTTTAAAGGTACTAAAAGATCCATTTTTCTTTTAAATTTTGATTTATGAGTGCTTATTTATCTATATGACAATTTTAATACCATGTACATTGTATATGGACATAAGCACATATGTAGACACAACAATACAATGCACAGGGTGCACACATACACAAAACAGACAAGAAACAAAGACCTTGTTGCCTCCCACAAATAGGAGGCAACACTAAAGATGTGTATTGAAGCCTCTTAGATCTAGATCTAACCTGTTAGAAATTAAAATAGGGTCTATCTGACTTTTTATATTGTGACTCAAACATAGGGCAAGCCCATACAGTTGAAAATGCTAAATGTAAAATCTAACAGCCATGGTACACTGGGTTTCAGTCAGCTTTGTCACTGCTATGACTAAAGGACCCTATCAGCACAGTTATAAAGCAGGAAGTGTTTGAGGGCTCACAGTTTCAAAGGCCTCAATCCATAGACAGCTGGTTCCATTCCTCTGGGCTCTAGATGAGGCAGAACATCATGGTGGAGGAGTTTGGCAGACAGGAACAGCTCACATGGTGATCAGGAAGCAGAAAGAGGCAAACTCAACTTTCCAGATACAAAATATATACCCCATAGTCATGACCCCCAAGGAACCACTCCCTCCAGTCATACCCCACTTCCTTCAGCTACCACTCAGTTTATCCATCAGGGATTAATTCACTGATTAAGTTAAGACTCTCCCAATCCAATCATTTCTCCTCTCAACCTTCCTGCATTGTCTTACATATGAGCTTTTGGGGGACACCTCACATCCAAGCCATAACACACTGAAAACAAAGGTTCAGGAGGTCACCTGTCCTTGACAACTATCAGATTTATTCCCAACATCACCATGTCTATGTCCTACTAGGAATTTTGCAAGAGGAAATTTTCCAATGTATTTGAGAGCTAACCATGATAAATTTGGTCTCTAAAAAAAATAGAGTATAAAAACTTCTTTAGTTAGATAAAATAAGACTGATCAGAAAAATATTTTAATCTAGGTACACAGGATCTAATGTGAATTCACCCCATTAGCTCAAAAATACAGAATTTTAAAAAACAAGAGTTCTAAAAAAATTAAAATGACATGGCCATAATTACTCTAGTAAAGGAGTATTCAGAACATTATCAGATCACAGTGCACTTTTGGCTCAGATTAGAGTCAGTCCAGATAGCTAAAGAATGTGACAGTCCTGAAATTCTCATACAAAAATTCTCAAAGTAAAGAAGTATGTATATATATTTTTCCTTCCTGTGCTCTAGCATTTAGTGAGGAAGTTATTAAGAAAGCAGGGTAGTAAGATAGCTAGCCATTTAGGTTCCACA
This sequence comes from Sciurus vulgaris, assembly GCF_902686455.1. Lineage (NCBI taxonomy): Eukaryota > Metazoa > Chordata > Mammalia > Rodentia > Sciuridae > Sciurus > Sciurus vulgaris. The sequence continues at coordinate 96,771,088 of NC_136465.1, read as the reverse complement.
GCAGTTTAAATTTAAAAGTGATACGTTTTTTTGGCAGGTTCCAAATAGGTTCTCTGCAAAGGCTTGCAAACCCTGCAAGCTCTGGAAGTCTCTGCAATTTACATTTCAAATGCAAGTCTTGGAGAGATAGAGATCTGTCAGAAGCTAAGTTAGGGAAGCTGCTGTTTTGAATAAAACCTCATGTATAGGGCATTTTAACTACTTTTTTTTCATTGCCCTAGTTGGTAATTAGGCCAGGTTTGGATGCAGAAAATTATGAGATATCATAATTATGAGATATTTGAGGATGAGGCTCCCCTTGGAACAACAACATAAAAACAACATGAAGAGAACAGAAGCACTGAGCAACTGCCTCTTTGGCTAGGGGATGCCTCCCTGATATTGGAACCTCTAGTTCCTGGAGTCTCTACTGGTCCACAGTTTGTGCTTCTCCTTCCATGTACGGTCTCTGGATTTAACTGCTGACTTACCAGTCTGGTCATAACACATGTGCTTTGTCATGGGTGGACAAGAAAAAGATGCAAGCCTCTTGATTGCCACACTTACCATGTGACTTGTAATTCCCTGGGAGAACCTGGGACACCTTTTTGAAATGAATTTTGATCTATATTGAGTCTCCCATTAGTTAATGAACTTTTCTGGAGGGGGTGAATTTGGCCTCAATTAGAAAGGTGGATCATAGCTGTCTAATTTACATTTTGGGCACAATTTGGGCTTTTTAAACAAGGTCTGAGCATCTATCATCCGCCATTTGCCTGCCTCTCACCTGTCCATTGCCTGCCTTACCCCTTTCCATCACCCAACGCTCGAGGTTCACCTCGCGATTGTCCGACAGCTGCCAGCAGGCTGAAGACAGACCACCAGTGGAGAACCAGCTGCCTGCTGCTGCCTGGAAGTTCACTGTTACAGTACCTGCAGGTTTGATTACACATGGCTGCCCCCATTTTGAGACAACAGCCAGGCCCTGTAGGACCCCTGGCTGGACTGACTGAGTCCCGTCTCCAGGATCCCTCAGCCTGACTGATCACTCCCTGACTCTGGGGCCCTCACATCAACTGACTGCTCCCTACCGCCAGGACCCCCAGACCAACTGACTGTGCCCTATCACCGGGAACCCAGACCAACTGACTGCACCAGGCCTCCTGGATCCCACAACCACACCAAACACACCCGACCTCCAGGACCCCTGCCAGACCAACTACATCCTGTCTCCAGTACCTCCAGCTGACCATGTCCACCCCTGAGCTGCAGCTCCCCATTTGCCAACACATTTCAAAGCCAGAGCAACTATCTTGGATCCTGGAAGCCATAGCTCCGATCTTCAGGTGGGGCAAATCCCATCCTGAGACGCCTGCTGGAGGCTTGAAGCTCATTGTCAGGTACCTCTCATATATCAGGCCACTGAACACTGGGAGGTTTCATTAGTATATGACTGTTATACAGTAGATTTTCTTTTTTCTCCTTTTTTAAAAAAAATTGTTTTTATTTCTTTACGTTTCTTGCTTTCTTTTCCTTTTGTTTACCTGTTCACTCAGAGTCATTTTCTCCCTGATTTACATGCTAACATCCGATTTCTTTTGATTACACTCTCCCCCTTTCTATTTTCTAGAACTTACATATATTCTTTTATTATCCCATTAACAGCCATATTCTTCATCCCTCTGCATCCTCTTTGTCCTCCATTAGAAACTGCAGACATTACTGTAAATCTGTTTGTTTTACCGAAGATAACATTTGAACTCATTTTACTTATTATGACAATTTTGATAGTGTCCCCATAGGGGCTATATGGTCTAGGATTGCATAGTGTCTGAATTGGGCACTGCTAATATTGATCTCCCCTTAAAGAAAGGGTTTTGGAAACCTATAAGGCCACTATAAGCCTATAGGGGGAAATCTGCAATACCCAGATCTGTACCGCAAGAGGGGAAGATACATGAACAACATGAAAAAACAAGGGAAGAAAATGATCCAAACAAATCTAGATTCTATAGTAATAGAATCCAATGATAGTATGATAGAAGAAATGTCAGAAAAGGACTTCAGATTATACAATGATTAAGATGATTCACGAAGCAAAGGATGAGATAAGAGAGCAAATGCAGGCAATGAATGATAATACCAATAAGCTGAAAGAGCACCTGCAGGAAGCAAAAGATCATTTCCACAAAGAGATAGAGATTCTCAAAAAAAAAAAAAACAAACAAACAAAAATCCTTGAAATGAAGGAGACAATAAACCAAACAAAAAACTCAATGGAAAGCATCACCAACAGACTAGACCACTTGGAAGACAGAACCTCAGACAATGAAGACAAAATATTTAATCTTGAAAATAAAGTCGCCCAAACAGAGAAGATGGTAAGAAATCATGAATAGAATCTCCAAGAACTATGGGACATCATGAAAAGACCAAATTTAAGAATTATTGGGATTGAGGAAGGCACAGAGATACAAACCAAAGGAATGAACAACCTATTCAATGAAATAATATCAGAAAATTTCCCAAACCTGAAGAATGAAATGGAAAATCAAATACAAGAGGCTTACAGAACACCAAATGCACAGAATCGCAACAGATCCACACCAAGGCACATTATAATGAAAATGCCTAACATTCAAAATAAAGATAGGATTTTGAAGGCTGCGAGAGAAAAGCGTCAGATTACATATAGGGGGAGACCAATAAGGATAGCAGCCGACTTCTCAACCCAGACTCTAAAAGCTAGAAGGACCTGGACCAGCATATTTCAAGCTCTGAAAGAACATGGTTGCCAACCAAGAATCCTATACCCAGCAAAACTAACCTTCAGATTTGAAGATGAAATAAAATCTTTCCATGATAAACAAAAGTTAAAAGAATTTACAAATAGAAAGCCTGCACTGCAGAATGTTCTCAACAAAATATTCCATGAGGAGGAAATGAAAAACAACACTGAAGGTCAGCAAAGGGAGGAACTACCTTAGAGAAAAACCACTCAAAGGAGAAACCAAGCCAACTTAAAAACCAAAAATAAGCCAAATGACTGGGAATACAAATCGTTTCTCAATAATAACCCTGAACGTTAATGGCCTAAACTCATCAATCAAAAGACATAGACTGGCAGAATGGATTAAAAAGAAAGACCCAACAATATGCTGCCTGCAAGAGACTCATCTCATAGAAAAAGACATCTGCAGACTAAAGGTGAAAGGATGGGAAAAAACCTACCACGCACATGGACTCAGTAAAAAAGCAGGGGTTTCCATCCTTATATCAGATAAAGTGGACTTCAAGCCAAAGTTAGTCAGAAGGGATAAAGAAGGACATTTCATACTGCTTAAGGGAACCATAAATCAGGAAGACAAAACGATAGTAAATATTTATGCCCCAAACAATGGTGCATCCCTGTATATCAAACAAATCCTTCTCAATTTCAAGAATCACATAGACCACAACACAATAATTCTGGGTGACTTTAATGCACCGCTGTCACCACTAGACAGATCTTCCAAATAAAATCCATCCAAAGAAAACATAGAACTCAATAACACAATCAATAACCTAGACTTAATAGACATATATAGAATATTCCATCCATCAACGAGTGGATACACTTTCTTCTCAGTAGCACATGGAACCTTTTCGAAAATAGACCATATGTTATGCCACAAAGCAGCCCTCAGGAAATGCAAAAAAATAGAGATACTGCCTTGTGTTCTATCAGATCATAATGGACTGAGAGGAGAAATCAAGGACAAAGTAAAAAACGGAAATTACTCCAACACTTGGAGACTAAATAATATGCTATTGAATGAAACATGGATACCAAAAAACATCAGGGAGGAGATTAAAAAATTCTTAGAGGTCAATGAGAATGATGATACAACATATCAAAATCTCTGGGACACTATGAAAGCGGTACTAAGAGGAAAATTCATTGCATGGAGCGCATTCCAGAAAAGAATGAAAGGTCAACAATTAAATGACCTAACATTCCAGCTCGAAGCCCTGGAAAAAGAAGAACAGAATAACAGCAAAAGTAGTAGAAGACAGGAAATAATTAAAATCAGAGCTGAAATCAATAAAATTGAAACAAAAGAAACTATTCAAAAAATTGACATAATAAAAAGTTGGTTCTTTCAGAAAGTAAATGAAATAGATAAACCCTTAGCCACACTAACAAAGAGAAGGAGAGAGAAGACCCAAATTACTAAAATACATGATGCAAAAAAGAAATATCACAACAGGTACCACTGAGATACAGAACATAATGAGAAGCTACTTTGAAAATCTGTATTCCAACAAAATAGAAAGTACTGAAGACATTGACAAATTTCTAGAGACATATGCTCCTCCTAAACTGAACCAGGAGGACATACACGATTTAAACAGATCAATATCAAGCAATGAAATAGAAGAAGCCATTAAAAATCTACCATCCAAGAAAAGCCCAGGACCAGACGGATTCTCGGACGAGTTCTACAAGACCTTCAAAGAAGAACTCATTCCAATACTTCTCAAAGTATTCCAGGAAATAGAAAAGGAGGGTACCCTACCGAACTCATTCTATGAAGCTAATATCACCCTCATACCCAAACCAGGAAAAGACATATCAAGGAAAGAAAATATTAGACCAATATCCTTGATGAATATAGATGCAAAGATCCTTAACAAAATATTGGCAAACCGTATCCAAAAACATATTAAGAAAATTGTGCACCATGATCAAGTGGGGTTCATTCCTGGAATGCAAGGATGGTTCAACATTCGTAAATCAATAAATGTAATCCATCATATCAATAGACTTAAGGATAAGAATCATATGGTTATTTCAATTGACGCAGAAAAAGCATTTGACAAATACAACACCCCTTCATGCTCAAAACACTAGTAAAAATAGGGATAGTAGGAACATACCTGAACATTGTAAAGGCTACTTATGCTAAGCCCATGGCCAACATCATTCTTAATGGAGAAAAACTGAAACCATTCCCTTTAAAAATGGGAACAAGACAGGGATGTCCTCTTTCACCACTTCTATTCAACATTGTCCTCGAAACTCTAGCCAGAGCAATTAGGCAGACTAAAGAAATTAAAGGGATACGAATAGGAAGAGGAACTTAAGCTGTCACTATTTGCGGATGACATGATTCTATATTTAGAGGATCCAAAAACCTCCTCCAGACCTCATCAATGAATTCTGCAAAATAGCAGGCTATAAAATCAACATGCATAAATCTACAGCATTTTTATATGCAAGCAATGAAACAGCTGAAAGGGAAATGAGGAAAATAACTCCATTTGCAATAGCCTCAAAAAAAAAAAAATAAAATAAAATACTTGGGAATCAATCTAACCAAAGAGGTAAAAGATCTCTACAATGAGAACTACAAAACACTGAAGAAAGAAATTAAGGAAGACCTTAGAGGATGGAAAGATCTCCCATGCTCTTGGATAGGCAGAATTAATATTGTCAAAATGGCCATACTACCTAAAGTGCTATACAGATTCAATGCAATTCCAATGAAAATCCCAATGACATACCTCACAGAAATAGAGCAAGCAATCATGAAATTCATCTGGAAGAATAAGAAACCCAGAATAGCTAAAGCAATCCTTAGCAGGAAGAATGAAACAGGGGGTATCACAATACCAGAACTTCAACTATACTACAAAGCAATAGTAACAAAAACAGCAGGGTATTGGTACCAAAATAGAAAGGTAGATCAATGGTACAGAATAGAGGACACGGACACAAACCCCAATAAATACAATTTTCTAATACAAGACAAAGGTGCCAAAAATATGCAATGGAGAAAAGAGAGCCTCTTCAACAAATGGTGCTGGGAAAGCTGGAAATCCATATGCAACAGAATGAAACTAAACCCCTATCTCTCACCCTGCACAAAACTCAACTCACAATGGATCAAGGACCTTGAAATCAGACCTGAGACCCTGCATCTTATAGAAGAAAAAGTAGGTCCAATTCTTCACCTTGTTCGCTTAGGAGCAGATTTCCTTAACAGGACTCCCATAGCACAAGAAATAAAAGCAAGAATCAATAACTGGGATAGATTCAAACTAAATAGTTTTCTCTCAGCAAAGGAAACTATCAGCAATGTGAAGAGAGAGCCTACGGAGTGGGAGAATATCTTTGCCACTCATACTTCAGATAGAGCACTAATCTCCAGAATCTATAAAGAACTCAAAAAACTCTACACCAAGAATACAAATAACCCAATCAACAAATGAGCTAAGGAAATGAACAGACACTTCACAGAAGAAGATGTACAAGCAATCAACAGATATATGAAAAAATGTTCAAAATCTTTAGTAATAACAGAAATGCAAATCAAAACTACACTAAGATTCCTTCTAACCCCAATTAGAATGGTGATTATCAAGAATACAAGCAATAATAGGTATTGGAGAGGATGTGGGGAAAAAGGTACACTCATACATTGCTGGTGGGGTTGCAAATTAGTGCAGCCACTCTGGAAAGCAGTGTGGAGATTCCTTAGAAAACTTGGAACGGACCTACCATTTGACCCAGCTATCCCACTCCTCGGCCTATACCCAAAGGACTGAAAATCAGCACACTACAGGGATACATCCACATCAATATTCACAGCGGCTCAATTCACCATCGCCAGATTGTGGAACCAACCTAGATGCCCTTCAATTGATGAATGGATAAAGAAACTGTGGTATATATATATACAATGGAATATTACTCAGCTATAAATAATAATAAAATTATGGCATTTGCAGGCAAATGGTTGAAATTGGAGAATATCATGTTAAGTGAGATAAGCCAATCTCAAAAATCCAAATGAGGAATGATCTCACTGATTAGTGGATGATGACACTTAATGGGGGCTGGGAGGGGGACAAGAATGGAGGAAGGAGGGACTGTATAGAGGGAAAGGAGAAGTGGGAGGGGTGGGGGGATGGAGAAAAATAATGGAATGAATCAAAGATCATTACTCTATGTAAATATATGAATATGCAAATGGTATGCTGTTACTCCATGTACAAACTGAAACAACATGTATCCCATTTGTTTACAATAAAAATAAATTTAAAAAAAAAAAAGGTCTGAGAAGTCCTTAGGCCTGCAGATCGGAACCTCAGACTATTTCCTTCCTTTTTACAGAATAGCTGAGCTGTAGAATGGTATTAAAATTTATACTTTCCTCTGATGATCATGACTCTCTATCAGATAGAGTTGGTATTGAGACCGTGTTTGGCAACAGAAGAACACTAGGGGTAAAGAGTTTATACTCGCTGTGGGCCAAAGGAATCTTCGGAGGGCTGTGGGTATAAATCCCCCTTTTTGCAATCAAAGTAGCAGCAGAGTACACAGGAGCACAGAACCAACAATGAGAATACTTACAGACTTGTAAAGTCTAACATGTGAACAAAGGGAACCCAGGCATTTCCTTAGGAATCACTCCATGTCCTTCTCTCAGTCTGAGAGTCTGAACAGGTAGAGTTTGATCACCAAGAGGAGGGGAGTGCTCTGGAGGTGTGAGCACAGGAGAGTACAGTATGGCTCATTTGGAGGTGCATGTGTTATTGGGGTTTTCAACAGTGCAGTTTGATCAACCAGTTGCCACAGGATACCCAATAGGGGTGGTTGGGAAAGGAGTGGGTGGAGGAACCTTTGTGGTTTGCTGGGAATGGCCCTGACCAGAACTTCACAGTTGTTCCAACCCTTTGTCCCTCTTCTCACATCCAAAGGTAGACAGGGATTATAGATGCTGTATACTCATTCCAAATGCACTTTGAGCCTGGATAGGATAGTGAGAAATGGCTTTGGCAAAACCAACAGGCCTGACCCACAGGACAGGGATTAGGAGCCACCTAGGCCATGAATCCTCTCACGTAAGTCTTGCAGAATGGCAGCTTGCACTAACTGCATTTAATCAGCCGACAGGTACCCATTATTGTCCCCCAGAAAGAAAAAGATGCATCTCAGAAAGATGTGGGGTGCATGTAAAAGAGCTTACCTTGGTGACAATCTTGGTGGAAAATTCAGAGATGATACCAGTGTTGGGAATCAGGTTCGAGTCCCGTTCCCCCAGTGTTGAAGATTGAACACCTGAGAAATACCAAGGCAAGCACAAAAAGTTTTATTTAAAGGATAGAACAGAGAGAGAGAGACAGAAACTTCTGCAGAGGAGGGGATCCAAGTTGAAACTGAGTGGGAGTTTCCTGCCCCTTCTATAGATTTCACATTTCCTTTGTTTTCATGCCCCCCTCCTCCCCTTATCTTGCCTACTTAGCCAAAAGGTGGGAAAGGAGACTTCCAGGGGTATAGGTAGAAAGGCAGCAGCCCAAGGGGCATTCATTAACAACTCTTTATAGGGAGGAACAATTCCCTTGAGGCAGGTAACCTGAGCAACAGGTTAGAGGGCAGTGCTCTGGAAGTATTAGCATTTTATCTCTTTTTGAATCAGCCCCCATCTTCCTGACCCAATCATTCCTTACCTACACTGACTGTCCTTTTGCACCCCAGCCTCAAGGATATATGATGCCCCCTTCAATCATATTTTTTCAGACTCCCACTGCTCCTCATTAACTGATGGGCCCTAATAAAGATGTAGAAAGTTAGGGATCTTTGAGGTAAGATAAATGTTTTCTAGTTTAAGTGGTTTTCCTGAGCCAAATTGCCAAGCTGCTGACAATTATTTTAGCGGCAAGGATTGTGTCTTTTCACTAGACTGTCAAGCATTTCTCTTCTCCATATTGGGTGTGGGCAGGAGCGGTCTCTGAGTGGTCTGTCTGCTGCTGTTCAGACTATTGCCGCTGTTATGTCTTAAGTAACTGTCTCCTTATCTTTTCTATGATATTAACTTCCCTTGTGCTCATTGACCTCTTATAGATCAGGCAGTTATTAAACTAAACTATACTAGCTGCAAATATCAGTAGTCAAATAATTTTAAAGACAGAAAAACAATTTACAAAGCAGTACTTTCCCTGATTAGGCATGTATACAGACTGAAGGCAAAACATTTATGTTATTGTAAGAATGTGAAGGGAAAGAACATTACCCTTGCTTGATTTGCACTCAAAACAAGTCTGACAAAGTGATATACTTAAGAAGACACTGAAAATTCCAACACATTCTAAGTATTATCCCTTTGAGAATAATTCCTTTCAATGTGGATCCTTCCAATCCGAAGTATCTGCACTGTTTACTTAGAATTACCCCATCTCTGCTTATGAGGACTCTACTGTCCACAGTCTCATCATGTATTGAGTTACAAATATTAGAACCAAGAAGAAGGTAAAATGTGTTAACAGAGGCTTCGAATGCAATGACGTTCATCAGTTGCTTGTGACTTAAAAATGCCTGCCTCGATCCAAGCTTTCTGGTTAGCAGCTACTAAAACCAACATTTCACATTAGATTAAGAGAAAAATACACATGGATTAGAAAAATACACTCACAATTTTTCTGGGACTGAAGGGATTCACAGGATGCAAAACTGGAATGGTTATAGACAGGGAGGGATCATTGATCACTGGGGTGTTCCTGAGGTGGGCTATATTGGAAAGATATTTGGGTTATCTATAGAATTCAAGGGTACAACATAAGTACTGGTTTCTTAAATTATAAAAAGAAACTGGAAATTTTTTGAAGCCAAACACCTATTTTTTCTTTCACTAACTTTGAATTACCTAGTTTTCTCCAAAATTATGCTTTATTTTCTTTCTCTCCCTGTGTCTTGCCACTTTCCTCTGATCCCTTACCTACACATTAACTCACTATTGTATCTTTAACTAAAGGTGGAATTTAAGAGTTCACATCTTTATAACATATAATCATCAAGATTCCCGAATAAAAATTCAAACTTGTCAATGTGTCCAAATGTGTTCTAGTGTCTAAGAATATTTTTAACCCTAGGACTAGAATCCTAAAAACACTTATATTGACTCAAAATTCATAGATCCCAATTTGAAACTGTTTATCAACATACTGATCATATTATTTGTTAATCATATGGTCTAAGGAATAGTTATGGGATATTATAGTAGTACCTTCTTCCAGTTCAATGAATCAAATGCCTCTCAATGGATATATCTGTCTTCTCAGAGAACATTCTAATCCTGTGTCTTTTATTCAAGTTCTGAATATTTTAAACATTAGATTCAACTCATACTAGAACAATTTTTGATTAATTAATACATGCATTCTCCCAAAATACTGACCCTAAATCTCGTTACCACTTGCAACCTATAGGTACTTCAGTGACAGACTTTTCAAGAACTTGTTTGCATATCTGAAATTCTTTCTATGAGAATTCTCAAGGTGGTTAGTTGAGTTTAATTAAAACACAGCATATTCAGCATTAGTTAGCAAGACATCCTCAAAATTTACAAACAGAAAAAAACAACATGTCAGCTAATTACATGCTATTGCTTGAAGGCAATTAAATAATTAATGTTTAAATTTTCTGCAATGAGCTATTAGCAGAACCACAAAGTACACTTAAAAATTGTCACAAATGTTTGTGGTATTTTGTTATTCTTTTATTTATTAAAGAAGCTCCAACCAGTGGTTTGTAAGTGAATTTTACGTAAGTTGGAGGAAATGTTTAATGGCACGCATTTATGGTAATTTTACCAAAGAGTGAGAAATGTTTTATAACCTATGACATTTTTATCAATACTTATTTTTCTCCTGATATTTCCTTCACTTATTTGGATACAAACTATTTTTAACTGATTATATCTTAATATTTTCCTAGGAATCCTTTTAGCTTTAACTCTGTTTCATATATATAAATTATTGTAAATTTATCTTCCTAATACAATGTTTATTTTCATGAAATGTTCCATTTGCTTATAACAGTGTTACATATACATAGTCAAATGTTTCTCTAAGTTGTATGAGAACAAACAAAAAGTAGTCTCCCATCCCAACTCTCATCACCCCTAAAAAAAAACCTCAAATTTTTAGCTGTTTCCTTGCATGTACATGCTGAAGTATAAATAACATGATTATACTACCATTTTCATTTTTATAAAATTCACTTTTAATTATTATACTTAGATTCAATCATGGAACAATGGATTTAGAAGTCTTAAATTGTACCTTCTGCCTCATTCCCCATGCAAATATCCTCCTCCCTCTGTTTGTTCAATGTAGCTATGCTCTGTGATTGCATTAATATGTCAGATATTTTATGGTGAGTATATAAATATTATTCAGCAGTGAGCTTTGTGAAATCCTATAATTATACTTTTTTCTTACATAAAAGTTTCCTCCCCTGATGTTAATAGTTACTGTTATGGTTTCGATGTGAGGTGTCCCCCCAAAATCTCCTGTTAATACAAGAATACTCAAGAGGCAAAATGAGTGCCTGTATGCAAAATGAACTGCCTGTAGGCAGACAGAATGTGGCTGGAGGAAGGGTTGTTCTTCCTGGGGCCCCTTTCTCCCTCTCTCCTTCCTGACCTGTCACAGCTGAGCAGCTTTCCTACTCAGTGCCCTTCCCCCATGATGTGCTGCCTCACTTTGGTCCCAGAACAAGAAAATTGGCTTTCTATGCACTGATACCCATGAAAACATGAAATAATTTTTCCACCTCTAGGTTGTTCTGGTTGTGTATTTTGGTCAAAGTGACACAAAAAAGTGACTAAAAGGGGATGGGTCCTTTGGTTTTCTATCTCCCTTTTCTCCTTCCACACTTATGGCTATAATTTGGTTCCTCTGTTGCCGCGGTAGCCAAGAGTCTCAGAACACAGACTTCTGACAATTGGACTTTTCAGTCACTGGAACAAAGGATATGAAAGATATCCCCTTTATGTTGCAAGAGCTGTCAACATTTCTTTGGTGTGGGCATCTATCAGAGCTCAGCATGACAGAGTATGCAGTGTGTGTGTGTGTGTGTGTGTGTGTGTGTGTGTGTGAGAGAGAGAGAGAGAGAGAGAGAGAGAGAGAGAGAGAGAGAGAGATTGGGAGAGATTGGGTACATGTGTTTTCCCCACTTATTTGCCAGGACTTCATGGAAAAGCTAAAGATGCTATCAGATGATGGGAAGATGGGAATTTAAGGAGCTATACTCTTTCCGGAAAGAAATTTAGTATCAATTATCATGCGACTTTAACGTATTTGCAATTTTTGGTCAAATGATTCAAACTATATGACTATGAAGAGAGAAACAGCCAGATATTGGTAGACAAAGGGGATTTACTGTCATTAATCAGATCATTTTAATAGTCTTAGTAATCTAAGGGCTATTAATCACCTAAGGTTTAGTAGGAGGTGATCGTCAAAGAGTCATTAACAAGAAAGTGCTTAATAATTACAGAATAGCCATATATCTGTTTCTTGAAGGCTGTGCTATAAAATTTAATAATATCACTTTCTGTATATGTGACTCCACAAATATATAGATCCATGCATATGAATAATACATATTGATACATATGTGTACACATAAAGAAAAAGATTATAAGGAATTCTACAAAAAATTTTAATGGTGTTATTTATCATTATTTCTTGATGGTGGAATCTTAAGATCAATTTCATACTTTCATATATTTTTTCTAATTTTATTCAACTATCTTTTATTATACAAGTTCTTTCAACTGTAATAAGACGAAGCATAAGAGGTATCAGGTGTAGCTGCTCAGTACAGAGGGTTATTATATAATAAGTTTAGAAAGAGAAAGGACTGTGTTTTCTGCCTTTGACTGTAGAGTGCAAACACAGAACATGCTTCCGACAGAATGAAATAGTTAGGAATGGAAAAAGGAATGGGAATTATTGCCAAAGTACTTGACTCTATTCCCAATATCTTATATCAAGGTTTTTCTTTTGAAGTTTCCTAAGTTGAGGGAGAATTGGGATTTGAGAACACTGACACCATGGAAGACTCATTTTCCAGCAGCAACTGCACTGACAAAGAAGACTGCATTTCTGAATCCAAATCAAACCTGAGCCTCTCTGTAGGTTATTTCCCCTGTGAGGACAGCATTGCCTGGAAGGACACTAATACCTCTGAAGACAGGACTTCTGAGGGTTCTTCCTGCCACTTCCTTCCTGCTGCCCAAGAGTCATGGGCAATTAAAACTGGAAGGATGCCCATTAGGAGAGAAAAACAAATTCAGGATGACCAAGAGCAGCTTTGTGAACTACCCATCACCTGGGTCTTGGATGCCTATCTGGGCTCTGAACATGAAGACTCATGTCTAACTACTTTGAATCTAAATGGAGACAACCAGAGAATGGACAAGTTCCCACAGGAGATGACAAATCAGATTCTCTGGGAACTGGATGATCTAATGAAAAATCTTAAGGCATTTCTAGACAATCAGAAAGATGACAAAGACAATGACCCTGTGTTCTCTGATTCTCCTCTGGATGAGGATCTTCAGCTGTCCAGCACTGTCCCTTCCCATGTGTATCAAGTCAGTGATAAAAACCATGAAGCTTGTCATGCCTTGCCCAAGTGTAAACCACCAGAAATTGAAGACATCAGTCAGTTTCTAGAAATGTCACCCTGGCTAGAAGAAGAAGAACTTGCTGAGGTGAGCACAAAGCTGCCTCAGTGCAGAGAAAGGGATAGGCCCAGTGGGGGTGCCAGGTTGGACAGCATGGAGCCTAACTACCTTCTGTGAAGCAGGGGTAGACCCCGATGTCAGCAGAGATGATTATTGGGAGAAGGACCACAGAAAGGAAAGGATTTGGGATTGGGGAGGAGTTATAAGGAAGATGCCAAGGAGCACTGAGAGACAAGAGGGGAGGAGCAAAGAGAAGGACTAATGATTAAAAAAAAAAAATACCCAGTGTTTATGTGTGTGTGTTTAAATGTTAATGAGTATTAAAAATTTACATTTACTTTTGGGTTATTTATGGTAAGAAAAATTAGATTTCCATAAATGAGAGCAAATATTGACTTCATTGCTGCTGACAACACACGTATCTAACACATCCTCATTCTCTTGGCAGATGATAAGCCAGATGACTGGCACAGCAGAGACCTCCTCAGTCTCAGCAAGGCAGCCAAAGGAGGGGGACACACATTCCCACTCAGAAACCACATCCTGTCTGAACTTGGGGTCCATCTTCCACTGGCTCAGGAAGTGGTTCTTCTCCTCCCTACGAGGGAGAAAGCACCCTGCGAGGGTCAATAAAAGTCCCAATGAACAGGAATCTCAAAAAAGTCGTTTTCTTGGAGGCAAGAGAATCCAACCTCAAGACTCTCTGAAGTCAGAACACCCTATGTATCCAGATTTTTAAACTTTTTGATAGTTCCAATTATATAGTCCCATGGTTTTATAATTTCCCAATAAAAAAAAAAATCAATGTTCTTGTTATCCACATCTTCCTCATCTTCCACTGTAATATCTGGGCTCATACTAAAAGTATGTATGTTGTCTAGAAGGCAGAAATTCATTCAGAAATGTTTAAGTAGTATTGTATTTCCTAAATAGAAGGTATTCTTTAACTCTACCCCCAAACCAGTTTACTATATTTTACCCCATTTTATCTATTTTATTATTTCACACATTTTATCCTCTTTTATCATTAACTCATCTCCTCACTTCCAGAAGGCAGCAGGACACCTGTCAGACTCCCGCTAGGATGGTTTTGGTGGAACTTCTCGGTCTTGAGCAAGTGACCAGAGAGTAACTGAGGATATATAAAGAGGCCAACTGAGGGCAGCTATCTAAAGTAGCAGCAGATGACCCCAGAGAGACTATGGGTTCTGGAGGCACATCTGGATTCTTCTAGTTTTACAACTTAATTTTATCATGAAATTAAATGATAACCATGGGAAAGCATGTAGCAGAGTGTGTGGCATTTTGTACAACTGTGCCTACACCACAATGCTTTAAAAAGACCCCACACCATTATGGTAAACACCCAGGCTCTGATAAGCTCCTTTCTATTAGAGAGTGAACACAAAAATAGAGCCTACAAAATTGCACCCACCTTTTCCCACCCCACCCCCAAAATAAACACTACAAATACTGCTTGAAGAATTTGGTTTGGAGAAGGTCATTGGTACCATAATTCTTATACTACAAAACAAGCAGTGGGAATAGGGAGACTTCCCTTTTTCTAAAAAACATCACATGTAGTCCATGTACATACATTCTTCTTTCTTGCATTTTCCATCTTGGTGAAATACACACAAAATTGAATACCTTCCCCATTTTTAAGGGCACAGTTCAGAACTATTAAGAAAATCCATACTTACATTGATTATGTACCTAAAGGTAAAGCACTACATTAAAATGAAATAGCCTTAAAACCTACATAAAGGAAACATCAAATTGAGAATAACGCTTACAGGGGAAGTCAGAAAAGAAGGGACCAGCAAAGAGAGAAATGATACAATCTAAATTTTATTTGCAATATTTTCCTTTTATGAAAAATAATGAATGAAATATTGCAAAATGTGAAGGCCTAAGAAACTGAGTTTTAACACATGAGTGTTATATCATTTTCCATGATTTGATGTATTTTTCTTTTATCTTTTTATCTTGACCTCAGTTTCAACTTCCAGAGAAGTTGTAAGCATACTGACAGGCATCCATGTATCCCTCAGTCCACTGATCCAATGTTGACATCTTACACAACTAGCACAATAAGCAGCCCAGGATGTTAACTTTGGTGCAATACCATTAACTAAGATAAAGACAGTTCTTCCACTAATGTCTCATCAGAAAAACAAGTTGCACATAATTGTACTTTCTCCTTACCAGCAGTCTGGGACAGGACCTCAGTTTTCCTTTATCTTTCATGACCTGATAATGATCAGTTATTTTGTCAAATGTCCCACATTTGGAGTTTTCTGACATTATCCCAAGATTGTAAGATGATGCATGTTGGCAAAAATCCCCAGAAGCTTTGCTGTGCCTTCCATGCATCCTGGATGACAGGCCCAGGATGACTTTTTAATACTTTTAAAATATTTCACAATTTCAAAACAGCAAGCCAGGTTCTGTTGTTCATTACTATAATACCAACTACTCATGAAGTTAAAGGCAAGAGGATCGTAACTTCAAGGCCAGCTTGTGAAACTTATTGAAAACTGTCTCAAAAAGAAATTTTAAAAGGGCTGGGGATGCACCTCCATGGCAAAGCACTTGCTTAGCATGTACAAAGTCCTGGATTTGATCCACAGCACTGCAAAAGAAGGAAGAAAGATAGGCAGGGAGGTAGGGAAGAAAAGAAAAATAGAAAGGAGTAGGTAGGTTAACATAAGTAATCCTGATTCTCTACAGAAATGGAACCAACAGTAGAATTTACACATAAAAGTAGAGGGGTATTATGAAAAATTGGCTTATTCATTTATGGAAGTTGAAAAGTCCCAAGATCAGCCAATACCAAGTGAAGACCCAAGAGAGTCAATTCTATATTCCAGTCTGAGTCTGAAGGCTTGAGAACCAGGAGAGTTGATGGGATAAGTTCAAGTCCAAGTCTAGAAGTAGGAGAAGATTGATATCCCAACTCCAAGACAGATGGGAAGAGTAGTCTTCTGTTCTATTCAGACCTCCAATGGATATGGATGAGGCCCTCCCACACTGGGGAAGACAATTGCTTTACTGGGGATACTGGGACAAATATTAATCATATCATCATCTAGGAATGTGAGCCAGTTACCTATCTGCTCATGTCATATGTTCTTCTGTTAAATGGGGCAAGCAGGGAGACTTACTCGATAGGTTTTTTGAGGATAAAAGAAACTAACATGTGGAAAGTGGGCATGTAGAAATGAGCACAAGACCCTGCATATACTAAGCGAGACCATGATCACTCATGGCAGCTGGGGCAGCCTGTGAGCATTTGTCAGGCAGATCTCTTAGTAGATACTGTTCTTCCCCAACACCAACTCTGTCCATTTCTTGCATCCATGCCACTGAACCTCTGCAATACATTTACATATCTACAAAAATACAGAACAGAAATTAGAAATTAAAGCCAGATCAACTGGGAGAAACCTGAGAGAGAGAGTCATGACAATATTTAAATACAATGTTATAGAATGGAAATGGACACATATATTTGCAGATCTTAAGAAACCGACAGATTGCAATGAATTGAGATTCTTACAGGTGAGATTATTATTTCGTGGCTTTGTTTTATGTGTGTTTGTGTGTGGGGGGTATGAGTGTGTGTGAGTGTGTTAAGATATATATACACCCATGCCTCTTTCTGATAAGTATAAAAAACTTATTCTTTCTTTTAGAGCTGCATGAAATTTGAAATATAAACAAGTGGGAAAATACACCAAATCAAGGACTAGGGTGTAGCTCAGTGGTACAACAACTTCATACCATGTGAGAAAAAAAAAAAATTCTGGGTTAAAAACCAGGAAATGCGCGCACACACACACACACACACACACACACACACACACACAAATAAATAAATAAATGAATGAATAAACAAATAAATGAATAAATTGAATTTCTCTAAAAGCTATATAACCAATGCTAGTTTTGGATGATGCATTTTCAAACTATATATATAACTTACACCAAAAAAGATCTGAGGTGATGCAATGGACTTCACTGCTGAGAAATGCTGAATTGGACCTAGAAATGATATTCCATGATCCCAAAGTATAAATTGAACCAGAGTTCACTAACTATATTTTTTTTTCTTTTTTTTTTTTATTGTAAACAAATGGGATACATGTTGTTTCTCTGCTTGTACATGGCATAAAGGCATACCATTTGTGTAATCATAAATTTACATAGAGTAATGCTGTTTGATTCATTCTGTTATTTTTTCCCTTCCCCCCACCCCTACCACCCCTCTTTACCCTCTATACAGTACATCCTTCCTCCATACTTGCCCCCCTCCCTAACCCTAACTCTAACCCTAACACTAACCCTTCCCTCCCCCCCATTATGTGTCATCCTCCACTTATTAGCGATATCATTCGTCCTTTGGCTTTTTGAGATTGGCTTATCTCACTTAGCATGATATTCTCCAATTTCATCCATTTGCCTGCAAATGCCATAATTTTATCATTCTTTATGGCTGAGTAATATTCCATTGTATATATATACCACAGATTCTTTATCCACTCATCAATTGAAGGGCATCTAGGTTGGTTCCACAGTCTGGCTATTGTGAATTGAGCAGCTATGAACATTGATGTGGCTGTATCTCTGTAGTAGGCTGATTTTAAGTCCTTTGGGTATAGGCCAAGGAGTGGGATAGCTGGGTCAAATGGAGGGTCCATTCCAAGTTTTCTAAGGAATCTCCACACTGCTTTCCAGAGTGGCTGCACTAATTTGCAGCCCCACCAGCAATGTATGAGTGTACCTTTCTCCCCACATCCTCGCCAACACCTGTTGTTGCTTGTATTCTTGATAATCGCCATTCTAATTGGGGTGAGATGGCATCTTAGGGTGGTTTTGATTTGCATTTCTCTTATTACTAGAGATGTTGAACATTTTTCCATATGTTTGTTGATTGCTTGTAGATCTTCTTCTGTGAAGTGTCTATTCATTTCCTTAGCCCATTTGTCGACTGGATTATTTGAATTCTTGGAGTAGAGTTTTTTGAGTTCTTTATAGATTCTGGAGATTAGTGCTCTCTCTGAAGTATGATTGGCAAAGATATTCTCCCACTCTGTAGGCTCTTTCTTCGCATTGCTGATAGTTTCCTTTGCTGAGAGAAAGCTTTTTAGTTTGAATCTATCCCAGTGGTTGATTCTAGCTTTTATTTCTTGTGCTATGGGAGTCCTGTTAAGGAAGTCTGATCCTAGACCAACAAGGTGAAGATTTGGACCTACTTTTTCTTCTATAATCTGCAGGGTCTCTGGTCTGATTCCGAGGTCCTTAATCCATTTTGAGTTTAGTTTCGTGCATGGTGAGAGATATGGGTTTAGTTTCATTCTGTTGCATACGGATTTCCAATTCTCCCAGCACCATCTGTTGAAGAGGCTATCTTTTCTCCATTGCATATTTTTGGCACCTTTGTCTAGTATGAGAAAATTGTATTTATTTGGGTTTGTGTCCATGTCCTCTATTCTGTACTATTGATCTACCTTTCTATTTTGGTACCAATACCATGCCGTTTTTGTTACTATTGCTTTGTAGTAGAGTTGAAGATCTGGTATTGCAATACCCCCTGTTTCACTCTTCCTGCTAAGGATTGCTTTAGCTATTCTGGGTTTCTTATTCTTCCAGATGAATTTCATAATTGCTTGCTCTATTTCTGTAAGGTACGTCATAGGGATTTTAATTGGAATTGCATTGAATTTGTATAGCACTTTAGGTAGTATGTCCATTTTGACAATATTAATTCTTCCTATCCAAGAACATGGAAGATCTTTCCATCTTCTAAGGTGTTCTTTAATTTCTTTCTTTAGTGTTGTATAGTTCTCATTGTAGAGGTCTTTCACCTCTTTTGTGAGATTGATTCCCAAGTATTTTATTTTTTTCGAGGCTATTGTGAATGGGGTAGTTTTCCTAATTTCTCTTTCTGAAGATTCATCACTTATGTATAAAAATGCATTGGATTTATGGGCATTGATCTTGTAACCTGCTACTTTACTGAATTCACTTATGAGTTCTAAGAGTTTTCTGGTGGAATTTCCAGGTTCCTCTAAATAGATAATCATGTCATCAGCGAACAAGGATAGTTTGAGTTCTTCTTTTCCAATTCGTATCCCTTTAATTTCTTTGGTTTGTCTAATTGCTCTGGCTAGAGTCTCAAGAACGATGTTGAATAGAAGTGGTGAAAGAGGGCATCCCTGCCTTGTTCCAGTTTTTAGGGGGAATGCTTTCAGTTTTTCACCATTTAGAATGATATTAGCCATGGGCTTAGCATAAATGGCCTTTACAATGTTAAGGAATGTTCCCACTATCCCTATTTTTTTTAGTGTTTTGAGCATGAAGGGGTGCTGTATTTTATCAAATGCTTTTTCTGCATCTATTGAAATAATCATGTGATTCTTGACTTTAAGTCTATTAATATGGTGAATTACGTTTATTGATTTCCTGATGTTGAACCAACCTTGCATACCTCGGATGAAGCCCACTTGATCATGGTGCACTATCTTTTTAATATGTTTTTGTATGCAATTTGCTAAAATTCTGTTGAGAATTTTTGCGCCGATGTTCATTAAGGATATTAGTCTGAAATTTTCTTTCCTTGATGAATCTCTGTCTGGTTTAGGTATCAGTGTGATATTGGCTTCATAGAATGAGTTTCGGAGGGTTCCCTCCTCTTCTATTTTATGGAATACTTTGAGAAGTATTGGAATGAGCTCTTCTTTAAAGGTTTTGTAGAACTCGGCTGAGAACCCATCTGGTCCCGGACTTTTCTTTGTTGGTAGGCTTTTGATGACTTCTTCTATTTCAGTACTTGAAATTGGTCTATTTAAATTGTGTATGTCCTCCTCGTTCAGTTTAGGCAATTCATATGTCTCTAGAAACCTGTTGATGTCTTCGAAATTTTCTATTTTGTTGAAGTATAGATTTTCAAAATAGCTTCTAATTATGTTTTGTATTTCAATCCTGTCTGTTGTGATATTTCCTTGTTCATTCCGAATTTTAGTGATTTGGGTTTTCTCTCGTCTTCTCTTTGTTAGTGTGGCTAAAGGTTTATCAATTTTGTTTATTTTTTCGAAGAACCAACTATTTATTTTGTCAATTTTTTGTATTGTTTCTTTTGTTTCAATTTCATTGATTTCAGCTCTGAGTTAAACTATTTCCTGTCTTCTACTACTTTTGGTGCTGTTCTGTTCTTCTTTTTCTAGGGCTTTGAGCTGTAGTGTTAGGTTGTTTATTTGTTGAGTTTTACTTCTTTTATTAAATGCGCTCCATGAAAGAAATTTCCCTCTAAGTACTGCTTTCATAGTGTCCCAGAGATTTTGATATGATGTGTCTTTGTTCTCATTTACCTCTAAGAATATTTTAATTTCCTTCCTAATATCTTCTGTTATCCATTCATCATATAATAGCATATTGTTTAATCTCCAGATGTTGGAATAGTTTCTGTGTTTTACTCTTTCATTTATTTCTAACTTCAATCCATTATGATCTGATAGAATACATGGTAGTGTCTCTATCTTCTTGTATTTGCTAACATTAGCTTTGTGGCATAATATATGGTCTATTTTAGAGAAGGATCCATGTGCTGCTGAGAAGAAAGTGTATTCGCTCTTGGTTGGATGGTATATTCTATAAATGTCCGTTAAGTCTAAATTATTGATTGTGTTGTTGAGATCTATGGTTTCTTTGTTCAATTTTTGTCTGGAAGATCTGTCCAGTGGTGAGAGAGGCGTGTTAAAATCACCTAGTATTATTGTGTTATGGTCTATTTGGTTTCTGAAATTGAGAAGGATTTGTTTGACATACATGGATGAGCCACTGTTTGGGGCATAGACGTTTATGATTGTTATATCGTGCTGATTTATGCTTCCCTTAAGCAGTATGAAATGACCTTCTTTATCCCTTCTGACTAACTTTGGCTTGAAGTCCACATTATCGGAAATGAGGATGGATACTCCAGCTTTTTTGCTGAGTCCATGTGCATGGTATGTTTTTCCCCATCCTTTCACCTTTAGTCTTTGGGTATCTTTTTCTATGAGGTGAGTCTCTTGCAGGCAACATATTGTTGGATCTTTCTTTTTAATCCAATCTGCCAGTCTATGTCTTTTGATTGATGAATTCAGGCCATTAACATTCAGGGTTATGATAGAGATATGATTTGGTTTCCTGGTCCTTTGGTTCATTTTTTAAATTTTATTTATTTATTTGTTTGACACAACATGTTTCCTCCTTTATTTGACAATTCCTTTAGGATAATTCCTCCCTTTGCTGATTTGCTTCTTTGTTTTTCATCTCTTCCTCATGGAATATTTTGCTGAGAATGTTCTGTAATGCTGGCTTTCTTTTTGTAAATTCTTTTAGCTTTTGTTTATCATGGAAGGATTTTATTTCATCATCAAATTTGAAGGTAAGTTTTGCTGGGTATAAGATTCTTGGTTGGCATCCATTTTCTTTCAGGGCTTGAAAAATGTTGTTCCATGCCCTTCTAGCTTTTAGGGTCTGGATTGAAAAATCTGCTGATATCCATATTGGTTTACCCCTGAATGTAATTTGGTTCTTTTCTCTCACAGCCTTTAAAATTCTGTCTTTATTTTGTATGTTAGGTATTTTCATTATAATGTGCCTTGGTGTGGGTCTGTTGTAATTTTGTGTATTTGGAGTCCTATAAGCCTCTTGAACTTGATTTTCCATTTCATTCTTCAGATTTGGGAAATTTTCTGATATTATTTCATTGAATAAATTGTTCATTCCTTTGGTTTGTTTCTCTAGGCCTTCCTCAATCCCAATAATTCTTAAATTTGGCCTTTTCATGATATTCCATAGTTCTTGTAGATTCTGTTCATGATTTTTTACCATCTTCTCTGTTTGTTCAACTTTGTTTTCAAGGTTAAATATTTTGTCTTCAATGTCTGAGGTTCTGTCTTCCAGGTGTTCTATCCTACTGGATATGCTTTCTATGGAGTTCTTAATCTGGTTTCTTGTTTCCTTCATGTCAAGGATTTCTGTTTGGTTTTTTTTCAATATCTCTAACTCTTTATTGAAATGATCTTTTGCTTCCTGTATTTGCTCTTTTAACTGTCGATTGGTGCGATCATTCAATGCTTGCATTTGCTCTTTCATCTCATCATTCAGTGCATGCATTTGCTCTTTCATCTCATCGTTTGCTTCTCTGATCATTTTAATTATGTACATTCTGAACTCCTTTTCTGTCATTTCTTCTGCCATGCTGTCATTGGGTTTTATTGATGTAACATCTAGATTTGTTTGCAGCATTTTCTTTCCTTGTTTTCTCATGTTGTTCAGGTATCAGTGGACCGCTGAGATATTACAAATTTCCTCTACTGACTTACAATGTCCCTGAAGATTTCTAGCATATCCCCCCTTAGCCTTCAGTAGGCTGAAGTCTTGGAGGAAGTTGATAATGCGGTGCAACACAAGGAAGCTGCCTCTCTAGGAGTGGTGGCCTTCAGGTGGGGTATATTCCCTGCTAGTGGGCAGAGGTGCCTCAACTTGTTGACCAATGGTCATCCAAAGGGGACCTAGGCTGCGGGCTGATGCAAGGCCTGTTTGGGCCTGAGTCACTGGTTTTACCGTCTTTGTGGGGAAACCTCACCCGGCAGGGAAGACTCACCCGGTGGGGAGGTCTCGCTGGTTAGTTCCCTCCTAGAGGTTCCCCTCAATTTACAGCTACCGCCTGGGCTGGGCTGCCTTCCTCCGCAAAGTTCCCAGGGGCCCGGCCCTACCTCCTGGGCCTGGGACCCTCACCCTTCGCAGATGAATCTCCTTAGGCTGCCCCTCCTCAGAGAATCTGTCCGCAGGCCTGGAACCTTCGCTCCGCCCTAAGCCCGTCTCTGTGCGGCTCTTCCACCCAGAAGCCTCCTAGATCCTGGGACCCTGCTCTGCACCTAATCGCCTGGCTATGCGGCCCCTCCTCTGAGCAGCCACCTGGGGCCCCGTACAATCGCTCTGAGTCCCAGAGACCCGCCACACGCCTCTTCCTCCAGACAGCCGCCCAGTATTCTGGTGCGGTCACTAGGAGTCCAAGAAACTCACTGCGTGCCTCCATCTCCCACCAACCACCCGTAGCCCTGGGCAATCAATCACTCCGATTCGAAGTGACCCTCCCCGTTCCTCCTCCTCCTCCAGATAACCCCCCAGGTGTTCAGGAGCGGTCGCTCTGAGTCGCTCTGAATCCACGTGACCCGCTGCACGGGTCCTCTGGGCAACCGCCCGGAGCTCTGGTGCGGCCACTCAAGACCAAGCGACCCACCACGCTTCTCCTCCAGGCAGCCCCCCTGTGTTCAGGAGCGGTCGCTTTAAGTCCAAACAACTCACCACTCGCCTTCTCCTCTGAGCAGCCGCCTGGAGCTCTAATGCAGTCACTGCGAGTCCAAACGACCCGCTGCGCTCCTCCTCCTCCTCCTCCTTCTCCTCCGGCAGGCCCCAGGGTTCAGAAGTGGTCTGAGTCCAAACAGCTCCCCACGCATTCCTCCTCTGGCAACCGCCTGCAGCTCTGGTGTAGTCACTCCGAATCCAAGCGGCCGCGCTCCTCTTCCTCCTCCTCGTCCTCAGGGCAGGCACCGGGGTTCAGAAGCAGTCATTCTGAGTCCAAACTGCTCGCCGCGGAGCTTCTCCTCTGGCAACCGCCTGTAGCTCTGGTGCAGTCACTCCGAATCCAAGTGGCCACGCTCCTCCTCCTCCTCTTCAGGGCAGGCCCCGGTGTTCTGAGTCCACACAGCTCTCCTCGCCACTCCTCCCCTGGGCAGCCGCCGGAGCCCCAGTGGTTGCTCCGAGTCCCAGCGCTGTGCCGAGCGGCCTCCTTTACAGCCTCCCAGTTGTCCGCGTTCACTGCGTCAGCGGGGGGAGGGGTGTCTCGCCGGCTGCTCTACTTCACAAAGTTTCCTGCGTTCCGGGACCACCGTCCCATCCGGGACGCCTTCCCATCGGGTGAGAGTCACCCGGCTGCTTTGAGTTGGTCCCAATGTCTCAATATCTCCTCTTTTGAATCCTGAGTCCTGGAGCAACATGAAATGCAGCCACCCTCTAGGCCGCCATCTTGAAACTCACTAACTATATTTTAAAATATTTTTAGTTGTACATAAATACAATGCTATTATTGATTTATTTAATATTATGTGGTGCTCAGGATTGATTACAGAGCCTCACATGTGCTAGACAAGAATTCCACCACTGAGCAACAACCCAAGTACTATAATAACATTTGCCAAGAGAGATGATTAATCCCTTAGAAGGGATCATAGTTTTTGTAATATATTTCCATTTTCCTTCTGGTTTAGGCTGATTAAAATAAAAAAGACAAATTTTATAAGATCTCATATGTCCTCTAAATTTTACGCATGGAAAACATAACAAAGATTTACTAACTCCACCTAGAAAGAATGCATTGAGTGCACTGCAATAAGGGAGGAAAATGGGACTAGAAGAGGTACCTGCAGAGCTGTGAATCAGTCAATCACCATATCATTCCCTGATACCATCAGGAAGGGAAGTGACCAGGACACTGATCAAACCATCAGCAGCTCCTGTTGTGGGACCACAGAAGTGGGCAGGGGGCCTTGGTGGGCTCCAAGCAAAAGCAAAGCTCTGCTTCCACAAAGACCTGCACTTCTTAAGGAACTGAAGAGGCAGTCAAGACAGATATTATGTGGGCTATATACTGTATATGTTTGGCAACTGTTTAAATGATTGGCATTGAATTCTCATGTAATTAATAATGAAGGAACTGGCTCCATTCTGCAGTATCCTAGCCAAAGAACCTGGGGAATACAATCAAAGCTAAAATGAGGGTCATACCAGAAAGGCCTACAAAAAATAGTTGGTTGAAAGAATGAATGGCTGGGGCTGGGGATATGGCTCAGTTGGTAGAGTGCTTGCCTTGCAAGCACAAGGCCCTGGGTTCAATCCCCAGTACCACAAAAAAAAAAAAAAAAAGAAAGAAAAGAAAAAAAAAAGAATGGCTGAAAAAAAATCTGTACATAGATTATTTCTAAAAAGATTTCAATATGACTAGTTGTGATACAAGATTGATAATTACTTCTAACATATACGCTGGAGTAGTTAGCACATGATTAACCAATCAAAACCTCATATAAACAAAAAATCAAATCAACAACAGTATGCTCACCTCCCATGAACACCAGAGTGATGTCATTTAGCATAATACCTGCTACAAATGATTTTTTGTTGAGAAAGTGGTACTCACAAACAGATGTGAGTTGTGTATGGACAGCCACACTACCCTGTGGGGCTGAAAATGAGACACTATACTGCTCAGCTCTCTGAAATTTTCAAAACAGTCCCTAAGTACTACAGGACTGGCATACAGCATGATGACCATGTTTACAATTGTCAAGCACTATCATCTTGTTGAGAGATAAGATCATAAGTTTTCCCACCATGCACAAGGGTTGCATGCAAAAACAAAATTTTGCAAGTTGCTGGATGTGTTAATTACCATGATTGTGTTGAATATTGCACAGGGATGTCAAGGGGCCAGGTGGCAAAGCCATAGCAAAGAGGCCAGACTGGGTCACTGGGGAGCTGTGAGTCAATCTCCTTTCCATTCCAGGATGAGATCAGGAAGGGAAGTGAGCAGGACAGTGGTCCAACAATCAGCAGCCATAATCATGTGGTACCAAGGAAGTGGGTGGGCAGCCTTGGTGTGCCCTGAGCAAAAGCAAAGCTCTGCTTCCACAAGGACCAGGACACCCCATGGTACTGAATCCGCTGTCAAGACAGATAATATATGGCACAAGGAAACAAGGATAACAAGGACAGAGACCTGGTAAACAGAAATGGCCTAAAAACACATGGTTTCAACCTCAGGAATAAGGCAGAAAGCCCAACTGGGAAATGCACAGGAGGAGAAGGAGGTCTGGCAGAATGCACCCCTCCAAACATTTCACACCGGTGGTCACTTTGTTCCCTCTGACCTCAAGGGATGATGGGCTGCATTTACTATAAACACCTTCCCGCGCATGCCAGGAGTGCAGCCCTGACATTCACCCCATCCACCAGTCACTCATCATCCCATCTTGAACCTCTTCCCATTCTATTAATTCCCAAATTCTCCTTCATTGTGGGGAGCAGGTAGGGACACTAGTTCTCCACAGCATCCTCCTCCCCTCCTTTTCACCCACACACTCCTGCAAAGCCCATTTCCTTTTGCCACTTGCTTTCCTCCATTTGTCCTTCCATAGCATAGCTCCTACCCTAAAAATCCCATATTTCTATTTTCCTTAAAACAACCGTGAATCTTCTCACAGTCAAACTCAATGAAGGTTTGTCTTAAAGCACATCAAATCCTGCAGTAGATTTTCAATATCTTGGGGGGATACGGGATACCTAAACATCACCATCCTGATCGACTGACAGAACAAAATCCGGGTTCTTGGTCCCGGTGGAAGGCCTTCATGTCCTCACTGATCCCCAGCCACATTCCGCACTGCACACGCTTTCCCCAAATACTAGGTCGGTACTCCTGTGCTCGCCCTTGCTTTCCCTGGGCCTGCTCCCCACATCTCTACCTCTTTTCCCCCTCGGTAACTTTAAAACCGACAAAAATTCTAAGGTCACAAACCATCTGCCCTTGCATGTCTTTCCTGGTACCCCACCAGGCTCCCCCCGCATGATGCTAGGAGAAGCTCTTCATGACCTTCCATGACACTACTTCAAAGTCTTTTCCTCAGCACATCACCCTGTCCTAGAGCAGGTGATGCTCTCCCTCTCACAAAACAGGCACTCACTTCCCTCAGGACAAGAACCCTCTTAGACGCACTCATGACAAGACCAAGGAATGCATCATGGCGTGGCTTCCTCTCTCCTCAAGGGGGGCCCTCTTCACGCACCACGCTCTGTTTGCAGCATGTTATGGGAGCAAAGTGTTAGGCTATGAATAAGAGGCGTCTCCCTACAACTCCTCTTAACACAACAACGGTCAGAGAAGAAAGCAATAGATTATGAGGGCTCTAATGTAATCCATCCATCCTAGTTGGAGGGGTGTAACTGGGGATAACTGTGGACATGTGAGACAGGGCTAAAGGTGGAGGATCACAGGGGCGGGGGGTGTGACCTGGAGGGTCGGTGCTTCCAGCTGCTCCTTCCTCTCTCATTGCTTCCCAACCGCACCATCACTTCACCAGCTCTCCTCCACTGGACCCTTCCCTGGGCTTTACTGACTTGTTTTGGAGAAACAGGAATGAATTCAGTCATCTGTGGACTAAGACCTCAGAAAGCCTGAGTCAGATATATACATTTCCTCCTCTAAGAGGTTCTTGCCTGCTATTTCGGTCACAGCACACAAAAGGTGAATGAAACTGAAATTAGTGACAAGATTTAGGGGTTGTGGCTATGACTGAATTGTCATTTGGCAAAGAAGGATGTGAAAATGGTTTGCAGGAATAATGCTGAAAAGTTAGAGATGCAAGCTGGAAAAGCTTCAAAACCTTGTCATTGAAGCTTAATGGGCTATACTACTATGAGCACAGAAGACCAGAATGCAAATAGGACTGGGTACTGTGCTCATGAGGTTTCAGAAAGAAATGAGGGCTTGGTTAAGAATTGGATCAGAGCCACATGTGGTATATTCTACTAAAAAAAAAAAAAAAAAAAAGGTAGGTACTTTTTGCCCATGTCCTGAGAACTGCGTGAGACTGAACAGTGATGGACCCATCTGACAAAGGAAATTTTAACACAGCACAACACTCTGTTGGTGGCATGGACAGCGCAGGCAGTCCTGCACTTACTAGCTCAATGTGAGAATCAGGAGCAGAAAGAAGACCGAAAGGCATTGGAAAACTGACATGTGGCCAGAAAAAATGTGTCTGACCTAGAGACCCAGGAGGTGTGTATGTTGAAGAGATAACACCTCTGGAAGACTTGCTCAGTACTATGTACAGAACAATAGGAAGGAAGCCTGCAGAGCAGCTCAGGAATTTGCAAGACCACACCCAACAGAGGTCCAGAGTACAGGAGAGTGAATTCCTTAGAGAACAGATAATGTGGGTGACCTGTCCTGAAAGGGAGGACTATGAAACCATTTTCACCATGTTCAGTTGCCCAGGCCCTCAGAGCCTGCTATAGCCATTATCCCAGGTGCCTGAGGTGTTGGGCAAACTGGCAGCACAACTCGGCAACACCCAAGGGGAGATGCATCTATTGCAAGGCAGAATGCTCAAATTAGGGGCCCAAGGAAAATTCCACACAGGTTTACACTGAAGGGTCTGGGAGGCCAGACAAAGTGAAGCAAAACCACAGACCCTGCACATTTGCATCCAAGAAGTCCAGGTATGAAATTAAAAGGGTAAAGCTCAAGCTGGAAGGAGACACCAGGAATTAAGAGATGCCAATAACATGACTGTCTGCTGAGAAAATCTGGGGGCTACAGAGAGATACAGTCTACATAGAGCCCAGGGGCATGCTACCAGCCAGGTTAAATGGGCACTGCTGACAAAGCCCTTTCAAATTAACAGCTCACGACCATCTAGCCAGGTGATTTTCTCAGAAACAGGGGACCAGGCCTATGTAAATAGTGGGTTTTGGTGATGTGAATTGTGACAAAACCCCTCTTTTCTGCCACAACGACACTCCTCCCTATTTGAAAAAAATATTTATTCTGTGCCATTGTATATTGGATATAGGAAAATTATTTTTGATTTCACCAGTGCTTGTAGTAGTCTTGCTCTGAGTCAAGGATGGTCTTTCAACTTGAATACCACATTTGGGCAGTGCCATATCTGCTAAGACTATGGGATTCTTGTAAAGGAACTAAATGCTTTTTCTACTGGGAGACAGACAGTAGCTATTAGGGACCAGAGGAAGAATGTTAAGATTTGTATATGAGGTGCCTCCTAGAAGCTCAAGCCAATGCGACAAAATTCAGAGGAAAATGGGTAGCTTATGAGAGCCATAACCTAATCACTGCAACTGTGTGGTAACTGTAGGCAAATGGGACATGGCTGGAGGTGGTGGGTTACTGAAGCTATGTATTGAATACTGCTATTCTTCATGTGGATTCTTCCTCTCTGAAAGCTTCCTAACCACCATCAGTAGAGAAACTCTCCTACCCGGAGCCCTGTCCCCAGGATGTGTGGGTTGAATGTGAACCCAAAGAGAAGAAGTTGGCCTTCCATATACTGAGGCCTCTGAAAACATGAGCCCTAAACAATTGTACAACCTCTAAGATGTTTTTTTTATCATGTTTTTGGTTACAGTGATGCAAGAACTGAAACAAAATAAAGGCATAGGTCCTTGTGGTTTTCCTTCCACACATATGGCAAAAGATTCTTCTGTTGCCATGGTAGCCAACTGTCTCAGAACACAATCTTCTAACAGTTGGATGTTGAAGCCACTGGGACGAAGGATCTGAAGGACCTCCGTTATCCGGCTTATGCCACTGGATCTGGCAGCATCTCTTCATGTGGGCAGTAATCGGAGCTCAGTGTGACTAATCTTCAATGTGAGTGTGTGTGTGTGTAAGAGAGAAAGAGACAGAGAGACAGAGACAGAGAGATACACTGTGCCTGTGTCTCTCCCCACTCACATGCTGGGCCATACTGAAAATGCTGGAATAAAGATGCCACCAGATGATGGCATTTAAACACCTGTACTTTCTGGAGAGAAATTTAGTAGCAAATATCATAAGACTAATGAGTTTATGAGCTTTGGCCCACTGATCTAACAAATAGGAATGTGAAGAGAGAAGAGAATCAGAGATTGATAGATAAAGAAGTATTGACTGAGATTAATAACACAATTGTGAAAGGAGGTCTTAGAAATCTAAGGGTCAGTGAACACATAACTTAATGGTCATAAATAAGTGATCACTGAAGCAGCATTAATAAGATTAGGGTTAAGAATCACACAATATTCAATGTGTTTCTTGCTGGCTGTGCCATCATATTTAATAATCTCTGTTGATGTAACTTCTCATGTATGTGGACATGCACATATATGTACAAGGTACATTCATACAAGTATGTGTGTATGGAGAAAAAGGAAAGATTATGTGCAAATCACAAAATTCTCTCATGAAGAGTACTCATTTCCTCTGGATCATCATATCACAGCAGCATTTCTTTTCAAATTCATACTTTCCAATATTTTTCAAGTTTTATTCAACTCTCTTGAATGATAGGTAGATCTTCCAACTGACAAATGACAAAGCATAAGAGGTAACAGGTGGAGATGCTCAGTACAGAGGGTCACTACACACACCAATAGAAAAGAGAGTCTGCCTCTTCTGCCCTTGACTGGAGAGTGCAAACATAGGATGCGAATCTGACAGAGTGACATAGTAATGAATGGAAAAAGGAATAGGAATGATTGCTAAAGTGCATGACTCTCTCAGTAAAACATTATCTTTCAAGGTTTTCTTTCTTTTCAAGTTTCCAGATTGAGTCAAAACTGGGATTTCTGTACCATGGAAGATACATTCTACAGCAACATCTTCGCCGACAAAGGAGGATGCATTTCCAAAGACAAATCAAATCCAAACTTCTTTGGAGGCTATCTCACCTTTGAGGACAGTACCTCCTCTGAAGATTCGACTTCTGAGGATTCTTTCTACTCCTTGCTCTCTCCTGTGCAAGAGCCATGGGTGACTAAAAGTGGAAGGATGCCCCTGGGGAGACAAGAACAAATTCATGACAACTCGGAGCAGCTCTGCGAACTACCCATCGTCCGGGTCCTGGACAGTTTATCTGGGCTCCCCCTATGAAGACTCAGCAGCTACAGTGGATCTCCATGGAGACAACCAGCCAGTGGACAAGCACCCACAAGGGAGGAGAAACCAGAGTATGTGGAAACTGGAAGGTCTAATGAGATACCTTAATGCATATCTGGAGAATCTGAAAGATGATGAAGACGACGACACCGTGTGCTCTGATTCTTCTCTGGATGAGGATTTCCAGTCATCCACCAGTGCCTCTGTCTACATGGATCAGGACAGTAGTCAAGAACACGAGGAGGACTGGGTCTTTTCCAAGTGGAGACCATCACAAAATGAAGAGATCACCCCATTTCCAGAAATTTCACCCAGGCGAAGGCAAGATGAACTTCTTGAGGTGAGCAGGGAACTGCTCAATTTCTGAGCAGGGGTAGGCCCAGTGGGGATGCCAGGCTAAACAGCATCAAGTCAGTCATTCTATCTGCTATGAAGCAGAGGTGGACCCCAGTACACCAAGAGATGGGCAAGCAGAGAAGGATGGCAGCAAGGGAAGGAGCTGGGAAACAGATAAATGCCAAGGAGCACTCAGAGACACAAGAGAGGGGGAGGAACACAGAGAAGGACTATGAAGATATTCTTTTTTAAATATACTGTGGGTCTTTGTGTGTGTGTGTGTGTGTCTAATGATGAATGAGTACTTAATGTATATCTTCACAGTTGGGCTTTTTGGTAAGAAAAAAATTAGATTTCCAAAAATGAACAAATGTTGACTTCGTTGCTGCTGACATTACACATTTCCAACTCATCCTCTTTCTCTTGCCAGGTCATAAGCCAGGAGACGAGCACTGAAGACACCTTCTCAGTCTCATCAGGGCAGTCAACGGAGGGGGACATGTCTTCCCACTCAAAAACCATATCCTGTCTGAACATCAGGTCCATGGTCCGCTGGTTCAGGAAGAGGGTGGTCTCCTCCCGACGAAGGAGAAAGCGCCCTGACGCAGCCGACAAGGACCCCAGTCTGCTGGATTCAAAGAAACGTTCTTTCCTCAGAGGCCAGAGAATCCAACCTCAGTAATCCTCGAGTTAGGAAACCCTACATAGTCAGTATGTTAATGTTTTGACAACCCCTATTCAATAGTCCCCATAGTTTTGTCTCTTCGGAATAAAAAATGTTGCTGTTCATATCTTCCTCCTCTTCCATCATACAACGTAGGCCCAGGTTCAAATTATATATGTTGTCTAGAAAAGTGGTATGCATTCCCAGATTATCTCAGGTCATTGTATGATTCCTAAACCAAGGACACTCTTTCTCCCAACAACCTGTCTTACTGTATTTTGCCCTATTTCCTGCATTTTATCTTCCTTATCATTAACCCATCTCAGCACTGTCAGAAGGCAGCAGGACACCTGTCTGATTCCCACACGGCAGGATGGTTTGGAGGATCATCTGGGTCTTGAGCAAGTGGCAGTGGACAGGGAAGCACTGGGGACACTCAGAAAGCAGTCTGGTTCTGTTCTATGATTCTTATGTCATGGCATACTGGTGGGTTCTGTCAAGTTGACTGGCATGAGTGGCATAGGAAGGAGAAAGGGGAGGGCTGGGATTGCCACTTAACCAACCTATGACTGCCTTTCTTCATTCCTAAGATGAGGGAGAAGGTACCACCAACTTCATGGTGGACTGGGAGAATGAAGGACATGAAGCAAGTACTCCATATACTGTTGATGGACGTTATTTATTCTTATGCGAGGCTGACAATCAAACCCAGTACTTCACACATGCTAGGCAAACACTCTATCGCTGAGCCACAACCCCAGACAGCCCCATAACTACTCCTGATTCATAGAAAATCCAATTGAGAGACATGGAATCAGCTCCTATTGAGCTCTTTTTCTCCCTGAAGTCAATAAATCAGGGTTAGGTTTTATGCAGCAGAACTTGATTTAACCAACTAATCTCTCAACCTACTGCAACGTTCTCTCTTAAATTCTTTTGGAAGTATCATTAAAATTGTACCTAAAGGTCCACGTCTAGGAGGAAACCTTGACTCCCTCTTTTTGACTCTCCCTGTTCTCACCAATTCGAGTCCTCTTCCTCACAAACCACAAGTTCCCTCAAAGGTCCTTCTCCTCCAGCTCCTCTACCATTCCATGTGGTAATAGCAGAGGCTCTTCATGAACTTCCATGACACTACTTCAAAGTCTTTTCCTCAGCACATCACCCTGTCCTAGAGCAGACAGTGCTCGCTCTCTCACCAAACATGCGCTCACTTCCCTAAAGACAGGAACCCTCTTAAGACACAGTCATGACAAGACCAAGGAATACATCATGGCATGGCTTCCTCTCTCCTCTAGGCAGGCCCTCTTCACCCTCCACACTGTGTGTCCATCATATTAAGGAAGCAATGTCTTATGGTGTGAATAGGAGGCCTCTCCCCAAACCTTCTCTTAACACAACAATGTTCAATGGAGAAAGCAGCAGTAGATTATGAGGGCTCTAATGGAATCCATTCATCCTACTTGCAAGGGAGTGAATGGGGATAACTGTGGGCCCTTGGGACAGGGCTGAAGGTGGAGGATTACAGGGGAGCATAATCTGGAAGGTTGTTGTTTCCTGCTGTTCCTTCTTCTCTCTTTGCTTCCCGACCCCACCACAGCTTGAGCAGCTCTCCTCTGATAAGCCCTTCTCTGGGCTGTCCTACCTCACTTTAATGGCACAGGAATACATTCAGCCATCTATGGACTGAGACCTTAGAATGCCTGAGCCAGAAATAAACCTACCACCCCCTCTGAGATATTTCCCAGGTATTTTGGTCATAGCAGGCAAGAGGTAATTGGAATCCAAATATTTGGTTTTTGGGTCATTGCCATGAGTGATTTTAACATGTTTTTTAGGAATACTGTGCATGTGGTTTGTAGGAGCACTTCAGAAAAGGTTAGAGATCAAGCTGCAAATACTTCAGAACACTGTAAATGAAGATGAATTAATGGGTAATTATAGTGAAAGCAAGAAGGCCAGGATACGAACAGGAAAAGGTACCATGCTCCTGAGGTTTCAGAAACACATGAGGGCTGGGTTGGCAATTGGGCTAGAGGCCACCTGTGCTGTACTCTGGAAGAAAGCACAGGGATGTTTCATCCATGTGCTGAGAATGGAGGGAGGCAAAAATCAGTAAGAGTGACCATGTCTGACAAAGGAAATTTCAAGACAGCACAATATTTGGTCAGTTGCATGGACAGGGCAGGTACTTGTTTGACTGCTTTACATGAGAATCAGGAGCAGAAAGCAGACTAAAGGCACTGAAAAAGGGACATTTGGACACAAATGTGTGTAATGCATGGGCCAAGGAGGTGTGTCTGTTGAAGAGAAAACACACCTGGAAGAAACGCTAGTACCACACAAAGGGACAACAGTTGGAAGGCAGCCTGCAGGGCATTTCAGGAAACTGCAAGACCACACCCAACAAGGGTCCAGAGTACACTACAGCACCTTCCTTACAGAAGACATTATATTGTAGGTCACCTGCTTCCAATAGGAGGTGGGGGCAAACTTAGAAGTTGTTTTCAACATGGTTCAGCTGTTCAAGCCCTCAGCATCTGCCAGGACCCTTATCCCAGCTGCCTGACGTATTGTGCCACTTGGGCCCAGAACATGGCCTCATCCAAGTGGTGATGCCTCAACTAGAATGCAGAATGCTCTAGTTAGGGCACAGTGGACATTTCCATCAAGATTTCAAATGAAGAGACTGGGAAGGTGGACAAAGTGTACCAGAACCAGACTCCCTGCACACTGCGGTGTCCAAGAAGCCCAAATATGAGGTTGAAAGGGTGAGGCTCAAGCTCAGACGGAAACACCAGGAATTAAGATATGCAAATAACATGACAGGCTACTGAGAAAAACTTAGTGCTGCAGGATATACCGTAAACATAGAGCCCGTGTGCATGCTAGTAGACAGGTTAAAGGGGCAGGGCTCACGAAGCCCTTCCAAATTAACATCTCACCAACATTCAATCCAGGTGACTTGCTCAGAAACAGCGCACCAGTTTCCATGCTGGGTTATGGTGTTAGTATTGCCTCAACCCTTCTTTGTGCCACAACCAAATCCCTCCCTTTGCCCAAAGGAATATATGTTCTGGGCCACTGTGTGGTGGATATAATCAACTTGATTTTCAGCTCACAAGTACTCACACTCAACATCTTGCCTTGAGTCTCAGAGAGGCATAAGACTCAAACAGGATCCAGGGGCCCTGATGGATCTGCTAAGACCATGGGACCCTTGTAAAGGTACTAACGCTTTTCCTACTGTTGATGGACACTGGTAATTAGAGACCTGAGGAAGAACATTATGCGTTGTATATGAGGTGCCCCCTAGACTCAAGCCAATGCAATAATATTCACAGGAAAAGGGGTAGACTGTGAGAGCCATAACCTGATCAGTCCAAGTCTGAATGAACCGACTGAGGGGTAACTATAGGCAATTGAGACAGGGCTCCAGGTGGTGGATGTCCGAAGGCATGTCCTGAAAGTGACATTCTCCCCACGGCCCTTCTTCTCTGACACTTTCTTAGGGCTACCACCAGCAAAGCACGTCACCTCCTCAAGGCCCTTCACCCATGATGCACTGCTTCAACTACAACCCAGAGCAAAGCACTTGGTCTAGCTTATGCTGACACCTCTGAAAACATGAGACCCAAGTAAACCCTCAATGTTCTTATCATGTGTTTTGTTCACAGTGATGCAAAAACTGACTGAAAATAAAGGCATGGGCCCTTTGCTTTTCTGCACCCTCTTAATCCCTTCCACACTCATGCCTATGTGTTTCTCTGTTGCCATGGCAGCCAACGGTCTCAGAACATAACCTGACTGTGGATGTTTTAGTCACTAGGATGGAGGAACTGAAGGGCTTCGGATGCCCAGCTTATGCCACTGGACTTAGCAGCATGTCTTCCTGCATGCAGCAGTCGATGATCGGTGTGACACATCCTCAAAGTGTGAGTTTCTCTGTTTCTGTGGGTTTCTCTGTGTTTCTGTGTGTGCATGTGTGCTTCTCTGAGTCTCTGTTTGCATGTGTGAGACAGAGACACACACAAAGAGAGAGGGACAGAAAGGGAGAGAGAGGGAGGGAAAGAAGGAGGAAGGAAGGGAGGGAGAGGAAGACAGTGAGCCTGTGCTTTTCCATCAGATGAGGGGAGAATGGGCATTTCAACAGCTGTATGTTCTAGAAACAAACTCAGTAGCAACTCTCATCAGACTTTGACATATTGTGACTTTTGTCCAGGATCCAACCAATAGGAATCTGAAGAGAGAGACCCTCAAAGAGAGAGAGATAAAGAGGTACTGACTGAAGTCAGTGAAACAATTGGTAGGGCCTGGGGCTGGAGCTCAGGGGTAAAAGTGCTTTGCCTGGCATGTGTGAGGTACTGGGTTCCACCCTCAGTACCACATAAATGAAAAAGAATAAATGAATGAATCATTTAATTATGAATGAATTAAAGGATGTGGGTACACCTATGAGTTCACAATAATATTTAGAAAAATAAGGCAGGTGTTACTTGTCTTGCTACTCTAAGGGTCATGAGTACCGAACTAAAGGTCCTGATTAAGTGATCACTGAACTATCATTAATAAGAAAAGGATTAAAAACTACCAATAAGCATATATGAGTTTCTTGCTGGCTGTGCTGCCATATTTCATGATCTCACTAGTGATGTGACTCCACATGTATCTGGGTGTGCCTATAGAGGTACATCAATCACTCATGCAAGTATGTATGTATGATGACAGAGGAAATGATCAGGAGGAAATCCACCAAATTCTTTTAGGAATGCTATCGCTTCCTCCGGATTATGGCATCAGGGCAGCATTTAATTTCTACTTCACGCTTTCTGCATTTTTCAAATGGGATTCAACTCTCTTGAATGACACAAGTTCTTTCAACTGAAATAAGACAATGCGTAAGAGTTAAAAGGTGGACATGCTCGGGACACACGGTTATTATACACTCCAATTACAAAGAGCAAGGTCTGCCTCTTGTGCCCTTGACAGGAGACTGCACACACACGATGCACCTGACAGAGGGGAACAGTTAGGAATGGAAGAGGAAGGGGAATCACTGGTAGAGTGCATGACTCTCTTCCCAAACCCCATGTCAAGCTTTGTGCTTTTCTTTTCAAGCTTCCCGAGTTGAGGGAGAAGTGGGATTTGAGCACCATGGAAGATTCGTCCTACAACTGCAACTGCACTGACCAAGAGCACTGCCTTTCCAAATCCAAATCAAACCCGAGCCTCGCCATGGGCTCCTTCCTCGATGAGGACAGCACTGACTGCAAGGACACTACCTCCTCTGAGGACTCCAACTCTGAGTGTTCCTCCTGCCACTCCCTCCCTCCTGCCCAAGAGTCACGGGAGACTGAAGCTGGAAGGATGCCCTTCGGGAGACCAGAACAAATTCAGCACGACCCAGAGAAGCTCTGTGAACCACCCATCGTGCAGGCAGTGGAGGCTTCGGGGGGCTCCCACCACGAAGACTCCAGAGCTACTCTGGACCTCAGTGCAGACTACCAGAGGATGCAGAGGATAAACCAGAATCTGGGCAAACTGCGGGATCTAACGAAAGGCCTCAGGGCACTGCTAGACAAGGACAAAGATGACAAAGACGGTGACCCTGTGTTCTCCGACTCTCCTCTGGACGAGGCTCTCCCACCGGGCACTACTAGCGCCTCTCCCCAGATGGATCACGGCAGTGGTCAAGAACACGAGGCTTTCCAGGCCTTGCCCAAGTGGGAACCACCAGAAAATGAGCACCTCGGCACGTGTCCATACAGTCCACCCGGCCTGGAAGAAGAGGAACCGCTTGAGGTGAGCATGGAGCTGCTGGATTGCAGAGCCAGGGATAGGCCCACTGGGGTGCCAGGGTGGACAGCAGGGAGTCACTCTTCTACCTGCTGTGAAGCAGGGACACACCCCAGTACACCAAGAGGTGATCAAAGAGAGGAGGACAGCAAGAAGGGGAGCTGGGCAAGAGGTGTAAGGAAAAGGCCACGGAGCACTGAGAGACACAAGAGTGGGAGGGCAAAGGATTGAATCAGAGAAACTGAGTATGCGTGAGACTCTGTGTTTCTGTGTGTGTGTGTGAGTGTGTGTGCGTGTCTGTGAGAAAGTCTGGGTGCGTGTGCTCTCTGTTTAATGCTCAAGGAGTACTGAAAGTTCACACTAACCCTTGGACCGTTTTTGAGAAGAATAAAAATTGAATTCCCACAAATAAGGAAATACTGCCTTCACTGCCGCTGATGTTACATGTGTCTAACTCATTCTCTTTCTCTTGTCAGATGATGTATCAGGAGACTGGCTCTGCAGACAGCCTCTCAGTCTCAGCTGGGCAGGCAAAGGAGGGGGACTCGCCTGCCCACTCAGAGAGCACGTCCTCTCTCAACATCAGGTCCATCATGCACTGGCTCAGGAAGCGGGTAGCCTCCTCCCTACCAGGGAGAAAGCTCCCAGAAGCAGCCTACAAGGACACCAGTCTGTTGGAAGCAAAGAAAAGATGTTTCCTTAGAGGCAAGAGAATCCAACCTCATAATCCCTCCACTTAGAAAACCCTTCAGACCCCGCATTTTAAAGTTTTGTCAACCTCCACTCGATGGTCCCCAAGGTTTCAGGTTTTGTTTTTCCCCAATAAAAAATGTTGTTGTTGTTGTGCTTCACATTGTCCTCCTCTTCCATCATATAATGTGGGCCCAGGTGGAAAGTGCATGTGGCCTGTACAGGAGTGGTACACATTCTCAGGACATCCTGGGTGCTACAGTATGCTTCCTAATCCACAGATATTCTGGTTCTCTCCTGCACCATCCCTTCTTACCATATCCCCTCATCTCAGGTATTGTATTAGTTCACGCCTTTTATCCTGTTTCACCATGAACTCATCTCCTCACCGCCCGAAGGCAGCAGGACACCTGCCGGTCTCCCACAGGATCCTTTGGAGGAACTTCTGGGTCTTGAGCAAGTGGCCACCACAGAGAACCACGGGGCAAGCCCATTCCAACTGAGACTGCTTGGCACCCTCAAACAACAGTCCGGATGATCCTGGTAAACCACACTGTGCTAGAATGCTGGTCGGTGCTACCAAGTTGGTTGGCATTAGGGTCCCATAGGGCACCAAGGTAATGCTGCTTAATCACCCAAAAGCTTGAATTCCTTGATTCATAAGATGACGGAGATGTTCCACACACTTCATAGGTTTCTTAGGAGAAGGAATGACACAGAGCAGGTACTTCATAGATGCTCTGGGTGGTACTGCTGGTGGTGGTGGTGGTGTTCATCATGTTCCTGAGCATGGCTGCAAGCCCTGATTCACAGAGTGTCCCAAGGGAGGTTTGGAGTCAACTCTCACTGACTGGTATTTTACCACTGAATCCATTTCAACAAAGCTTAGGTGTTTTTCAGCACACCTTGAATTAACTCTCAAACACACTACAGGGTTCTCTCAGAGACAGATACTTTGCAAGTATCATTAAGAGGGCCCCTACAGGTCAGCCCCTTGGAGAAAGCCTGGACTCGCCCTCTTGCTGACACTCCCTGTGTTGCCAATTCACCTACCGTGGCCACTGGAATCTTCCTCACTCACCACAGGTTCCCTCAAAAGTCCTTCTCCTCCAGCTCCTACTACCACCCTGGATCCCCTTCATCGTTCACGTGAAAAGCACATGAGTGTCTAGTCCCAAAGGCCTTCCTTCCCTCGATTTCAAATTCCTTAGCAACTCCCTCCCCTTCCTTACCTCCGCACACACGGGCCACCTACAAATGCCAAATACCTCACCAGCTTAATGTTCCAAAATAAGATATTTTCAACTTTTGGTAAAAATGGCTTTTTAAAAAAGAGGTCAAGCCACGTCCACATACGATAGTTGCAGGTCACAGTAGTCTGCCTAGAAAGAATAGTGCAGCTTGGTTCATGGTTGAGAAGAGATCAAGGAATAGGGCCCTATGACAAATACAGCCCATGCTCAAGGTCAAATACAGGTCTCTTCACAGTCAGAACTCTCACTTCTCCAACTCTGAAAGCTCCATCCCATTTCAATGGCTCATGAGAACACCCCCAATCCCCTCTGCCTGCTCCCTGGCTTCACCAACATCTGGGGTCCCAAAAATTCTGCAAGGGACACATCACTATCTTATTTCATACAGGAAGCAACCGTGGGTACAAACTGCATTTGCTGTTGCTAGAAGCACCATGAAATGGGGCCTGGATCTATAGGCACTCAAACGCTAGCTAAAAGTGGTACAATTTTTCTTTCAACAGTTTTGGAAGATGCAGAAAACATTCTACCTGGGAAATGGAAGAGTTCAAAAGGTTGCCTAGGTTTGGTGTTGCAAGTGTCACCATGAGACCTGGTAAGAAGGGTGTTGAGCCTGAACTTTGGAAACCAAATAAGAAAGGACACTTACCATGTGTGCTTTGCAACCATTTCAGTGACTGGCATTTAATTCTCACCTGAGTAATTTTGGAGGGATAGGCTCCATCCTGCACCAGTCTGGCCACAGAACTTGGGGAATTCAACAAAGCTAAATGAGGTTCATACCAGCAATGCCTAGCAGAAATAGCTGGTTTAATCGCTGAATCCAGAATAATATGTACAAAGATGGTAGTTTTTAAAAAGACTTCAATGAGATTAGTTGTGATACAAGATTGTTGATAATCTTCAACCCATTCCCTGGCATAGTTAGCACAGTATTGAAAGACCAAACAATCCCTCAGGTAAATAGAAAATCAAATCAACAAGGGTATGCTCATCTCCCATGAACACCAGAGTGAATTCACTTAGCATACTATATGCTACCAGTGATTTTTGTGGTACTGACACACACATCTAAGTAGCATGGGGGTTGGTCACACAGTCCTAGGGAGCTGGAAATGAGATGCTATCCTGCTCAGCACTCTGAAATTCTCAAACAGGCACGCTTAGACCCTAAGTTCAGGATAGGTGGTATACAGAACAGTGAGCATGCTTCCCAATGCCATGAGTTACCTTCTGGCTAAGAGAGCACATCATATGTGTTCACACTATGTACAGAGAAATTAACACAAAATGGAACCATGATAGGTGTTGGATGTGCTGATTACATTGACTGTGCTGAATACGAGAGGAAGGGAAAGGGGCCAGGTGGCAAAGGCATGACAAGTGGGTGAGATGGGTCACTGGGTAGCTGTGAGTCAGTCAATCTCCATATCTTCCCCTGATGCCATCAGGAAGGGAAGTGAGCAGGACAGAGTTCAAGCCACCAACGGCCCCTGATGTTGGCCCAGGGAAGTGGGCGGGACCTTGGTGTAGCCATCAAGTAAAAATAAAGCTGTTCTTCCACAAGACCTGCACTTCTCCAGGAACTGAAGTCACTGTTAAGGCAGATAATATGTGGGCACAAGTAAACATGGACAACTGGAATAGGGACCTAGTGGACAGAAGAGGTATAAAATCCCGTGGCTTCAACCTCAGGAATAAACATGAGCCCAGCTGGGAAATGCACAGTATGAGGAGGAGGACTTGTAGGGTGCACTCCTCCAACAACTTCACAGGCAACATCTCTCTGTTCTCAGAACTCAAGGGATGATGTGATGCATTTCCTGCAAAACACTTTCCACCACATGGCAGGGGTCCTGCCCTTACATGTATCCCCTCCCATGCCCACACTCACCATCCCATCTTGAACTTCTTCCACCTTTGTTAATTCCCAAATCCTCATTCACGAGGGTGGGGGGCGGGTTGAGGACTTAGGAACACTAATTTTACACAGCATCCTCCTCCACTCCTCCTCACCCAGGTGCTCCTCCAAAACTATTTCCTTTTGCAACTTGCTTTCTTACATTTGTCCTTCAACCCCTCCCCACACCAGCTCCTACCCTAAAAACCTATATTTCTATTTGCCTTGAAGCAACCATGAGTTCTCATAGTCAAACTCAATGAATGTCTGCTTAAATCATGTCAAATACTCCATTATATTTTCAAACTTTGGGGGGATACAGGATACCTAAATACCACCTTGCCGCCTGAGAGCACAAAATCAGGGTTACTTGGCTATGGTGAAAGGCCTTCATGTCCTCACTTCCTCACTGACACCCACCCACATACCGCACTGCATGCACTTTCCCCAAACACTAGGTCCGTTATCTTGTGCTCACCCTTGCTTTCCCTGGGCCGTTTCCCCACAACCCTACCTCTTTCACACCTTGGTAGCACTCAAATGGACAGAAAATCTCAGGTAGAAAACCATTTGGCCTTGCTCATCTTTCCTGATATCCTCAACGCTCTCAACCAGCATGCTTTGATGCGCTCCTCTCACAAAACAGGCTCTCACTTCCCTAAGGACACGAAACATCTTAGACACAGACATGACAT
This sequence comes from Sciurus vulgaris, assembly GCF_902686455.1. Classification (NCBI taxonomy): domain Eukaryota; kingdom Metazoa; phylum Chordata; class Mammalia; order Rodentia; family Sciuridae; genus Sciurus; species Sciurus vulgaris. Next base: position 96,728,488 of record NC_136465.1, on the reverse strand, counting down.
GACCACGTAATACCTCATGGCATGCCTTCCTCTCTCCTCAAGGGGGTCTCTCTTCCCACTGAACACTATCTTTACAGCATGTTATGGGAGCAAAGTGTTATGCTATGAATAGGAGGCCTCTCACCAAACTCCTCTGAACACAAAAATATTCAGAGGAGGAAGCAGTACATTATGAGGACTCTAACATAATCCCCACATCCTACTTGCGGGGGAGTGACTGAGATAACTGTGGGTATGTAAGACAGTGCTGAATGTGGAGGATCACAGAGGGGCATGACCTGGAGGGTCTGTGCTTCCAGCTGCTCCTTCCTCTCTCTTTGCTTCCCCACCCCACCACTGCTTCAGCAGCTCTCCTCAACTGGGCCATTTCCTGGGTGGCACTGCCTCACTTTCGGGTCACAGGATTGAATTCAGTGATCCATGGACTAAGACCTCAGAAATTCTGAGCCAGAAATCAAAATTTCCTCCTCTAAGATATTCTTGCATGGCATTTTGGTCACAACACACAAAAGGTAACTGAAACTGAATTCAGTGACAAGATTTAGGGTTATCCTATGACTGACTTGACCATGTGGCTCAGAAAGCTGTGGAAATGGTTTCCAGGAACATTGCTGACAAGATTAGAGATGCAAGTTGGAAAAGCTTCAAAACATTGTCATTGAAGTTTAATGGGCTACACTAGTGTAAGCATAGCAAACCAGAATGCCAACAGGACTAGGTACTGTTATGGGACGCAACTTAAGAACAGACCGATCACCACTGATGAGTCCAAATTTGAGAATCTTTATTAAGCTGGCTAGCTGACTGTCTCAAACAATGCCCCAAAAAATGGCTATTGGGAGAACAGCCCCAACCACAGGGTTGTAGGAGTTCTTATACCAAAAATCATATTAATCATAAGTGTCTGTTGCTATGATTCAAAATTACACATTAACATAATAGATCATCGACAGAGGGGGAAGTGGGTCAGAATGATCCTTACCTAGGTACAAACTAAAGAATGGTAGCTAACATCCACACAATTACTGTTTACATGGTGCATCGTTTAGGAGCAATAGGAACCAAAAGAGAGTAATTCTTTACTACATAGGAGTTGTCATTGTATATTATTAAACATGTCACACCAAGTAACTGATGATGGGCACAGAGGCAGGGTGTTCCCATGGGAGAAGCTTATTTCCTACATAACATGGAATCTTAGAGCAAAATGGAGTCTGTTTAGTCATTTTCCTTAGAGTCTGGCCTGTGACATTTTCATGGAGTTAGATCTGTCCGCCCATCACATTCCCCACTGGTTTTTTGTACATAATCAAATCATTGATTTATTAGTAGTGTATAGGTGATTATAGTGAGTGCACAACATCATTAGCTTAACAGACTGGATTCTATATCTAACATATTTAAGTCTAAATCTATTTGTCTACTTAAAAGTTTTGAAATTCTGGTTTCCAGTAATCAGGGCAGTAGTTCCTATAGCTAGGGACCCACTATACCTAGTCCCACTTAGTGGAACTAAGACAGGGTCCACTCATTTAGATATTAGTCCCATATGTATTTTTCTTCCCTCTCCATCATACACCTGGGGAAAGATGTGAACAGTAACACAGAAATCATTCCATTTGGTAATCTCAAAAAGTTGAAGGGCCAAACATGGAGTTATTCCTGATATAGTCCAAGCAAGAGAAAAAACATGATTAACAGTTTTTCAGTCTTATCTTTAGATGGTGGTTGGGGTCTCTGAGGGCTGTCCATTTTTCTGTTGTCTTGACTCACATTCGATTAGTCCATGTTGTGAGTAAGGTCCCTTTCATTTCAGCCAGGTGTTAGTCTTCTGACTGAAATGGGTGTTGGAAATCAGTGGTCTCTTGGGGCTGGTTCACTCATAAGTTGAACCTGTTGGAGAGACTTAACAACAAGTTAGAACAGGAGCAGTTTCTTGGTAAGGGTGGAGGAAGGGTTCTGGAAGCATTAACATTTTAATCTCTCAGAGGTCATTTGCCTCCAACTTTCTGGACCCAAACTGGCCCTTATTTTTGTGATTTAACCTAATTTACCTATCTATATTGACTGTGTTTTCAAATTCTTATTATTACCCCTCTAATTTTAGGGACTCTTTACTGCTGTAAGGAAAAAGGGCGATGACCGCTCTTGCTGCTTCAAGCTGAGAAGGGGAGAAGTGGGGTGGAGCAAGCAGTAAAAAGTTCCTTTTTCTAGGGGTAAAGGTACAAAATAAATAGCATCTGTAACGTGTCAATGAATATCCCATAAAGAGGCCTAACAAAGTCTAACAAGGCTGGAGAGGATAAGGCCTCAATTGTAAATGTTAACACTGTTGGAATTATCAGGAATGTAAGCACAACATTTAGTTAAGTTACTTAATGTCACCTGATTTTTGTAAAATATCTTTTTACTGGCATGATCTTTTAGTTTAGTAAAGATCCCTTTATTTTTGTTACTTAGGGCTACAGAATCATACTAGCAAACATGATTTAGTCTACCTATATCAGAGGTTAGGATGATCTGCAGGCCTTAAACTGACTGAAAACTTCTAACTCTGGCACTTTCTCTTGATAGTTATCAGGCATTTTTGTCTAAGAATATTTTTTGCTACCTCTAGCTTTACTTAAAATGCCCAGGAATGACTGTGTTTTAGTTTTAACTGATTTTGCTAGGTGTTTAAGATCAAGCTGGTCTAATTGACCTTGTTCCTATATGCTGTTAAGAGTCAGCTGAGTTCCCACAGGGGTCCCTCTTGGGGAACTTGAGAGCAGCTTCTTAGCTCCTTTAGTGCCATTCACCTGGTAGGGTCTCCTTGATGAGGTGGCTTCCTTTGGAAGCATTAGGGATGGCTCCCTTTCCCAAGGACCCTCCTCTGCAGCAGGTGCACTGATTGGCTTTTCATCCTCTAGTGGTCTCATCAATCTCCCTGATTGGAAGGTTGTGTGGCCCAGAGTTGAAAAGCTCCTTAAAGAAGTTCTCTTGTTCCCTGGGTTCAGGCTGACTGAGAGCAAGAGCCAAATATTGATTTTTTGGCTCCTTTATTTTAATCTCAATCTTTAAGTTTTGATCTTAAACATCCAGCAAGTCAGTTTCACCAGTCATACAGTAAGAGAACTGAGTTTTAATTTTAATGTCTATGACTTTATAGTTATTTACCAACTTTTATTAAACTGGGGTCTACATTATCTGTCCTATAGGTAATGGCTTATTATCTCAAATTAATTTAGATTGTTCTTGAAGCAGTACCTCTGTAAAACATCAGTCAGTCAACAGTTACAGAGTTTACAAGAAAAATACAAAATGGAATTAACAACAGTAAAAACATATTTAGTTGTGTTTTTAATAATAGCTATCTTAAATTTTGGCTGAGCTATATATTATATTTCCTGTTTGAGATCACAGTAATTTTGTAACAAAAAATCAATCTTTGGAGTGTAACTTACGAGCTGAAGTCTGTCTTATTTTGAAGCCATTGTAACATATAGTAAGGTAGGAAGCAGAGCCTTATTTCAGGGAAGGCTGGGCTCTTCATAAATCTTAGGTAAAGCAATCTAGTTCTGAAGCTGATCTTTACTTTTTTTTAAAAAATATCATTTTATAAAGTTTACATATATTGTTTCCTAAGTCTATATGAATGTTAGTTAACACAATATGATATTACACCTAAAACATGAATCAAAGAAAGTTTCGAGAGCTTTTAACTTTCCTTTTGTTTAGTAAAGTGGCAAAATGTTTTCCTGTTCATGATATTAACTTTTAAACAGATCAGGCTCTCATTATCTTTTAGAAATACATTTACATATTTATCCCAGTGAAGAAGGTGACATAAGGTTCAGGTCCAGTTACAGAACACTAAATGATATAAATAATCCCCAATAAAATTGCTTACTCTGATAAGTTTAAAACTACCATTACAACTTTAGGTTGGAGAACACCAGCTTGATAAAATGTTCTTTTAAACCTTTTAAAGACTTGCCCACCTGGAAGATATGAACACATTAATAAATAAAAAAGAGTAACAGAATCATAATTGCATTGATGTTTTATATTAACCATGTTTAACTTTTAAAGAAAATTTAAACTTTGTAATGTAGTACAATACTCTAAAATAACAGTTGCTGTTTAACCAGAATTGTACAACCTCCAATTTTTAATACTAGCTGTTCTAGAGAATAAAACTTAACAGATACAATGTTAAGAGTAAATTAATGCTTTCAGAATTATTGGTCATTTAGCATATAGACTGAAATTTTGTTTATATCAGTACATTAATATTTGACCTTAGGAAAAAACCTTGACTAATTTTAACTGTTGTGTTACTCACATATACACGTAAACCTTTTAAAATTTACTCTTACATTTTTTAATCACTTAGACACTCTTGTTTACTTAGATGTATTACAGCCTTATTTATCACATAAAGGCTTTTTATCTAGAAATATTTTATTAAATATATTTTTATATCTAAAACCCTGTAATGTTTTAATCTGTTGATCCCCTTTTAAAAACATATTCTGAAACAACCTTTATAAATTTCTAAATTGAGATAAATTACTCCATTTTAATCTGATGAATACTTTGTTACTTACAGAATTCTATTTAAATACAGTTGAAACTTTTAGACCCTTTATATAGAATAACACCTGTTGAGACTTTTAGTAATCATGTTTTTGGTGATAACGTAAAGTAAATTTAAACCCTTTTTTATTTACCAATTATGAAAACACCAAACATATTTTAAGTATGTTACCTTGTGAAATTTAAGGAGTTAAGAGTACTTGATGTTATATTTAACAGTTGGCATTTTAACTTTTTAAACCAATCAGATGCCTCTAACAAACACATCCCTGATCAACCCCATATATGTTAAATCTAATTTAGTTATTTTTAAAAAACCAAGATATCAGAGAATTGTATTGAGCCATATCAGTCATTTCTTTCCTGTTGAAGAAAAATCTAGAAATAATGGATATTAGACATTTTATAAAATTAATATTTTATTTAGTTTTTGACCACCTGGAAACAAACTGTGTTAGTAACTTGAAAAGCCATATTTTTGTTTACCCAATTTAAAAACTTTTTAAATCATGTAAATCAAAAGCATTTGGATCCATTTTTAAAATTTTTAACTTATGAGCTCATATGTTAATTTTGGTACCAAATATATGTAAACATGACAATACACCAGTGTACATATACATAAAATAAACAGATGGACAAAGACCTTATAGCTTATTTTTTAAACCCATTAGATTGAGAGTTAACTCTTGTAAACTGGCCTCTGAATGAAACAGAGCATTAAGAAAACTTTATATTTGGATAAAATAGGTCTGATTAAAAATTAAACTAGGTGCACCAGATCAAAATTATGAACTCAAAAACAATAGAATTTTAAAAGTCTTTTTGGCCTCCATCCTGAGATGAAAAGGAATTAAGAGAATATAGACAAGATTATGCTCTATCCCTCCCTGAAGGAGTTTCCTGAAGAGACAGCAAGGAAGGTGCTTCCATTGGTCTCCTTGGGAGAGCCCCCTCAGGTTGGGATCTTGTTCTAAACATGTTTTTCTGGTCTCTTGGATAGCAGCCATCAAAATTTTAGCCTGGCATTTGACAGACCAACTCCAATAGTTGGAAGTTCCTATTGGCAGCAGTTTACATTTTAATGTAAGCTTCAGCAAACACATGGCTAAAAACATTTTTAAACCATTTTTTTAACCCAAATTTGACTATAAAACATTTGATCAGATGTTCAGGTTGCCCAAAGACAATATGGTGGTCCCCTGAGGGGGCCATCTGACCTCAAAAGTTGGTCATTCTCTCTCACAGAATTTAGAGAGAGAAAAGACACCACAGCAGGTTCTGTAGTCACTGGTTCTCTTCTGGAATTCCTGGAAATTAGTTAACATGCTCTGGAGGGGAGTACATGACTGACATGAGGGAGACTGACCCATGCTTACACTTAAGGGCAACAAAAAAAAAAAACAGAAAAGGACAAACACAGAACAGATAAAACGCCAAAGACACAGATAAGTGGCCACTCCAGATTCCAGACCAGAGAAACTGAGCAACGTCTTGCCAGTCCTGGACTTGGGAAGTAATGCTACATCCAGCTTTCCTCAGAGTCCCCAGATGAGGATCCGACAGAAACAGACTTACCGGTCCCCCCAGGGATGCAGAAACAGGTGACTCTCTCAGAGAATTTAATTCAGTCCTGGGGCGGGGCTTGAAAGACCATGCAGCCTGGAGCTGAGGAACATCTCTCAGAGGCCTTCCCCTAGGAGCAACGCTGTGGCCTCTCCCCTCTGCAGGAGTTCCCAGGTCAGTGGTGAGCAGTAGTTACCCACCAGGCAGTGAGGATCTCGCTGAAGCCTCCAAATGCTATGGGGCGCAACTTAAGAACAGACCGATCACCACTGAGAAGTCCAAATTTGAGAATCTTTATTAAGCTGGCTAGCTGACTGTCTCAAACAATGCCCCAAAAAATGGCTATTGGGAGAACAGCCCCAACCACAGGGTTGTAGGGGTTCTTATACCAAAAATCATATTAATCATAAGTGTCTGTTGCTATGATTCAAAATTACACATTAACATAATAGATCATCGACAGAGGGGGAAGTGGGTCAGAATGATCCTTACCTAGGTACAAACTAAAGAATGGTTGCTAACACCCACACAATTACTATTTACGTGGTACATTGCTTAGGAGCAATAGGAACCAAAAGAGAGCAATTCTTTACTACATAGGAGTTGCCATTGTATATTTTTAAACATGTCACATCAAGTAACTGATGATGGGCACAGAGGCAGGGTGTTCCCATGGGAGAAGCTTATTTCCTACATAACATGGAGTCTCATAGCAAAATGGAGTCGTTTAGTCATTTTCCTTAGAGTCTGGCCTATGACATACTCATGGAGTCAGATCTGTCAGCCCATCACAGTACTGTGCTCATGAGATTTCAGAAGGAAATGAGGACTTGGTTAGGAATTGGACTAGAGAACATCTATGGTATAATCTGCCCCCCCCCAAAAAAAAAAAAAAAAAAAAAAAAACAAAAACAAAAAGGAGGTTCTATTTGCCCACATCCTGAGAACTGTGTGAGGCTTAATAGTGATAGACTCATCAGACAAAGGAAATTTCAACACAGCACAACATTCGGTCAGTGGTATGGAATGCAGGCGGTCCTGTATTAACTGACCTCCTATAAGAATCAGGAGCAGAAAGAAGACCTAAAGGCATTAAAAAACTGACATGTGATCGAGAAAATGTGTGTGACCCTGGGGCCCAGGAGGTGTGTATGTTGAAGAGATAACAGCTCTGGAAGACATGCTAAGTACTATGTACAGGGAAAATAGAAAGGAAGCCTGCAGAGCAGCTCAGGAATTTGCAAGACCACACGCAACAGAGGTCCAGAGTACAGGAATGCAAATTCCTTACAGAACAGATTATGTGGGTGACTTGTCCTAAAAGGCAGGACTATGAAACCATTTTCACCATGTTCAGGTACCCAGGGTGTCAGAGCCTGCTATAGCCATTATCCCAGGTGCCTGAGGTGTTGGGCAGGCTGGCACCACAACTCAGTGTCACCCAAGTGGTGATGCATCTATTGCAAGGCAGAATGCTCACATTAGGGGGCCATGGACAATTGCACCCAGGTTTGCACCCAGGTTTGTCTGGCCTGGGAGACCAGACAAAGTGAAGCAGAACCAGAGTCCCTACAGATTGTATCCAAGAAGCCCAGGTATGAAATTAAATGGTTAAAGCCCAAGCTGGAAGGAGACACCAGGATTAAGAGATGCCAAAACATGAATATCGGCTGAGAAACCCTAGGGCCTGCAGAGAGATACAGCCTACATAGAGCCCACAGGCATGCTACCAGAAAGTTTAAATGTGCACTGCTGACAAAGCCCTTTCAAATTAAAAGCTCACAACCCTCTAACCCAGGTGATTTTCTCAGAAACAGGGGATCAGGTCTATGTAAAAACTGGGTTTGGTGGTGTGAATTTTGACACAATTCTTTTGCCACAACCACACTCCTCCTCCCGAAGGAGGAGGGTACGTGCACAAGGTACATTCATACAAGGATGTGAGTATGGAGAAAAAGAAAAGTTTATGTGGAAATCACCAAATTTTCTCATGAAGTGTACTCATTTCTTGTGGATCGTCATATCACATCAAATTCACACTTTCCTGTATTTTTCAACTTTTATTTCAACTCACTGAATGATAGGTAGATCTTCCAACTGACAAATGACAAAGCATGAGAGGTAACAGGTGGATATGCTCAGTACAGAGGGTCATTACACACTACAATAGAAAAGAGAAAGTCTGCTTCTTCTGCCCTTGACTGGAGAGTGTCAACATAGGATGTGCTTCTGACAGAGTGGAATAGTAATGAAAGGAAAAAGGAATGGGAACAATTGCTAAAGTGCATGACTCTCTACCAAAACCTTATTTCAAGGTTTTCTTTCTTTTCAAGTTTCAGATTGAGTCACAACTGGGATTTCTGTATCATGGAACATACATTCTACAGGAGAAACTTCGCCAACAAAGAAGGCTGGATTTCCAAACCCAAATCAAATCTGAACTTCTTTGGAGGCTATCTCCCCTATGAGGACAGTACCTCCTCTGAAGATTTGACTTCTGAGGATTCTTTCTGCTCCTTGCTCTCTCCTGTGCAAGAGCCATGGGTGACTGAAAGTGGAGGGTGACTGAAAGTGGAGGATGCCCATGGGGAGACAAGAACAAATTCATTACATCTCGGAATAGCTCTGCGAACTAGCCATTGTCCGGGTCCTGGACGTTTATCTGGGTTCCCCTATGAAGACTCATTACCTACAGTGGATCTCCATGGAGACAACCAGGCAGTGGACAAGAACCCACAAGGGAGGAGAACCAGAGTATGTAGAAACTGGAAGGTCTAATGAGATAACTTAATGCATATCTAGAGAATCTGAAAGATGATGAGGACGACGACCCTGTGTGCTTTCATTTTTCTCTGCATGAGGATCTCCAGTCATCCCCCAGGGCCTCTTTCTACATGTATCACCACAGTAGTCAAGACACAATGCTGATTGGGTCTTTCCCAAATGGAGACCAGCAGAAAATGAAGACATCGCCCCATTTCCAGAAATTTCACTCAGGCGAAGGCAAGATGAACTTCTTGAGGTGAGCAGGGAGCTACTCTATTTCTGAGCAAGAGCTAGGCCCAGTGGGGTGCAAGGTGGACAGCATTGAGGCAGTCATTCTACCTGCTGTGAAGCAAAGGTGGACCCCAGTACACCAAGAGATGAGCAAGGAGAGAAGGATGGCAGCAAGGGAAGGAACTGAGAAACCGAAAAAATGCCAAGGAGCACTCAGAGACATGAGGATGGAGGAACACAGAGAAGGACTAATGATGATATTCTTTTTTCAAATATACTGTGTGTCTTTGTGTGTGTGTGTGTGTGTCTAATGATGAATGAGTACTTAAAGTATACCTTAACAGTTGGGCTATTTGGTTAGAAAAAAATCAGATTCAAAAGTCAACAAATGGTTGACTTCGTTGCTGCTGACATTACACATTTCCAACTAATCCTCTTTCTCTTGCCAGGTCATAAGCCAGGAGACGAGCACTGAAGACACCTTCTCAGTCTCATCAGGGCAGTCAACGGAGCGGGACACGTCTTCCCACTCAAAAACCATATCCTGTCTGAACATCAGGTCCATGGTCCGCTGGTTCAGGAAGAGGGGGTCTCCTCCCAACGAAGGAGAAAGCGCCCTGACGCAGCCGACAGGACCCCAGTCTGCTGGATTCAACAGAAACGTTCTTTTCCTCAGAGGCCAGAGAATCCAACCTCAGTAATCCTCAGTTAGGAAACCCCTACATAGTCAGTATGTTAATGTTTTGAAAACCCCTTTACAATGAGTCCCCGTAGTTTTGTTTTTTTTCAGAATTAAAAAATGATGTGTTCTTCATGTCTTCTTCTTCAATCATACAACGTGGCCCCAGGTTCAATTATATATGCTGTCTAGAAGAGTGGTATGCATTCTCAGAATATCTCACGTGGTGGCATAATTCCTAAACCAAAGGCATTCTGGTTCTCTACCCCAACAACCCATCTTACTGTATTTCTCCCATTTCATGCACTTTAGCCAATTTTTCATTAACCCATCTCCGCACTTCCAGAAGGCCTCAGGACACCTGTCAGATTTCCACATGGCAGGATGGTTTGAAGGAACATCTGGGTCTTGCACAAGTGGCAGTAGACAGGAGGCCCCAGGGAACTCATCCTAATTGATAGTGTTTTGAATACTCAGGAAGCAGTTTGGTTCTGGCCTGTGGTACTGACATGTTGTGGCACAAAGGTTGGTTCTGTCAAGTTAGCTGGCATGAGTAGTGCACGGAGGAGGAAGGGGAGGATGGGATTACCACTTAACCAACCTAAGCCTGCCTTTCTTCATTCCTAAGATGAGGGAGATGGTACCATCAACTTCACAGGGGTTTTAGGAGAATGAATGACATGAAGCAAGTACTCCATATAATGATGGTGGTAGGGCTGGTCATGATCAAGTGATATCATATATATATATGGTTTTTTTAATGATTAATTGACTTTATTTTATTTTATTCTTCTGTGAAGCAGACAATCAAACCCAGTACTTCACACATGCTAGGCAAACACTATCACTGAGCCACAACCCCAGACAGCCCCATAATTACTCCTGATTCATAGAAAATCCAATTGAGAGACATGGAATCAGCTCCTATTGAGCTCTTTTTCTCCCTGAAGTCAATAAATCAGGGTTAGGTTTTATGCAGCAGAACTTGATTTAACCAACTAATCTCTCAACCTACTGCAACATTCTCTCTTAAATTCTTTTGGAAGTATCATTAAAATTGTACCTAAAGGTCCACGTCTAGGAGGAAACCTTGACTCCCTCTTCTTGACTCTCCCTGTTCTCACCAATTGAAGTCCTCTTCCTCACAAACCACAAGTTCCCTCAAAGGTCCTTCTCCTCCAGCTCCTCTACCATTCCATGTGGTGATAGCAGAGGCTCTTCATGAACTTCCATGACACTACTTCAAAGTCTTTTCCTCAGCACATCACCCTGTCCTAGAGCAGACAGTGCTCTCCCTCTCACCAAACAGGCGCTCACTTCCCTAAAGACAGGAACCCTCTTAGACACAGTCATGACCAGACCAAGGAATGCATCATGGCATGGCTTCCTCTCTCCTCTAGGCAGGCCCTCTTCACCCTCCACACTGTGTGTCCATCATATTAAGGAAGCAATGTCTTATGGTGTGAATAGGAGGCCTCTCCCCAAACCTTCTCTTAACACAACAATGTTCAATGGAGAAAGCAGCAGTAGATTATGAGGGCTCTAATGGAATCCATTCATCCTACTTGCAAGGGAGTGAATGGGGATAACTGTGGGCCCTTGGGACAGGGCTGAAGGTGGAGGATTACAGGGGAGCATAATCTGGAAGGTTGGTGTTTCCTGCTGCTCCTTCTTCTCTCTTTGCTTCCTGACCCCACCACAGCTTAAGCAGCTCTCCTCTGATAAGCCCTTCTCTGGGCTGTCCTACCTCACTTTAATGGCAGAGGAACACATTCAGCCATCTAAGGACTGATACCTCAGAATACCTGAGCCAGAAATAAACTTCCCCCTATCTAAGATGTTTTCCAGGTATTTTGGTCATAGCAGGGAAGAAATAATTGGAACCCAAATATTTGGATTTCGGGTAATTGCCACAAATGATTTTAACATGTTTTTAAGAAACCTGTGCACATCGTTTTCAGGAGCACTTCGGAAAAGGTACAAATTAAGCTGCAAATACTTCAGAACACTGTAAATGAAGATGAATTAATGGGTAATTATAGTGAAAGCAAGAAGGCCAGGATACGAACAGGAAAAGGTACCATGCTCCTGAGGTTTCAGAAACACATGAGGGCTGGGTTGGCAATTGGGCTAGAGGCCACCTGTGCTGTACTCTGGAAGAAAGCACAGGGATGTTTCATCCATGTGCTGAGAATGGAGGGAGGCAAAAATCAGTAAGAGTGACCATGTCTGACAAAGGAAATTTCAAGACAGCACAATATTTGGTCAGTTGCATGGACAGGGCAAGTACTTGTTTGACTGCTTTACATGATAATCAGGAGCAGAAAGAAGACTAAAGGAACTGAAAAAGTGACATTTGGCCACAAATATGTGTAATGCATGGGCCAAGGAGGTGTGCCTGTTGAAGAGAAAACACACCTGGAAAACATGCTAAGTACCACACAAAGGGACAACAGTTGGAAGGCAGCCTGCAGGGCATTTCAGTAAACTGCAAGACCACACCCAACAAGGGTCCAGAGCACACAACAGCAACTTCCTTACACAACACATTTTATGTAGGTCACCTGCTTCAAATGGGAATAGGGGGGAAACTTAGAAGTTGTTGTCAACATGGTTCAGCTGCCCAGGCCCTCAGCATCTGCTACGACCCTTATCCCAGCTGCTTGAGGTATTGTGCCAGCTAGACCCAGAACCTGGCCTCATCCAAGTGGCGATGCCTCGACTGGAATGCAGAATGCTCTAGTTAGGGCGCAGTGGACATTTCCACCAAGATTTCAAATGAAGAGACTGGGAAGGTGGTCAAAGTGTACCAGAACCAGACTCCCTGCACACTGCGGTGTCCAAGAAGCCCAAGTATGAGGTTGAAAGGGTGAGGCTCAAGCTCAGAAGGACACACCAGGAATTAAGAGACGCCAATAATGTGACTGTCTGCTGAAGAAAACTGGGGGCTGCAGACAGATACCGTCTACATAGAGACTGTGGGCACGCTAGCAGCCAGGTTAAAGGGACAGGGCTCATGAAGTCCTTTCAAATTAACATCTCACCAACATCCAACCCAGGTGATTTGCTCAGAAAAAGGGCACCAGTTTCCATACTGGGTTTTGGTGTTAGTATGGACACCACTCTTCTTTCTGCCACAACCGAATTCCTCCCTTTGCCCAAGGGAATATCTGTTCTGTGCAACTGTGTGGTAGATATAGTCAACTTGGTTTTCAGCTCACAAGTGCTCACACTCAACATCTTGCCTTGAGTATCAGAGAGGCGTAAGACTGAAACAGGATTCTGGGGCCCTGCTGGATCTGCTAAGACCATGGGATCCTTGTAAAGGTACTAACGCTTTTCCTACTGTGAGATGATCAGTTGTGATTTGGGAACTGAGCATGAACATTAAGCTTTCTATATGTGATGCCCCCTAGAAGCTCTAGATAATGCAATAATATTCACAGGAAAAGCGGTATATTGTGAGAGCCATAACCTGATCAGTCCAAGTCTGAATGAACCGACTGAGGGGTAACTTTAGGCAATTGAGACAGATCTCCAGTGGGTGTCCGAAGGTGTGTCCTGAAAGTGACATTCTCCCCATGGCCCCCACCTCTCTGTCAGTTTCATAAGCCCACCATCAGCAGAGCAACTCCCCTCTTCAAGGCCCTTCACCCATGATGCACTGCTTCAACTACAACACAGAACAAAGCAGTTGGCCTTGCTTCAGCTGACACCTCTGAAAACAAGAGACCCAAGAAAATCGTCCCAACACTAACTTGTTCTTATCATGCATTTCATTCACACTGATGCACACACTGACTGAAAATAAAGGCATGGGCCCTTTGCTTTCGGCACCCTCTTTACCCCTTCCACACTCATGCCTATGTGTTCCTCTGTTGCCATGGGAGCCAACAGTCTCAGAACATAGATGTCCAACAGTGGATGTTTTAGCCACTGGGATGGAGGAGTTGAAGGGCTTCGGATGCCCAGCTTATGCCACTGGACTTAGGAGCATCTATTTCTACAGGCAGCAGTTGATGACTGGTGTGACTCATTGTCAAAGTGTGAGTGTGTCTGTTTTGGGGGGTTTCTCTGTGTTTCTGTGTGTGCATGTGTGCTTCTCTGAATCTCTGTTTGCTTGTGTGAGACAGACAGAAAGAGACAGAGAACAAAAGGGAGAGAGAAGGAGAGAAGGAGGGAGGGAGGGAGAGGGAGAAAGTGCACCTGTGCTCTTCCCACTTATTTCCCAGGGCATAATGCAAAATGCTGGCATAGAGATGCATCAGATGAGGGGAGAATGGGCATTTCAACAGCTGTATGTTCTAGAAACAAACTCAGTAGCAACACTTAAGATTTTAAAATATTGTGACCTTTTGTCCAGGGATCCAACCAAGAGGAATTTGAAGAAAGACCCTCACAGAGAGAGAGATAAAGAGGTACTGACTGAGGTCAGTGATATAATTGGTAAGGCCTAAAGCTGGAGCTCACTGGTAAGGGCACTTGTCTGGCATGTGTGAGGTACTGGGTTCCATCCTCAGTACCACATAAACAAAAATGAATACATGAATGAATAATTTAATTCATGAATGAATTAAAGGATCTGGGTACACCTATGACTTTAAAATAATATTTAGAAAAATAAATCAGGTGTTAATGGTCTTCCTACTCTAAGGGTGATGAGTACCGAAACTAAAGGTCCTGATTAAGTAAAAACTGAACAATCATTAATAAGAACAGGGTTAAGAACTACCAATAGGCATATATGAGTTTCTTGCTGGCTGTGCTGCCATATTTCATGATCTCACTAGTGATGTGACTCCACATGTATCTGGGTGTGCCTATAGAGGTACATCAATCACTCACACAAGTATGTATGTATGAGGACAGAGGAAAAGATCAGGAGGAAATCCACCAAATTCTTTTAGGAATGCTATCGCTTCCTCCGGATTATGGCATCAGGGCAGCATTTAATTTCAACTTCACGCTTTCCTGCATTTTTCAAATGGGATTCAACTCTCATGTATAACAGAAAGTTCTTTCAACTGAAATAAGACAATGCGTAAGAGTTAAAAGGTGGACATGCTCAGGACAGACGGTTATTATACACTCCAATTACAAAGAGCAAGGTCTGCCTCTTGTGCCCTTGACAGGAGACTGCACACACACGATGCACCTGACAGAGGGGAACAGTTAGGAATGGAAGAGGAAGGGGAATCACTGGTAGAGTGCATGACTCTCTTCCCAAACCCCATGTCAAGCTTTGTGCTTTTCTTTTCAAGCTTCCCGAGTTGAGGGAGAAGTGGGATTTGAGCACCATGGAAGATTCGTCCTACAACTGCAACTGCACTGACCAAGAGCACTGCCTTTCCAAATCCAAATCAAACCCGAGCCTCGCCATGGGCTCCTTCCTCGATGAGGACAGCACTGACTGCAAGGACACTACCTCCTCTGAGGACTCCAACTCTGAGTGTTCCTCCTGCCACTCCCTCCCTCCTGCCCAAGAGTCACGGGAGACTGAAGCTGGAAGGATGCCCTTCGGGAGACCAGAACAAATTCAGCACGACCCAGAGAAGCTCTGTGAACCACCCATCGTGCAGGCAGTGGAGGCTTCGGGGGGCTCCCACCACGAAGACTCCAGAGCTACTCTGGACCTCAGTGCAGACTACCAGAGGATGCAGAGGATAAACCAGAATCTGGGCAAACTGCGGGATCTAACGAAAGGCCTCAGGGCACTGCTAGACAAGGACAAAGACGACAAAGACGGTGACCCTGTATTCTCCGACTCTCCTCTGGACGAGGCTCTCCCACCGGGCACTACTAGCGCCTCTCCCCAGATGGATCACGGCAGTGGTCAAGAACACGAGACTTCCCAGGCCTTGCCCAAGTGGGAACCAAAAGAAAATGAGCACCTCGGCACGTGTCCAGACAGTCCACCCGGCCTGGAAGAAGAGGAACCGCTTGAGGTGAGCATGGAGCTGGTAGATTGCAGAGCCAGGGATAGGCCCACTGGGGTGCCAGGGTGGACAGCAGGGAGTCACTCTTCTACCTGCTGTGAAGCAGGGACACACCCCAGTACACCAAGAGATGAGCAAAGAAAGGAGGAGGACAGCAAGAAGGGGAGCTGGGCAAGAGGTGTAAGGAAAAGGCCACGGAAGCACTGAGAGACACAAGAGTGGGAGGGCAAGGATTGAATCAGAGAAACTGAGTTGTGCATGAGACTCTGTGTGGTGTGTGTGTTGAGTGTGTGCGTGTGTGCATGTCTGTGAGAAAGTCCGGGTGCTTGTGCTCTCTGTTTAATGTTACATGTGTCCTAACTCATTCTCTTCTCTTGCCAGATGATATGCCAGGAGACATATCATCAGGCAGACAGCCTCTCAGTCTCAGCTGGGCAGGCAAAGGAGGGGGACTTGCCTGCCCACTCAGAGAGCACGTCCTCTCTCAACATCAGGTCCATCATGCACTGGCTCAGGAAGTGGTGGCCTCCTCCCTACCAGGGAGAAAGCACCCAGAAGCAGCCTACAAGGACACCCAGTCGGCTGGAACGAAAGAAACGATGTTTCCTTAGAGGCAAGAGAATCCAACCTCATAATCCCTCCACTTAGAAAACACTTCAGGCCATGCATTTTAAAGTTTTGTCAACCTCTACTCGATTGTCCCCAAGGTTTCAGGTTTTGTTTTTCCCCAATAAAAAATGTTGTTGTTGTTGTGCTTCACACTGTCCTCCTCTTCCATCATATAATGTGGGCCCAGGTGGAAAGTGCATGTGGCCTGTACAAGAGTGGTACGCATTCTCAGGACATCCTGGGTGCTACAGTATGCTTCCTAATCCACAGGCATTCTGGTTCTCTCCTGCACCATCCCTCTCTCTGTATCCCCCATCTCAGGTATTGTATTAGTTCACGCCTTTTATCCTCTTTCACCATAAACTCATCTCCTCACCGCCTAAAGTCAGCAGGACACCTGCCCGTCTCCCACAGGATGCTTTTGGAGGAACTTCTGGGTCTTGAGCAAGTGGTCTCCACAGAGAACCACGGGGCAAGCACATTCCAACTCAGAGTGTTTGGCACCCTCCAACAGCAGTCCAGATGATCCTGGCAAACCACACTGCTGCTGGCATGCTGGTTGGTGGTACCAAGTTGGTTGGCCTTAGGGGCCCATGGGGCACCAAGGGAAGGCCTGGGAATGCTGCTTAATCACCCAAAAGCTTGAATTCCTTGCTTCATAAGATGACGGAAATGGTTCCACATACTTCATAGGGTTCTTGGGAGAAGGAATGACACCAAAACAGGTACTTGAATAGGTGCTCTGGGTGGTGCTGGTGGTGGTGGTGTTAGTCATCAAGTGCCTGAGCATCGCTGGCAAGCCTTCATTCCAGAGTATCCCCAGAGGGAGGTTTGGAGTCAACTCTCACTGACCGGTATTTTCCCACTGAGCCATTTCACCAAAGCTTAGGTGTCTTTCAGCACACCTTGAATAACCACGTCCACTCTCAAACCCACTGCAAGGTTCTCTCAAAAATTCCTTGCTACTAGCATTAAGAGGGCCCCTACAGGTTAGTTCCTTGGAGGAAGTGTGGACTCGCCCTTCTTGCTGACTCTTCCTGTGTTGCCATTTCCCTTCCTGTGGCCATTGTTTATCTTCCTCACTCACCACAGATGCCCTCAAATCTCCTCCCCTTCCAGCTCCTACTCCACCCTGGGTCACCTTCATCATTCACGTGAAAAGCACACCAGTGTCTAGGCCCAAGGCCTTCCTTCTCTTGATTTCAAATTGCTTAGCAACACCCTTCCTCCCTTCCTACCTCCCCACACGCTGACCCACTACAAATGCAGATACCTCACCAGCTTAACACTAACAAAGCAGTATGTCTGCACTTTCAGTAAAAACAGCTTTTTCAAAATCTGAGGTCAACCATGTCCATATACGAAGATTGCAAGCTGTAGAAAGAATAGTGCAGCTCAGGAAGAAATGATTTTCAAGGTTGACAAGAAATCAAGGAATAGAGCCCCTTTGACAAATACAATCATGGTCAAGGTCCACACACAAGTCTCTTCACATTCAGACTTCTCATTTCTCCACCTCTGAGAGCTCCATCCCATTTCACTCGTTCACAAAAACACCCCCCAACTCCCCTCCTACTGCTCCCTGACTTCACCAACATCTGGAGTCCCCAAAAATTCTGCAAGAAACACATCACTATCTTATTTCATACAGGAAGCAACCACAGGATCAAAGTCCATTTGCTGTTGCTAGAAGCACCATGATTCGGGGCCTGGAGCTCTTAGGCACTCACCTGCGAGCTACAGAGTGATGCAATTTTTCTTTTCAACAGTTTTGGAAGATGCAGAAAATATTCTAGCAGGGAAATTGAAGAGTTCAAAAGGTTGCCTGGATTTGGTGTTCCAAGTGTCACCATGAGACTTGGGAAGACTTGTGTTGAGCCTGAACTTTGGAAATCAAATAAGGAAGGACACGAACCATGTGTGCTTCGCAACCATTTCAATGACTGGCATTTAATGCTCACCTAAGTAATAATGGAGGGAATGGCTCCATCCTGCACTAGCCTGGCCACAGAACTTGGGGAATTCAACCAAGCTAAATGAGGTTCATACCAGCAATGCCTAGCAGAAATAGCTGGTTTAAGCTTTGAATCATAGAAAAAATATGTACAAAGAAAACAGTTTTTCAAAAGACTTCAATGAGATAAGTTGTGATACAAGATTCTTGATAACCTGAACCCTTCCCTGGCATAGTTATCACATGAATGATCAATCAAACCCTCAGGTAAATAGAAAATCAAATAAACAACCGTACGTTCATCTGCCATGAACCAGAGAGTGAATTCACTTAGCATACTATCTGCTACCAGTGATTTCTGTGGTACTGACACACATCTGAGTAGCATAGGGATGGTCACTTTGCCCTGGGGAGCTGGAGATGAGATGCTATCCTGCTCAGGTCACTGAAAATCTCAAGAAGGCATGCTTATACACTAAGTTGGGGACAGATGGCATATAGTACAGTGACCTTGCATCCTAAAGCCATATGCTAGCTTCTTACTAAAACAGCAAATTTTACGTGTTGGCACCATGCACGTAGGATTCACACAGGAAATGAAACCACAAAAGTTTTGGATGTGCTGATCACATGCATTGTGCTGAATACTTAGAAGAAGGGAAAGGGGCCAGGTTGCAAAGGGATGGCAAAGGGTCGAGACAGAGTCACTTGGGAATTGTGAGTCGGTCAATTTCCAAATCATTCCCCGATCCCATCAGGTAGGGAAGTGAGCAGGACACTGGTCAAATCATCAGCAGCCCCTGATGGGGGATCAGGGAAATCATGGGGGGGCGGGCCTTGGTGGTCCCCTAATCAAAAGCAAACCTATGCTTATACAAGTCCTACACTTCTTCAGGAACTGAGGTCGTTGTCAAGGCAGATAATATGTGGCACAAGTAAATATGGACAAATAGGACAAAAACAGAAACAGACAGATATAGTGGACAGAAATGGTACAAAATCCTATGGATTCAACCTCAGGAATAAAGCATGAGCCCAGCTGGAAATGCACCAAAGGAGAAGGAGGTCTTATACAGTGTACCCCTCCAACAACTTCACAAGCAATATCTCTCTGTTCTCGGACTCAAGGGATGTTCGTGATGCATTTCCTACAACACACTTTCCACCACATGTATCCCCTCCCCTGCCCACACTCACCATCCCATCTTGAACTTCTTCCCCCTTGGTAATTCCCAATTCCTCTTTCACGGTGGTGAGTACTTAGGGACATTAATTTTACACAGCATCCTCCTCCACTCCTCCTCACCCAGATGCTCCTCCAAAACATATTTCCTTTTGCAACTCCTTTCCTACCATTTGTCCTTCAACCCCTCCCCACACCAGCTCCTACCCTAAAAACCTATATTTCTATTGGCATTGAAACAACCTTCAAGGTTCTCACAGTCAAACTCAATGAATGTCTGCTTAAATCATGTCAAATACTCCATTATATGTTCAAAACTTGGGGGGATATGGGATACCTGAATACCACCTTACCGACTGAGAGGACAAAATCAGGGTTTGCTTGGCTATGGTGGAAGGCCTCCATGTCCTCACTGACACCACCCACATACCACACTGCACGCAACTCTCCCCAAACACTAGGTCCGTTCTCTTGCGCTCACCTTCCTTTCCTTGGGCCCTTTCCACACAACACTAGCTCTCTTTCACCTCGGCAACTTTCAAACACACAGAAAATCTCGGGAAGCAAACCATCGGGCCTTGCGCATCTTTCCTGATACCCTCACGGCTCTCCCCCAGAATGGTGATAGGAGAGGCTCTTCTTTGACCTTCCATGACACTGGAAGTTCTTTTCCTCAGCAAATCTCCCTGTCCTAGAGCAGCTGATGCTCTCCTCTCACCAAACAGACTCCCACTTCCCTAAGAACATGAACGTCTTAGACACAGGCAGGACATGACCAGTATACATCATGGCATGGCTTCCTCACTCTTCAAGCTATGTTCACCCACCACACTATGTTTGCAACACGTTAGGGAGCATCCTATGGCTATGAATAGGAGGCCTCTCACCAAACTCCTCTGAACACAACAATGGTCAGGGGAGGAAGCAATACATTATGAGGTCTCTAACATAATCCCCACATCCTACTTGGAGGGGAGTGACTGAGATAACTGTGGGTATGTAAGACAGTGCTGAATGTGGAGGATCACAGAGGGGCATGACCTGGAGGGTCTGTGCTTCCAGTTGCTCCTTCCTCTCTCTTGTTTCCCAACCCCACCATTGCTTCAGCAGCTCTCCTCTGCTGGGCCATTCCCTGCATGGTACTGCCTCATTTTTGGGCCACAGGATTGAATTTCAGTGATCTATGGACTAAGATCTCAGAAATTCTGAGCCAGAAATCAACATTTCCTCCTCTATGATGTTCTTCTATGGTATTTGGTCACAACACGCAACAGGTGACTGAAACTGAAAGTAGTGACAAGATTTAGGGTTGTCCTATGACTGACTTGACCATGTGGCTCAGAAGCCTGTGGAAATGGTTTTCAGGAACATTGCTGAAAAGGTTAGAGATGAAGTGGAAAGGCTTCAAAAACTTGTCATTGAAGTTTAATGGGCTATACTAGTGTGAGTACAGCAAGCAGAATGCCAATAGGACTAGGTACTGTGCTCATGAGGATTCAGAAGAAAATGAGGGCTTGGTTAAGAAATGGACTAGAGTCTACATATGGTATAATCTGACAAAAAAAAAAAAAAAAAGAAAGAAAAGAAAAGGAGGTATTTTATGCCAAGTCCTGAGAACTTTCTGAGGCTTAATAGTGATAGATTCATCACACAAAGGAAATTTCAACACAGCACAATGTTCAGTCAGTGGTATGGACAGTTGCAAGCAGTGCTGTACTAACTGGCTACTGTGAGAATCACAAGCAGGAAGCAGACATAAAGACATTGAAAAACTGGCATGTGATCCAGTAATTGTGTGAGACTCTGGGGCCCAGGAGGTGTGTATGTTGAAGAGACATCAGCTCTAGAATGTTGGGGGCTGTGCCATGTGGGCTGCACTGGGATGGGCCTGGTGCCAGCTTGATTGTTGCTTTGACCACAATCGGCAGTGAGGAGGTTAATTAACATAAGCACACTCAGGTGATTTATCATTGCCGTATTCAAGTGAGTCCACGCACACAATGCGTACACAAGTGTTCCCGAGCGCTCCTGCTCGGGCCTGCTCGTTTTGACCTTTGCCGTGAATAGGGCAGCTGGCTCCTCCCCTGATCTCAACAGGCATGGCCCCGCCCTCTGCTCCTGGAGGGAATATAAGTGGGCAGTAGGCGGAAGTCAATTAGCACCAGTAAGCAGAAGCAGCTAGCAGAGAGCAGCAGCTAGCAGAAAGAAGCAGCAGTAAGCAGCAGCAGCTAGGAAAGCAGCAGCTAGCACAGAAGAGAAGCAGCTAGCCCTCAGATAGGTAGCACCTAGTTCACAGGATGCACGACGCACCTTCAAGAAGCAGCAAAACTTTAAGAAAAAATAGATCTCTGATAAGCGTAGAAGCCTCTCTTTCTCTAAAACTTTCTCTCTAAGCAAAGTTTCTCTTCCTCGAAGCAAAGCCTATCTTTCTCTAAAGTCTCTCTTCCTCTATAAATTAGTGAATATAGGAAAAGTAGTTTATTTCCAGTCCACCTCTGATAAATACCCGCACAAGTGTTGCTGTAGGGTGGTGACAAATGGCGGCCTGTACGGGGATGGGGAGCGTACAGGGAAGGGAAAAAAAGGAAATCGGAACGGTGGGGAAAGTAATTGAGGAGCCTCGCAGGAATAGGGCAAGGGAAAAATTCCAAATCTGCCTCTGGGAATAGGTTATGGCAGGGAAAGTAAGAACCTCCAGGAGTCTCTGGCCCGAGCGGTTTAAGGGCGAGGGATAGTAAAAAGAAATAGGGTCGGTCAAAACCTAAAGGTCACAAAGGACATGACAGTGAAGTGCAAAAAGCGTGTATTTTGTGTTGTTTGTGTTTGTCAATCCAGGAGCTTGCTCTAAGTAGAGAGGTAAGCTGAGGCCCGTCCTCTCTGAGCAGTTAGGTGCTCAGGTAAGCTGAGACACCTGTCTCTAGGCAAGTTAACCCCTGTCCCTGGGGCAGTTAGGAACTCAGGTAAGCTGAGGCCCTGTCTTCTAAGGCAGTAGGCTCTCAGGATAGTGGCCAGGTGATTGAAATATTAAAGAGGATGATAAAGGAGCTCCAGAATGTGTATTTTGTATGTGTTTGTGTGTTTGTACTACTGTTAGTGTGGCCTTGTATGGTAAAAGATGGGTTCAGAAATATGAAATCAGTCTGAAAGGATAATTCAAAAAGGAGGCGTGAAAAATATATTACAGAAGGAGAAGAAGTGCTGGGAGAGATTAAAAAGGAAGATTAGCTGGGGTAACCAAAAACAGGAAAGTTCTGGGGAGGAAGGAAACAATGGGGAAGAATTGGAAAATGAGGAAACCACTGCATGATCATACGTTCAAACTCTAGCAGAAATAAGCCCAGGGTTTATAGAGGAAAAGCTGCTCAATGTGCCACAAGGGGATCTTCATAAACAGGATCTAATAGCAACAGAAAATAACTGTTAAAGAGAACAAAGTGAGGAATAATTGTGTGGTAGTGACTTAGAAAACAATTACTCAGAAAGTTTAAGAACAAAGGAAAAAATGTAAGAGAAAGCTAAATCTAATACAAAGAACCCCAAAAAGGTATAACTGAGTGGTAGTGAAAACTTAAGAACAAGGGAAAAAGGTAGGAGAGAGCTGAATCTACTACAAAGAACTTAAAGAGGCAGTTATGACTGATTGGAAACAGCTGTGCAGAGCAGTGTTATCTGGAAGACAATATCTGAATTGGAGAGTTCAGTGGCAAGAAATAGCTGTTGAAACTGCTTGCAGAAACACAGTAGCAAGGTTTCCTGGTAGGAATGTTGAATAAGAGAAGGCTATTACGCTTCAAAGGATACTCAAAATCAATATAATCCTAAAGTGTATGCACAGATATATACAGCGGCAAAGAGGACAATGCCCTAACAAAAGACAAGTGATGACTACAGTAAAATCTGTTACACCTTGTGCCCCAGGTCTCTGCCAAAGCACAGAAAAGGAAAACATTGGGCTAACAAGTTCAAATTAGTTGCTGATGTTGAGGGCAAGATGTTATAAAATCATTTAAGAAATTGGGGCCAGGGCTCTTTGACTCAAGGCTCACAAATGTACGGAGCTTTAGAGGGGAACAATGTCAGATCACGAATTCAGGTGGTTCCTTGACACAATCCTTTCCTAAGGCCCTGAATGTTTCTCCTAAAGGTGCTGCTGCAGTAGTTACTCACCAAGATACTATAATTCTGATGACATTTCAAGGATCGACTCAATTAGTGGAAATGGAAGCAGCTGTCATAGCCCTTGTAGAGTTTGAGCAACAGATCTTTTTAGTGATTGCATCACTCCAGCGATTCCCAAATTAGAATCAGCTGGACCCATAGCCCCTCATAAGCTGATTTAGCCACTCAGATGGTTTTCATCTTTTTCTCAGTAAAGCAAGCTGCTTATTTTCATCCTGTGTAACTCACTTTCTATCCTTCATGTTGGTGTCTCACCTTAAGGAGAGTCTATAGTAAAGAAAAGTGCACTGATCAAAAGGTTAATGGAGTTAATACTGAATATGTAGAGAGTGTGAAACAATTAGCTTTTTCATATACTCCTGTGTGTCTAGCTCTTCCTTGTCTTTTTGTGACTTTTAATGAGAACCTCTCTAGACAGTTATCTTCACAGATTGCACAACAATGGACAGATAGATTTGACGAGCTAGTAGCAAGGCTTTGACGACAAATCCTCACCATAAATGCCACTAAGGTAGAAGTCAAACCAGGAGGACTTATCACAGGAGCATTAGATGGGCTAGCACAATTTGGTACCAAATTTGGGAGACTCTTAAGTTTTACACTAATAAGCTTGGGTATGCTTGTGTTTAATTCTATTCTACATTTACAAACGCCTCAAAGCCAATCAACAGGCTCATAATGTGATCATAAAATAGGCCTGGCCGCCCTTGAAGCAGAAACAATCTCCCAAACATATGGCTTAGTATGCTAGATCGGTAGTCAGAGACGGGTAACCACGGGAAAACACTGTACCAACCTAAGACAGAAGGGCCAACTCCGCTTTGGTATCCTTTGATGACGGGTAAGGACAGGATGTTGATTCCCGGGACCTAAGACAGACACGATCCCTGCCAGTTTCATTTTCATTTCATATAAGGAAGGGGAATTGTTGGGGGCTGTGCCATATGGGCTGCGCTGGGATGGTGCCTGGCAGCCAGCCAGAGGTTGCTTTGATCACATCAGCAGTGAGGAGGTTAATTAACATAAGCACACTCAGGTGATTTATCATTGGCCGTATTCAAGTGAGTCCACACACACAACGCATGCACAAGTGTTCCCGAGTGCTCCTGCTCGGGCCTGCTCCTTTTGACCTTTGCCGTGATAGGGCAGCTGGCTCCTCCCCTGATCTCAACAGGTGTGGCCCCGCCCTCTGCCTCCTGGAGGGAATATAAGTGGGCAGTAGGCGGAAGCCAATTAGCACCAGTAAGCAGAAGCAGCTAGCAGAGAGCAGAAGCAGCTAACTGAAAAAGAGCAGCAGCTAGCAGAAAGAAGAAGCAGCAGTAAGAAGCAGCAGCTAGGAAAAGCAGCAGCTAGCACAGAAGAGAAGCAGCTAGCCCTCAGATAGATAGCACCTAGTTCACAGGATACACGATGCACCTTCAAGAAGCAGCAGAACTTTAAGAAGAAATAGATCTCTGATAAGCGTAGAAGCCTCTCTTTCTCTAAAATTTTCTCTCTAAGCAAACTATCTCTTCCTCTAAGTAAAGTCTCTCTTCCTGATAAGTAAAGTTTCTCTTCCTCGAAGCAAAGCCTATTTTCTCTCACAGTCTCTCTTCCTCTATAAATTAGTGAATATACAAAAAATAGATTATTTCCAGTCCACCTCCGATAAATACCTGCGCAATTGTTGCCGCGGGCGGCAACACTGGAAGACATGGTAAGATCTGTGTGGAGGGACAACAGGAAGGAAGCCTGCAGGGCATCTCAGGAATTTGCAGGACCACACCCAACAGAGGTCCAGAGTACAGGAATGCAAATTCCTTAGAGAACAGATTATGTGGGTGACTTGTATTGAAAGACCAGACCATGAAACCATTTTCACCATATTCAGTGCCCAGGCCCTCAGAGTCAGCAATAGCCATTTATCCCAGGTGCCCGAGGTGTTGGCAAGTTGGCAACAACTCAGCAACACCCCAAGAGGGAGATGCATCTATTTGCAAGGCAGAATGCTCAAATTAGGGGCCAAGGAAAATTCCACTCAGGTTTACACTGACCGGTCCTGGGAGGCCAGACAAGTGAAGCACAACCAGAGTCCCTACAGACTGCATCCAAGAAGCCCAGGTATGAAATTAAATGTTTAAACTCAATCTAGAAGGAGACACCAGACATTAAGAGTTACCAATAACATGACTGTCTGCTGAGAAATCCTAGGTGCTGCAAGAGATACAGTCTACATAGAGCCCAGGGGACATTGCTACCAGCCAGTTTAAATGGGCACTGCTGGACAAAGCCCCTTTCAAAATTGACAGCTCACAACCATCTAGCCAGGTGATTTTCTCAGAAACAGGGGACCAGGTCAATGTAAATACTGGGCTTTGGTTGGTGTGAATTTTAACATAACCCTTCATTTCTGCCACAAAAACACACATCCTTTCCCAAAAGGGAATATTTATTCTGCGCCACTGTATATTGCATAAAGGAAAATTGCTTTCAATATCACCAAGATCTTGCTCTGAGTCAGAGGGGACATTGGACTGAACATGACTTTTGAGCAGTACTAGAACTGCTAAGAGTATGGAACTCTTGTAAAGGAACTAATGATTTTTTACTGGGAGACAGAGTAGCTATTAGGGACTAGGGGTAGAATGTTATGGTTTGCATATGAGCAGACCCCCAGAAGCTCAAGCTAATGCAATAGTATCAGAGGAAAATGAGTAGATTATAAGAGTCAGATCCTAATCAGTGCAACTGAGTGGGAACTGTAGGCAAGAAGGACATGGTTGGAGGGGTGGGTGACTGAAGCTGTGTCCTCAAAAGTGCTATTCTTCCTGTGGAACTTTCCTCTCTGTCAGCTTCCTAAACCCACCATCCGTAGAGACCTTCTCCTCCCTGTCTCAGGACGTGCTGCCTCAACAAGAACTTGGAGCAACGAATTTGGCCTTCCATTTACTGAGGCCTCCATAACATGAGGCCCAAATCAACTGTACCACCTCTAAGTAGTTCTTATCATGTTTTTGGTTATAGTGATGCAAAAACTGAATCAAAATAAAGGCATAGGTCCTTGTGGTTTTCCTTCCACACATATGGCAAAAGATTCTTCTGTTGCCATGGTAGCCAACTGTCTCAGAACACAGTCTTCTAACAGTTGGATGTTGAAAGCCACTGGGACGAAGGATCTGAAGGACCTCCGTTATCCAACTTACGCCACTGGATCTGGCAGCATCTCTTCATGTGGGCAGCAATCGGAGCTCAGTGTGACTAATCTCAATGTGAGTGTGTGTGTGTGTGTAAGAGAGAAAGAGACAGAGAGAGAAAGACAGAGACAGAGAGATACACTGTGCCTGTGCCTCTCCCCACTCACATGCTGGGTCATACTGAAAAATGCTGGAACAAGATGCCACCAGATGATGGCATTTTAAACACCCTGTACTTTCTGGAGAGAAATTAAGTAGCAAATATCTAAGACTTTAACGTGTTTGTGAGCTTGGTTCACTGATCCAACAAATAGGAGTGTGAAAGAGAAGACAGTCAGAGAATGATAGATAAAGAAGTATTGACTGAGATTAATAACACAATTGTGAAAGGAGGTCTTAGAAATCTAAGTATCAGTGAACACATAACTTATTGGTCATAAATAAGCAAATGCTGAAGCAGCATTAATAAGATTAGGGTTAAGAATCAATAATACTCATATATGTGTT
Organism: Sciurus vulgaris; assembly: GCF_902686455.1. NCBI lineage: Eukaryota > Metazoa > Chordata > Mammalia > Rodentia > Sciuridae > Sciurus > Sciurus vulgaris. The sequence goes on along the minus strand of NC_136465.1, from coordinate 96,701,127 downwards.
TCTTACTGGCTGTGCTTCATATTAAATAATCTCTCTATTGATGTGACTCCACATAATGTGGACATGTGCATATATGTACAAGGGTACATTCATACAAGTATGAGTGTATGGAGGAAAAAGGAAAGATTAGGGTGGGAATCACCAAATTCTCTCATGAAGAATACTCCTCTGGATTATCATATCACAGCAGCATTTCTCTTCCAAATTACACTGTCCCATATTTTTCAACTTTTATTCAACTCTGTTAATGATAGGTAGAACTTCCAACTGAAAAATGACAAAGCATAAGAGGGTAGGTAACAGGTGGAGATGCTCAGTACAGAGGGTCATTACACACTACAATAGAAAAGAGAAAGTCTGCCCTCTTCTGCCCTTGACTGGAGCATGCCAACATAGGTTGTGAACCTGACAGAGTAGTGACATAGTAATGAATGGAAAAAGGAATGGGAATGATTGCTAAAGTGCATGACTCTCTCAGTAAAACATTATCTTTCAAGGTTTTTCTTTCTTTTCAAGTTCCAGATTGAGTCAAAACTGGGATTTCTGTACCATGGAAGATACATTCTACAGCAACAACTTCGCCGACAAAGAAGGAAGCATCTCCAAAGACAAATCAAATCTGAACTTCTTTGGAGGCAATCTCACCTTCGAGGATAGTACCTCCTCTGAAGATTCGACTTCCGAGGATTCTTTCTGCTCCTTGCTCTCTCCTGTGCAAGAGCCATGGGTGACTGAAAGTGGAAGGATTGCCCCTGGGGAGACGAGAACAAATTCATGACAACTCGGAGCAGCTCTGCGAACTACCCATCGTCCGGGTCCTGGACGTTTATCTGGGCTCCCCCTATGAAGACTCAGCAGCTACAGTGGATCTCCATGGAGACAACCAGCCGTGGACAAGCACCCACAAGGGAGGAGAAACCAGAGTATGTGGAAACTGGAAGGTCTAATGAGATACCTTAATGCATATCTGGAGAATCTGAAAGATGATGAAGACGACGACACCGTGTGCTCTGATTCTTCTCTGGATGAGGATTTCCAGTCATCCACCAGTGCCTCTGACTACATGGATCAGGACAGTAGTCAAGAACACGAGGAGGACTGGGTCTTTTCCAAATGGAGACCATCACAAGATGCAGACATCATCCCATTTCCAGAAATTTCACCCAGGCGAAGGCAAGATGAACTTCTTGAGGTGAGCAGGGAGCTGCTTGATTTCTGAGCAAGGGGTAGGCCCAGTGGGGATGCCAGGCTAAACAGCATCAAGTCAGTCATTCTACCTGCTATGAAGCAGAGATGGAAAGAGTACACCAAGACATGAGCAAGGAGAGAAGGATGGCAACAAGGGAAGTAGCTGGGAAACAGAAAAAATGCCAAGGAGCACTCAGAGACACAAGAGAGGGAGGAACACAGAGAAGGACTAATGATGATATTCTTTAAAATATATTGTGTGTCGTTGTGTGTGTGTGTGTGTCTAATGATGAATGAGTACTTAAAGTATACATTCACAGTTGGGCTATTTTGTAAGAAAAATATTAGATTTCCAAAAATGAACAAATGTTGACTTCGTTGCTGCTGACATTACACATTTCCAACTCATCCTCTTTCTCTTGCCAGGTCATAAGCCAGGAGACGAGCACTGAAGACACCTTCTCAGTCTCATCAGGGCAGTCAACGGAGGGGGACACGTCTTCCCACTCAAAAACCATATCCTGTCTGAACATCAGGTCCATGGTCCGCTGGTTCAGGAAGAGGGTGGTCTCCTCCCGACGAAGGAGAAAGCGCCCTGACGCAGCCGACAAGGACCCCAGTCTGCTGGATCCAAAGAAACGTTCTTTCCTCAGAGGCCAGAGAATCCAACCTCAGTAATCCTCGAGTTAGGAAACCCTACATAGTCAGTATGTTAATGTTTTGACAACCCCTATTCAATAGTCCCCATGGTTTTGTTTATTCAGAATAAAAAGTGTTATTGTTGTTCATGTCTTCCTCCTCTTCTATCATACAATGTGGGCCCAGGTTCAAATTATATATGTTATCTAGAAGAGTGGTATGCATTCCCAGATTATCTCAGGTCGTTGCAAGATTCCTAAACCAAAGGCACTCTTTCTCTCTCCCAACATCCCATATTACTGCATTTTCCCCCATTTCATGAGCTTTAGGTTCTTTTTTCATTAACCCATCTCCCCACTGCCAGAAAGGCAGCAGGACACCTGTCAGATTTTCCACATGGCAGGATGGTTTGGAGAAACATCTGGGTCTCGCACAAGTGGCAGCGGACAGGGAGTCACCGAGGAAGATCATCCTAGTTGATAGTGTTTGGACACTCAGAAAGCAGTCTGGTTCTGGCCTGTGGTTCTGACATGTTGTGGCACAATCACCTGTTCTGTAAGTTGGCTGGATTGAGTAGTGCACGGAGGAGGAAGGGGAGGGCAGGGGATTGCCACTTAACCACCCTAAGTCTGTCTTTCCTTATTCCTAAGATGAGGGAGATGGCACCATCAACACCACAAGGTTTGGGGGAATGAGTGACATGAAGCAAGTACTCCATATGCTGTTGGTGGTGGGGCTGGTCATGTTCCAGGGGATATCTCATATATATATATATAGATTGATATATGTATATATATATTTTTTTTAATTATCAATGAACTTTATTTTATTTATTCATATGCAAGACTGAAAATCAAACCCAGTACCTCACACATGCTAGGCAAACACTCTACCACTGAGCCACAACCCCAGACATCCCCTTTGTTACTGCTGACTCATGGAAAACCTAAGAGACAGACTGGGAATCAGTTCCCATTGAGTTGTTTTTCTCCCTGAAGCCATTATAACATGGGTTACATTTATGCAGCAGAACTTGATTTAACCAAGTAATCTCTCAAACCCACTGAATGGTTCTCAAATTCTCTTGCAAGTATCATTAAAATTGTACCTACAGGTGCCCGTCTAGGAGGAACACTTGACTCCCTCTTTTTGACCTCTCCCTGTTCCACCAATTCAAGTCCTCTTCCCCACAAACCACAAGTTCCCTCAAAGGTTCCTTCTCCTCCAGCTCCTCTACCATTCCATGTGGTGATAACAGAGGCTCTTCATGAACTTCCATGACACTACTTCAAAGTCTTTTCCTCAGCACATCACCCTGTCCTAGAGTACATGTTGTTCTCTTTCTCACCAAACAGGGGCTCACTTCCCTAAGGACAGGAACCCCTCTAGACACAGTCATGACAAGACCAAGGAAGCATCATGACATGGCTTCCTCTCTCCTCTAGGCAGGCCCTCTTCACCCTTCACACTGTGTGTCCATCATATTAAGGGAGCGCATGTCTTATGGTATGAATAGAAGGCCTCTCCCAAACTTCCTGTTAAACCAACAATCTTTAGAGGACAAAGCAGTAGATTATGAGGGCTCTAATGGAATCCATTCATCCTAGTTGCAGGGGAGTGAATGAGGATAACTGTGGGCCACTTGACACAGGGCTGAAGTTGGAGAATCACGGGGGGAGGTTATCTGGACGACTGGTGTTTCCTGCTGCTCCTTCTTCTCCCTTTGCTTCCCAACCCCACCGTAGCTTGAACAGCTCTCCTCTGCAGGGCCCTTCCTTGGGCTATACTGCTACACTTAAAGGGCCCAGGAATGCATTCAGCCATCGACAGACTGAGACTTCAGCAAACCATGATCAAGAATAAAACTTGCCCCCATCTAAAATGTTTTCCAGGCATTTTGGTCATGCAGACAGAGGTAACTGGAACCGAATATTTGGATGTCAGGTTATTGTCATGACTGATTTTAATATGTTTTTAAGAATCTTGTGCACGTGGTTTGCAGTAGCACTTTTGGAAAAGGGTAAAGATCAAGCTGCAATACTACAGGGGCAAGGCAAATGAAGACAGTTCAATGGGTTAATTCTAGTGGAAAGCCCATGATGGCCAGGACACAAACAGGAAAAGGTACTGAGATCCTGAAGTATCAGAAAACATGAGGGCTGGGTGGCAATGGGCTAGAGTCACTGGTGCTATACTCTGGAAAAAAGCACACGGACATTTCCCACATGTGCTTGATTTTTCTGGGAAGGCAAAAAATCAAGAGGAATAGCCATGTTGACAAAAGAAATGACAAGACAGCACCAATATTTGGTTGGTTGCACGGACAGGGCAGACATTTGCTGAAGGGCTTTACGTGAGAATGAGGAGTGGAAACAGACTAAAGATACTGAAACCTGACATTTCACCACAAACCTATGTGACACATGGGCCAGGGATATATGTCTGTTGAAGAGGAAACAATCTCTGGAAGACATTGCAAGCACCACCAAAGGGACAAAAATTGGAAGGCAGCCTGGAGGGCATTTCAGGAAATTGCAAGTCCAAACCCAAAAAGGGTCCACAGTACATACAGCACCTTCCTTACAGAAGACATTATATGTAGTTTACCTATTTCCAATAGGAAGTGGGGGCAAACAGAAGTTGTTTTCAACATGGTTCAGCTGCCCAGGCCCCCAGGACCTTCTACAGCCCTTCTCCCCAGCTGCCTGACGTACTGTGTCCTTGGGCGCAGAAACCTGGCCTCATCAAAGTGGCGATGTCTCAACTGCAATGCAGAATGCTCTAGTTAGGGTGCAGTGGACAATTGCCCCCAGATTTCAAATGAAGAGACTGGGAAGGTGGACAAAGTGTACCCAAACCAGACTCCCTGGAGACTGTGGTGTCCAAGAAGACAATGTATGAGGTTGAAAGGGTGAGGCTCAAGCTCAGATGGACACACCAGGAATTAAGAGATGCCAAATAACATGACTTTATGCTGAGAAACAACTGGGAGCTTGCAGAGAGATACCGTCTACATAGAGCCTGTGGGCAAAACTACCAGCCAGGTAAGGGACAGGGCTCATGAAGTCCTTTCAAATTATTAACATCTCACCAACATCCACCCAGGTGGTTTTCTCAGAAAGAGGGCACCAGTTTCCATACTGGGTTGTTGCTGTTAGTATGGACACAACCCTTCTTTCTGGCACAACCAAACTCCTCCCTTTCACAAGGGAATATGTATTCTGCGCCACTCTGTGGTGGACATAGTCAACTTGGTTCTCAGCTCACAAGTGCTCACACTCAACATCTTGACATGAGTCTCAGAGAGGCATAAGCTCAAGACAGGATCCTGGGGCCCTGATGGATCTGCTAAGACCATGGGACCCTTGTAAAGGTACTAACGCTTTTTCTACCGTGAGATGGACGGTTGCGATTGGGGAACTCAGGAACAAGATTATGCGTTGTATATGAGGGGCCTCCCAGAAAGCGCAAGTGAATGCACTAATATTCACAGGAAAAAGGGTAGATTGTGAGAGCCATAACCTGACCAGTCCAAGTCTGAATAAACTGACTGAGGGGTAATTAAGGGCAATTGAGACAGGGCTCCAAGTGGTGGGTACCCGAAGGGATGTCCTGAAAGTTCCATGCTCCCCATGGCCCTTCTTCTCTGACACTTTCGTAGGGCTACCATCAGTAAAGCACGTCACCTCCTCAAGGCCCTTCACCCATGATGCACTGCTTCAACTACAACCCAGAGCAAAGCACATGGTCTAGCTTATGCTGACACCTCTGAAAACGTGAAACCCAAGTAAACCCCTCCCACCCCTAACTTATTCTATCATGCATTTCGTTTCCTTCACAGTGATGCAAAAACTGACTGAAAATGAAGGCATGGGCCCTTTGCTTTTCTGCACCCTCTTAACCCCTTCCACACTCATGCCTATGTGTTCCTCTGTTGCCATGGCAGCCAACGGTCTCAGAACATAGACGTCCAGCAGTGGATGTTTTAGCTACTAGGATGGAGGAGCTGAAGGGCTTCGGATGCCCAGCTTATGCCACTGGGACTTAGGAAGCATCTATTCCTACAGGCAGCAGTCCGATGATCGGCGAGACTCACCATCAAAGTGTGAGTTTCTCTGTTTCTGTGGGTTTCTCTGTGTTTCTGTGTGTGCATGTGTGCTTCTCTGAATCTCTGTTTGCGTGAGTGAGAGAGACAGAGAGAGAGAGAGAGGGAGACAGGAGAGAGAGGTAGAGAAGGAGGGAGGGAGGGGTAGGATGGAGAAGGGAAAACAGTGTGCCTGTACTCATCCCCACTTACTTCCTAGGATATAATGCAAAATGCTGACATAGAGATGCCATCAGATGAGGGGAGAATGGGCCATTTCAAACAGCTGTATGTTCTAGAAACAAACTCAGTGGCACCTCTCCATCAGACTTTGACATATTGTGATCTTTTGTCCAGGGATCTAAACAGTAGGAATTTGAAGAGAGAGACCCTCACAGAGAGAGAGATTAAGACGTACTGACTGAGGTCAGTGAGACAACTGGTAGGGCCTGGGGCTGGAGCTCAGGGGTAAGACCCCGTGCCTGGCACATGTGAGATCTACGGGTTCCATTCTTAGCACCATACAAACAAAAATTAATAAATGAATGATATGATTTAATTATGAATGCACTAAAGGTTCCAGGTACACGTATGACATTAACATAATATTTAGAAAAATAAATCAGGTGTTAACGGTCTTGCTACTCTAAGGGTCATGAGCACTGAAACTAAAGGTCCTCATTAGTGAAAACTAAACAATCATTAATAAGAAAAGGGATAAGAACTACACAATAGGCATACATGAGTTTCTTGGTGCTATGCTGCCACATTCATGATCTATCTAGTGATGTGACTCCACATGTATCTGGGTGTGCCTATAGAGGTACATCAATCACTCATGCAAGTATGTATGTATGAGGACAGAGGAAAAGATCAGGAGGAAATCCACCAAATTCTTTTAGGAATGCTATTGCTTCCTCCGGATCATGGCATCAGGGCAGCATTTAATTTCTACGTCACGTTTTCCTGCATTTTTCAAGGGGATTCAACTCTCATGTGTAACAGAAAGTTCTTTCAACTGAAATAAGACAATGCGTAAGAGTTAAAAGGTGGACATGCTCAGGACAGACGGTTATTATACACTCCAATTACAAAGAGCAAGGTCTGCCTCTTGTGCCCTTGACAGGAGACTGCACACACACGATGCACCTGACAGAGGGGAACAGTTAGGAATGGAAGAGGAAGGGGAATCACTGGTAGAGTGCATGACTCTCTTCCCAAACCCCATGTCAAGCTTTGTGCTTTTCTTTTCAAGCTTCCCGAGTTGAGGGAGAAGTGGGATTTGAGCACCATGGAAGATTCGTCCTACAACTGCAACTGCACTGACCAAGAGCACTGCCTTTCCAAATCCAAATCAAACCCGAGCCTCGCCATGGGCTCCTTCCTCGATGAGGACAGCACTGACTGCAAGGACACTACCTCCTCTGAGGACTCCAACTCTGAGTGTTCCTCCTGCCACTCCCTCCCTCCTGCCCAAGAGTCACGGGAGACTGAAGCTGGAAGGATGCCCTTCGGGAGACCAGAACAAATTCAGCACGACCCAGAGAAGCTCTGTGAACCACCCATCGTGCAGGCAGTGGAGGCTTCGGGGGGCTCCCACCACGAAGACTCCAGAGCTACTCTGGACCTCAGTGCAGACTACCAGAGGATGCAGAGGATAAACCAGAATCTGGGCAAACTGCGGGATCTAACGAAAGGCCTCTGGGCACTGCTAGACAAGGACAAAGATGACAAAGACGGTGACCCTGTGTTCTCCGACTCTCCTCTGGACGAGGCTCTCCCACCGGGCACTACTAGCGCCTCTCCCCAGATGGATCACGGCAGTGGTCAAGAACACGAGGCTTCCCAGGCCTTGCCCAAGTAGGAACCACCAGAAAATGAGCACCTCAGCACGTGTCCAGACAGTCCACCCGGCCTGGAAGAAGAGGAACCGCTTGAGGTGAGCATGGAGCTGCTGGATTGCAGAGCCAGGGATAGGCCCACTGGGGTGCCAGGGTGGACAGCAGGGAGTCACTCTTCTACCTGCTGTGAAGCAGGGACACACCCCAGTACACCAAGAGATGAGCAAAGAAAGGAGGAGGACAGCAAGAAGGGGAGCTGGGCAAGAGGTGTAAGGAAAAGGCCACGGAGCACTGAGAGACACAAGAGTGGGAGGGCAAAGGATTGAATCAGAGAAACTGAGTTGTGCATGAGACTCTGTGTGTGTGTGTGTGAGTGTGTGTGTGTGTGCATGTCTGTGAGAAAGTCCGGGTGCTTGTGCTCTCCGTTTAATGTTACATGTGTCTAACTCATTCTCTTTCTCTTGTCAGATGATGTATCAGGAGACTGGCTCTGCAGACAGCCTCTCAGTCTCAGCTGGGCAGGCAAAGGAGGGGGACTCGCCTGCCCACTCAGAGAGCACGTCCTCTCTCAACATCAGGTCCATCATGCACTGGCTCAGGAAGCGGGTAGCCTCCTCCCTACCAGGGAGAAAGCGCCCAGAAGCAGCCTACAAGGACACCAGTCTGTTGGAACCAAAGAAAAGATGTTTCCTTCGAGGCAAGAGAATCCAACCTCGTAATCCCTCCACTTAGAAAACCCTTCAGACCCCGCATTTTAAAGTTTTGTCAACCTCCACTCGATGGTCCCCAAGGTTTCAGGTTTTGTTTTTCCCCAATAAAAAATGTTGTTGTTGTTGTGCTTCACACTGTCCTCCTCTTCCATCATATAATGTGGGCCCAGGTAGAAAGTGCATGTGGCCTGTATAAGAGTGAAATGCATTCTCAGGACATCCTGGGTGCTACAGTATGCTTCCCAATCCATAGGCATTCTGGTTCTCTCCCGCACCATCCCTTGTTACCGAATCCCTCCAAATCAGGTATTGTATTAGTTCACGCCTTTTATCCTCTTTCATCATGAACTCATCTCCTCATCGCCCAAAGGCAGCAGGCCTCCTGCCAGTCTCCCACAGGATCCTTTGGAGGAACTTCTGGGTCTTGAGCAAGTGGCCTCCACAGAGAGCCACAGGGCAAGCCCATTCCAACTCAGTGTTTGGCACCCTCCAACAGCAGTCAGGATGATCCTGGCAAACCACACTGCTGCTGGCATGCTGGTTGGTGGTACCAAGTTGGTTGGACTTAGGGACCCATGGGGCACCAAGGGAAGGCCTGGGAATGCTGCTTAATCACCCAAAAGCTTGAATTCCTTGCTTCATAAGATGACGGAAATGGTTCCACATACTTCATAGGGTTCTTGGGAGAAGGAATGACACAAAACAGGTACTTGATAGGTGCTCTGGGTGGTGCTGGTGGTGGTGGTGTTAGTCATCAAGTTCCCGAGCATGGCTGCAAGCCTTCATTCACAGAGTATCCCAGAGGGAGGTTTGGAGTCAACTCTCACTGACCGGTATTTTCCCACTGAAGCCATTTCACCAAAGCTTAGATGTCTTTCAGTACACCTTCAATTAACCAAGTCCACTCTCAAACCCACTGTAAGGTTCTCTCAGAAATTCTTTTTCAAGTAGCATTAAGAGGGCCCCTACAGGTCAGCCTCCTGGAGGAAGCCTGGACTCACCCTTCTTGCTGATTCTCCCTGTGTTTCCAGTTCACCTCCCGTGGCCACTGTCATCTTCCTCGCTCACCACAGGTTCCCTCAAAAGTCCTCCTCCTCCAGCTCCTACTACCACCCCAAGTTTCTTTCATTGTTCAGGTGAAAAAATCATGAGTGTTCAGTCCCATAGGCATTCCTTCCCTCGATTTCAAATTCCTTAGCAAATCCCTCTGTCCTTCCTTACCTCTGCACACACAGAGCACCTACAAATGCCAGATACCTCACCAGCTTAACATTAACAAAACAAGATGTCTGCACTTTGAGTAAAATAGCTTTTTTTAAAAAAAGAGGTCAAACCAAGTCCACATCCGACAGTTGCAGGCTGTACACAGAGTAGTGTTGCTTGGAGCGAAATGATATCCAAGGTTGAGAAGAGATCAAGGAGTAGGGCCCTTTTACAAATACACTGCATGCTCAGGGTCACACACAGGTCTCTTCACAACCAGATTTCTCACTTCTCCACCTCTGAGAGCTCCATCCCATTTCTCTGGCTCACGAGAACACCCCCAATCCCCTCTGCCTTCTCCCTGACTTCTCCAACATCTGGAGTCCCAAAAATTCTGCAAGGAACACATCACTATCTCTGTTTCATACAGGAGGCAATTGCAGGTACGAACTGCATTTACTATTGCTAGAAGCACCATGATACGGGGCCTGGATCTTATACGCACTCACCTGCTAGCTACACAGTGGTGCAATTTTTCTTTTCAACAGTTTTGGAAGATGCAGAAAATATTCTAGCAGGGAAATGGAAGAGTTCAAAAGGTTGCCTGGATTTGGTGCTGCAAGTGTCACCATGAGACTTGGGAAGACTTGTGTTGAGCCTGAACTTTGGAAATCAAATAAGGAAGGACACGAACCATGTGTGCTTCGCAACCATTTCAATGACTGGCATTTAATGCTCACCTAAGTAATAATGGAGGGAATGGCTCCATCCTGCACTAGCCTGGCCACAGAACTTGGGGAATTCAACCAAGCTAAATGAGGTTCACACCAGTAATGCCTAGCAGAAATACCTGGTGTAAGCTCTGAATGGCAGAAAAAATATGTACAAAGATGATAGTTTTTAAAAGGACTTCAATGAGATTAGCTGTGTTACAAGATTGTTGATAATCTTCAACCCATTCCCTGGCATACTTAGCACACTATTGAATGTCCAATCAAATCCTCAGGGAAAAAGAAAATCAAATCAACAAGGGTACGCTCATCTTCCATGAACACCAGAGTGAATTCACTTAGCATACTATCTGCACCAGTGATTTTTGTGGTATTGACACATATCTGAGTAGCATAGGGACAGTCACACTGCCCTGGCGAGCTAGAAATGAGATGCTATAATGCTCAGCACTCTGAAAATCTCAAGAAGGCACGCTTACACTCTAAATTGTGGTCAGTTGGCATAGAGTACAGTGACCTTGCTTTCCGATGCTAGCTAGCTAGCTTCTTGCTAAGACCACAGATCACAAGTGCTGGCACTGTGCACACAGGATTCATACTGGAAATGGAACCATGAAAGGTGTTGGATGTGCTGATCATATGGACTGTGCTGAGTACCTAAAGGATGGGAAAGGGTCAGGAGGCAAAGGCGTGGCAAAGGGCAAGGTGGGGTCATTGGTGCGCCGTGAGTCACTCAATCTCCAAATCATTCCCTGATACCATCAGGAAGGGAAGTGAGCAGAACAATGCTCAAAACATCAGCAGCCCCTGATGGGGGATCAGGGAAATCATACAGGGGGCCTTGATGGGCCCCTGATCAAAGCAAAGCTATGCTTCCACAAAGACCTGCCCTTCTCCAGGAACTGAGGTCGCTGTCAAGGCAGATAATATGTGGCACAAGTAAACAGGACAAATAGGATAAAGACAGAATAGACAGAGATAGATAGTGGACAGAAATGGTACAAAATCCTATGGATTCAACCTCAGGAATAAAGCATGAGCCCAGCTGGAAATGCAACAAGGAGAAGGAGGTCTTGTAGAGCGCACCCCTCCAACAACTTCACAGCAATATCTCTGTTTTCGGAACTCAAAGGATGACGTGATGCATTCCTACAAAACAATTTCTACCACATGTATCCCCTCCCCTGCCACACTCACCATCCCATCTTGAACTTCTTCCCCTTGGTAATTCCCAATTCTCTTTCACGATGGGGGAATACGTAGGGACACTAATTTTACACAGCATCCTCCTCCACTCCTCCTCACCCAGATGCTCCTCCAAAACATATTTCCTTTTGCAACTTCCTTTTCCTACATTTGTCCTTCAACACCTCCCCACACCAGCTCCTACCCTAAAACCTATATTTCTATTGGCATTGAAACAACCTTCAAGGTTCTCACAGTCAAACTCAATGAAGTCTGCTTAATATGTCAAATACTCCATTATTTTCAAAACTTGGGGGATATGGGATACCTGAATACCACCTTACCGACTGAGAGGACAAAATCAGGGTTGCTTGGCTATGGTGGAAGGCCTCCATGTCCTCACTTGACACCCACCCACATACCACACTGCACGCACTCTCCCCAAACACTAGGTCCGTTCTCGTTGCGCTCACCCTTCCTTTCCTTGGGCCCTTTCCCACACAACACTAGCTCTCTTTCACCTCGGCAACTTTCAAACACACAGAAAATCTCGGGAAGCAAACCATCGGGCCTTGCGCATCTTTCCTGATACCCTCACCGGCTCTCCCCCAGAATGGTGATAGGAGAGGCTCTTCTTTGACCTTCATGACACTGGAATTCTTTTCCTCAGCAAATCTCCCTGTCCTAGAGCAGCTGATGCTCTCCTCTCACCAAACAGAGACTCCCACTTCCCTAAGAACATGAAACGTCTTAGACACAGGCAGGACATGACCAGGTAATACATCATGGCATGGCTTCCTCACTCTTCAAGCTATGTTCACCCACCACACTATGTTTGCAACACGTTTAAGGGAGCAATCCTATGCTATGAATAGGAGGCCTCTCACCAACCTCCTCTGAACACAACAATGTTTCAGGGGAGGAAGCAATACATTATGAGGTCTCTAACATAATCCCCACATCCTACTTGGAGGGGAGTGACTGAGATAACTGTGGGTATGTAAGACAGTGCTGAATGTGGAGGATCACAGAGGGGCATGACCTGGAGGGTCTGTGCTTCCAGTTGCTCCTTCCTCTCTCTTTGCTTCCCAACCCCACCATTGCTTCAGCAGCTCTCCTCTGCTGGGCCATTCCCTGCATGGTACTGCCTCATTTTTGGGCCACAGGATTGAAATTCAGTGATCTATGGACTAAGATCTCAGAAATTCTGAGCCAGAAATCAACATTTCCTCCTCTATGATGTTCTTCTATGGTATTTTGGTCACAACACGCAAAAGGTGTCTGAAACTGAAATTAGTGACAAGATTTAGGGTTGTCCTATGACTGACTTGACCATGTGGCCTCAGAAGCCTGTGGAAATGGTTTTTCAGGAACATTGTTGACAAGCTTAGAGATGAAAGCTGGAAAAGCTTCAAAAACACTATCATTGAAGTTTAGTGGGCTACGGTAGTGTGAGTACAGCAAGCAGAATGCCAACTAGGACTAGGTACTGTGCTCATGAGGATTCAGAAGGGAAATGAGGACTTGGTTCGGAATTGGACCTGAGAGCACCTAAGGTTTTATCTGCCAAAAAAAAAAACAAAAACAAAAATGTACTTTTTTGCCATATCTTGAGAACTCTGTGACATTAATAGTGATAGACTCATCACACAAAAGAAATTTCAACAAGCACAACATTCTATCAGTGGTATGGTCAGTGCAGGTAGCCCTGTAATAAGTGGTTTACTGTGAAAGTCAGGAGCAGGAAGCAGACATAAAGACATTGAGAAACTGACATGTCATCGAGAAAAATGTGTGACTCTAGGGCCCTGGTGGTGTGTATGTTGAAGAGATAACAGCTCTAGAAGACATACTCAGGACTATGTACAGGGACAATCGGAAGGAAGCCTGCAGAGCATCTCAGGAATTTGCAAGACCACACCAAACAGAGGTCCAGAGTACAGGAGAGCAAATTCTTTAAAGAACAGAATATGTGGGTGACTTGTCCTGAAAGGCAGGACTATGAAACCATTTTCACCATGGTCAGTTTGCCCAGGCCCTCAGAGCCTGCTACAGCCATTATCCCAGGTGCCTGAGGTGTCGGGCAAGTTGGCAGCACAACTCAGCATCAGCAAAGTGACAATGCATCTATTGCAAGGCCGAATGCTCAAATTAGGAGGCCATGAAAATTTCCATTCAGGTTTACACTGAACGGTCTGAGAGGCAAGACAAAGTGAAACAGAACCAGAGTCCCTACAGACTGCATCCAAGAAGCCCAGGTATGAAATTAAATGTTTAAACTCAATCTAGGAGACACCAGGACTAAGAGATGCCTATAACATGACTGCTAGGAAATCCTAAGTGCAGCAGAGAGATACAGTCTACATAGAGCCCAGGGGCATGCTACCAGCCAGATTAAAAGGGAACTGCTGACAAAGCCCTTTCAAATTGACAGCTCACAACCAACTACCCAGGTGATTTTCTCAGGAACAGGGGACCAGACCTATGTAAAACTGGGTTTTGGTGGTTGTGAATTATGACCACAAACCTTTTCTGCCAAAACCACATTCCTCCTTTCTGGAAAGGGAGTATTTATTCTGTTCCACTGTATATTGGATATAGGAAAATTGTTTTTGATTTTACCAGTGATTCTGGTCAAGATCTTACTCTGAGTGAAGAGGGGACTCTGGACTTGAACATGACTTTTGGGCAGTACTGGAACTGCTAAGAGTATGGAACTCTTGTAAAGGAACTAAATGATTTTTTCTACTGGGAGACAGACAGTAGTTATTAGGGACCAGGGGTAGAATGTTATGGTTTGTATATGAGTGGACCCCTAGAAGCTCAAGCTAATGCAATAGTATTCAGAGGAAAATGAGTAGATTATAAGAGTCATATCCTAATCCATGCAACTGAGTGGGAACTGTAGGCAAGAAGGTCAAGCTGGAAGGTGGTGGGTGACTGAAGCTGTGTCTTGAAAAGTGCTACTTCTTCCTGTGGAACCTTCCTCTCTGTCAGCTTCCTAACCCACCATCCGTAGAGAACTTCTCCTTCCCTGAGCCCTGTCCTCATGATGTGCTGCCTCATACGAACCTGGAGGCAACAAATTTGGCCTTCCATTTACTGAGGCCTCCGAACATGAGCCCCAAATCAACTGTACTGCCTTTAAGTATTTCTTATCATGTGTTTTGGTTATAGTGATGCAAGAACTGAATCAAATAAAGGCATGAGTCCCTGTGGTTTTCCTTCCACGTATATGGCAAAAGATTCTTCTGTTGCCATGGTAGCCAACTGCCTCAGAACACAGTCTTCTAACAGTTGGATGTTGATAAGCCACTGGGACGAAGGATCTGAAGGACCTCGTGTTATCCGACTTATGCCACTGGATCTGGAAGCATCTCTTCACTGTGGCAGCAATCAGGGCTCAGTGTGACTAATCTTCAATGTGAGAGAGAGGAGGTGTGTGTGTGTGTGTGTGAGAGAGAGAAAGAGACAGTGAGATACATTGTACCTTGCCTCTCCCCAGTTTTCATGCTGGGCCATACTGAAAATGCTAAATAAATGTGCCACCAGATGATAACATTAAACACCTATACTCTCTGTAGAGAAATTAAGTAGCAAATATCTGAAGACTTTAATGTGTTTGTGAGCTTTGGTACACTGATCCAACAAATAGGAATGTGAAAGAGAAGACGGTCAGAGATTGACAGATAAGAATTATTGGCTGACATTAATAACACAATTGTGAAAGGATGTCTTAGAAATCTAAGGGTCAGTGAACACATACTTATTGGTCATAAATAAGCGAATGCTGAAGCAGCATTAATAAGATTAGGGTTAAAAATCAAACAATACTCATATATGTGTTTCTTACTGGCTGTGCTATCATATTAAATAATCTCTCTATTGATGTGACTCCACATATATGTGGACATGTGCATATATATACAAGGTACATTCATACAAGTACGTGTGTATGGAGAAAAAGGTAAGATTATGTGGAAATCACAAATTCTCTCATAAAGAGTACTCATTTCTCTGGATCGTCATATCACAGCAGCATTTTTTCCTCAAATTCACACTTTCCAGTATTTTTCAACTTTTATTCAACTCTCCTGAATGATAGGTAGATCATGCCTCTCTACCACAATCTTATTTCAAGGTTTTCTTTCTTTTCAGTTTTCAGATTGAGCCAAAACTGGGATTTCTGTACCATGGAAGATACATTCTACAGCAGCAACTTCACCAACAAAGAAGGATACATTTCCAAAGACAAATCAAACCTCAACTTCTTTGGAGGCTATCCCACCTTTGAGGACAGTACCTCCTCTGAAGATTCAACTTCCGAGGATTCTTTCTGCTCCTTGCTCTCTCCTGTGCAAGAGCCATGGGTGACTGAAAGTGGAAGGATGCCCCTGGGGAGACGAGAACAAATTCATGACAACTCGGAGCAGCTCTGCGAACTACCCATCGTCCGGGTCCTGGACGTTTATCTGGGCTCCCCCTATGAAGACTCAGCAGCTACAGTGGATCTCCATGGAGACAACCAGCCAGTGGACAAGCACCCACAAGGGAGGAGAAACCAGAGTATGTGGAAACTGGAAGGTCTAATGAGATACCTTAATGCATATCTGGAGAATCTGAAAGATGATGAAGACGACGACACCGTGTGCTCTGATTCTTCTCTGGATGAGGATTTCCAGTCATCCACCAGTGCCTCTGTCTCCATGGATCAGGACAGTAGTCAAGAACACGAGGAGGACTGGGTCTTTTCCAAATGGAGACCATCACAAGATGCAGGACATCATCCCATTTCCAGAAATTTCACCCAGGCGAAGGCAAGATGAACTTCTTGAGGTGAGCAGGGAGCTGCTCGATTTCTGAGCAAGGGGTAGGCCCAGTGGGGATGCCAGGCTAAACAGCATCAAGTCAGTCATTCTACCTGCTATGAAGCAGAGGTGGACCCCAGTACACCAAGAGATGGGCAAGCAGAGAAGGATGGCAGCAAGGGATGGAGCTGGGAAACAGAAAAAATGTCAAGGAGCACTCAGAGACACAAGAGGGGGAAGAACACAGAGAAGGACTGATGATGATATTCTTTTTTAAATATACTGTGTGTCGTTGTGTGTGTGTGTGCGTCTATTGATGAATGAGTACTTAAAGCGTACATTCACAGTTGGACTATTTTGGTAAGGAAAAAAATTAGATTTCCAAAAATGAACAAATGTTGACTTCGTTGCTGCTGACATTACACGTTTCCAACTCTTCCTCTTTCTCTTGCCAGGTCATAAGCCAGGAGACGAAGCACTGAAGACACCTTCTCAGTCTCATCAGGGCAGTCAACGGAGGGGGACACGTCTTCCCACTCAAAAACCATATCCTGTCTGAACATCAGGTCCATGGTCCGCTGTTCAGGAAGAGGGTGGTCCTCTCCCGACGAAGGGAAGAAAGCGCCCTGACACAGCCAACAAGGACCCCAGTCTGCTGGATTCAAAGAAACGTTCTTTCCTCAGAGGCCAGAGAATCCAACCTCAGTAATCCTCAAGTTAGGAAACCCTACATAGTCAGCATGTTAAGGTTTTGACAACCCCTATTCATAGTCCCCATGGTTTGTATTTCAGAATAAAAGTGTTATTGTTGTTATGTCTTCCTCCTCTTCTATCATACAATGTGGGCCCAGGTTCAAATTATATATGCTGTCTAGAAGAGTGGTATGCATTCCCAGACTATCTCACTTGGTGGCATAATTCCTAAACAAAGGCATTCTGTTCTCTCCCCCAACAATCCTGTATTTTCCCCCATTTCATGTGCTTTAGCCTTTTCATTAACCCATCTCCGCACTTTCAGTAGGCAGCAGGACACCTGTCAGATTCCCACATGGCAGGATGGTTTGGTGGAACATCTGGGTCTTGAGCAAGTGGCAGCGGACAGGGAGGCCCCGGGGAAGCTCATCGTAGTTGATAGTGTTTTGGACACTCAGAAAGCAGTCTGGTTCTGGCCTGTGGTTCTGACATGTCGTGGTAAAATGGTTGGCTCTGTTAAGTTGGCTGGATTGAGTAGTGCACGGAGGAGGAAAGGGAGGGCGGGATTGCCACTTAACCACCCTAAGCCTGCCTTTCTTCATTCCTAAGATGAGGTAGATGGCCCCACCAAAGTCACACAGGATTGGGGAGAATGAATGACATCAAGAAGAAATCCACAGGCTCTTGGTGTTGGGGGTGGTCATGTTCCAGTGGATCTATCCAATATTTTTATATATATATTTTAATTATTGATGAACTTTATTTATTCATATGCATGGCTGGCAATTGAACCCAGTACCTCACACATGCTAGACAAACATTCTACCACTAAACCACAACCCCAGACAGTCCCTTTTTACTGCTGATTCATGGAAAACCAGAGAGAGATACTGGGAATCAACTCACATTGAATTGTTTTTCTCCCTGAAGCCATTATAATGAGGATTACATTTTATGCAGCAGAATTTGATTTAACTAACTAATCTCTCAACCCACTGCTCGGTTCTCAAATTCCTTTGCAAGTATCATTAAAATTGTACCTACAGGTCCCCATCTTGGAGGAAGCCTCAACTCCCTCTTCTGGCTGAATCTCCCTGTTCTTGCCAATTCAAGTCCTCCTCCTAACAAACAACAAACTCCCTCAAAGGTCCTTCTCCTCCAGCTCCTCTACCATCCGGCGTTGTAATACAGAGGCTCTTCATGAACTTCTATGACACTACTTCAAAGTCTTTTCCTCAGCACATCACCCTGTCCTAGAGCAGATGTTGCTCTCCTTCTCACCAAACATGCGCTCACTTCCCTAAGGACAGGAACCCTCTTAGACACAGTCATGACAAGGCCAAGGAATGCATCATGGCATGGCTTCCTCTCTCCTCTAGCCAGGCCGTCTTCACCCTTCACACTGTGTGTCCATCATATTACGGGAGAAATGTCTTATTGTATGAATAGGAGGCCTCTCCCCAAACTTCCGATAACACAACAATGTTCAGAGGATAAAGCAGAAGATTACAAGGGCTCTAATGAAATCCATCCATTGGAGGATGATGGAGGGGAGTGAATGTGGATAACTGTGGGCACTAGAAAAGGGGTTGAAGATGGAGAATCACAAGGGGGAATTATCTGGAGGATTCGTTTTCCTGCTGCTCCTTCTTCTGGCTTTGCTTCCTGACCCCACTGTATCTTGAGCAACTCCCCTCCACATGGCCCTTCCTAAGCTGTACTGCCACACTTTAAGGGCACAGGAATGCATTCAGCCATCTAGGGACTGAGGTTTCAGAAACCCTGAACCAGAAATAAACTTTCCCCCATCAAAAATGTTTTCCACATATTTTGCTCATTGCAGGCAGAAGTTAAATGAAAACGAAACATTCAGATGTATGGTCATTACCATGACTGATTTTAACATGTTTTTAAGAATCCTGTGCACATGGTTTGCAGTAGCACTTTGGAAAAGGGTAGAGATCAAGCTTCAAATACTCAGAACAAGGCAAAAGAAGACAGGTTAATGGGTAATTCTAGTGAAAGCTCAGAAGGCCAGGATGGAAACAGGAAAAGGTACGGAGATCCTGAGGTCTGAAAAACACATGAGGGCTGCGTTGGCAATTTGGTTAGAGTCAACCTGTGCTATACCTCGGAAAAAGCACAGGGACATTTCCAACATGTGTTGAGAACAGTGGGAGGCAAAAATCAAGAGGAATAGCCATGTCTGACAAAGGAAATTTTCAGACAGCAAAATATTTGGCCGGTTGTATTAACAGGACAAACATTTGCTTGAAGGCTTACATGAGAATGAGGAGTGGAAACAGACTAAAGACACTGAAACACCGACATTTGGCAACAAACCTATGTGATACACAGGCCAAAGGTGTGTCTGTTGAAGAGAAAACACCCCTGGAAGACACGCTAAGTACCACACAAAGGGACAAAAGTTGAAAGGCAGCCTGCAAGGCATCTCAGGAAACTGCAAGAACACAACCAAAGAGGGTCCAGAGTACACTACAGCATCTTCCTACAGAAGACATTATATGGAGGTCACCGGCTTCAAATTGTGGGAGGGGAAAAAGATTAAGAAGTTGTTTTCAACATGGTTAAGCTTCCCCGACTATCAGCACCTGGTACAGACCTTATCCCAGCTGCCTGAGGTATTGTGACATATGTGCCAGCTGGGCCCAGAACCTGGCCTCAACCAAGTGGCAATGCCGCGACTGGAATGCAGAATACTCTAGTTAGGGCGCAGTGGACATTTCCACCAAGATTTCAAATGAAGAGACTGGGAAGGTGGACAAAGTGTACCAGAACCAGACTCCCTGCACACTGTGTTGTCCAAGAAGCCCATGTATGAGGTTGAAAGGGTGAGGCTCAAGCTCAGATGGACACATCAAGATTAAAGGATGCCAATAACATGACTGTCTGCTGAGAAAAACTGGGGGCTGCAGAAAGATTCCGTCTACATAGAGCCTGTGGGCATGCTAACAGCCAGGTTAAAGGGACAGGGCTCATGAAGTCCTTTCAAATTAACATCTCACCAACATCCAACCCAGGTGATCTGCTCAGAAACAGGGCACCAGTTTCCATACTGGGTTTTGGTGTTAGTATGGACACAACTCTTCTTTCTGCCACAGTCAAATTCCTCCCTTTGCCCAAGGGAATATCTGTTCTGTGCCACTGTGTAGTGGATATAGTCAACTTGGTTTTCAGCTCACAAGTGCTCACACTCAACATCTTGCCTTGAGTCTCAGAGAGGCATAAGACTCAAACAGGATCCTGGGGCCCTGATGGATCTGCTAAGACCATGGGACCCTTGTAAAGGGACTAACGCTTTTTCTACTGTGAGATGGATGGACAGTTGTGATTGGGGAACTCAGGAACAAGATTATGCTTTCTATATGAGGTGCCCCTTAGAAGCTCAAGCAAATGCAATAATATTCATGGGAATAGGGGTAGATTGTGAGAGCCATAACCTGATCAGTTGAAGTCGGTTCTGAATGAACCAACTGAGGGGTAACTTAAGGCAACTGAGACAGGGCTCCAGGTGGTGAGTGGCCAAGGGGATGTCCCTGAAAGTGCCATTATCCCTGTGGCCCCTTACTCTCTGTCAGTTTCTTCAGCCCACCATCAGCAGAGCAACTCCCCTCCTCAACGTCCTTCACCCATGATGCAAGGCTTCAACTAGTACCCAGAACAAAGCAGTTGGCCTTGCTTAGGTGGACACCTCTGAAAACATGAGATCCAAGTAAACCGTCCCACCCCCTAACTTGTTCTTATCATGTATTTCATTCACACTGATGCACACACTGACTGAAAATAAAGGCATGGGCCCTTTCCTTTTCTGCACCCCTCTTTACCCCTTCCACACTCATGCCTATGTGTTCCTCAGTTGCCATGGAGCCAACGGTCTCAGAACATAGATGTCCAACAGTAGATGAAACACTGGGATGGAGAAGCTGAAGGGCTTTGGATGACCCAGCTTATGGTACTAGCAGCATGTCTTCATGCGGGCAGTAATCGATGATTGGCGTAACTCATTCTCAAAATGTGAGTGTGTCTGTTTTTGCGGGTTTCTCTGTGTTTCTGTGTGTGCTTGTGTGCTTCTCTGATTCTCTGTGTGTGAGAGACAGAGACAGACACAAGAGAGAGGGACAGAAAGGGAGAAAGAGAGAGAGAAGGGGGGAGGGAGGGAGGGAGGGAGGGAGCCAGTGTGCCTGTGCTCTTCCCCACTAACTTCCCAGGGCATAATGCAAAATGCTGGCATAGAGATGCATCAGATGAGGGGAGAATGGGCATTTCAAAGCTATACGTTCTAGAAACAAACTCAGTGGCAACTCTCATCAGATTTTGACATATTGTGACCTTCTGCCGAGGGATCCAACCAATAGGAATTTGAAGAGAGAGACCCTCACAGAGAGAGAGATAAAGAGGTACTGACTGAGGTCAGTGAGACAACTGGTAGGGCCTGGGGCTGGAGCTCAGGGGTAAGAGTTCTTGCCTGGCACCTGTGAGATACTGGGTTCCATTCTCAGCACCACAAACAAAATTGATTAAATGAATAAATGATTTAATTATGAATGAATTAAAGGATCTGGATACACCTATGAGTTCAAAATAATATTTAGAAAAATAAGGCAGGTGTTACTTGTCTTGCTACTCTAAGGGTCATGAGTACCGAAACTAAAGGTCCTGATTAAGTGATCACTGAACTATCATTAATAAGAACAAGGTTAAGAACTACCAATAGGCATATATGAGTTTCTTGCTGGCTATGCTGCCACATTTCATGATCTCTAGTGATGTGAATCCACATGTATCTGGGTGTGCCTATAGAGGTACATCAATCACTCATGTATGTATGAGGACAGAGGAAAAGATCAGGAGGAAATCCACCAAATTCTTTTACGAATGGTATCACTTCCTCTGGATCATGGCATCAGGGCAGCATTTAATTTCTACTTCACGTTTTCCTGCATTTTTCAAATGGGATTCAACTCTCTTGAATGACACAAGTTCTTTCAACTGCAATAAGAAAAACCGTGAGAGGTAAAAGATAGACATGCTCAGGACAGACGGTTATTATACACTCCAATTACAAAGAGCAAGGTCTGCCTCTTGTGCCCTTGACAGGAGACTGCACACACACGATGCACCTGACAGAGGGGAACAGTTAGGAATGGAAGAGGAAGGGGAATCACTGGTAGAGTGCATGACTCTCTTCCCAAACCCCATGTCAAGCTTTGTGCTTTTCTTTTCAAGCTTCCCGAGTTGAGGGAGAAGTGGGATTTGAGCACCATGGAAGATTCGTCCTACAACTGCAACTGCACTGACCAAGAGCACTGCCTTTCCAAATCCAAATCAAACCCGAGCCTCGCCATGGGCTCCTTCCTCGATGAGGACAGCACTGACTGCAAGGACACTACCTCCTCTGAGGACTCCAACTCTGAGTGTTCCTCCTGCCACTCCCTCCCTCCTGCCCAAGAGTCACGGGAGACTGAAGCTGGAAGGATGCCCTTCGGGAGACCAGAACAAATTCAGCACGACCCAGAGAAGCTCTGTGAACCACCCATCGTGCAGGCAGTGGAGGCTTCGGGGGGCTCCCACCACGAAGACTCCAGAGCTACTCTGAACTTCAGTGCAGACTACCAGAGGATGCAGAGGATAAACCAGAATCTGGGCAAACTGCGGGATCTAACGAAAGGCCTCAGGGCACTGCTAGACAAGGACAAAGACGACAAAGACGGTGACCCTGTATTCTCCGACTCTCCTCTGGACGAGGCTCTCCCACCGGGCACTACTAGCGCCTCTCCCCAGATGGATCACGGCAGTGGTCAAGAACACGAGGCTTCCCAGGCCTTGCCCAAGTGGGAACCACCAGAAAATGAGCACCTCAGCACATGTCCAGACAGTCCACCCGGCCTGGAAGAAGAGGAACCGCTTGAGGTGAGCATGGAGCTGCTGGATTGCAGAGCCAGGGATAGGCCCACTGGGATGCCAGGGTGGACAGCAGGGAGTCACTCTTCTACCTGCTGTGAAGCAGGGACACACCCCAGTACACCAAGAGATGAGCAAAGAAAGGAGGAGGACAGCAAGAAGGGGAGCTGGGCAAGAGGTGTAAGGAAAAGGCCACGGAGCACTGAGAGACTCAAGAGTGGGGAGGGACAAATGATTGAATCAGAGAAACTGAGTATGCGTGAGACTCTGTGTTTCTGTGTGTGTGTGTGAGTGTGTGTGCGTGTCTGTGAGAAAGTCTGGGTGCGTGTGCTCTCTGTTTAATGCTCAAGGAGTACTGAAAGTTCACACTAACCCTTGGACCGTTTTTGAGAAGAATAAAAATTGAATTCCCACAAATAAGGAAATACTGCCTTCACTGCCGCTGATGTTACATGTGTCTAACTCATTCTCTTTCTCTTGTCAGATGATGTATCAGGAGACTGGCTCTGCAGACAGCCTCTCAGCCTCAGCTGCGCAGGCAAAGGAGGGGGACTCACCTGCCCACTTAGAGAGCACGTCCTCTCTCAACATCAGGTCCATCATGCACTGGCTCAGGAAGCGGGTGGCCTCCTCCCTACCAGGAAGAAAGCTCCCAGAAGCAGCCTACAAGGACACCAGTCTGTTGGAAGCAAAGAAAAGATGTTTCCTTAGAGGCAAGAGAATCCAACCTCATAATCCCTCCACTTAGAAAACCCTTCAGACCCCGCATTTAAGGTTTTTGACAACTTCTACTCAATGGTCCCCAAGCTTTCAAGGTTTTGTTTTTTCCCAATAAAAATGTTATTGTTGTGCTTCACACTGTCCTCCTCTTCCATCATATAACGCGGGGCCCAGGTTAAAGTGCATGTGGCCTGTACAAGAGTGGTACGCATTCTCAGGACATCCTGGGTGCTACAGTATGCTTCCTAAACCACAGGCATTCTGGTTCTCTCCAGCACCATCCCTTCTTATCGTATCCCCCCCCCTCCCATCTCAGGTATTGTATTACTTCATGCCTTTTATCCTCTTTCACCATGAACTCATCTCCTCACCGTCTAAAGTCAGCAGGACACCTGCCCGTCTCCCACAGGATGCTTTTGGAGAAACTTCTGGGTCTTGAGCAAGTGGCCTCCACAGAGAGCCACAGGGCAAGCACATTCCAACTCAGAGTGTTTGGCACCCTCCAACAGCAGTCCAGATTATCCTGGCAAACCACACTGCTTCTGAGCATCCTGGTTGGTGCTACCAAGCTGGTTGGCCTTAGGGGCCCACAGGGCTCCAATGGAATGCTCCTGACATCTCAAAAGTTTGCCTTCCTTGATTCATAAGATGAGGAAGATGGTTCCACACACTTCATAGGGTTCTTGGGAGAAGGAATGACATAAAGCAGGTACTTTAGAGTTGCCCTGGGTGGTGTTGGTGGTGGTGGTGGTGGGCATCACGTTCCTTAGCATGGCTGCAACCCTGATTCACAGAGGGAGGTTTGGAGTCAACTCTCACTGACCTGTTTTTTCCTACTGAAGCCATTTCACCAAAGCTTAGGTGTCTTTCAGCACACCTTGAATAACCAAATTCACTCTCAAACCCACTGCAAGTTTCTCTCAGAAATTCCTTTGCCGCTAGCATTAAGAGGGCCCCTACAGGTCAGTCCCTTCGAGGAAGCCTGAACTCGTCCTTCTTGCTGACTCCCCCTGTGTAGCCAGTTCACCTCAGAGGCCACTGTCATCTTCCTCGCTCACCACAGGTCCCCTCAAAACTCCTCCTCCTCCAGCTCCTACTACCACCCTGGGTCACCTTCATCATTCACGTGAAAAGCACATGAGTGTCTAATCCCAAAGGCGTTCCTTCCCTCAATTTCAAATTCCTTAGCAACACCCTCACTCCCTTCCTTACCTCCACACACACGGGCCACCTACAAATGCCAGATACCTCACCAGCTTAGCATTAACAAAGCAAGATGTCTGCACTTTCAGTAAAACAGCTTTTTTAATAAAAGAGGTCAAGCCATGTCCACATATGAAGGTTTCAGGCTGTAGACAGAATATGTCTACATAATCATTTTGCAGCTTGGGACAAAATGATTTTCAAGGTTGAGAAGATATCATGGAATAGGGTCCTTTGACAAATACAGTGCATGCTCAATGTCATACACAAGTCTCTTCACAACCAGACTTCTCACTTCTCCACCTCTGAGAGCTCCATCCCATTTCACTGGCTCATGAGAACACCCCCAATCCCCTCTGACCGCTCCCTGACTTCACCAACTTCTGGAGTCCCCAAAACTCTGCAAGGAACACATCACTATCTCTGTTTCATACAGGAAGCACTTGTGGGTACAATGTGCATTTACTGTTGCTAAAAGTACCATGATATGAGGCCTGGATCTTTTAGGCACTCACCTGCTAGCTACAAAGTGGTGCAATTTTTCTTTTCAACAGTTTTAGAAGATGCAGAAAATATTTTAGCAGGGAAATGGAAGAGTTCAAAAGGTTGCCTGGATTTGGTGTTGCAAGTGTCACCATGAGACTTGATAAGAAGGGTATTGAGCCTGAACCTTGGGAATCAAATAAGAAAGGACATGAACCATGTGTGCTTTGCAACCATTTCAATGACTGGCATTTAATGCTCACCTGAGTAATAATGGGGAGAATGGCTCCATCCTGCACTAGCCTGGCCACAGAACGTGGAGTATTCAACAAAGCTAAATGAGGTTCATACCAGCAATGCCTAGCAGAAATACCTGGTTTAATCTCTGAATTTTCAGAAAAATATGTACAAAGATTGTATTTTTTAAAAATACTTCAATGAGATTAGTTGTGATACAAGATGTTTGATAATCTTCAACCCATTCCCTGGCATACTTAGCACACTATCAAATGACCAATCAATCCCTCAGGTAAACAGAAAACCAAATCAACAATCATATGTTCATCTCCCATGAACACCAGAGTGAATTCACTTGGCATACTATCTGCTACCAGTGATTTCTGTGGTACTGACACACACATCTGAGCAGCATAGGGATGGTCACACTGCCCAGGGGAGCTAGAAATGAGATGCAATCCTTCTTAGCTCACTGAAAATCTCAAGAAGGCACGCTTACACACTAAGTTCTGGATGGCTGGCATACAGTACAGTGATCTTGCTTCCCAATGCCATGAGCTAGCTTCTTGCTAAGACAGCAGATCATAAGTGTTCCCACCATGCACGTAGAATTCACACAGGAAACAGAACCAGGAAAGGTTTTGGATGAGATGATCACATTGACTGTGCTGAATACTTAGAGGAAGGGAAAGGGGCCAGGTGGCAAAGGGGCGAGACGGGGTCACTGGGGAGCTATGAGTCAGTCAATCTCCAAATCATTCCCTGATGTCATCAGGTAGGGAAGTGAGCAGGACACTGATCAAACCATCAGCAGCCCCTGATGGGGGACCAGAGAAGTGGGTGGGGGGGCCTTGGTGGCCCCCAAGCAAAAACAAATCTCTGCTTCTACAAAGATCTGCACTTCTCCAGGAACTTAAGCCGTTGTCAGACAGATAATATGTGAGCACAAGAAAACACGGGCCACACGGACAGAGACGTGATGGACAGAAATGGTATAAAATTCCATGGTTTCAACCTCAGGAATAAGGTACGAGCCCAAGTGGGAAATGCACAGGAGGAGGAGGACATCTTGCAGGGCGCACCCCTCCAAAAACTAGACACGCAACATCACTCTGTTCTGGGACCTCAAGGGAAGACGAGTTGCATTTCCTACAACACACCTCCCCCCACATGCCAGAAATCTCACCCTTACATGCTCCCACTCCTATGCCCACACTCACCAACCCATCTTGAACTTCTTTCCCCTCTATTATTTCCCCAACTCTCCTTCACAGGGGGAAGGTGGTAGGGACACTAATTCTCCACACTCCTTCTCACCCACACGCTCCTCCAAAGCCCATTTCCCTTTGCTACTTGACCTCCTCCATTTGTCCTTAGACCCCTCCTCAGCATGGCCCCTACCCTAAAAAAAATCCTATATTTCTCTTTGACTTAAAACAACCATGAATGTTCTCACAGTCATACTCAATGAAAGTTTGTCTTAAAGTCACTGATACCCACCCACATACCACACTGTAGGCACTTTCCCAAAAAACTAGGTGGGTTCTATTGTGCTCACCCTAGTTTTTCCCCACATCCCTACCTCTTTTCCCCCTTGGTAACTTCCAAACTGAAAAAATTCTCAGGTCCCAAACCATCTGCCCTTGCATGTCTTTCCTAGTATCTCGACAATGCTCCCCGGCTATGCTGATAGGAGAAGCTCACCTGTGACCTTCCATGACACTACTTCAAAGTTCTTTTCCTCAGCACATCACCCTGTCCTAGATCAGGTGGTGCTCTCCCTCTCACCAAACAGGCTCTCACTTCTCTAAGGACAGGAACCCTTTAGACACAGACGTGACATGACAGAGAGGGCCCTCTTCACCTACCATGGTATGTTTGCAGCATGTTATGGGAACAAAGTGTTATGCTATGAATAGGAGGTGTCTCCCCCAAACGCTTATTAACAATGTTCAGAGGAAAAGCGGTTTATGAGGGCTCTAACGTCATCTGTCCATCCAAGATGGAGGGCAGTGAATGGGGATAACAGTGGGCTCACGAGACAGGGCTGAAGGTGGAGGATCACACAGGGGGGGTGAGGTGGATTGTAGGTGCTTCCAGCTGCTCCTTCCTCTCACTTTGTTTCCCGAACCCATCATTGTTTGAGCAGTTCTGCTCCCCTGGGCTCTTCCCGGTGTGCTACTGCCTCGCTTTGCAGACACAAGAATGCATCACTCATCTATGGACTGAGACCTCAGAAAGTCTGAGCCCAATAAACATTTCTTCCTCTTCCTTTCTTCGTTCTTGCCTGGTATTTTAGTCACAGGAAGCAAAAGGTAACTGAAACTGAAATTAATTACAACATTTAGGGTTGTTCCTATAAGTGACTTGACCATGTGATTAGAACCTTTTGGAAATAGTTTGCAGGAACAATGCTGAAAATGTTAGAGACGCAGGCTGGAAAAACTTCAATTGTCATTGAAGCTTAATGGGCTATACTAGTGTGAGCACAGCAAACTAGAATGACCATAGGACTAGGTACAAGGCATATGTTGTTTCAGAAGGAACTGAGGGCTTGGTTGGAAACTGGACCAGACGCCATCTCTGGTATAATCTGCAAAAAAAAAAAAAAAAAAAAAAAAAGTAAGTATGTCTTACCAGGTCCTGAGAACTGTATGCGGCCAAATAGTGATGGACTTATCATGCAAAGGAAATTTCAAAAACGCACAATGTTCAGTCAGTGGTATAGACACTGCAGGCAGTTCTGTACTTACTGGTTTACTGTGAGAATCAGGAGCAGAAAGCAGAGCTAAACACATTGAAAAACTGACATGTGATTGAGAAATGTGTATGACCCTGGGGCCCAGGAGGTGCATATGTTGAAGAGATAAGAGCTCTGGAAGACATGCTAACTACTATGTAGGGGGACAATAGGAAGGAAGCCTACAAGGCATCTCAGGAATTTGCAAGACCACACCCAACAAAGGTCCAGAGTACAGGACAGCAAATTTCTTAGAGAACAAATTATGTGGGTGACCGGTCCTGAAAGGGAGGACTATGAAACCATTTTCACCATGTTCAGTTGCCCAGGCCCTCAGAGCCTGCTATAGCCATTATCCCAGGTGTCTGAGGTGTTGGACAAACTTGCAGCACAACTCGGCAACACCCAAGGGGAGATGCATCTACTGCAAGGCAAAATGCTCAAATTAGGGGCCCGAGGAAAATTCCACACAGGTTTACACTGAACGATCTGGGATGCCAGACAAAGTGAAACAGAACCAGAGTCCCTACAGACTGCATCCAAGAAGCCCAGGTATGAAATTAAATGTTTAAACTCAATCTAGGAGACACCAGGATTAAGAGATGCCTATAACATGACTGCTAGGAAATCCTAAGTGCAGCAGAGAGATACAGTCTACATAGAGCCCAGGGGCATGCTACCAGCCAGATTAAAAGGGCACTGCTGACAAAGCCCTTTCAAATTGACAGCTCACGACCATCTACCCAGGTGATTTTCTCAGGAACAGGGACCAGGTCTATGTAAATACTGGGTTTTGGTGGTGTGAATTTTGACACAACCCTTCTTCTCTGCCACAACCACACTCCTCCCATTCCAAAGGGAATATTTATTCTGTGCCACTGCATATTGGATATAGGAAAATTGTTTTTGATTTCACCAGTGCTTGTGGTCAAGATCTTGCTCTGGGTCAAGAGGGGTCTTTGGACTTGAACAGGACATTTGGGCAGTGACGGATCTGCTAAGAGTATGGGACTAGTGTAAAGAATCTAGATGCTTTTTCTACTGGGAGACAGACAGTACCTATTAGGGACCACAGGAAGAATGTTAAGGTTTGTATATAAGGTGCCCCCTGGAAGCTCAAGCTAATGCAATAGAATTCAGAAGAAAAGGAGTAGATGATGAGGGCCATAACCTAATCAGTGCAACTGAGTGGTAGTGCAGGCAAGTGGGACATGGCAGGAGGTAGTGGGTTACTGATGCTCTTTCTGTCAGCTTCCTAACCCACCATCCGTAGAGAACTTCTCCTTCCCTGGGCCCTGTCCTCAGGATGTGCTACCTCAACATGAAACCAGAGCAAAGAATTTGGCCTTCCATTTACAGAGGCCTCTGAAAAATGAACCCAAATCAACTGTACCGCCTCTAAGTGGTTCTTATCATGTTTTTTGGTTATACTGATGCAAAAACTGAATCAAAATAAAGGCATAGGTCCTTGTGGTTTTCCTTCCACACATATGGCAAAAGATTCTTCTGTTGCCATGGTAGATAACTGTCTCAGAACTCAGTCTTCTAACAGTTGGATGTTGAAGCCACTGGGACGAAGGATCTGAAGGACCTCCGTTATCCGGCTTATGCCACTGGATCTGGCAGCATCTCTTCATGTGTGCAGCAACCGGAGCTCAGTGTGACTAATCTTCAATGTGAGAGTGTGTGTGTGTGTGTGTGTGTGTGTGTGTGTGTGTGTGAGAGAGAGAGAGAGAGAGAGACAGAGAGAGACAGAGAGAGACAGAGAGAGACAGAGAGAGAGACAGAGAGAGAGACAGAGACAGACAGATACACTGTGCCTGTGCCTCTCCCCACTCACATGCTGGGCCATACTGAAAATGCTGGATTAAGGATGCCACCAGATGATGGCATTTAAACACCTATACTTTCTGGAGAGAAATTTAGTAGCAAATATCATAAGACTTTAACCAGTTTGTGAGCTTTGGTCCACTGATCCAGCATATAGGAATATGAAGAGAGAAGACAGAGATTGATAGATAAAGAAGTATTGACTGACATTAATAAGACAATTGTGAAAGGAGGTCTTAGAAATCTAAGGGTCAGTGAACATGTAACCTAATGGTCTCAAATAAGTGACCACTGAAGAAGCATTAATAAGATTAGGGTTAAGAATCACACAATACTCAATGTGTTTCTTGCTGGCTGTGCTATCATATTTAATAATCTCTGTTGAGTAACTTCTCATATATGTGGACATGTGCATATATGTACAAGGTACATTCATACAAGTATGTGTGTATGGAGAAAAAGGAAAGATGGAAATCACCAAATTCTCTCATGAAGAGTACTCATTTCCTCTGGATCATGGCATTACTATGGCATTTCTTTTCAAATTCACACTTTCCTGTATTTTTCAACTTTTATTCAACTCTCTTGAATGATAGGTAGATCTTCCAACTGACAAATGACAAAGTGTGAGAGGTAACAGGTGGAGATGCTCAGTACAGAGGGTCATTACACACTACAATAGAAAAGAGAAAGTCTGCCTCTTCTGCCCTTGACTGGAGAGTGCAAACATAGGATGCGAATCTGACAGAGTGGAACAGTGATAAATGGAAAAAGAATGGGAACCATTGCTAAAGTGCATGACTCTCTACCAAAACCTTATTTCAAGGTTTTCTTTCTTTTCAGTTTCCAGATTGAGTCACATCTGGGATTTCTGTATCATGGAAGATACATTCTACAGCAGCAACTTTGCCAACAAGGAAGGCTGCATTTCCAAAGCCAAAACAAATCCGAACTTCTTTGGAGGCTATCCCACCTTTGAGGACAGTACCTCCTCTGAAGATTCAACTTCCGAGGATTCTTTCTGCTCCTTGCTCTCTCCTGTGCAAGAGCCATGGGTGACTGAAAGTGGAAGGATGCCCCTGGGGAGACGAGAACAAATTCATGACAACTCGGAGCAGCTCTGCGAACTACCCATCGTCCGGGTCCTGGACGTTTATCTGGGCTCCCCCTATGAAGACTCAGCAGCTACAGTGGATCTCCATGGAGACAACCAGCCAGTGGACAAGCACCCACAAGGGAGGAGAAACCAGAGTATGTGGAAACTGGAAGGTCTAATGAGATACCTTAATGCATATCTGGAGAATCTGAAAGATGATGAAGACGACGACACCGTGTGCTCTGATTCTTCTCTGGATGAGGATTTCCAGTCATCCACCAGTGCCTCTGACTACATGGATCAGGACAGTAGTCAAGAACACGAGGAGGACTGGGTCTTTTCCAAATGGAGACCATCACAAGATGCAGACATCATCCCATTTCCAGAAATTTCACCCAGGCGAAGGCAAGATGAACTTCTTGAGGTGAGCAGGGAGCTGCTCGATTTCTGAGCAAGGGGTAGGCCCAGTGGGGATGCCAGGCTAAACAGCATCAAGTCAGTCATTCTACCTGCTATGAAGCAGAGGTGGACCCCAGTACACCAAGAGATGGGCAAGCAGAGAAGGATGGCAGCAAGGGATGGAGCTGGGAAACAGAAAAATGTCAAGGAGCACTCAGAGACACAAGAGGGGGAAGAACACAGAGAAGGACTGATGATGATATTCTTTTTTAAATATACTGTGTGTCGTTGTGTGTGTGTGTGTGCGTCTATTGATGAATGAGTACTTAAAGCGTACATTCACAGTTGGACTATTTTGGTAAGAAAAAAATTAGATTTCCAAAAATGAACAAATGTTGACTTCGTTGCTGCTGACATTACACATTTCCAACTCATCCTCTTTCTCTTGCCAGGTCATAAGCCAGGAGACGAGCACTGAAGACACCTTCTCAGTCTCATCAGGGCAGTCAACGGAGGGGGACACGTCTTCCCACTCAAAAACCATATCCTGTCTGAACATCAGGTCCATAGTCCGCTGGTTCAGGAAGAGGGTGGTCTCCCGACGAAGGAGAAAGCGCCCTGACACAGCCGACAAGGACCCCAGTCTGCTGGATTCAAAGAAACGTTCTTTCCTCAGAGGCCAGAGAATCCAACCTCAGTAATCCTCAAGTTAGGAAACCCTACATAGTCAGTATGTTAATGTTTTGACAACCCCTATTCAATAGTCCCCATGGTTTTGTTTATTCAGAATAAAAAGTGTTATTGTTGTTTATGTCTTCCTCCTCTTCCATCATACAATGTGGGCCCAGGTTCAAATTATATATGTTATCTAGAAGAGTGGTATGCATTCCCAGATTATCTCAGGTTATGGCATGATTCCTAAACCAAAGGCCCTCTTTCTCTAACCAAAAACCTGTCTTACTGTATTTTCCCCCATTTCATGCACTTTATCCTTTTTATCATTAACCCATCTACCCACTTTCAGAAGGCAGCAGGACACCTGTCAGATTTCCACATGGCAGGATGGTTTGGAGGAACATCTGGGTTGAACAAGTGGCAGTGGACAGGGAGGCACC
Source organism: Sciurus vulgaris (assembly GCF_902686455.1). Taxonomy (NCBI): domain Eukaryota; kingdom Metazoa; phylum Chordata; class Mammalia; order Rodentia; family Sciuridae; genus Sciurus; species Sciurus vulgaris. The sequence continues at coordinate 96,668,300 of NC_136465.1, read as the reverse complement.
GGGGAAGCTCATCGTAGTTGATAGTGTTTTGGACACTCAGAAAGCAGTCTGGTTCTGGCCTGTGGTTCTGACATGTCATGGCACAATGGTTGGTTCTGTCAAGTTAGCTGGCATGAGTTGCACACAAAGGAGGTAGGGCAGGGTGGGGATCGCCACTTAACCACCCTAAGCCTGCCTTTCTTCATTCCTAAGATGAGGGAAATGGCACCACCAAAGTCACAGGGGATTTGGGAGAATGAATGACATGAAGAACTCCATATGCTTTTGGTGTTGCAGGTGGACTTGTTCCAGGGGATATCTCCGATACACACACACACACACACACACACACACACACACACACACACACACACTCACACCGATATATATACATATATACATATTTACACACACATATATATATATTTTTAAAGACCAATGAACTTTATCTTATTTATTCTTATGTGTTGCTGAGAATAGAACTCACATGCTAGGCAAGCACTCTACCACTGAGCCACTACACCAGCCTGCCACTCCATTACTCCTGATTCATCACAGAGAGATTTCAATCAGTGCCCATTGAGCTGTTTTTCTCCCCGAAGTCATTTTAATGAGGGTTAGGTTTTATTCAGCAGAACTTGATTTAACCAACTAATGTCGCAACCCACTGCACGGTTCTCAAATTCCTTTGCAAGTATCATTAAAATTGTACCTACAGGTCCCCATCTTGGAGGAAGCCTCAACTTCTTCTTCTTGCTGAATCTCCCTGTTCTCACCAATTGAAGTCCTCTTCCTCACAAACCACAAGTTCCCTCAAAAGTCCTTCTCCTCCAGCTCCTCTACCATTCCATGTGGTGATAACAGAGGCTCTTCATGAACTTCCATGACACTACTTCAAAGTCTTTTCCTCAGCACATCACCCTGTCCAAGAGCAAATGTTGTTCTCCTTCTCATCAAACAGGCGCTCACTTCCCTAAGGACAGGAACCCTCTTAGACACAGTCATGACAAGACCAAGGAATGCATCATGACATGGCTTCCTCTCTCCTCTAGGCAGGCCCTCTTCACCCTTCACACTGTGTGTCCATCATATTAAGGGAGCAATGTCTTATGGTATAAATAAGGGGCCTCTCCCCAAACCACCTATTAACACAACAATGTTCAGAGGACAAAGCAGTAGATTTTGAGGGCTCTAATGGAATCCATCCATCCTAGTTGCAGGCAAGTGAATAGGGATAACTGTGGGCACTTGAGACAGGACTGAAGTTGGAGGATCACGGGGGGGGCATAATCTGGAGGCCTGGTGTTTCCTGCTGCTCCTTCTTCTCCCTTTGCTTCCCGACCCCACCGTAGCTTGAGCAGCTCTCCTCCGCAGGGCCCTTCCTTGAGCTGTACTGCCTCACTTTAAGGGCATAAGAATGCATTCAGCAATCCACAGACTGAGACTTCAGAAACCCTGAACCAGAAATAAACTTGTCCCCATCTAAAATATTTTCCATGTATTTTGGTCATGGCAAACAAAAGATGACTAGCACCAACATTGTTGACAGGATGTAGGGTCATTGCCATGACTGATTTTACCATGCGTTTAAGGAGAATGTGAATGAGGTTTGTAGGAGCACTTTTCAAAACGTTAGAGATGCAAGCTACAAAAGATTTAGAAGACTATAAAGGAAGATATCTTATTGGTAATTCTAGGGAAGCTCAGAAGGCCAGAATCCAACAAGAAAAGGTACCATGCTCCTGAAGTTTCAGAAAAAATGAGGGCTTAGTTGAGAATTGAGCTAGTGGCCACCTGTGCTGACTCTGGCAAAAACCACAGAGATGTCTTGCCTATGTCCTGAGAACAGTGGGAGGCAGAAATCAATAGAAATAGTCTAGTCTGACAAGAATTTCAAGACAGCACAACTTTCATTCGTGGTAACGAAAGGGGCAGGCATTTACTTGCCTGCTTTGCCATGAGAATCGAGGTCACAAAGCAATCCTAAAGGCACTGAAAAAATGGCATTTGGCCAAAAACCTGAGACACTGCTGACAAACTCTCAGTTTCAGCTAGGCAAGCAAGGAGGGGGACTCGCCTGCCCACTCAGAAAGCACATTCCTGTCTCAACATCAAGTCCAATGTCCACTGGCTCAGGAAGCTGGATGTCTCCTCCCTACCAGGGAGAAAGCGCCATGACGCAGCCTACAAGGACACCAGTCTGCTGGAACAACAGAAATAATGTTTCCTTGGAGGCAAGAAAATCCAACCTCGTAATCCCTCCAGTTAGGAAACACTATATACCCCGCACTTTGAATTTTTTGACAATCTCTACTTAATAGTCCCCAAGGTTTTAAGGTTTTGTTTTTTCCCAATAAAAACTGTTTTTGTTGATGGTGGTAGTGCTGCTGGTGGTGGTGGTGGTGGTCATCATGTTCCTCACCATGGCTTCAAGCCTTGATTCACAGAGTATCCCAGAGGGAGGTTTGGATTCAACTCTCATTGACCTGTTTTGTCCCACTGAAGCCATTTCACCAAAGTTTAGGTGTCTTTCAGCACACCTTGAATAACCAAGTCCACTCTCAAACCCACTGCAAGGTTCTCTCAGAAATTCCTTTGAGAGTATAAGGTCAGCCCCTTGGAGGATAGGATGCCTGGACTCACCCTTCTTGCTGACTCTCCCTGTGTTGCCAATTCACGTTCCGTGGCCACGGTCATCTTCCTCGCTCACCACAGGTCCCCTCAAAACTCCTCCTCCTCCAGCTCCTACTACCACCCTGGGTCACTTTCATTGTTCACGTGAAAAGCACATGAGTATCTAGTCCCAAAGGCCTTCGCCCCTCAATTTCAAATTCCTTAGCAAATGCCTTCCTCCCTTCCTTACCTCCACACACATGGGCCATCTACAAATGCCAGATACTTCATCAGCTTAACGTCCAAAACAAATCTTGTCTGAAACTTTCAGTAAAAATGGCTTCTTGGCGAAAAAGCTGGAGTATCCATCCTCATTTCAGATAATGTGAACTTCAAGCCAAAACTAGTCAGAAGGGAAAAAGAAGGACATTACATACTGCTTAAGGGAGGCATAAATCAGCAAGACATAACAATCATAAATATCTATTCCCCAAACATTGGCTCATCCATGTACGTCAAACAAATCCTTTTCAATTTCAGAAATCAAATAGACCACAACACAATAATACTAGGTGATGTTAACACACCTCTCACCACTGGACAGATCTTCCAAACAAAAATTGAATAAAGAAACCACAGATTTCAATAACACAATCAACAATTTAGCCTTGATGGACATATACAGAATAAACCATCCAACAAAGAGCGAATACACTTTCTTCTCAGCAGCACATGGATCCTTCTCTGAAATAGACCATATTTTATGCCACAAAGCCACTGTTAGCAAATACAAAAAGATAGAGATACTACCCTGTATTCTATCAGATCATAATGGATTGAAATTAGAAATAAATGACAGAATAAAAAACAGAAACTTCTCCAACACCTGGAGATTACATAATACACTATTTTATGATGAATGGATAACAGAAGACATCAGGAGGGAAATAAAAAAATTCTTAGAAGTAAATGAGAACAAAGACACATCATATCAAAATCTCTGGGACACTATGAAAGCAGTACTTAGAGGAAGATTTATTTCATGGAGTGTATTCAACAAAAGAAGAAAAAAAATCAACAAATTAATGACTTATACAGCTCAAAGCCCTAGAAAAAGAAGAGCAGACCAACACCAAAAGTAGTAGAAGACAGGAAACAGTTAAAATCAGAGCTGAAATCAACAAAATTGAAACAAAAGAAACAATCGAAAAAATAACAAAACAAAGATTTGGTTCTTTGAAAAAATAAACAAAATTGACAAACCCTTAGCCACACTAACAAAGAGGAGGAAAGAGAAATTTCAAATTACTAAAATTCAGAATGAACAAGAAAATATCACTACAGACATGAGTGAAATACAAAACATAATTAGAAGCTATTTTGAAAATCTATACTCCAACAAAACAGAAAACCTCGAAGATTTCAACTGGTTTCTAGAGACATATGAATTACCTAAACTGAACCAGGAGGACATACACAATTTAAATACATCAATTTCAAGCAATGAAATAGAAGGAGTCATCAAAAGCCTACCAACAAAGAAAAATCCAGGACCAGATGGGTTCTCAGCTGAGTTCTACAAAACCTTTAAAGAAGAGCTCATTCCAATACTCCTCAAAGTATTCCATGAAATACAAGAGGAGGGAACCCTCCCAAACTCATTCTATGAAGCCAATATCACCCTGATACCTAAACCAGACAGAGACACATCAAGGAAAGAAAATTTCAGACCAATATCCTTAATGAACATTGACGCAAAAATTCTCAACAAAATTTTAGCAAATCGCATACAAAAATATATTAAAAAGATAGTGCACCATGATCAAGTGGGTTTCATCCGAGGGATGCAAGGTTGGTTCAACATCTGGAAAACAATAAATGTCATTCACCATATAAACAGACTTAAAGTTAAGAATCACATGATTATTTCAATAGATGCAGAAAAAGCATTCGATAAAACACGGCATCCCTTCATGCTCAAAACACTAGAGAAAATTGGGGTAGTGGGATCATTCCTTAACATTGTGAAGGCCATCTATGCTAAGCCCATGGCCAATATCATTCTAAATGGTGAAAAACTGAAAGCATTCCCCCTAAAAACTGGAACAAGGCAGGGATGCCCTCTTTCACCACTTCTATTCAATATCGTTCTGGAGACTCTGGCCAGAGCAATTAGACAAACCAAAGAAATTAAAGGGATACGAATTGGAAAAGAGGAACTCACACTATCCCTGTTCACTGATGACATGATTATATATTTAGAGGAACCTGGAAATTCCACCAGAAAACTCTTAGAAAACATAAGTGAATTCAGTAAAGTAGCAGGTTACAAGATCAATGCTCATAAATCCAATGCATTTTTATACATAAGTGATGAATCTTCAGAAAGAGAAGTTAGGAAAACTACCCCATGCACAATAGCCTCAAAAAAATAAAATACTTGGGAATCAATCTCACAAAAGAGGTGAAAGACCTCTACAATGAGAACTACAGAACACTAAAGAAAGAAATTAAAGAAAACCTTAGAAGATGGAAAGATCTCCCATGTTCTTGGATAGGCAGAATTAATATTGTCAAAATGGCCATACTACCAAAAGTGCTATACAGATTCAATGCAATTCCAATTAAAATCCCAATGACGTACCTTACGGATATAGAGCAAGCAGTCATGAAATTCATCTGGAAGAATAAGAAACCCAGAATAGCTAAAGCAATCCTTAACAGGAAAAGCAAAGCAGGGGGTATCGCAATACCAGAACTTCAACTCTACTACAAAGCAATAGTAACAAAAATGGCATGGTACTGGTACCAAAATAGACAGGTAGATCATTGGTACAAAATAGAGGACATGGACACAAACCTGAATAAATACAATTTTCTCATACTAGACAAAGGTGCCAAAAATATGCAATGGAGAAAAGATAGCCTCTTCAACAAATGGTGCTGGGAAAAGTGGAAATCCATATGCAACAGAATGAAATTAAACCCCTATCTCTCACCCTGCACAAAACTCAACTCACAATGGATCAAGGATCTCAGAATCAGACCAGAGACCCTGCATCTTACAGAAGAAAAAGTAGGCCCAAATCTTCAACATGTTGGCTTAGGATCAGACTTCCTTAACAGGACTCCCATAGCACAAGAAATAAAAGCAAGAATCAACAACTGGGATAGATTAAAGCTAAAAAGCTTTCTCTCAGCAAAGGAAACTATCAGCAATGTGAAGAGAGAGCCTACAGAGTGGGAGAAAATATTTGTCACTCATACTTCAGATAGAGCACTAATTTCCAGAATCTATAAAGAACTCAAAACACTCTACACCAAGAATACAAATAATTCAATCAACAAATGGGCTAAGGAAATGAACAGACACTTTACAGAATAAGATCTACAAGCAATCAACAGATGTATGAAAAAATCTTCCACATCTCTAGTAATAAGAGAAATGCAAATCAAAACTACCCTAAGATTCCATCTCACCCCAATTAGAATGGTGATTGTCAAGAACACAAGCAACAATAGGTGTGGGCGAGGATGTGGGGAAAAAGGTACACTCATACATTGCTGGTGGGGTTGCAAATTAGTGCAGCCACTCTGGAAAGCAGTGTGGAGATTCCTCAGAAATCTTGGAATGGAACCACCATTTGACCCAGCTATCCCACTCCTCGGCCTATACCCAAAGGACTTAAAATCAGCATACTACAGAGATGCAGCCACATCAATGTTCATAGCTGCTCAATTCACAATAGCTAGATTGTGGAACCTACCTAGATGTCCTACAATTGATGAATGGATAAAGAAACAGTCGTGTGTGTATATATATATATACACACATACAATGGAATATTACTCAGCCATAAATAATGATAAAATTATGGCATTGGTAGGCAAATAGATGAAATTGGAGAATATCATGCTAAGTGAGATAAGCCAATCTCAAAAAACCAAAGGACGAATGAGCTTACTGATAAGCAGATGATGACACATATTGGGGGTGTGAAAGGGGCAAGAAGGGAGGAAGGACTGTATAGAGGGAAAAGAGGGGTGGGAGAGGTGGGGGGAAAGGCAAAATATAACAGGATGAATCAAACAACATTATGTAAATTTATGATTACACAAATGGTATGCCTTTACTCCATGTAGAAAGAGAGAAACAACATGTATCCCATTGGTTTACAATAAAAAAAAACTAGATAAAATTAATTTTAATAAAATTATTTTTATTTAACTCCCCCCCCCCCAAAAAAAAGCAGCGTCTTAAAAAAAGAGGTCAAACCATATTCACATACAATAGTTGCAGGTCACAGTAGTGTGCTGTAGAATGAATAGTGCAGCTCTGGACAAAATGATTTTCAAGGTTGAAAAGAGATCAAGGAATAGGGCCCTTTGACAAATACAGCACATACTCAAGGTCACACACAAGTCTCTTCCCATACAGACTTCTCACTTATCCATCTCTGAGAGTTCCATCCCATTTTACTGACTCACAAGAACACCCCTACTACCATCTGTCTGCTCCCTGGCTTCACCAACATCTGGAGTACCAAAAACTCTACAAAGCACACATCACTATCTCTATTTCATACAGGAAGCAACCGCGTTTCAATGTGCATTTACTGTTACTAGAAGCACCATGATACGGTGCTTGGATCTTACAGGCACTTACCTGCTAGCTACAAGTGGTACTATTTTTCTTTTCAAGAGTTTTGGAAGATGCAGAAAATATTCTAGCAGGGGAATGGAAGAGTTCAAAAGGTTGCCTGGATTAGGTGTTCCAAGCATCACCTGAGACTTGGTAAGAATTGTGTTTAGTCTTAACCTCAGAAATCAAATAAGGAAGGACATGTACCGTGCTTCACAACTATTTCTATGACTGGCATTTAATTCTCACCTAAGTAATAGTGGAGGGAATGACTCCATCCTGCACTAGCCTGGCTACAGAACTTTGGGTATTCAACAAAGCTAAATGAGATTGATACCTCCAATGCCTTTCAGAAATATCTGGTTTAACCTTGGAATGGAAGAAAAAATACATAAAAAGATGGTAGTTTTCAAAAAGACTTCAATGAGACACACTGAGGTCAGACACCAAGGCTGAGTGCGCCCGCCCCCCACCCCCAGCACCAAGGTTGGACATCAGTAGCTGAAGCTAACTGCCTGCCCCCTATTGCTGACAGACGTTGTTCCTGCCTCCTTGATGACTCATCACACCCTCGCTGGGACTCCCCAGCTTCTTTGAAGGCTGGTGTAGGCATTTTGAAATATTCCTGAGGGAGTGGCCATCATCATTGGAAGGGCAGCTCCTGTCCTGAGAAACCTACAAAAGACTGGAGGCCCTTTGACAGGTAGGTCTATTTACTCACTTACATCGTACACCCTTCACCATCCTCTTGTTCACAACCAGAAATACTATAAATAGTAATCGAACTGATCCTGTTCATTACAATAATGTTAAAGTCTTTATAGGTGCTATCTGGTTCAGGGCTGCATTTTCTCTGTATTGGGTGCTACTTGTATTGATCTCCCCTTCAAAGGAGAGGTACTGGAAAACTGCAGGGTCATAATAAGCCTGCAAGGGGGGAACTTCAGTATCTCTCACTGCTAGAGAAGAATATATAGAAACGATATGAAAAAACAAGGGAAGAAAGTGACCATAACAAACCAAGATGCTATTGTGATAGAATCCAAAGACAGCATAGCAGTAGAATCTGCAAACTTAAAATGATCCATGAAGCAAAAGACAAGATAAGAGAGCAAATGCAGGCAATGCATGACCATTCCAGTAAACAGTTAAAAGAGCAAATGCAGGAAGCAAAAGAACACTTCAATAAAGAGATAGAGATTCAGAAATCAAACAAACAAACAAATACTTGAAATGAAAAAATGATAAACCAAATTAAAAACTCAATAGAAAGCACCACCAATAGAATGGATCTCATGGAAGACAGAATCTCAGACAATGAAGACAAAATATTTAATCTTGAAAATAAAGTTGAACAAACTGAGAAGATGTTAAGAAGTCATAAACAGAACATCCAAGAAATTATGGGATATCATGAAAAGACCAAATTTAAGAATTATCAGGATTGAGGGAGGCACAGAGGTACAAATCAAAGGCATGAACAACCTGTTCAATGAAATAATATCAGAAAATTTTTCAAACCTGAAAAATGAAATGGAAAATCAAATACAAGAGGCTTACAGAATACCAGGTGCACAAAATTACAACAGATCCACACTAAGACACATTATAATGAAAATACCTCACATACAAAATAAAGATAGGATTTTAAAGGCTGCAAGAGAAAAGCGTCAGATTACATATAAGGGGAAACCAATATAGATATCAGCAGATTTCTCAGCCTAGACTCTAAAGCAAGAAGGGCCTGGAACGATATATTTCAAGCTCTGAAAGAACATGGATGACAACCAAGAATCCTATACCCAGCAAAACTAACCTTCAGATTTGATGATGAAATAAAATATTTCCATGATAAACAAAAGTTAAAAGAATTTACAAATAGAAAGCCTGCCCCACAGAACATTCTCAGCAAAATATTTGTGAGGAGGAAGTGAAAAGCAACAATACAAATCAAAAAAGGAAGAAACTACCCTAAAGGAAAAGCCAATCAAAAGAGAAACCAAGTCAAATTGAAACCAAAAATAAGCCAAAATGACCAGGAATACAAATCATAACACAATAATAACCCTGAATGCCAATGGCCTAAACTCAATAATCAAAAGACACAGACTGGCAGATTGGATTAAAAAGAAGGACCCAACAATATGCTGCCTTCAAGAGACTCATCTCATAGGAAAAGACATCCACAGACTAAAGGTGAAAGAATGGAGAAAAATATACCATGCATAAGGACCCAGTGAAAAAGTAGGAGTCTCCATCCTCATATCAGATAAAGTAGACTTCAAACCTAAGTTAGTCAGAAGGGATAAAGAAGGACATTTCATACTGCTTAAGGGAAGCATAAAACAGCAAGATATAATAATTTTAAATATGTATGCCCCAAACAATGGAGCATCTATGTATATCAAACAAACCCTTCTCAATTTTTAAGAATCAAATAGACCAAAACACATTAATAGTGGGGGACTTTAACACACTGCTCTCACCACTGGATACATCCTCCAAACAAAAACTGAATAAAGAAACTATAGAACTAAATAATACAATCAATGATATATATTTACACAGTATTTTATCCATCATCGAGCGAATACACTTTCTTCTCAGCAGCTTATGGATCCTTCTCCAAAACAGACCATATGCTATGCCACAAAGAAGCCATTAGTAAATATAAAAAAAAAGAGATCCTACCCTGTATCCTATCAGACAATAATAGAATGCAATTAGAAATGAATAATAAAATAACAAACAAAAACTACTCATACACCTGGAGACTAAATAATTTGCTATTGAATGATGTGATGATAACACAAGACATTAGGGAAGAAATTAAAAATTTCTTAGAGGTAAATGAGAACAAAGATACGACATATCAAAGTCTCTGGGACACTATGAAAGCAGTACTAAGAGGAAAATTCATTTCATAGAGCACATTCAATAAAATAAGAAAAAGTCAACAAATAAAGTTGATTCTTTGAAAAAAATAACAAAACTGATAAAACCTTAGCCACACTAACAAAGAGAAGGAGAAAGAAAACTCAAATTACTAGAATTGGTGATGAAAAAGGAAAGATCACGACAGACAACATTGAAATACATAACATGATTAGAAGCTACTTTGAAAATGTATACTCCAACAAAATAGAAAATATCAAAGACATTGAAAAATTTATAGAGACATATGATCCTCCCAAACTGAATCAGGAAGACATACACAATCTAAACAGATCAATTTCAAGCACCAAAATAGAAGAAGCCATCCAAAGCCTACCAACCAAGAAAAGCTCAGGACAAGATGGATTCTCAGCTAAATTCTACAAGACCTTTAAAGAAGAATTGATACCAATACTCCTCAAAATATTCCAGGAAATAGAAAAGGAGGAAACCCTTCCAAATTCATTCTATGAGGCTAATATCACTCTGATACCAAAACCAGACAAAGATGCATCAAGGAAAGCAAACTTTAAGCCAATATCCTGATGAACACAGATGCAAAAAGTCCTTAAAATACTGGCAAATTGCATACAAAAATATATTAAAAAGATAGTGCATCATGACCAAGTGGGATTTATCCCAGGGAAGCAAGGTTGGTTCTAAATCTGAAAATCAATAAATGTAATTCATCACATCAATAGGCTTAAAGTTAAGAATCACATGATTATTTCAATAGATGCTGAGAAAGTGTTTGATAAAACAGAGCATCCCTTCATGCTTAAAAAACTAGAAAAAATATGAATAGTAGGAACATACCTCAACATTGTAAAGGATATCTGTGATAAGCCCACAGCCAACATCATTCTTAATGGAGAAAAACTGAAAGCATTTCCTCTATAAACTGGAACAAGACAGGAATGCCCTCTTTCACCACTCTATTCAACATCATCCTTGAAACACTTGCCAGAGCAATTAGACAAACCAAAGAAATTAAAGGGATACAAACAGGAAAAGAAGAACTAAAGCTGTCACTATTTGCTGATGACATGATCCTATATTTAGAAGATCAAAAAAACTCCACTAGAAAACTTCCTGAATTAATGAATGAATTCAGCAAAGTAGCAGGACATAAAATCAATATGCATAAGTCTAATGCATTTCTATTCATAAGTGATGAATCCTCGGAAAGAGAAATTAGGAAAACCATTCCATTCACAGTAGCCTCAAAAAAAAAAAAAATACTTGGGAATTAATCTAACAAAAAAGGTGAAAGACCTCTACAATGAAAACTACAGAACATTAAAGAAAGAAACTGAAGAAACTTTCAAAGATGGAAAGATCTCCCATGTTCTTGGATAGGCAGAATTAACATTGTCAAAATGGCCATTCTACCAAAGGCACTATACAGATTCAATACAATTTCAATTAAAATCCCAATGACATTCCTCATATAAATAGAGAAAGCAATCATGAAGTTCATCTGGAAGAACAGAAACCTTGAATAGCCAAATCAATCTTGAATAGAAAAAGTGAAAGAGAAGGTATAACAATATCAGACATTAAACTATACTACAGAGCAATAGTAACAAAAATAGCATGATATTGGCACCAAAATACACAGGCAGACCAATGGCACAGAAGAGAAGACACAGAGACAAAACCACATGTCACCTCATACTGGACAAAGGAGCTAAAACCATAAAATGGAGAAAAGACAGCCTGTTCAACAAATGGTGCTGGCAAAACTGGAAATCCATATGCAGTAAAATGAAATTAAACCTCTATCTCTTATCCTGCACAAAACTCAACTCAAAATGGATCAAGGATCTTGGAATTAGACCAGAGACCCTGCACCTAATAGAAGACAAAGTGGGCCCGAATCTTCATCACGTTGGCTTAGGATCAGACTTCCTCAACAATATCCCAAAGCACAAGAAATCAAAGCAAGAATCAGTAAATGTGATGGACTCAAACTAAAAAGCCTTTTCTCAGCAAAGGATATAATCAAGAATGTGAAGAGGAAGCCTACACAGTGAGAGAATATCTTTTCCATAGGCACTTCAGATAGAACACTTATCTCCAAAATTTATAAAGAACTTACAAAACTTTATACCAAAAATACAAAGAACCCAGTCAATAAATGGGCCAAGGAACTGGACACTTTACAGAGGAAGACATACAGGCAATTAATAAATATATGAAAAAATGTTCAACATCTCTAGTAATTAGAGAAATGCAAATTAAAACAACTCTAAGATTTCATCTTACTCCAATTAGAATGGCTATTATCAAGAACACAAACAATAATAGATGTTGGCGTGGATGTGGGGAAAAGGCACACTTTTACATTGCTTGTGGGGTTGCAAATTGGTGCAGCCACTCTGGAAAGCAGTGTGGAGAATCCTAAGAAAACTTAGAATGGACCCACCTTTTGACCCAGTTATCCCACTCCTCGGTTTATACCTAACGGACTTAAAATTAGCATACTACAGTAACACAGCCACATCAATGTTTAGAGCAGCTCAGTTCACAATAGCTAGATTGTGGAACCAACCTAGATGCCCTTCAACAGATGAATGAATAAAGAAAATGTGGTATATATACACAACAGAATATTATTCAGCCATAAAGATGAATAATATTATGGCATTTGCAAATAAATGGATGGAATTGGAGAATATCATGCTAAGTGAAATAAGCCAATCCCAAAAAACCAAAGGCTGAATGTTTTCCCTGATAAGTAAAGAATGATATATAGTGGGGGTAGGCGGTGGGGAGGGAGAGAAGAATGGAGGAACTTTAAATTATGCAGAAGGAAATGAGAGGGAAGGGGTACGAAAAAGGGGTGCATCATTACCCTATGTACATGTATGATTCCACAAATGGTTTGAATCTAATTGTGTACAACCATACAAATGAAATGATGTACCCCATTTGTGTACAATGAATCAAAATGCAATCTGTAAAAATTGAAAAGATAAATAAAAAAAATAAAAAAGAATGCTATATACAAATACTCATAACCACAAAAATGCCAGACACATTTTTTAGTTTAAAAAGAATTGGCCTAATAATAATAAAACAACTTGTTGAAAATAAAAAAAAAATTTTAAAAAAGACTTCAATGAGATTAGCTGTGATACTAGATTGGTAATGATTTTCTACCCATTCCCTGGCATAGTTAGCACACGAATGACCAATCAAACTCTCAGGTAAACAAAAAATCAAATTAATAACTGCATGCTCACTCCCATGAACACCAGAGTGAATTCACTTAGCATACTATCTGCTACCAGTGATTGTTGTAGTACTGACACACACATCCAAGTAGCATAGGGACAGTCACACTGCCCTGGGGTGATGGAAAAGAGATGTTATCCTGCTCAGCTCTCTGAAATTTTCAAAAAGGCACATTCAGACCCTAAGTTCAAGACGGTTGGCATACAGTACAGTGACCTTGCTTTCCAATGCCATGAGCTAGCTTCTTGCTAAGACAGCAGATCATAAGTGCTGGCACTATGCACATAGCATTCACACAGGAAATGGAACTACGAAAGGTGTGGGATGTGCTGATCACATTGACTGTGCTGAATACTTAGAGGAATGGAAAGGGGCCAGGTGGCAAAGGTCGAGACGGGGTCACTGGGGAGCTATGAGTCAGTCAATCTCCAAATCATTCCCTGATGCCATCAGGAAGGGAAGTGAGCAGGACAGAGTTAAACCATCAGCAGCCCCTGATGGGGGACCAGAGAAGTGGGTGGGGGGGACTTGGTGGACCCCCAGGCAAAGCAAACTCTTCTCTCACAAGACCTGTACTTCTCCAGGAACTGAAGCTACTGTCAAGGCAGATATTACACGGGCACAAAAACACATGGACAACTGGGACAGAGACCTGGTGGTCAGAAATGGTATAAAATCCCATGGTTTCAACCTCAGGAATAAAGCACGACCCCAGCTGGGAAATGCACAGGAGGAGGAGCAGGTCTTGCAGGGCACACCCCTCCAAAAACTAGACACACATCATCACTCTGTTCTGGGACTTCAAGGATTGATGAGCTCATTTCCTACAACACACCTCCCCCCACATGCCAGGGGTCCCGCCCTTACGTGTATCCCCTCCCCAGCCCACACTCACCATCCCATCTTGAAACTCTTCTCCCTCTACTAATCCCCAATCTCCCTCACAGAGGGAAGCAGGTAGGGACACTAGTTCTCCACAGCATCCACCTCCACTCCTTCTCACCCACACACTCCTCCAAAGCCCATTTCCCTTTGCAACTTGCTCTCCTCCATTTGTTCTTAGACCCCTCTTCAGCATGTCCCCTGCCCTAAAAATCCTATATTTCTATTTGCCTTGAAACAACCGTGAGTGCTCTCACAAACTCAATGAATGTTTGCTTAAATCATGTCAAATACTCCACTATATTTTCAAAACTTTGGGGGATACGGGATGCCTAAATACCACCTTACTGACTGAGAGGACAAAATTCGGGTTCTTGGCCACAGTGGAAGACCTTCATGTCCTCACTGACACCCACCCACATACCTCACTGCACTCAGTTTCCCCAAACAGTAGGTCCGTTCTCTTGTGCTCACCCTTGCTTTCCCTGGGCCCACTCCCCACATCTCTACCTCTTTTTCTCACCTCAGTAACTTTCAAATGGACAGAAAATCTCAGGTAGCAAACCATCTGGCCTTGCGCATCTTCCTCAGGACAGGAACCCTCTTAGACACACTCATGACAAGACCAAGGAATGCATCATGGCATGGCTTCCTCTCTCCTCCAGGCAGGCCCTCTTCACCCACCACACTATGTTTGCAGCATGTTATGGGAGCAAAGTGTTAGGCTATGAATAGGAGGTGTCTCCCCAAAACTCTTGTTAACACAACAATCTTCAGAGGAGAAAGCAGTAGATTATGAGGGCTCTAACATGATCCATCCATCCTAGTTAGTGGGCAATGAATGAGGATACCTGTGTGCACATGATACAGTGCTGAAGGAGGAGAATCATAGAGGGTCATGACTGGAAGGGTGGGTGCTTCCAGCTGGTCCTTCTTCTCTCTTTGCTTCCTGACCCCACAGTAGCTTGAGCAGCTCTCCTCCACTGGGCCCTTCCTTGCATTGTACTGCCTCAATTTAAGGGGCCCAGGAAAGCACTCAGCCATCTACAGACTGTGAACTCAGAAACCCTGAGCCAGAAATAAACTTGCTCCCCACCCCTCTGAGATATTTTCCAGGTATTTTGGTCATGGCAGACAAAAGTGACTGGAACCTAAATAATTGGATGTAGGGTCATTGTCATGAGTGATTTTAACATGTTTTTAAGAATCTGGTGCACATGGTTTGCAGGAGCACTTCTGAAAAGGTTAGAGATGTGCTGCAAAAGCTTCACAACACTGTAAATGAAGATAGCTTAATAGGTGATTCTAGTGGAAGCTCAGGAAAGTCGGAATGCCTGAGGTTTCAGAAACACATGAGGGCTGGGTTGGCGACTAGGTTACAGTCCACCTGTGCTATACTCTGGAAAAAAGCAGAGGGACATTTCAACAACATTCAGAGAACACTGGGAGGCAGAAATCAATAAGAATGGCCATGTATGACAAAGGAAATTTCAAGACAGCACAATATTTAGTCTGTTGCATGGACAGGGCAGGTATTTGCTTCACTGCTTCACATGAGAATCAGGAGTGGAAAGGAGACTAAAGGCACTTAAAAACTGACATTTGGCCACAAACGCGTGTGACCCATGGGCCAAAGAAGTGTGTCTGTTGAGGAGAAAACATCTCTGGAAGACACACTAAGTACCACACAAAGGGACAAATGTTGGAAGGCAGCCTGCAGGGCATCTCAGGAAACTGCAAGACCACACGCAACAAGAGTCCAGAGTACACAACAGCAACTTCCCTACATAAGACATTGTACGAAGGTCACCTGCATCACATGGCGGGGAAATAAGAAGTTGTTTTCTACATGGTTCAGCTGCCCAGGCACTCAGTACCTGCTACAGCCCTTATGCCAGCTGCCTGAGGTATTGTGTGAGCTGGGCCCAGAACCTGGCCTCATCCAAGTGGTGATGCCTCTACTGGAATGCAGAATGCTCATGTTAGGGCGCAGTAGACATTTCCACCAAGATTTCAAAGGAAGGGACTGGGAAGGTAGACAAAGTGTACCAGAACCAGACTCCCTGCACACTGTGGTGTCCAAGAAGCCCATGTATGAGGTTGAAAGGGAAAGGCTCAAGCTCAGAAGGACACACCAGGAATTAAAGGATGCCAATAACACGATGGTCTGCTGAGGAAAACTGGGGGCTGCAGAGATATACAGTCTACATAGAGCCCAGGGGCATGCTACCAGCCAGATTAAAGGGCACTGCTGACAAAGCCCTTTCAAATTGACAGCTCACGACCATCTACCCAGGTGATTTTCTCAGGAACAGGGACCAGGTCTATGTAAATACTGGGTTTTGGTGGTGTGAATTTTGACACAACCCTTCTTCTCTGCCACAACCACACTCCTCCCATTCCAAAGGGAATATTTATTCTGTGCCACTGCATATTGGATATAGGAAAATTGTTTTTGATTTCACCAGTGCTTGTGGTCAAGATCTTGCTCTGGGTCAAGAGGGGTCTTTGGACTTGAACAGGACATTTGGGCAGTGACGGATCTGCTAAGAGTATGGGACTAGTGTAAAGAATCTAGATGCTTTTTCTACTGGGAGACAGACAGTACCTATTAGGGACCACAGGAAGAATGTTAAGGTTTGTATATAAGGTGCCCCCTGGAAGCTCAAGCTAATGCAATAGAATTCAGAAGAAAAGGAGTAGATGATGAGGGCCATAACCTAATCAGTGCAACTGAGTGGTAGTGCAGGCAAGTGGGACATGGCAGGAGGTAGTGGGTTACTGATGCTCTTTCTGTCAGCTTCCTAACCCACCATCCGTAGAGAACTTCTCCTTCCCTGGGCCCTGTCCTCAGGATGTGCTACCTCAACATGAAACCAGAGCAAAGAATTTGGCCTTCCATTTACAGAGGCCTCTGAAAAATGAACCCAAATCAACTGTACCGCCTCTAAGTGGTTCTTATCATGTTTTTTGGTTATACTGATGCAAAAACTGAATCAAAATAAAGGCATAGGTCCTTGTGGTTTTCCTTCCACACATATGGCAAAAGATTCTTCTGTTGCCATGGTAGATAACTGTCTCAGAACTCAGTCTTCTAACAGTTGGATGTTGAAGCCACTGGGACGAAGGATCTGAAGGACCTCCGTTATCCGGCTTATGCCACTGGATCTGGCAGCATCTCTTCATGTGTGCAGCAACCGGAGCTCAGTGTGACTAATCTTCAATGTGAGAGTGTGTGTGTGTGTGTGTGTGTGTGTGTGTGTGTGTGTGAGAGAGAGAGAGAGAGAGAGACAGAGAGAGACAGAGAGAGACAGAGAGAGACAGAGAGAGAGACAGAGAGAGAGACAGAGACAGACAGATACACTGTGCCTGTGCCTCTCCCCACTCACATGCTGGGCCATACTGAAAATGCTGGATTAAGGATGCCACCAGATGATGGCATTTAAACACCTATACTTTCTGGAGAGAAATTTAGTAGCAAATATCATAAGACTTTAACCAGTTTGTGAGCTTTGGTCCACTGATCCAGCATATAGGAATATGAAGAGAGAAGACAGAGATTGATAGATAAAGAAGTATTGACTGACATTAATAAGACAATTGTGAAAGGAGGTCTTAGAAATCTAAGGGTCAGTGAACATGTAACCTAATGGTCTCAAATAAGTGACCACTGAAGAAGCATTAATAAGATTAGGGTTAAGAATCACACAATACTCAATGTGTTTCTTGCTGGCTGTGCTATCATATTTAATAATCTCTGTTGAGTAACTTCTCATATATGTGGACATGTGCATATATGTACAAGGTACATTCATACAAGTATGTGTGTATGGAGAAAAAGGAAAGATGGAAATCACCAAATTCTCTCATGAAGAGTACTCATTTCCTCTGGATCATGGCATTACTATGGCATTTCTTTTCAAATTCACACTTTCCTGTATTTTTCAACTTTTATTCAACTCTCTTGAATGATAGGTAGATCTTCCAACTGACAAATGACAAAGTGTGAGAGGTAACAGGTGGAGATGCTCAGTACAGAGGGTCATTACACACTACAATAGAAAAGAGAAAGTCTGCCTCTTCTGCCCTTGACTGGAGAGTGCAAACATAGGATGCGAATCTGACAGAGTGGAACAGTGATAAATGGAAAAAGAATGGGAACCATTGCTAAAGTGCATGACTCTCTACCAAAACCTTATTTCAAGGTTTTCTTTCTTTTCAGTTTCCAGATTGAGTCACATCTGGGATTTCTGTATCATGGAAGATACATTCTACAGCAGCAACTTTGCCAACAAGGAAGGCTGCATTTCCAAAGCCAAAACAAATCCGAACTTCTTTGGAGGCTATCCCACCTTTGAGGACAGTACCTCCTCTGAAGATTCAACTTCCGAGGATTCTTTCTGCTCCTTGCTCTCTCCTGTGCAAGAGCCATGGGTGACTGAAAGTGGAAGGATGCCCCTGGGGAGACGAGAACAAATTCATGACAACTCGGAGCAGCTCTGCGAACTACCCATCGTCCGGGTCCTGGACGTTTATCTGGGCTCCCCCTATGAAGACTCAGCAGCTACAGTGGATCTCCATGGAGACAACCAGCCAGTGGACAAGCACCCACAAGGGAGGAGAAACCAGAGTATGTGGAAACTGGAAGGTCTAATGAGATACCTTAATGCATATCTGGAGAATCTGAAAGATGATGAAGACGACGACACCGTGTGCTCTGATTCTTCTCTGGATGAGGATTTCCAGTCATCCACCAGTGCCTCTGTCTCCATGGATCAGGACAGTAGTCAAGAACACGAGGAGGACTGGGTCTTTTCCAAATGGAGACCATCACAAGATGCAGACATCATCCCATTTCCAGAAATTTCACCCAGGCGAAGGCAAGATGAACTTCTTGAGGTGAGCAGGGAGCTGCTCGATTTCTGAGCAAGGGGTAGGCCCAGTGGGGATGCCAGGCTAAACAGCATCAAGTCAGTCATTCTACCTGCTATGAAGCAGAGGTGGACCCCAGTACACCAAGAGATGGGCAAGCAGAGAAGGATGGCAGCAAGGGATGGAGCTGGGAAACAGAAAAATGTCAAGGAGCACTCAGAGACACAAGAGGGGGAAGAACACAGAGAAGGACTGATGATGATATTCTTTTTTAAATATACTGTGTGTCGTTGTGTGTGTGTGTGCGTCTATTGATGAATGAGTACTTAAAGCGTACATTCACAGTTGGACTATTTTGGTAAGGAAAAAATTAGATTTCCAAAAATGAACAAATGTTGACTTCGTTGCTGCTGACATTACACGTTTCCAACTCTTCCTCTTTCTCTTGCCAGGTCATAAGCCAGGAGACGAGCACTGAAGACACCTTCTCAGTCTCATCAGGGCAGTCAACGGAGGGGGACACGTCTTCCCACTCAAAAACCATATCCTGTCTGAACATCAGGTCCATGGTCCGCTGGTTCAGGAAGAGGGTGGTCTCCCGACGAAGGAGAAAGCGCCCTGACACAGCCGACAAGGACCCCAGTCTGCTGGATTCAAAGAAACGTTCTTTCCTCAGAGGCCAGAGAATCCAACCTCAGTAATCCTCAAGTTAGGAAACCCTACATAGTCAGCATGTTAATGTTTTGACAACCCCTATTCAATAGTCCCCATGGTTTTGTTTATTCAGAATAAAAAGTGTTATTGTTGTTTATGTCTTCCTCCTCTTCTATCATACAATGTGGGCCCAGGTTCAAATTATATATGCTGTCTAGAAGAGTGGTATGCATTCCCAGAATATCTCACTTGGTGGCATAATTCCTAAACAAAAGGCATTCTGTTTCTCTCCCCCAACAATCCTGTATTTTCCCCCATTTCATGTGCTTTAGCCTTTTTCATTAACCCATCTCCGCACTTTCAGTAGGCAGCAGGACACCTGTCAGATTCCCACATGGCAGGAAGGTTTGGTGGAACATCTGGATCTTGAGCAAGTGGCAGTGGACAGGGAGGCCCCGGGGAAGCTCATCGTAGTTGATAGTGTTTTGGACACTCAGAAAGCAGTCTGGTTCTGGCCTGTGGTTCTGACATGTCTTGGCACAATCGCCTGTTCTGTTAAGTTGGCTGGATTGCACACTGTGGAACCAACCTAGATGTCCTTCAATTGATGAATGGATAAAGAAACTGTGGTATATATATACAATGGAATATTACTCAGCCATAAAGAATGATAAAATTATGGCATTTGCAGGCAAATGGATGAAATTGGAGAATATCATGCTAAGTGAGATAAGCCAATCTCAAAAAGCCAAAGGATGAATGATATCGCTAATAAGTGGATGATGACTCATAATGGGGGGAGGGAAGGGTTAGTGTTAGGGTTAGAGTTAGGATTAGGGAGGGGGGCAAGTATGGAGGAAGGAAGCACTGTATAGAGGGAAAAGAGGGGTGGTAGGGGTGGGGGGAAGGGAAAAAATAACAGAATGAATCAAACAACATTACTCTATGTAAATTTATGATTACACAAATGGTATGCCTTTACACCATGTACAAACAGAAACAACATGTATTCCATTTGTTTACAATAAAATAAATAAATAAATAAAAATTAAAAAAAAAAAGTTGGCTGGAGTGAGTAGCGCACAGAGGAGGAAGGGGAGGGCGGGGATTGCCACTTAACCACCCTAAGTCTGTCTTTCTTCATTCCTAAGATGAGGGAGATGGCACCATCTACTTCACAGGGGTTTTGGTAGAATAAATGACATGAAGAAGAACTTCATATGCTCTTGGTGTTGAGGGTGGACATGTTCCTGGGGATCTCTCCAATATATATATGTATATTTTTTTAAATGATCAATGAGCTTTATTTTATTTATTCATATGTGATTCTGAGAATCGAACCCAGTGCCTCACACATGCACATGCTAGTCAAGCACTCTACCACTGAGCCATTGCCCCAGCCTGCCACTCCATTACTCCTGATTCACGGAGAATTGCAGAGAGATTTCAATCAGCTCCCATTGAGCTGTTTTTCTCCCTGAAGCCATTTTAATGAGGGTTAGGTTTTATTCAGCAGAACTTGATTTAACCAACTAATGTCTCAACCCACTGCACGGTTCTCAAATTCCTTTGCAAGTATCATTAAAATTGTACCTACAGGTCCCCATCTTGGAGGAAGCCTCAACTCCTTCTTCTTGCTGAATCTCCCTGTTCTCACCAATTGAAGTCCTCTTCCTCACAAACCACAAGTTCCCTCAAAGGTCCTTCTCCTCCAGCTCCTCTACCACCCCATGTGGTAATAGCAGAGGCTCTTCATGACCTTCCATGACACTACTTCAAAGTCTTTTCCTCAGCACATCACCTTTCTTAGAGCAGGTGATGCTCTCCTTCTCACCAAACAGGTACTCACTTCCCTAAGGACAGGAACCCTCTTAGACACTCTCATGACAAGACTAAGGAATGCATCATGGCATGGCTTCCTCTCTCCTCTAGGCAGGCCCTCTTCATCATCCATACTGTGTATCCATCACATTAAGGGAGTAATGTCTTATAGTATGAATAGTAGGCCTCTCCCCAAACCACCTATTAACACAACAATGTTCACAGGAGAAAGCAGTAGATTATGAGGGCTCTAATATAATCCATCCATCCTGGTTAGAGGGCAGTGAATGCAGATAACTGTGTGCATGTGAGACAGAGCTGAAGGTGGAGGATTACAGGGTGCTGTGACATGGATGGTGGGTCCTTCCAGCTGCTCCTTCCTCTCTCTTTGCTTCTGAAACCCACCATTGCTTGAGAAGCTCTCGTCTACTGGGTCCTTCCCTGGGCTGTACTGCCTCGTTTTGGGGACACAGGATGCATTCAGCCATCAACAGATTTAGACCTCAAAAACCCTGAGCCAGAAATAAACTTGTCCCCCTCTAAGATATTCTCCAGGCATTTTGGTCATGGTATGCAAAAGGTGACTAGAACCATAATTGGTGACAGGATGTAGGGTCATTGCCATGACTGATTTTAGCATGTGTTTAAGGAGCCTGTGAATGAGGTTTGCAGGAGAACTTTTCAAAAGGTTAGAGATGCAAGCTGCAAAAGATTGAGAAGACTATAAAGAAGATTCTTTAATGGGTGATTCTCGGGAAGCTCAGAAGGCCAGAATGCCACCAGGAAAAGGCACCATGTTCCTGAGGTTTCAAAAAAAAATGAGGGCTTAGTTGGGAATTGTGTTACAGGCCACCTATGCTGTACTCTGGCAAAAAGCACAGGAATAAACAGTGAGAGGTGGAATTCAAGAGAATGACCTAGTCTGACAAGGATTTCAAGAAAGCACTACATTCAATCGGTGGCATGGACAGGGCAGGTATATGCTTGCCTGCTTTGCCATGAGAATCCGGGTCACAAAGCAGTCCTAAAAGCATGGAAAAATGGCATTTGGCCAAAAACCTAAGGAACTGCTGACAAACTCTCAGTTTCAGCTAGGCAAGCAAGGAGGGGGACTCGCCTGCCCACTCAGAAAGCACATCCTGTCTCAACATCAAGTCCATCGTCCACTGGCTCAGGAAGCTGGATGTCTCCTCCCTACCAGGGAGAAAGCACCCTGACACAGCTTATAAGGACACCAGTCTGCTGGAACCACAGAAATGATGTTTCCTTAGAGGTAAGAGAATCCAACCTCGTAATCCCTCCAGTTAGGAAACACTACATACCCCACACTTTAAATTTTTTGACAACCTCTACTCAATTGTTCCCAAGGTTTCAAGGTTTTATTTTTTCCCAATAAAAACAGTTGTTGCTGTTGTTGTTGTTGTTGGTGGTGGTGGTGGTGGTGGTCATCATGTTCCTGAGAATGGCTTAACCCTGATTCACAGAGTATCCCAAAGGGAGGTTTGGAGTCAACTCTCACTGACCTGTTTTTTCCCACTGAATCCATTTCACCAAAGCTTAGGTGTCTTTCAGCACACCTTGAATAACCAAGTCCACTCTCAAACCCACTGCAAGGTTCCCTCAGAGAGAGATACTTTGCAAGTAGCATTAAGAGGGCCCCTACAGGTCAGCCCCTTGGAGGAAACCTGGACTTGCCCTTTTGCTGACTCTCCCTGTGTTGCCAATTCACCTCCTGTGGCCACTGTCATCTTCCTTGATCACCACAGGCTCCCTCAAAAGTTGTCCTCCTCCAGCTTCTACTACCCCCTTTTTTCCCCTTCGTTGTTCTCTTAAAGACCTTTTGTGTGTTTCATCTCAAAGGCCCTCCTTTTTCAATTTCAGCTTTCCAATTTCCCTCCTTCCTCCATTTCTTCTATATTTCCACTACACTGAACATTTAGTAATGCTTGATTTCTCACTAGCTTACCATAAGGAAGAAATCTGCCTTTATTTTTGGGCCCCTGAAGCTTCTCATTTCAGAAATAAAGTGATGTCAACATATGTATATAAATGATTTTGTGTGAGAATGAAAATAGTCTGTAGGAGCCATAGGAAGAATTATTCATCATGGAACACTGATTTTCAACATTTTCATACATGAGTTTCCTTGAGACATATATACTATTAATAGAGGTGGAGGATTTTAAGCTCCTAGATACAAAAGTATAGCTCTCATGGCTGGCTCAACACATGTGAGAGACATGTCAATAATATTGCTCAGGAAAGTCAACATAGAGGTGAGATAACAGATGAAAGTATAGATCCCTTTGACCAGTACAGTATATGCTAAACATCACACATGAATACCTTCACAGCCAGACTTCTCCTCCTTTCTTCTCTCTGAGAACTCCATCCCATATCACTAGCTCACTGGAACACCCTCTTCCACCATTGTTTGTTCCTTGACTTCACCAGCACCTGGATTCCCATCACCATACCTGTCCCTAAGGTTCAAATGTTGCCTCGATTTGGTGTTGTATGAAGTACTATCAGACTTGGCCAGAAGGATGTTAAACCTGAATGTTAGAAATAAAATAGGAAAGAATACATACTTTATATATTTAGCAATTATTTAAAATGTTGGCCCTTAATTCTGACTTAATGAAGGAACTAGCTCCATCATGCAATGAGCTGGCCACAAACACAGATCTTGAGGAATTCAACCAAATCTAAATGAAGTTCATATCTGCAGTGCCCAGAAGACAGAGTAGCTTTATAATTCAATTGACTGAATGGGACAATCTGCACATAGGAAAATTTTTAAAAGACTTCAATATGGTTAATTGTGATAGAAGGGCAATAATTATTTTTAACCTATACTCTGGGATAGTTAACAATTGAGTAATCAAAAGCTCCAATGACCCGAAAACCAGATTAACCACAGTACGTTTCTCCCCCATGAATAACAGAGGGTTATATTTTAGCATGATATTTGCTACAAATGATTTTACATTGATAAAGTGGTACACACAAAGGGTTGTGAGTATTGTATGAACAATCCCACTCCCATATAAGCTGAAAATGAGATTATCCTGCTCAGCTCTCTAAAATTTTCAAAATGATCCACCATTCCTACAGACTGAGAAGATAAGATCCAGGTTGCTTAGCAGAAGTGGGAGGCCTTCATGTCCTCACTGACACCAACATTCTTCACTGCAGGTGGTTTCTCCAAACAGTAGGCTATTTCCCATCTGCTCACCCTGTGCACTCTTTTCACATCCCTACCTCTTTTTCACTTCAGTAATTTCCACTCCCCCAGAATTTCTCAGAAACCATCAGAAACCATCTGTCTTTGGAGGATTTTCCTGGTACAAAGGTCACAATCAAAGAATGGATACATGAAGTTCCCTACTTTGTCCTCCCATGAAGTTACTTTTTAAGTTCTTTTGTTGAACATACCACCCTGTCCTATAATAGGTGTTTGCTTTCCATTTCACCAATCTTCTAAGGACAGGAACCATCTTAGACACACACATGACCAGAGGGAAGTAATATACCACAACATATGTCCTCCTCTATGCAATGGGGATACTATCCAGGTCTCAATGATATGTGTGCCTAACACTTGGGAAGGAAAGATGTTAAGATTTGAATATAAATTGTCTCCCAAAGAAGACATCATCCTAAACAGAATGGGCTATGTAAAAAAGTAGGGAGGAGGAAACAGTCAAGGATTAGTTTCCATATCTCCTCCCCCCAATTCTGTTAATGCAAGAATATTTAGAGATTAAAAGAGTAGATTATGAGAGCTGTAATCTAATCAGTCCATCCTAGTTTGAATGAACTGACAATGCTAACTGCAGGCAGGTGGGATGAAGCTAGAGGAGGTGGGTCCCTGAGAGTGTACACTGGATGGGTTCTTTCTTCTGTGACCCCTTCTTCTCTCTGCTTCCTCTACTGGGCCATTCCCCCACAATGTGCAAGACCACACCCACCAGAGGCTCCAAGGAAATTCCTTTGATAAAAGATCATGGTGGTGCCCTGCTTGCACTGGGGAGCCTAGGAAATTACTTCACCATGCTGAGTCACACAGGCATTCAGAAGCCACTGCAGTTGTGATTCCAGGTGACCCAGTTATTGCATGACTTGGCAGGAGATCTTGATGTCATCCATGTGGTAATGGTTCTATAGGAATGAAGGATGCTTGAGTTAAGTAATTATGGAGGCTTCCACCAATATTTCAAAGGAAGGCTTGAGAGGTCAGGAAAAGTTTAGCAGAATCAGTCCCTGTGGGTTGCTGCTGAGAGGATGATGTGTGGCTGACTAGGTTGTAAGTGTAGACAGGTAGGGCATGGCTAGAGGAAGTGGCTCACTGGGGATGTGACCTATACATCTTTCCTATGGCTCCTTCCCCAAGCCTATTTTCTTCCTGACCTGCCATTAGTTAAGTAGCTTCCCTCACTGGGTCCTTCTCCCATGATGTGCTGCCTCATCTTGGGCCCAGAGCAATGGCTGACTGTGAACTGAGAACTCTGAAACATGAGCCCAAATAAATTTCACCTCTTCTAAGTTATTCTTATCAGGATTTTGGGCACAGCAATGAAAAGCTGACTAAAATGATTCATACCCATGTTGGATTGCTTTATTCAAACTTGGTTAATCTGTAAAATGTTTCCCAGAATTCACTGTCTTTCTGCATAGTTCCAGGTTAGACAAAAGAACAACCTGTGGAAGATTTTAGAAGTAGAAATGGAGCCTTGAATGCTAGCTCTCAAGGATACTTTTGTGGACAGAATGTGACAAACACAGAGGGGCCTGACAGGCACAGATGCTGGGCTCCTCTTTTCCTTGTAATGCTCTTCTGGAACCCAGCCCTGCTGAACAACAGTGACTCCAGGTCCCTATCAGATATGTCTACTCAGAAGTAAACCTCTCCAAGAGAACCCTTCTGGGAACCCACTTTAGTGACTGGACAACATACTTGGCTTCTCAGATTTTCCCACAAGCTCATTTGTCCACATGTATCAGCACTTTACAATGGCTGGCTAAAGGTAATTATCTAATTCTCCTACTGCCTTTTCTAGACTTCACTTTCAGTCTCTCTCCCAGGTTTGATCCTATATTTACCCCTAAACACTTGTAGCATTTTGTTTTACTAACAATCCTGACACTCTTCCTCTAATTCCTCCAAATTCTTGAAAGTATTGTAACCTCCTCTCAAAATATCCATTTACATCAGGTAATTTATCATTTCAGCTTTTTCTTTCTTTAGAGAATCCCTTTTGGGTCCCTTCATATTGATTCTTTGTGAACTTGTTGCTCTGAAGTTCTGATGCACTTGGTATTTGGAATTATCCTTCAGCATTATCCTGGGAATTCCCTTCATGTCTCACCCACAATCAGTCTGTTTCCTAGATTCTATATAATACCCTTAATTTGGTCTCTTGTTTTAGTGAAACAGCACCTAGATTATCTTCCTAAGAAAGATGTTTGGGTATAAAAGTGCTCTTATGGCTATACTGATTCTTCATGTTTGGAATCAGACTTAAAATTTTCCATCTCCTTGCCTTTTTGTTATATTTTTCTGACACATCTTCAAATTTATCTTCCAAATTTCTATTGTTTGTTTTGCTTTTCTGCACTTAATTTCCAAGAGTTCTTGTTCTTTAGGTGTTTTGTTTCACAGAGTGTGTGCTTTCTTCTATAGTTTTTTTTTTTTTTTTTTTTTTTTTTTTTTTTGCTATCGTATTAGTAGCAAAACTCAAAGAGGCTGAGTGCATGCTCTCAGTGTATGAATAGAGTACATATGCAGTAGGGTTTCCTCCATGGTTACTAGAAGTGGACAGCCTTTTATAGCTTTGCTGGTGGTTTGTTTGTTTGTTTATTTAATTGATTTGTTTTTAGAGACTCATATATAGATTTGACAAATCATTTATACACTGAGTGATCTCACTCATTTAAAGATGTGTTTATTTTCCTTATTGATGGTGAATGAAAAATGGTCTTAGGTAGTTATTTGGACCATATTTTTCCATGCTATTTAAATAGTCCATGTACTAGCCGATAAAAATTCATATCACATTTGTATGTTTTACTCAATAAAAAAGAGATATCTGGACATATTTAAGGAAAGTAATTGGAATATGAGAAACAAAGAAAATGAAAATATAGGAAAAATTAAAAGTAAGAATGAAAATACCAAACCTCGATTATGTACACAAAATTGCAATGTTTATAGGGAAAAATAGTGCTCTCTGCTCTCATTCAGTAATTCCATTACAAAATATAATGTTTTCAAAATAGCCTCAGAATCCACCTTTCTAAAAATCTGAATGTTCTGGCCTACATGTTATGATAACATTTCTTTGTATATTTAATTTTTACTTTGAAACTCTTTCTAGCTCTTCAAATTTGGTTGCAATTCAGGTCCTATAAATTTCCTTTAAGAGAACAATTCATGAAATTTAGTGTTTGTAGAAAACTCTAAAAGAGCAAGTTCTTTCCTGGTTTTATTTTAAACTCAGGCAGAAGAGGCAATATATAATAAGTAATAATTTTATACTTTTTTAACAAAGTATCTTTATTTCCACTGCTGGAAATATTTTCAAATACTATTTCATATATTCCAAATGTTTTTGGTAATTTTTATTAATTTTTTTAAAAATTTTGCAAGTAGTTAACAAACACTATATCCCAGGCAAAGTCCCAGATATAGGACATAAAGTAAGAAAAATAAAATTCCTCCTTGCTCTGAGGGTCCTTAGAGTACAATAAAAGGAGTCATACAGGTTTATAATCTGTGTTAGCTCTCCATCACTATAACAAGTACCTGAGATGATTAACTTATGAAGAAAAAATATTCTATCTTGGCTCACAGTTTTAGAGATTTTAATCTATGACTGTTTGGCCCTATTGCTTTTTTGACCTGCAGTGAGGCAGCACATCAGGATAGGAACATGTGACAGAATAAAATACTCACCTCATGGCTAGGAACTGAAAGAGAGGAAGAGGCAGGGAAGGATTAGGGTCTCACAATTCCCTGTGGGTCACACCCTCAGTGACCCAAAGACCTTCCAATAGACTACCACACCTCCTAAAGTTTCCTCCACTTCCCTATAGTACCAAGCAGAGAAACTTGGGTCTTTGGGGATATTCAACATCCAAACTATAGCATTGTCTTCATAGTTTGTGACATTCAATTGTGATACATACTGAGATACAGATTAAGTAAAGTTGTTTAGAACAATGAGTGGGAGAACATGTCAAATCTTGGAATTGAAAGTCAAAAAAAAAAACTGGTCAGTAGAACTTAAAATGAAAATGTAAGTGATAATAGGACAGCATTTAGGAAAGCTATCCTAAGCAGAGGTAGCAGGTTTGCAAAGGCCCAGCAATGAAAATAGGCACAATGCCTTGAGACATGAAGTGGTTCCTAATAAAATGTGGAAGATGAGTGGTGGAAGATGTGGCCTTGGTGATAAGCCAATGATACAACAGGAAGTCTTTTATAAGTCATGATACAAATTGGGAATTTTGAACATGGAAATGAACTGATCAGATGTGGGTTTGAGAAAGATTATTCTGATTGAAGTCATGGTTGGAAACAGGACTATAGGTGAATCAGACCAAAATCAGGGAAAGCAAATGAACTACTGCCACAATGTGGGAGAGAGAAGATGGCCTAAATCAATGTGGTATTAGTAGGAATAGAGAGAATGGCCAGATTCAAGAGGTAGTAAAAACAAAGATCACTAGAACTTGATTTAAACGGGGAATTGATTATTCAAAAGGGTAAAGGTTGCCAAGAAAGCTCTTGACTTTACTATCTGGGCAAATAGGGAAGAAGAAATAATGACTTCTGCTCTGGATACCTGTCAAACATCCAAAAATTAAGTGCCCAGTGAGCATTTGGTCATGCTGGTCTAGAGGTCAGAGAGTAATCCAGACTGGAGAAATTAATTTGGGACACTTTGGAAAACACATGGTAATTGAGTTTTAGGAGTAGGAAGTACCATCCATGAAGAGAAAATAGAATGGGAAGAGAAAAATTATTTGAGGTAGACAGATTAGTGTTACAACTAAGAAAAAAACCATTTCATAGAACAGAAACTTAAAGAGAAATTTTGGACTAAGATGATTAAAATTTTTTTTCCAGTTCAGAATTAATGAATCCTGTATTTCTGGCCATCAATTCAATCACAGAAGGGCTTACTTTCACAACTGTAAGTCAACAAGATTGAGAGTATCAGAAGAAAACTCACCCAAATAATATTATGAAAAATTTAAAAACAGCTTTGACACAAAATAGCACTACTTATCTGAGAGATAAAAATATAATTCAAACCAACAGTATCTATTTATCAGGAGCCAAGTATCTAGAGTGTAGTCTTGCTAGGACATATAGGACTCATAAAAATATATGAATAGCTCATTTCTACAGACTCTGACAGGCAACAATGGAGCAACCTTCATGTGCACCATCTCATTGCATCTTCATAGCTACCTTCACTGTTTTGCACCTAAGGCTTCATACATTGAGGTCTTACACCAGAGGAGTAGAAAAGCTGGGGCTCCAGTGAGGTCTTGAGAGAACAACAAACTTTATGATCATGACAACTATCATGTGTCTCAGAGGGGAGAAAACTAAAATAAGCTCAACTGCACTCAATTTAAATTTAACAAATATTACTGCTTTTTATGCTTACACTGGTCAAAGTCTAGAAACACAAGAAAAAGTAAGTATCTATGTACCTAGCCAGTTGCCAGTGTGCTAGGGAAATTCCATATATCCCTAAACAGAAAAGAAAAAGGTGTATATTATAATAAGTACCTTGAAAAAGTTACAAACTACATGTCATTGAAATACAAAGAAAAGAAAACCCTCTGCGTGGAAGCAGAGGGCAAGGACAAGTCTGATATTTCATTCAGAAACAGAAGGATGGCAAGAATGGAGGAAGGAGGGACTGTATAGAAGGATAAGAGGGGTGGGGGGGAGAAAAAAATAACAGAATGAATCAAAAACTATTACCCTAAGTAAATGTATGATTACAAAAACGGTATGCCTCTACTTCATGTACAAACAGAGAAACAAGATGTAGCCCATTTGTTTACAATAAAAATGAATTTAAAAAAAAAGAAAGAAACATAAGGATGAATCAGATTTCCTTTGAAAACTCTCCCTACATCTTCAACTGGGTTAAGAATACCTTTTAAGTTCTAACTGCATCATACTAGTAACACTTCATTGTAACATTTTAATTTCCCACACCTTCAAACAATGCCTGTTGAGTTCCCAATAGTTTCCTAAGAATATAATAGAAACACCTAAAATGTAAAATTTATTAAGTAAACATTTGCTATGAAAATGAATTTACCAACCAGATAAGTGTGGAAGATATTTCAGGCAGAAGGAAGACTCAAAGCACAAAGGCATGGAAAACACAAAAGCTCCGCGCAAAGATCTGCACATGAATGTTAAGAGAAGCCTTTTACAAAATTGCCCAAACTTGACTGGAATCAATCAAAACAAACTTTGGTTTATCCATAAAATTGGATATTATTCAGCAAAGAAGGAAATGTGCTTTCAAGTCATGATAAGACATGGAGAACCTAAATGTATACTCTTAAGTAAAAGGAACCAATTAGAGATTACAAACTGTATAATTTCAACTATGTGGCATTCCAGAAATCTGAAAAATACAGAGAGTAAAAAGATCAGAGATTTAGAGGGAGGAGGAGAATAGGTGTATTACAGGGAATTTTAAGGTAATGAGACAAACTTGTATGCCATTGCAATGATGGACACACACCACTATCCATTTATCAAAACCACATATAGAGTGAACCCTAATGTGAACTCTTCTATCAATAATAATGTTTCAATATTGGTCCATCAACTTTAATTAATATGCCACATTAATGCAAGATAGTGAGAGAGATAAGGATGCAAAAGGAAATTCTGCACTTTCTGAACATTGCTTTCATTAACTTAAAATTGCTCAAAAATTGAAAAAGCAGACATGAAATTCATCTGGAAAAATTAGAGGTCCAGAATAGCCAAAGCAATCCTTAGAGAGAAAAGTGACACAGCAGATATCATGATACCAAACCTTAAATTATGCTACAGAGCTGTAGTAACAAAAACTGCATGGTATTGCACAAAAAGACAAGAAGACTAATGGAACAGAATAGAAGACACAGAGACATACCCACATAAAGTTATCTCACACTAGACAAAGGCACTATAAACATACATGAAAAGTTAGCCTCTTCAACAGATGATGCTGAGAAAACTGGAAATTCATGTGTAGTAGAATGAAATTAGACACCTATCTCTCACCATGCACAAAACTCAACTCAAAGTGCATCAAGGAACTAGATATTAGACCAAAGACCCTGTGCCTACTAGAAGAAAAAGTAGGTCCAACTCTCCAACACATCTACTTAAGAACCACTTCCTCAATAAGAATCCTAAAGTTCAAGAAGTAAAATCAAGAATCAAACCAAAAGCTTCACATCAAAGGAAACAATCAAGAACGTGAACAGAGAGCCTACAGAATGGGAGAAAATCTTTACCACCTGCAACTCAGACAGAGCATTAATCTCCAGGATAAAGAACTCAAAAAACTTAACACCAA
The DNA here is from genome assembly GCF_902686455.1 of Sciurus vulgaris. Classification (NCBI taxonomy): domain Eukaryota; kingdom Metazoa; phylum Chordata; class Mammalia; order Rodentia; family Sciuridae; genus Sciurus; species Sciurus vulgaris. The sequence continues at coordinate 96,636,047 of NC_136465.1, read as the reverse complement.
ATAAAACAAATATCTAATCAATAAATGAGCAAAGGAACTGAACAGTCAGGTCACAGAAGAAGAAATATAACCAGTCAACAAATATATGAAAAAATGTTCAATATCTCTAGCAATTAGAGGAATGCAAATTAAAACTACATTGATATTCCATCTCATCCCAGGCAGAATGGCAAATATCAAGAATAGAAGTAACAATAAATATTGGCAATGTGGGGAAAAAGGTTCATTCATACATTCCTGGTGGGACTGCAAATTGGTGCAACCACTATGGAAAACAGTATGGAGATTCCTTAGAAAACTTGGAATGGAACCACCATTTGACTCAGTTATCCCACTCCTCAGTTTTATCCAAAGGACATAATATAGTGGCACAGCCACATCAATGTTTATAACAGCTCAATTCACAATAGCCAAGCTACAGAACCAATGTAGATGCCTTACAACAGATGAATGGATAAAAAAAAATGTGATTTTATATATATATATATATATGTACATATACATATATATATGTATATACATACACACACACACACACACACACACACAATGGAATATTACTCAGCCATAAAGAAGAATGGAATTATGGCATTTGCCTGTAAATGGATAGAACTAGAGAATATCATGCTAAGTGAAATAAGCCAGTCCCAAAACAACAAAGGCCAAATGTTGTCTCTGATATGTGGATGCTAACCCACAAACAAAGAAGGGTAGGGAGGAGAAATAGAGAAGTTCATTGGATTAGACAAAAGGGAATGAAAGGAAGGAAGCAGGATGAGAGTAGGAAAGACAGATTGAATTGGACATAACTTTCCTATGTTCATATATGAATACGCAACTAGTGTAACTCCACATCATATATGACCCTAAGAATGTGATCCTAATTAGAATAAGTTATACTTCATGTATGTATAATATGTCAAAATACACTCTACTGTCATGTATATTTAAAAATATCAACAAAAAAGAAATCTAATTTTTTAAAAATATGTTGTGTCTAAGGACTGTAGGGTGAGTGAAGAGAAGAGGCAAGAGATGGTCTCAGACAGGGATCAGATTATCAGAAGTTTTACGTGACAAGGAGAGGAAAGGGGGAGGACCATGGCATGAAACCAACTATACATTAGGTACTCAATATTGCTGAATAAAGGTACAAAACGACTTTAAGATGGAAATAATGGAGACCAATCAAAGACTTTAAGCAGGTGGCCTGATCAGTTCTATAGATTTTAGTAAGATAGCATAAGGATGCTAGCAGCTGTAAAGGTAAATGTGAAGGGTAACTTAAGGACATCAGGTTAAAGCTATGGCAGCAGATCCAGTGAGAAGTGAGGCATCTAATGTCACTTAATGATGAAGTGGTTTAAGAGGTAGAATGGAACATCCAATTTACATTTCGCAGATTTAGGATGAATAATTATAAGTGGAAGAGTAAATGAAGGAAGTCATGGATAAATCCAAGTTTTCCCTCTTGAACAACTGGCCAAATGATAACATTGTATATAAAGACTGAGAACACAGCAATGGGATCAAGTTTGAGGGAAAAGACAATGTACTTCTGGCAAAGCATCTTTGACATATTTGTCTTTCACTTAAATTCTGATTCCAGCAGAGATTTGCAAGTCTGAGTTACATCTTTGTAGGGCGATTGGTGCAATAGGCATAGTTTGGGAAATTATTACTATTAAATGTGGTAGTAAAAAACTTAGGAGAAGATGGGTTTACCAAAAAAATGTACAGAAAGATATTGTTGCCAGTCCATATCAATCAGTCAGGAAAGGTAGTTTTGGTTCTTTTAAAAAGCAAGTCAAAGCACGAAAAGTTAAGGAGTTGGCACAATAAATAAACAACAGTGAAAGAAAAGCTTGAAGCCCAAGTTCCCTGCCTACATATTCCACTGTTTCTACCAACAATACCAAGTGATTACAACACTAATAATTTCTACAATATAGATTGGTAGCCTAGAGGCCATGTGGGCAACTAAAATGCAGAAACAGTTCTAACGAAAATGCTGAATTATGCAGTCCATATTTATATTGTCACTATTTTTTAAAATGTATCATAAAAAAAATTCTTGAAACCTTTAGGCAAAAACACTCATTGAATGCATTTCAACAATAAGAAAATTATCTCTTGGAAAAAGAAAGCTCAGAGCCACACAAGTAGTCTCATTATCAAGAGAATGATCTCAAAACCATGTCTTCATAATGAAGAAAGAAGTTCCATTAAGACAAATATTTTAGAAATTCAGCCAGCAGCATTCCTGGAAATTTCTTTCTTTACCAGTTGTAATTTTATTTTTTTCCAAACAAAAGCATCCCATTCAATTCAATAGCATGAAATGGTCTAGTATTTAAATTTAAAGTAGAACAAAGAAATAAGAGGTTAAAAATTAAAAAGGCAAAGATAAAACTTTCACTATTTGGATACAATATAAATAAAAGACTACATTATAAAAAGAAAATTCTCTGTGATATAAGTTGTTATATTTTTGTATTGGTTATTACTAATATGTAAGAAGATGATTTCTTTGAGTAAGATAATTTTAATTTTAATTACTTTACCAAACTCTTATGAGTTTGAATACTGTTTCACTTGCTTCTCTTGGACTTTATAAGTAGGTGGGGAAGACAATTTTATGAACTCACCAAAATCATTATATTCTGGTGAAAGCAGGACTAAGAGGAAAATTCATTTCATGGAGCACATTCAATAAAATAAGAAAAAGTCAACAAATAAATGGCCTAACATTACAGCTCAAAGTCCTAGAAAAAGAAGAACAGATCAACACCAAAAATAGAAGACAGGAAATAGTTAAAATCAGCTGAAATTAATGAAATTGAAATAAAAGAAAAATCGAAAAAATTGACAAAATAAAAAGTTGGTTCTTTGAAAAAAATAAACAAAATTGATAAACCCTTAGCCACACTAACAAAGAGAAGGAAAGAGAAATTTCAAATTACTAAAATTTGGGATGAAAAAGGAAATATCACAACAGACACTATTGAAATACAGAACATAATTAGAAGCTATTTTGAAAATCTATACTCCAACAAAATAGAAAATCTCGAAGACATCAACAGATTTCTTGAGACATATGATCTACACAAACTGAATCAGGAGGACATACACAATTTTAAATACATCAATTTCAGGTAATGAAATAGAAGAAGTCATCAAAAGCCTACCAACAAGGAAAAGTCTGGGACCAGATGGATTCTCACTCAAGTTCTACAAGACCTTCAAAGAATAGCTCATTCCAATACTCCTTAAAGTATTCCATGAAATAAAAGAGGCGAGAATCCTTCCAAACTTGTTCTATGAAGTTAATATCATCCTGATACCAAAATCAGACAGACACACAATGAGGAAAGAAAATTTCAGACCAATATCCTTAATGAATACAGATACAACACTAAAGAAAGAAATTAAAGAACACCTTAGAAGATGGAAAGATCTTCCATGTTCTTGGATAGGAAGAATTAATATTGTCAAAATGGCCATACTACCTAAAGTGCTATACAAATTCAATGCAATTCCAATTAAAATCCCAATGACGTACCTTACAGAAATAGAGCAAGCAATCATGAAATTCATCTGGAAGAATAAGAAACCCAGAATAGCTAAAGCAATCCTTAGCAGGAAGAGTGAAACAGGGGGTATTGCAATACCAGATCTTCAACTCTACTACAAAGCAATAGTAACAAAAACGGCATGGTATTGATGCAAAAATTCTTAACAAAATTTTAGCAAATCACATACAAAAACATATTTTAAAAATAGTGCACCATAATCAAGTGAGTTTTATCCCAGGGATGCAAGGTTGGTTCAACATCTGGAAATCAATAAATGTAATTCACCATATCAACAGACTTAAAGTCAAGAATCACATGATATTTCAATAAATGCAGAAAAAGCATTTGATAAAATACAGTACCCCTTCATGCTCAAAAAACTAGAAAAAATAGGGATAGTAGGAACATTCCTTAACATTGTAAAGGCCATCTATGCTAAGCCCATGGCCAACATCATTCTAAATGGAAAACTGAAAGGATTCCCCCTAAAAAACGGAACAAGGGAGGGATGCCCTCTTTCACCACTTCTATTCAACATCATCTTTGAAACTATAGCCAGAGCAATTAGACAGACCAAAGAAATTAAAGGTATATGAATAGGAAAAGAAGAACTCAAACTATCACTATTTGCCGATGACATGATTCTATATTTGGAGGAGCCAAAAAATTCCACCACAAAACTTCTAGAACTCATAAATTAATTCAGTAAAGTAGCAGGATATAAAATCAATACTCATAAATCTAATGCATTTTTATTCATAAGTGATGAATCCTCTGAAAGAGAAGTTAGGAAAACTACCCCAACACAATAGCTTCAAAAAAAATAAAATAAAATACTTGGGAATCAAAAGAGGTGAAAGACTTCTACAATGAGAACTACAGAATACTAAAAAAAGAAATTAAAGAAAAACTTAGAAGATGGAAAGATCTCCCATGTTCTTGATAGGCAGAATTAACATTTTCAAAATGACTATACTACCAAAAGTGCTATACAAATTCAATGCAATTCCAATTAAAATCCCATTGGCGTACCTCATAGAAACAGAGCAAGAACTCATGAAATTCATTTGGAAGAATAAGAGACTCAGAATAGCTAAAGCAATCCTTAGCAGGAAGAGTGAAGCAGGGGTATCACAATACCAGAACTTCAACTCTATTACAGAGTGATAGTAACAAAAACGGCATGGTTTTGGCACCAAAATAGACAGGTAGATCAACAGTACAGAAGAGAGGACACAGAGACAAACCCACATAAATACAGTTTTCTCATACTATACAAAGGTGCCAAAAATATGCAATGGAGAAAAGATAGCCTGTTCAACAAATGGTGTTCGGAAAACTGGAAATCCACATGCAGCAGAGTGAAACTAATCCCCTATCTCTCACCCTGCACAACACTCAACTCAAAACAGATCAAGGACCTCGGAATCAGACCAGCGACCCTGCACCTTATAGAAGAAAAAGTAGGTCCAAATCTTCAACTTGTTGGCTTAGGATCAGACTTCCTTAACATGACTCCCAAAGCACAAGAAATAGAGCAGGAATCAATAATTGGGATAGATTCAAACTAAAAAGCTTTTTCTCAGCAAAGGAAACTATCAATAATATGAAGAGAGAGCCTACAGAGTGGGGGAATCTTTGCCACAGGCACCTCAGATACAGCACTAATCTCCAGAATCTATAAAGAAGTCAAAAAACTCTACACCAAGAATACAAATAACCCAATTAACAAATGGGCTAAGGAAATGAACAGACACTTCACAGAAGATCTACAAGCAATCAACAAACATATGGAAAAATGTTCAACACCTCTAGTAATAAGAGAAATGCAAATCAAAACCACCCTAAGATTCCATCTCACCCCAATTAGAATGGTGAATATCAAGAATACAAGCAACAATATGTGTTGGCAAGGATGTGGGGAAAGAGGTACACTCATACATTGCTGATGGGGTTGCAAATTAGTGCAGCCATTCTGGAAAGCAGTGTGGAGATTCCTTAGAAAACTTGGAATGGAACCATCATTTGACCCAGCTATCCCACTCCTTGGCCTATGTCCACAGGACTTAAAATCAGCCTACTTCAGTGATGCAATCATATCAATGTTCATAGCTGCTCAATTCACAATAGCTAGATTGTGGAACCAACCTAGATGCCCTTCAACTGATGAATGGATAAAGAGACTGTGGTATATATACACAATGGAATATTACTCAGCCATAAAGAAGAATAAAATTATGGCATTTGCAGGCAAATGGATGAAGTTGGAGAATATCATGCTCAGTGAGATAAGCCAATCCCAAAAAAACCAAAGGCTGAATGATCTCTCTGATAAGAGGATGATGATATATATTGGAGGGTGGGAGGGAGGCAAAAATGGAGAAAGGATGAATTATATAGGGAAAAAGAGGGGTGGGAGGGATAGGAGGAAGGAAAAATAACAGAATGAGACAAACATCATTACCCTATGTACATGTATGATTACACAAATGATACGACTCTACTTCATGTACAACCAAAGAAACAAATTATACCCCATTTGTGTACAATGACTCAAAATAAATAATTTTAAAAAGTCAGAATTGAGCATTTGATAAATGATACTGAGTCAAAAGGCTAATTACTTTAATAAATAAAGAAGGTTTTATCATCATTCTCAACATTACATCTCAAAAAATAATACCTGAATTAAAATTCAAAACTTCAAAAACAAAGCTATAAAATTATAGTAAGAAAATACAGAATACCTCCAGGTAGGTGAACCTGCTAAACAAGTCATAAAAAAGTAAAAGACATAAATAATTAGTGTCCATATAATTAAATGCCAAGCCAAATCAAAGTGGAAAATGAAAAGCAGCTAAATAAAAAATAAGAACCAAAAAATGTAAATTAAATAATTCACAGATGAAATAATATTAAATAAGCAAAAAGGTATCAGTCACAATCAGATGAATGCAATTTAAAATAATAAGATACAACATTCCATCCAAAAATTAGAAAATTTTAGAAGTTTGATTATATCAAATATTTGCAAAAATTGTAAAAATGGATATTATTAAATATTATGAGTGAAATAGAGACAACTCAATGATTCAATATTATCTATTAAATTTCAAGATGAGCATGTCCACTGATTTAGAAATTCTACTTCTTTTCAGTGCTGGCTGAAAACAAATGGGTGCCTAAGAAGGTCTGTGCAGATGTTCATTTCAGCATTATTTACATAAATGAAAAAAACAACCTAAGTATCCATTCCTATAGAAGTATTTAAATAAGTTTATGTTTATTGCTCTTCATTGGTTATTTTTAAAAAATCTGTAGGCCTAAATATACTAACAAATATATAAGCTTAAGATGCATTGGAAGTTAAGAAGAAGAAGTAAAGTGGAAGCCATTCACCTGTTCCTCCTGCCTGCAAGCACAATCATGCAAGTGTTTGCTTTTTCAGCCTACCACCAGTTGTCTGACTTCAAGTATATTAAGAAGCAGGTCCTGGGGTAGCAATGTGCTGTCTGGATCATGGCTGCAGCAGTAAGGTTCTGAAGCAACAGTTGTAGCAGCAGGTTGCTGATCCCCCAGTTTATTAACCACCCTGGAGGTAAAAGCACCCTTGACAGACCAATATGGCAGTATTTGTTCTTTGTGGAGTCCTTCCCTAGAAGCCCAGCCCAGAGTTTACCTTTCTAGTTCATCCAATTCAATTAATGTGAAAGCATCAAATTTCCTGTATTATATATATTATTTTTCCATAAACTATCCATAGAGGTTTCTGCGAACTGCAACAGAACCGAACAGATACAGAACTGGCTGCAGGCGGGCAATAGATTTTCAAACTTGAACATCTGAGATTGTTAATTTCTAACATGGTTGGTTTTGGGCAGTGACAATCTGGGTAGCATTAAAGGATATGATACTGATAGGGCATGGTGGCGCATAACTGTAATCCCAGTGGCTTGGGAGGCTGAGGCAGGAGGATTACAAGTTCAAAACCAGCCTCAGCAATGGCAAGGCACTAAGCAAAATACAAAAAAGGAAAATACAAAATTTTTTTAAAAAATAGGGTTAGGGATGTGGCTCAGTGGTTGAGTGCCCCTTGAGTTCAATCCATGGTGCTTAAAAAAAAAAAAAAAAAAAAGGAAACTTGAATTATAACTTGTGTTCTCCTGGAATAAAATGCCAATCAAATATAGCTGACAGATTCAGTGGTATGGACTATGTATGGTATGTAAAAAGGATTATGGGATGGTGTGGTCACTTTTAAAAATTCCACTAAAGTTTGAAATGAAAATTATAGAATCATGGCTTTAAACTGATAGTCCAAAACTTATAGAATTATGAAATTTTTTTAACTGTCCTTGAAAATATTTATGTCTATAATGTTGGTATGGTCAAAAAGCACAGGCAGACTAGTTTTCACATATCTGAACTGAAATGAGGGTTTGATTCTCAATTTCAATCTCTTATTTGAAGGTCATGAAAGCTCTGGGAAAATTAAAATCTTGAGAAACAGAATACAAAATGTCAGACAGAATATCTTTAATCTCTAAATCCCACAGAGCCTCCCTAGTGGACTGATGAGAAGGATCCTCCCAGCTCAAAGATGTGAACAGATCTCACTGGAGGTGGTTACTGGCAAGGGAATGCCAACTTTCCAGGAGCTTCATTTTTCTACATGTATAGCCTCCAGACATAAACTGAGAGTGGAGACCCCAGCATTTCTCAGAGTACCAATCAGAAGTCAAAATGGGAAGTGAAGGCTCAGTATCTAAGAGGAATTGCCAGGATTTATTTATTGATTTATTTATTTATTTATTTTTAATTTATGTATTTATTTTGATTCATTGTACACAAATAGGGTACAACTTGTTTCTCTGGTTGTACACCAAGTAGAGTCACACCATTTGTGTAATCATACATGTACACAGGGTAAAGATGTTTGTCTCTGTTATTTTTCTTTCCCTCTACCACCTCCTCACCCCTCTTTTTCCTCTATACAACCCATCCTTCCTGCAAGGATTTTTTTATATCAAGAAAAATGAATATACACAGAAGTGAATTCTAAGTGTTTTAGAATAGGGGTAGAAATACACAATTTTGCTTCAGAATGATGTATCACAGTTGTGTTCACATGAGAGATTTTCAACTTACTGTGCTAACTACAAAACCTGGGAATGGCTCTGTTCGTACACAGAATCAATTAAGACCTTGGCTCAATGGCAAATACATGCTTTATACCAGCTAACTTATTTGTCCTTCTCAAGGACCCTATGAGATAACTGCTAATATTATCTTGAAAGGTAGAGTGGTTAAATTATTTCAACCATATTATACTGCAAACCACTGCCCAGAAAGAACACACCAATTTGAGGGGTTTTTATCCTGTTTTTCGCTCTAAGTATATTTTATAGAAATTGTCTATATAAACATGTCTTCTAAGCTGTAGTAAAAGTGATTAATGCTTTTCACATTCTTTCTAAGGGAAGTCACTTAAATGAAAATAAAAAGCAATAAAAATAAGGACACTGAGGAAGGTATCAAAATGGGAACAAAAAGTAAAATTAAAAGGAGAGCAAATATGAAAAAGAGAAGCCAAAACCATGCGAATGTATAGATAAAGGTTAAAGCAGAAGAACAAAATACATTCATAAATGTACTTTCCTTTTAAATCCAGGAAAATAATGTTAAAATACTATGTTAGTCATCTTTTCTACTACTGTAACAAAATACCCGAGATAATCAACTTAAAAGGAGGAAAGGCTTATTCTGGTTTATAATGGAAGAGGTTTGGTCCATCATTCATTGGGCTGTTGCTCTAGGGACTTTGGTGATGCAGTATATCATGATGGAAAAATGTGGCAGAGGAAGCCACTCACCACATGGTGGCCAGGAAGCAAAGTAAAGAAAGGGCCTAGGTCCCAATATTTTCTTCAAGGCACATCACCAGTGACCTTGATTTCGCCCAGTGGGTCGCACCTCTTCAATGCTCCATCGCCTTCAAATACAACCTGACCAGCAACCAAGGCTTTAACGAAGGGGCCTTTTGGGACACTTATCTAACCACAGCATGTCTCACATTCTTTCCTTTTGAAAGTAAATTAGAATCATAAAATCATATCAATTATTAGAGTTGGAAAGAAAATCAGAATCCCTAATCCAAACCTTGCTTTGCCTTGAGGATTTATATCCCAAAATGTGATATGAGTTGTCTAGCTCATTTTCCCTAGCCTGCTTTCATGTGCTATCTAATAATATGTGGGCAATTCTGGTAATTCCCAGAAATTATAAAGAAATCTAAATCCTGTATTCCTTGTCAATGTAACAGTCAAAATGATTAATGCTATTTTTAAGATTAGGAATTTCATTGAGATCAAGGTTACAATTCTAAAAATAAAGATATTACCCTGATTGTTTTTGCAGAAAAACAACCTCGAAAATTTTTGCCAAATAATATGAAGAACAATATAAAATGTCTAAGAAAAAAATAGGCATTCATGTTATAGAGACATTTGAACTGTTGGTATTTGGGAGAATCAGAGAAAAGGAAGCAGTATCCCTTTAAGCCAAGAAACAAATTGTTTAAATGTCTATTAACTTAGCCATATTCATTTCTAGTGGTTTTTCATTAAAACAGATTCCGGAGTTAATTTTGACATGCTTATGTCTGGTAATGGAATATTAATCGAGAAGATGTCACTTTTCTTAGGACTTCATTTTGTTTATATATCTAGCTGGCACTTACTACTCTCATCTTTCCAGATCTTCCCTCATTTCCATGTCTTTTATAGTGCAATTAATCACAGTGAACCAATTGCCTAGAAACTGTTTCATGAAAATGTAATTACATGGTGTCATAGTAATGGTCTCTAAATTTGACAAGAATATACTATTCAGGTAAAGAAATCATGTATTTATATAAAAATGCATAATTATTGAAAATCATGATTAATATTGAATTTTTAAAAATCAACATATTGGATTCAGTCATTCTTGTAAAGAAACTAGAAGACAAGATGACTGAACAGGATTCTGACTCAGACTGCAGTATAGTGAAGAAAAGGGGTAGTTGTACTGGGTGATGTATACTTGATGCCTATTCGTCTTTCTATTCTTAAAAACAGAATTAAAATGCATTTAGAAATGAAGACTAAAAGATAATAGAGAATTCAAAAATCATGAGAGTTACTATGAACAAAACATGTCAAAATTTAGATGAAAAGAATAGTTTTCTCTGACTCAAGAAGATAAAACCTAATAGAGAAGAAAATCATTAAAGAAATAAAAAGTCACTTTATCTCGAAGGAACAAGACCCAGATAACTTTAGAGATGACTTTAACCAAACTTCCAAAAACGGGGCAATTACCATCTCATAAATTAATTTTAAGTAATAGAAAAATGTGAAAATCATCTATTTTCCCAACTTTCCCAACAAAAATTAGGAATTCCATTTTATAAATTTACAATAAATTTCATACCTAAACCATTCAAGTACAGGCCAAGAAAACAGAGTCCAAGAAAAGGAACCAATTTATCTTTAAACATAGATGCAAAGATACTAAATTAAATACTAAGAAATAAAAGTCAGGATTGCTTAAAAAAACAAACAGGGTTTGTCCCAAGAATTCTTAGATAACTCAACATCAGACCATTCGATTTTGTTCACTATACTAGCAAAATGAATAAGACATATGATCTCTTGATATTCATCAATAGATGGGTAAAAATACTTATTTAGGGTAACATTCATAACAAAGGGACTTTTTTCATAATAAAAGCACATAATAAATGGAAGTTTTTGTTCATAAAAAAAGCATTTTGTATAAGAGCACAATAAACATAGAATGGAACTTTCTCTGGCTTCCTTCTTCCTTCATGTAAAATGATGAAACTTGAGAATTACTTGCATTATTATCAGAAACAAGATAAGCTTCCTTTTCTTTTCTTCAATATAAAATTATTCATTATTTTGGTGTTGGTATCTCCACAGAAATGCCACAGAATGTTCATAAAACCTATTAAACTTGTATGAGGCTTTTACAAAGTTTCTGGATACATTATCAACAAATAAAATGAATAACTTGAATATATACTAGTATACATGAAAATGGAAAATGGAGTAAAAATTTCATATTTGTAATAGGAATGAATTTATATAATAGTCCTAGGAATGAATCTAATAACAAATATTCCAAACTTTTTGGAGAAAAGTGAAATTATAGATGAACATTATCAACCTGATTAAACAGAAACCCAGGTTATGGTCCTACAGGAGAAAATTTAAGGATATCAAATTTCTTTCAAATCTATAAAATCAGTATTATCCCACCGAATTCTGGCTGTTTTATGTTAAACCTGACAAGATACTAAAAATTTATGTAGAATGCCATAGAGTCAAGAAAAGCTAAAAATCGGATTTTGAAAAACAAAGATGGTAAGAATATATTAAATATTGAAAATTAAAAATTATCATTAAGACAGCGAGAAAATAGACCAATACAATAAGAAATCTACAAACAGACCTGTGTATGAGAAAAAATTGAGATGCAGTCATAATAATTTTAAGAAAATATGAAAAGTTATCAAGTTAAAAATAATCATAGTAACCTCATACTATGAGTTATAACAAAATTCATTATACTATAACAAAATGTCTGGGATAATTAATTTATAAGAGAAAAGGTTTATTTAGCTCACAGTTCTGGAGGCTCCTGTCCAAGATCAAACAGACCCTATGCCTTGGACCTTGGGTGGTGCTGCTAGATGACGATGGTGGTAATCAAGTAACAGAGCAAACAGCTCACTTCGGGAACTTCCCCAGTGAGACCGGAAGAGGAAGTGGGGGGAGAATTTCCTTCAAAGACTCAAGGACCTCCTACTAGTACCCACATCCGAAAGGTTCCGCCATCTCCCAAGAACACCACCTGGTGGCTAAGCATTCAATATGTGGTTCTTTGGGGGACACATGTCCAAACCATGCCACACAATATACAGTCATTAAATTGGTCAGATTATAGAAAATATTAAAAATAAACTTTAGAAAAAATAAGACATGGTTATGATTTAGAATTAAGGAACAGTTTCCTAAACAAGACAGAAGACACAAACCTTGAAGGTAAATCTAAATAAACGAAGTTTAGAATTTTTTTCTTAATAAAATAAGAAAAAAATGAACTACAATTGAGAAACAGCTGTTTTATCACACAAATAACAAACACTTTTGATGTGCAACAAAACTATACTTTATGAACTAATTTTTTTAAAAAACTGTATAAGTAAACTACTCAATAGAGAATTAGTAAGGAAAATAAACAAGCAGTTTCCCGCAAAGGAAATCTAACTGATAAATTAGGTAAAGATGATCCCCTTCGCTAGTAATCAAAAGCGCAGGGGCAGCAGGGGCGGCGGCTGGGCCAGTACTCTCCGGCCCTGTGGCCTGGGCGCGTGCGCCGCAGGGGCGTGGAAGGCGGCAGGGCGGCCAGAGGTTCCGCGCTCACAGGTCTGCTGAGTGTAAATCCGGGGTAGTTGGAGCTGGTGCCCATAGACAAGAGTGTTATGAAGATACAGCTAATTCAGAATTACTTTGAATATGGTCCTACAATTTTAAAAATTCTTAAAGGAAATAAGTAGGAATTAACAGAGAAACCTTTCTTACGTATTCTCTACACAGCAAGTGGAGTACAGTGCCATGAGGGAGCAGTACATGAAGACTGGGAAGGGTTCTCTTTGTGTATTTGCCACAAAATGTAAGTTAAACCATCAGTGAATTACATTTCATACCCATCAGATTAATAACAATCAAAACGTCTGCTACAGTTTTTATCTTGAATATCCCCCACCAGCACGTGTGTTGAGGGCGTGGTTCCCAACCGATGATGCCGCTGGGAGTTGGTGGAACAGTTAGGAGGTGGGGACTAGTGGAAGGAAGTTAGACCACGTGGCATGCCCTTGAAAGGGATATTGGCACCACTTCCTGTCTCTCCCTTTGCTTCCCAGACACCGTAAGTCGAGCGGGTCTCCTCTGTCTCACACTCTTGCCATGGTGTATTGGGCCACCACAAGCTTAAAGCAAGGACAAGTGGCCCTGGACTTCAGTTTCAAAAACTATGAACCAGTAGGTTGAGCATCCTAGATATACACAGTGACACAAAGGTAACTAATACAACTTCTGATAAATAAAAATGTGAAATGTAGGTCAGCAAAAATGCTCATGTACTTCTGCCTGGGTTACAAACTGATATAAATACTTGAGAAAGCAATTTGGCAATATCTAAGTTGAAGACAACCTATCTGCCCCTAGATATATACCCCAGGGAAATTCCCCCACATGGGAAAAAGAGAAATATATAAAATTTTTAGCAATGTGTTTTAAAAAAGAAAAAAAACATGTGCATGTCAATGTGTATATGTATATATGTGTTATCTAAGGGCACATAAGTAGATACTGTAACATACAAATGCAGTAAATACCCAATGATTACAATCTCTGGGAAGCAGAGGGAAGGTGAGCTCTGGAAGGTTCACACAGAAATCAAGTGTATCTGAAATATTTTATTTCCCTAAAATTATTTGAAGCAAATATGTCAAATCATTGCAATTTGATAAATCTAGGAGGTAAATGTGTCATTTTGTTATTCTCTAAACTTTCCACGTGTGTTTAAATATTTCACAACAATTATTTAAAGATAAATCCAACTATGCTTCTAATCATCCATCTAAGGGAAACTGAAATTTACAGAACAATGTCATATCAACACTCAGAATCAAACAAATCCCCCTTTTTAAAGTCAATGATTTCTGGTTTACCACTGATTGCATAAATGATCAAAACAGATTGTCATACAGTGTTTATAATTGCTCCATAAATAAGCAGAAGCAAATTAGAAATATGGGTTTTGATGAATTTGCCAGTCATTCCCTTGGGTAAACCAAAATCCAAACAAAACAGAAAAGAAGTTGAATTCATGTCTACATGTCTCAAAACCTAAAGAAAACATTTGACTTCTGTCACCTAGTCAAACGAAACCTTTTCTCCCTTGGCTTGTTCCTTTGGCTATTCCTTTGTGTGTTTGTGTTGCTCTTACTTCTTTGCAATGATTCACCAACAATACTTTAGGATTTGGGAAATATTTTTAAATAATTACTCCTAGAACACAACTTTCTAAAGGGCCAGAACCAGGATAATGAGTTCTATAGTTTGAAGGAGGCACTTGTGCTTCTGGTTTCTACTAACAGCTTGGAAGCTGACACTCTCTTAACAAGTAAAAAGATGAGCAAATTAAAAGATCCATAAGAAAAGTGGGGATAAAGGGTAAATCACTGCCCCCAAATTGTAGAGACAGGTGAATAGAAGGGATCAACTTACTTGAGCTGAAACTTCCCTGCAAATCAATGCTGAGGCAGGGAAACCAAAACTGTAATTGACAATTGCCTGGGTATGGTGTGAACAAGTATCAGAGGTAAAAACTGTAAGGAATTTGTTTTCAGATACTGAACACTTTTGTGAGTTTTACTTCTTAGAATTTTATCAAGTTCTCACAGTTAACAGTGGAGAAAAACTCCTTCTGTTTTCCAGCAGGAAGAGGACAAAAGGAAGAACCTTGAAATGTTTCAGAATATTCCAGATAGTCTTAACAAAGTCTATCTGCAGAAGAAACAGTTTAACCAGAGCCCCCTCTTAGAGTTTTATCAGCATCTAACTGACCTAGAAAAAGGAAACATTCAACCAGAGCTGACCCTAGCTGTCTTGTCCCAACTAAGGGTCTGGGACCAGGGATGTCGAAGTACTTAATAATGCTCATAGTCAAGAGGCATGAACTGACTAAAAGGTGCTGACCTGACTTCAGGATCACAGAAGGCTGCCTATCACTCCCCACATCACTAAAGTGCTATTTATAGTAATTCCTCTTATCTACTACATCATGCCTGGTTATCAAGAAAATATTACAAAACACGTAAAAAGGCAAAATAATAAGTTTGAAGAGAAAGCATTGTAAGAACCAGATTCAGATATGGTAGAAGTGTTAGAATGAGACTTGGAATTTAAAACAACTACAATTTATATACTAAGGACTCCAATTAATAAAGTAGCATTAATAATATATGGTCAAAGTTAAGAATAGAAATGAAAATCCTAAGAAAGACCCAAAGGAAACACTAGAGTTTCAAAACATGGTAACAGATATGAAGAATGACTTAGATGAGATTATTGGTAGCCTAGAAATGGGTGAGAAAAGAATCTCTTAAGCATATCTCAATAGAACTTTCCAAAACTAGAAAGCAAAGAACAGTGGGGGGAGGAATTGAAAAAGAATAGAATAACCAAGAACTGTGGAACAAGTACAGAAAGTGTAACATACATCTCATGGAAATATAATAAGGAGAAAAAAAGAGAGAGAAAGGAACAAAAGAAATATTTGAAGTACTAATGATTTGGAAAGCCCCAAGTTAAATCAGATACCAAGCCACAGATCCAGGAATCTCAAGAACAAAAGCAGGATAAATGCCACAAACAAATCACTACACCTAGGCATATGATATCAAATTTCAAACATAAAGAAAGAAGTCAAAGGGGGAAAATCCCCTAATGTGTCTTCCTCCCTCCTCTCCTCTCTCCCTTCCTCCTTTAGTAAACATTAATTTTATCCCAGGATTGCTTCAGACCTTGGCAACTCAGAAGAGAAATATGAAAATAAGCTCTTCCTTCATAGAGCTATAGTGTGGTGGGAAACACAGACATACAAATCAATATAACTACAACATAGTTACTGTTCCTCTATGGAGTGTGTCTAAAATGTCACAGAAGAGGAGAGCTCCTAATTACTGCTTGAGAGATGGTTTTGTAGTGGAGGTGACACTTGAATAGACAAGGACAGGGAGGATTCCACTGCCTCCTAACAGTGGCACACTGGGAGCCAAGCGTTCAACACACGGGCCTTTGGAGCACATCCAACATCTGAACCATTTGTTGCACTTCCCAGTACACTTATTACAACATCCTTTATTTCTGTGATGGCCTATGAAGGCCTGTAGGATTTGGCTCCTCTCTGTATTTTCAGCTTCATCTCTGTCTCCACATTATACTCCAATAACACTGACTTAGAATTACTCAAAAAAATTATGCAGGGTACTTGCCTAATAATCTTTGACATTACTATTATCTGTGTTTAAATACTTTTTTCTTATTATTTACATGGCTTTATTCTTATCATGAAGAACATTCTCAAAGAGGCCTCTCCTGACCGTTTTATATATATAGTAGTTTCTCCTCTTCCCCAATATGCTGTGTTATACATTCAATTTATTTTCCTTGTTTCAATATTAAGCATCTCAATTACTTGCCTATATTTATATACCTGAAATTGTCTACTTTCTCATTAGAATAAAACACAAGGTAGTTGGAACCAAATGTGTCTTAAATTCTTGTGTCTCCATTGTCTGTTAACAATGTCTTATGCTCCAGTGGCTCAAATGGTTAGCACGTGGTACCTATACAGTGACTGTCACGTAATAGATACCCAATAAATAGTTATTGTGTTAATAAATTTATCTACTTAATCATTAACTCAGTATTCTGGAAGTCTCTGAATTTTACATTCATGTTTGTTGGTTCAATGCAGAGTTTTGTTCTTCTATAGAAATTGGCATTTTATCCCATTCTGTTTATAAAGTTTTTTAGATCCTCATGCAGGTGCTACTGAAGATACTATTATTTTTTATGGTTGCTCTGTATGAATCCTGACCAGTTTCTTAACATATATTGTAGTCCATAAAGAAAATGCCCTTGCCAGTGCAAGGCACCTGTAATCCCAGGGACTCAGGAAGTTGAGGCAGGAGGATTGTGAGTTCAAAGCCAGTCTCAGTAACTTAGAGAGACCCTAAGAAACTTAGTGAGACCCTAAGGACTGGGGAAGTGGCTCAGGGGTTAAGTGCCCCTGGGTTCAACAGCTGATACCAAAAACAAAAGAAAAAAGAAAAAGAAAATGCCCTACAATTTTTTTTTTATTTTTCTTACCAAGTTTCTTTTTATTTTATTGGTTCTTTGTAGTTACATATGATAGTAGAATCCATTTTGATATAATTATACAAGCATAGAATATATCTTATTCTAATTCAGACCCCAGTACCTCTCCTTCTCTTTCCCTTTCCCCACCTACTACTCCCTTCCCTCTGTTGATCTTTCTGTCATTTATCCCATTTTTTTTTTGTAATTAATTTCTTGTGGCTTCACATAATGGTAAGATTCACTGTGATATATTCATATATGTACACAAGAAAGTTGTGTCAGATTCATTCCACTGTCCTTCCTGTTTCTTCCCCCCCTCCCTTCCCTTTATTCCCCTTTGTCTATTCTACCAAACTTCTGTTCTCTCCCCGCTCCACACTTATTTTGGGTTAGCTTCCACATATCAAAGAAAACAATTGACCTTTTATTTCTTCTAAGTCATCATCCTCAACCAACTATGGTCTCCCCCAACACTAGAGGCATTTGGCAATGTCTGGAGACATTTTTAAAAATTATAATACCTGGCATCTAGTGAACATGGGCCAGGGATGCTTCTCAACCTTCTATAATGCAAAGAACAACTTCCCTATAGCAAAGAATTATCTGGTCTAAGATGTCATTAGTACAAGATTTAGAAATTTAGTTCCTAGCACTGCGTGGGTAAAGGGCCTGAATAGATATTTCTCCCAAGAAGATATGCAAATGACCAAAAGTTATATGGAAAATGCTCAATATCACTAATCATCATGATAATGAAAATCTATACCACAAGGAAATATTACCTCAAAAATGTTACAGCAGTCATTGATAAGTCAAAACATAAAGGTTAATAAAGACATAGAGAAAAGGAATCCAATTTGCACTATTGGTGGAATTGTAAATCAGTATACTATTATGAGAAAATATGAAGATTCCTCACAAAATTGAAAATAGAACATATGATCTAGTAATCCAACTACTGGGGCATCCATACCCAAGGAAACGTAACCCGTATGCTGGAGAGATATCTGAGCTCCCATATTCATTGCAGCATTATGTACAATAGCCAAGATATAGAATCAAACTAAATGCCCTTCAATGGATGAATGGATAAAAAATGTGGCATAAAACAATGAAAATGTGGAATATATGCGAGAAAATGTAGCATATCAATACAATGCAGTACTATTCTTCCTTTAAAAAAGAAGGAAATTCTGTCATTTGTGACATCACAGATGATTCTAGAAAATGTTTTATTAAATGAAATAAGTCAGGCACAGAAAGACAAATACCACATGATCTCAAATATATGTGTTACACTGAGGATCAAGTTTCCCACTCATGAACCTTTGGGAGACACACTAAGCCATATCCAAATCATAGCACTGACTGAGAATAACAATGGAATGAAAGTGCCAAAATAGCACAAAATAAGAATAAATGAAAGTCCACCAAGAATTTTGTACTCAGCAAAATATACCCTTAAAAAACAAAGATGAAATAAAGATGTTCTCAGTCTAACAAGTTGAAAAAGTTTTCTAGTAGAGAGAATTTCATACAATAAGATCTGCTAAACAAAATTCTTCAGGCTAAAGAAATGATCCCAGATATATAAACAAAGAAGGGGAAGTGTGGAAAAGGAAAAGATATATAGGAAAAACTGACTCACAAAAGATGTACAACTGCTTGTGGTATTTATAAGATAAGTAGATGAAAATACAGGAAAACAGCAAAAAGAGAGGAGGGCAAAATGAATTAAAGCATTTACAGATCTTTCAATGTTTTGAATGTGGTAAAAGTACTAGATAATAATAAAGGATGCATTTTTAATTTACAGGATAACCACTGAAAATAAATGGTACAAAATATAATTTAAAATCCCACATATAATTAAAATGGAATCATAAAAGAAAATAAAAATATAACAAAAAGAATACAAGAAGCAGATGTAGCATATGGAAAACAAATAATAATATGGCAAATTTAAATCCAGTTACATCAGCAATTGTAATAAATTTAAATGAACTAAAAAGTTCATCTAAAAGCTAAAGATTGCCATGGAAGTCATACAAACAAAATCCAACTACACAATGTTCACAAGAAAATATTTACATATCAAAACATACAAAGCTTAGAAGAAAAAAGATGGGGGAGTTATAAAATTCAAATACTACCAAAAAATCAACTTTTGGTGTCTAGATTAATGTCCATACAAAGTAGACTAAGGCAAAGAATATTACGACATGATAAAGAATTAAGTCAATGCAAAGTTAAATGATAGTGATTGTTTTCATTTCATGGTGTAGCTTCAAAATATTTAAAACCAAAGTGAACAGAACTAAAAAGAAGACAATCCATAATTACAATTAGAGATTTAAATGCAGTTTTCTATTAGGAGAAAATTCTTCATAGGAAAGACCAGCTACATAACCTGTGGGGTCCAGTACACAATGAAAATGAGGGCCCCACTGTTTATAAATTATTAAGAATTTCAAACCAGTGACAAAAGAGCATAGGCACTTTCTAAGCATAGCACACCCAGCAAACCAATCCAGTCCCTGGATCTCCTGTTTCTGAATGAGAAGAATCAATGATAGGTTTTTATTCTAGGTATCTTTCAAGGATTCTTATAGTGAAGCAAGGTAAATCTTTGTTTGCTGTGCAGTATGATAAAGATAATATCTCCCTCCAGGGCAAAGTTGTACAGGTTTTCTTGTAGTCCATTATAAAATATTGGGAGTTCCTAAGATTGTCGCTCGCAATGACGACTCTTACGATCTTCCTCAAGCAGTTTTATTACCCCAGGTTCTTACAGAGTTCCCGTAGATCTTCTTCCTCCCTCTACCCCAGAAACCATTCCCTTATAGAGCCCATCAGCCAATCAGCAGCCTGTCCACGTGCACATCACATGGACTCAGCCAGTCCATTGGCAGTTGCCCCGTGGCATGCGGTGTTCCCGTGCATCTCATGTTCCCGCTGTCAGACTTCCTGAAAGTTGTTTACCACCTAAGTGCTCCGAGGAACTTCCGCTCAGCGCCATCTTAGCTCTCAGACTTAATGGCCGATGGGCGGGGCCCGTCACAGTTCCCCCTTTTTGTTTTATTCAGACAGGAGAGGACAGAGGACTCAACCCCCGTAAGCTTGAAAAGGGCCTTCATTCCCACCACCTTTTGCCAGGGACGGGACAAGAGCCAGTGGCAACCCGTATGCAGTTGAGCATGCCCTCCTCGGGATGCACCCTCCCGGGGTCCCGAGTGCAGTCCTAGCTGGCATCCTGTCATTAGGATTTTCCCATCGCCGCAAGCCATATTTGAGGGGATTGTCCCAATTCTATGGCTGCAAATGCCTGAGCTATGAGCACTTGATCTGTAGCTCGCTGACGGAATATTTTTCTAAGACAGCAGAGACACAAGATACACAGCAAGACCAGACAAAGACCAAGGGCTCCCAGTCCAGCCCACTCTTTCAGATGACGAGCTGCTTGTTGGATCCAGGACATCAAGGTGCGGGCTACCACCGGGTCAACTCAGGTAGTATTGATTTTGATGATCTCCAACCGCAACTTTTCTGTCAAATCATCAAATTTTGATGACCAGTTTCCTATAAGACATAGAGAAAGCTCACGGGAAAGATTAGCAGCAGTAGACATATTGTTATAGGGGATTCCAGTCAAACACAGAGCTGTGGAATGCCACTCACAGCCAAGCTGTGCCAGCCGCCACAGCACATCAATTTGATCTTGTAACAAATCAACTCTTTGGTTTAATATCATGATGCCGCCACGCAGGTGTGCATTGGTACTACTCTGTGTAGTCAATGCTTCAGCTGTCTTAGTAGGCAATGTATTTAATGTCTCAGCAGTACTGATAGAGGTGGCCAAGGCGACTGCGGCAGTCGCCGCGGCAGTGGCAGCAGCAGCAATCGTGGCGACAATGGCTGCTGTAATCCCAAAATCTCGTTTAGGGCGGAAAAGAGTCAGGGGAGTCGGTCCATCCACAGGGAGAGGAAGATGTTCAGGAATTCTAAGTACAACAGCAATATGGAAACTGGTAGCATTCCAGCACAGAGAATAGAAACAAGTAGTACTGGAACAAGACAGGGTATCATTTTGTAACGTACTATTAGACACAAGAAACAAAAAAGGTGAAACAAGACACACTGGAGTGGGACCAAATGTAACATTTTGTCCTGAGCGATTGAAAAAAGCATGACTTTCAAACACTTCAGAAATATTCCACACTATACTAGTATGGCCCAGGGCGTGCTTGTAAGGGGTAATGGCCTGTCTGCATTCTTTAGTGCATTGTTCATAGACCAGTTGCTTAATAAGCGGCATGGCCGCGTCAGGATCCCCAAAAATTCTACCCGCAGCCTCCACTAGACGGGCCACGAAGTCTGAAAAGGGTTCAGTCAATCCCTGAGTAATTTTAGTAAGATTACCAGATATCTCTCCTTTGTTAGGGAGGGCCTTCCAGGCCTGGGTAGCGAGTCTGTTAATTTGTTCATACACCTGTTGCGGATATCCAAGCTGTTGATTGGCAAATCTTCCCTGGCCCATTAACATGTCAATATCCCAGGCTGGATTCCCTGCTGCTTGATTACGTGCAGCTTGTTCAGTGGCATATTCTATATAGTAAGCTTTCCAATCCAAGTATTGACCAGGATTTAAAGTGGCCCTAACTAAATTTTGCCAATCTCCTGGGGTCATGGCAAAACGATGTAAACTTTCTATTATCGCTACAGTGAAAGCAGCTGATGACCCATATGTGCGGACTGATTCCGCAAGATGTTTAACCGTTTTGAAATCCAAAGGTTCATGGTATCGATTCCCCCCTCCTTGCGGTTGGAAAACTGGAAAAGCCTGACTTGCTAAGAAAGTCCCCGCTTCCCTCCACATTTGACAACTAAAGGAGGCACCTTCTCCTGCGCTGGGCGCGGAAGGGTTATACGGAGGAGGTGAAACTTCCTCTTTGTTTAACTCTAGGTCTTTCATTTGCTTGCAGATGGCCTCTAGTTCCTCTTCAGAATCATTTTCTCCCTCTGACTCTGAATCCTCTTCACTGGCCGCTTTAGAGGAAGTTGAACGTTCCTCTTTTACACTGTCTAAAGCTGCCTGACCCTCCTGCACAATTTTTCTAAAGCGCCTTTCTTCCAAACAGGCACGAATCAGCCGACAGAGCGGTCAAATCCCTCCTGAGACGTACCTTGTTCTTCGGCGCGTTCTACGTCCTTTCCCAGTTTATCCCAACTTGCTAAGGAGAGATTCCCCGATACTGCAAACCATGGTGCCACCCTATCTATCTGTTCAAGAAAATCTTGTATTGTCTTATCCCTGAGCTTTAGACCTCTACTTTTTAATAAAGCTTTTAATGCTTTATGCAATGGGTGGGATGGACTATTCCCCATCTTGACAAATCAGGACCAGCCCGATTTCTCTAGCTTATATATACTGAAAAGATATCCTCCTTAATGGAGCCCCCCGTTCTTCTCCAAGGAGATTGGGGAAAGTTATCCTCCGTAAACGGAGCCTCCTCCTCCCTTTTTGGAGTCAAAGGAGTACTTACCAGCCGGCTGCCCTGGACTGCCGAGGTTCTGATCAGAGCTTCCCTGTGCGGGCCACCACTTATCGCTCGCAATGACGACTCTTACACGATCTTCCTCAAGCAGTTTTATTACCCCAGGTTCTTACAGAGTTCCCGTAGATCTTCTTCCTCCCTCTACCCCAGAAACCATTCCCTTATAGAGCCCATCAGCCAATCAGCAGCCTGTCCACGTGCACATCACATGGACTCAGCCAGTCCATTGGCAGTTGCCCTGTGGCATGCGGTGTTCCCGTGCATCTCATGCTCCCGCTGTCAGACTTCCTGAAAGTTGTTTACCACCTAAGTGCTCCGAGGAACTTCCGCTCAGCGCCATCTTAGCTCTCAGACTTAATGGCTGATGGGCGGGGCCCGTCACATAAGATAAAATTTATTTGGCTAAGAAACAAACCCACTACATGTGTAGGATTCACCTAAGTATACCTATGTCACCCCTTTGGGACTTGCAGGGCATGGGAATCATTTGCATGCTGTTCGTTGAGTAGTGAAGTCCTTTGCCTCTAATACAGATGTCTTCTGCCAGCCTCTTTAATGGACTGAATTGTGTCCCTTTTGCCTAACTGTCTGTGTTGAAGCCCTAACCCCCATGTACCTATATTTGGAAATAGGGCCTTTAAGGCAGCATTTGCAGTTCAATGAGGTCATAGGGGTAGAGCCTTAACCTGAAGAACACATGTACAAAGAAGAATCTATGAGGGCATGACAAGAAAGGGGATCCACCTATAAGCCAGGAAGACAGACCTCACCAGAATCTAACCTTTTCAGCACCTTGATCTAAGACTTCTAGCCTTCATAATTATAGAAAATAATTTGATATTATTTAAGACATTTAGTCAGTGGTATACAGTATCAATAAATGTATCATGTCAGTGAAATGGTGGCAGGATGCCTTGCTATTGCAAGTAGAATAAAATTTCAGAAATTTCAGAGTTTTTGACA
This sequence comes from Sciurus vulgaris, assembly GCF_902686455.1. NCBI lineage: Eukaryota > Metazoa > Chordata > Mammalia > Rodentia > Sciuridae > Sciurus > Sciurus vulgaris. The sequence continues at coordinate 96,611,954 of NC_136465.1, read as the reverse complement.
TTATCTCAATAAAAACACAGGCAAAAAAAAAATAAGTATACAAAATGTTTGAACAAAATAGTTAACCAAATTGACAATTGACAAATAAAGAACATTGCACACCACAACTGAAGAAATACAAAAAAGTTACATTATTTTAGAGTTTATTCTGAGTCATAAAGCAAATCTTAATAAATTTCAAATGACTAAAACCATAAAATATATGTCCTAAAACCAACTTAAATTTAAATTCTAGAATGGAAATTAAAAATAACTAGAAAGACCTCCAAACATTTGGAAATTAGGCAACATGTTTCCAAATAACCCACAGATCTAAGAAAAAAATCACAAGCTATATTAGAAAACATATAAAACTGAATAAAAATAAAAGCACAGCATAGCAAAATTTCTAGGAAATAGCCCAATCAGTAATTAGAAGGACATATTACTTTAAATGTAAATACTAGAAAAGAAGAAGGATTTATAAACAATAATCTATATTTCTAACTTGAGACTCAAAATTAGATTAAAAATGTAGAAGGATAAAAGTAATAAAAATAAGTGGTAAAATCAACAAAAGAAAAAAATCAACAAAGCTTTGGTTTGGATTCTTTGAAAACATTAACAAAATTGATAATTTAGCAAGAAAGAGAACACAAATGACTAGTATGAGGAATGAAAATGGGGTTTCCCTACAGATCCTATGTCTCAAGGATAATAAAATAATAAAAACTTTATATCAATAAATTTAACAACTTGGATGCAATACACAAATTACCAAAACTGTCTTAGAAGAAATGGAACATCTATATAGTCCTATACATATTTAATAAATCAAAAACACTATAAAATATAATCTCATAGAAACTCCAGATACAGATGATTACACTGGTGAATTCTTTGTACTATGTAAAAGAAGAAATAATATTATTTACATTTATTCAAAGAATAGAAAAATAGGCAACTTACCAAATTCCAACTCATTTTATAAGGTCAGAAAATTCCTGATATAAAAACCTGAAGAGAATTTATATGATAAGAAAATATGGGCCAATATTTCTTATTAATCTAGATATGATTACATTAAATAAAGCCTGAACTAACAAGATCTAGTTTTATATAAAAAGGATAATACACCAAAATTAAATGAGAGCAATTTGAAAATCAACCAGTATAATTCACCTAGTAATAAACCAAAGGCAATAAGACATGTGATGACTTCAATAAATACAGGGGAAAATGATAAAATTCAATATCCATGTATTGTTTAAAAGAAAAGTTGTCAGCATACTAGAAATAGCTAGTTATTTTTTAATCTGATGAAGGGTAACTAGATAAGATCAGTAAAATATTGACAATTTTCCTGCCTAGAATGACAAGGAGATCAGATGTTCATAACCATCATTTATTCAAAACTAGAGGTCCTAACTAGATCAATAATGCATCAGAAAATACTTTAAGGTAAATTGATTGAAATATAAGTAAAATTGTCACGAGGGCTCCTTTGTTTACAAATTATATAATTGTATACATAGACATTTCAAACAAATTCACAAACTATTAGATATAGGAAGTGAATTTAGCAAAGTTGCTGGATATACAATCAAAATAACCTGGTTTATGTTTACCCTTATGTTAGCCAGATTTGCATTGCTATGACAATTACCTGAGATAAACAAAAGGAGGAAAGGATTGTTTTGGCTCATTCAGTCTATGGTTGTTTCCCCTGTTGCCTTTGGGCCTGTGATGAGACATTATATCATGATGGAGCCGTGTGGAAGAAGAAACTGCTTACCTCATAGAGACCAGGAAACCTAGGGAAAGAAGAATGGGCTGGGATTCCAATATACCCTTTGAAGGACACACCCCATTACCTACTTCCTCCAAGTAGGCCCTACCTCCTAAAGTTTCCTAATAGGACTGCCAACTGGGGACCAAGACTTCAACACATGAGCTTTGGAGGACATTCCAGATCCAAACTGTAACACTACCAGAAGGGTAGAATGTAACCCTTCCCAATTAACAGGTAGAGTGTTAAGATGGACGACACTTCATCTAGCTAGAGAACATAAAAGAAAATGTATTAGATACATAAGGGATTCCTAAGGAGAGGAGAAAGGGAACAGGCAGCTCTAGGAAGGGTTGAGGGGTGAGGCAGAGAGAGTAGGTTGTACCTTTATAGAGAGCAGGGTATGGTACAGGGGAAATACTTGTGAGCCAGGGCTGGGAATTTGCCAGACTTAAATTTTCTACATGTACCAAAGGAGGGAGACCACTGGGGCTTTCTTATCAGTGCTGTCCAGATATGGAGCAAGGAGGAAAGGGGAAGGCAGGTAGGGCTTATAAGAAAACATCAATACATGGAGTAGGACTCTTTGTTACATAATCCAAATAAAGTATATTTCTATATATCAATAAAAATCACTTAGAAATTGAAATTTAAAAGGAATACAATTCATAAGATGATCAAAGCATATCAAACCTAGGAGTAAACCTAAGATTTAAAGATCTTTATATTAAGAAAACTTCTCAGCAATATTGATGAAAATTTTTAAAGAATTTTAAAAGAGAACTATATTATGCTACTCAATTAAAAGATTCCATGTTGTTAAGATGTGGATTCTCTCCAAATTAATCTCTAGATGTAGTGCAATTCCAATAAAAATCCCAGCAGGCCTTTTCTGGAGATAGGCAATACTACCCACGAGTATGGAGACTGAGCCAAAGAATTTAGCTGGATGATTACAACAGTAGATATTAATACACTGAAATTATCTCATGAATTCACCCCATGTTGGGAAACAAAGTTTCCAGAAGGAACAAATTCTCCATGGGCAGGACCAGCTACATAATTTGCAGGACTAAATACAAAATTATTAATTTGTTTACAAATTATTAAGGATTTCAAACCAGTGACAGGACATCATTACACTAAGCATAGGCACCTCCTAAACATGAAACACCCATCAAGCAGCCCTGTCCATCAATCTCCAGTGCTTTCTGAACTGTTGTTTGTGGATTAGTGCACACTTACTTCTGCATACAGTGCTGTGCCAAAGTTTGCCACTCTCTTTTCTCTCCTTCCATGGTGACCGTTCGATCTCCCATCTGACTGACATGTTGATTCATTTTAAAACCATCATGCTATTCTCCACAAACTCAGGATGCAAACAAGTGGAGTCCCAGTGAATACTAATAGCTAAAATTTTAATTCTTCCCCAATCCTTAATAGTCTGATCAGAAAAAAAAAAAAAAAAAAAAAAAAAAAAAAAGAATCTCTTTTAAACTTTTTCCTCTTTCCACTATGAACTTTTGGGCTCATTCTATGTAAATTGCTCTCTTTTTTCAGACTTAATGCAAGGCATGCTTCCATGCAAAATGGAGGTCTTCATTGCTGCTTATTCTGGCAACCACATGGAGCACTAGTCCATAGGCAATGTGCAGGTTATTGCTGAGACACCTTGGCAAACTTCCGACTCAGGCTGCAGCAGAGTCCATAAGGATGCAGTCTATTCAATTTCATAATCCAGTGCTTAGTTAGCATTCCCCATGCATAGTCACTGAGGAGGACATTTAGTTTAGACAATTTCCCAGCATATCACACAGGCTGTGCTCAATTCAGTCCCCTCTATTGTATCTTTACACCATGATGTAAGTCTGAATTATCCACCTAAATAACTACCTACCTAACCACCACTGTTACCACCACACTGCCTCACCCACTTCTTCCATTTCCTTGAAAAAAGGCAAGGTTTGTAAGGACATGTTATTTGAGGTGTGGTCCAGGAACTCACAGCATCAGTTTGTTTCACCTGGAAGCTTATGTGAACGGCACATGATCATGTCCAACCTTCTGAATAAAAAACTCTAGGAGTGAAAGCTAGGAATCTGCATGTAGCAAATTTTCCATGTGCTTGTTATTCATAACTAAGTCTGATTAACTGTTTTAGGGTGATCTAATATCTCTGTCTCTGTGAGGCACAGGTTAACAGACTCTAGTTCTTTCCTGACCAAGAACCCTTCTATCATTTCAAGTACCTATTTCTACTTTATATAACTCCACAGTTATGTTCTTTATCGTTGGAAGATTTGAAAAGTGAAGGCACTTTCTGAAAGAAAATATTACCCTTAAACAAACAGACAAATACATGGATAGCCAAGGAATTGTGCAAAGAAAATTTCACTTTTCCTGAGAGTCAACTACTGAGTGATTCTGGTATGAGGAATGAAAGGCATTGTTCTTGCTTACACTGCTCTCTTCTGTTCTCCATGCTAATTCTCTTGGTCTTTTTTTACTTGACTTTTTTTTTTTTTAAGTCTTCCTTCGCTCTACCATCTTCTGCCTCCTCATATTCATTCAAAACAATATCACATGTCACATAATCTGTCCCCAGGGAATTTAGGAGTACTTGATAAAACATAAAGCTGACATTTCTAATTTTGTCCTTACTCTCCTCTTGGTTTCCAAACATAGAATTATGGACAGCAATATGCCTTTTAAATGAGACAGAAAAGGGAAACAAGAACAGGCATGAAGATGCTCAGTTTTTGAGAGTGTAATTAAATGACAATATAAAAATTTACAGGCTTCTAAGGACATCGAAGAATGGGTATAAGGAAAAGGACACTGGCAGGAAAGGAGATACTTCAGCTCCTTTGCTTTAACAGTAAAGCTAATGTCTTAGTCAGCGTTTTCCACTGCTGAGTCTAAAAGGACTTGACCAGAACAACTACAGAGGAAGAAAAGTTGATTTGGGGGCTTGTGGTTTCAGAGGTGTCAATCCATAGACAGCAGGCTCCATTCCTCGGGGCTCAAAGTGAGGCTGAACATCATGGCAGAAGAGTGTGACAGAGGGAAGTGGCTCACATGATGATCAGAAAGCAGAGAGGATCTTCACTCTCCTGATACAAAATATATACCCCCATAACTACACCCCCAATGAACCACTTCCTCCAGTTACCACTCAGTTAATCCCATCAGGGATTAATTCACTGATTAGATTAAGGCTATATCCCAATCATTTCTCCTCCAAACTTTCTTTCATTGTCTCACACATGAGCTTTTGGGGAACATCACATCTAAACCATAATAGCCAACAAAGGGCATGTTCTCTCAATGACTTCGAAAAAATCACCCAGATTCCTTGAACAATGTATTCTGGTTTGATATTGTTTGGTTTTATTTCTGATGCAAGTTAGTACATGGAAAAGTCCTAAAATCCAGACACCAAAAAGTATTCCATATGCAGCCACATAAAGTTAAACACAGATTATATTTTCTTGCCTAGGTTATGCCAACCTTGCAGTTTAAAAAACTAGAGATCTTTTCACTGACTTAAAGGATGTTTGTAAAATTTTCCTCATTTATCAACCAATCCCAGGTACAGAGCTGTGTGTAGGCTTTGCATTCTTAATACAGAGTGAAGCTTCCTTCTCAGTAAAGCCCCCTCTCCACCCCTCCCCATGCCCAGCCCACCATCCTACTCTGCTCTCCACCAGAGGCTGTTTGGCAAATTACAAAGAATAATGTGGTCTTTTCTGACAGTTTGGCTTGGGAGTCCCAAATGTAAACTCAAATCACTGCTACCAATGAATGATTTTATTCATTTTAAGTACTCATTTTCTTCTGTTCAAATACACTTTTTAAGACATGTAATACACCAGAAGGAAATGGAGTACGTTTATTTCAGAAAAGAGATTTACATGACTACCTCTACATTACAAATATTAAAAATTACTCTGTCTAAAATCCCTATTTAAAACTATATTCATTTTTGCATATTCAACCCTGAAACATCAAGGTGCACATGGGTGTGTGTGTGTGTGTGTGTGTGTGTGTGTGTGTGTGTGTGTGTGTGTGTTTATGGTTGTGTGGGTCTGGTTTGTTTAGGAAGAGGTTCTACTTCACCACTGCCACCCACTCTGTCTCAGAGCTGAAGGTATTCTGAGGTGCCCCTGGTTACCTGGAAGGGAATTCACCATACTTCAGTACCAGCACGTCTCTCTTCAAAATGTGGCTCAGGAGTCACTAAAGGAAACCACACAGTGCTAAGACTAAACATTCTTGAGTAAGCCTCAGTTATGGCAAGTTCAACAGCCCAGCCGTTGAGAGAGCAGTTACCGAAATTTTCCAAATAAATAAAGCAAACAAGTTACTTCAGGAAGAAGTTCACATCTATATGATTTATAATACTGAGAGTTGGCCCATTGAGGCAGGAGGAACCCAGTGAACCGGCAGTAAACCAGAGGCCACCCACACACTCAGAGTTTCCTCCAAGATTTTAGTTCATGTTCAGTCACCTACTGAATCCTCACTGGGAGCTGTTCTTTTGGAGGATCTTATAACATCCTGCAAGACTTACGTGGCTTAAATTCTATCATTGAGCCTCTAAATGGGTTAATATTAACAGGAAAAAAATAGGGATCCTATTTAGAGGCTCCTGGCAGCAAGCAAATAGAAAAAAACACCCCTCCAAAATCAATGTTTGCTTTGCTGAGGGCCTCCTTAGGTGTACATTGGAAACAATTCTGTCTGTCTACCACAGTTAAGTCACCCCACAGCGTCTTATGCCAGCCAGGAGAACTTAGCAGTCCAGAATCAACAGGTTGCTGCTGTTGAGCAGTACCAGAACACAGGGGCAACAAAGAATGGAAAATGCTAAATGTGACACCACAGCCTTGATGGATGTTGATGATAAAAAATGAGAAGTCCCCTGCGAGTCCTGTCTCTTGTCCCCATCTACTAGCCTCAACTGGACACCACCTCCAGGGGTCATTGTAGCCATTAGGGCAGAAATCATACCTCTGTAGCTGGTCTCCATACATCATTCTCAGGTACTTTCAAATTAAAACACAGTCTTCTGCACACACATGCACGCGCACGTGTGCACACACACACACACACAATACTATTGTATGTTGTTTGTAGGCTCTTATGTATTGTTGGAGAAATTGGAACACACTTAACATTCTTGCAGTCATGCCCATCTATCTTTCTGCCTGAGTATGTATTACGCATATATAGAATTAGACAATAAAGCACATTAAGAGCATAAATTGTATTTGATTAAATTATTCCATATATTTTCTTAGGCAGCCGGCCAAGCTCCTGTAAATGAACTAGACATGAATTAATAAATAACCCCAATTTTTAAGCGTCCGTATTTTCTTTAGATTATACAGTGGCTATTAAATAGCAAAATAATTTATATATGTATCCCAAAGTAGCCGAGTGAACTCTATTAATCTAATACATGTAAGTTTTTAATAATTAAATTTCATTAGCAACTTATCTTCATGTTAATGACCTGAGGTGAGAATCCCTAAGCTCCTAGGCAGGAGTGTTCTATTTGTAATTCACCATTACATTAATATATTTATGCAATTTTTATAAAAACTATGTACAACCAAATAAGTTCTGCCTCATACAGAAGTAGAGGCATAATTAAGACAACTAATAAAAAGATTTTTAAACATTTTAAAGATAACTCCAAATAGTCATCACAATGAAGCACTATTTGAGCATACCAGACTTAAATGTTGGATATATATCTGCAGAATACACTGTTTCACACAATACACTGTTTGTCAACCCATTTATAACACTATGATTACATGACATTCCACAGGTAGTAAAGAACAATATAAGCTATAAACATGGAAAAAGTCATTTTCTAAAAACAGAATGAATGATCATGAAGAAAGAACCAATAACAATAAAATCAGCAAATGAAACCACTTATGAAAAGGAAGCCTAAGAATCAAAATGACTTTAGAGAAGTGAAATATTCAATGGTATAGTGTACAAGACACAAGAAAAATTTATTCAAACTAGGAAAATCTCAGAATGTGGAAAAAATTGTGTTCTTATGAAGACATAAATAATGAGAATTTGTTCATAACAAGCAAAAAATAAATAAAAAGTGACAAAGTCACAATATTTTGTAAATTTCAATGAACCCAAGAATATGGAGAATGGAAACGTCTATACTGACAGAGAGAAATTCTTAAGCCAAACTCCAGTGAAGCAAGATTAGAGCATTTTATTTCCTCTTCAGCTGAATTTTCTTTAAAAGGGGTTTAGTTCACTGAAGTAGGGAACACCAAAATATAGGAGGGTAGGAAACAACTTTGGAGTGGGTGAGATTATGTAAGCTAATTACAAGGTTCAAAATGCCCACTAAGAATCACCACAGTGGTGCACACCATATACCTTTAAGGTAAAGTGCTTGTAATTTAAGTATCATGAGACCTAGTTGATAATAGGAAGATTTGATGATACTTGATAAATATATAGCATGAACAAGAAATGAACCTTTGTTTTGATAAGCCCCTGAGAGATTTGGGTGTTGTTTATAACTGCAGCAGAACCTGGCTTGCCATCACTGATACACAGAGAGTGAAGAATTGATCTCTTTCTTATAATATATTCTCCTTGTAATCATTGTACAGGTGAGATCATGAATCATGCAATATCTCTCTGTCTCTCTCTGTCTCTCTCTCTCTGTCTCTCTCTCTCTCTCTCTCTCTCTCTCTCTCTCTCTCTCACACACACACACACACACACACACACACACACACACGCACACGCACACAAATACAACCACAAATTCTCAGGGCTGTTTGTAGGTAAAGTGAAGAATTGATTTCATTCCTTCCAAAGATAAGAAGATGATGTGTTGGAAAATCATCTCTCTCTGTGTAGATGCCACTGGTTGTTGCTACATATTAAAACTTGGACTCTCTGGTAAAAGAAGGCAGGGGTGAAGGCCATATAACAAGGGAAATGGGAGCAGTCCAAATACAATCAAGACAGTGTATGAATAATAGACAAAATCTTTAGAGAAGGGCTCAAAACAGAAAGAGAAAAGGAACAAGAAGGTGCAGTAGCAAAGGTGAGAATGAAGGCAGATCAAAATTCTCTAATAGAGTCTCTTTTTAATCTGTTTGAATTGGGGGAGGGACACTCCTTGCAGAAGTATACGTCCATGAGCTTTCACCAAAAAAGAAGAAAAAAAAATTATTTTTTTCAACCAAAAATAAAGAAGCTCAGCTAGTGGTCCAGGATGATTCCTTGTTTAATAAGTGAGTTAAATAGCTCTGTAGTCCCCTCAAATCTTTTGTGGCTGGTTTTGTTTGGAAAGTTGAAATGGAGTATTTGTTGTTTGTGTATTTCCTACTTGTTTCAACAAATAATTGATATACACAGAAAAAAGTGATACCTATCAAACTACACTGGTGAAGGGGATTATATATGTTCACCTAAGTACTTCAGAATTGTTTGAAGCTTGTCCAAACAATTCTGGGTACTCATACATTCCCTGGAGCCTAAATGTTTAAGGGCTTTAGATAGCTGTGACGCAGACTATACTCCCTGTATTTGGCTCTTCTACCCCTTCTCACTTGAAAAAACAGTACAAAAAGAGATACTGAAGTTGGACTGGCTTACATGTGAATCCCACTTTAATATACATTAGCCATGACTCTTGGGTAAGCATGTTGACTATTTTTAATCTAGTCCTCAAATGCAAAACAGAAATACTAATAAATATCTTGTGGGTTTGTTTCAAGGAGTAAATGAATTGATAAATAGAGTTGACCTTCCCTATCAAGTGGGTTCCCCATATGTGGATTAAACCAACCTCAGATCAAAAATATTCAGAAAACAATTTGCATCTGTAATGAATATGTACAGATTTTTTTCTTGTCTTCATTTCCTGAACAACATAGTATAACAAGTAGTCACATAGCATTAACATTGTATTCAGAATTATAAGTAATCTAGAGATGACATGAGAAGGATACTAGAGGATGTACATAGGTTATGTGTTGACACTACATCATTTTACATGGCAATGGACTTGGGCACCTTGGAATTTGGTATCTGTGGAGTCTTGAAACAATCCCCAAGGGAAACTGATAAAACATGGAGAAAGTGATTAATAAATTGTAGTCATCCCTGTCAAGAGTCTCTTTGAAAAAAAAAATGATAAACAAGAAATCAAAAGGGAATATAAGAAAGTATATAACTAACATGTTACATTTGCTGGAATATTTAAAAGTACAAGGTACACTTTGAAGCAAGAACTAAAAGGAAAAAATGAAATGGAATTTTTTTATTTTTTTATTTTTTATTTGTTTGTTTGTGTTTGTGGTGCTGGGGATCAAACCCAGGGCCTCAGGCATGCTAGGCAAGCACTCAACTACTGAGACACATTCCCAATCTAAAATGGAACTGCTAAATGTGAAAGAGAAGGTTAATGAAAAATGCTTATTACTCTCAAATTTTATTTCAAAAGGTGGGAAAGAAAGATGGAAAGTCATTTTATTAGTCCATCTGCAGACATTAATTTAAGCTTAAAAATACAGAAGAATGAGTTTCTAGCATGAGAAGTTCTGAGTCACTTTAATGAGTGATATCATGGAAGCTTCATCCCAGGATTCTCTGAAATAGATTGACAGCTGTACACTCAGCAGAATAGATGCTGTGCAGCTATGCGTTAAAATACATTAGGTTTCAAGATAATAACGTAATAACTTTGAAGGGAAGTGAAAAGAGAAAAAAAAAAAATTAAATCAGGAGACCACCAAAGGCATTCAAAGTGGAATGAAAGGTGTCACAAAATGAAAAGGACAGTGGAAATGATTCAGACATAGGTGTCTGTATTTTAAACTCATCTGGACATTTTAATGATTACAAAGCATATTGATAGTTAGAGACTGAGGTGGGAAAGAGCTTTGAAAATTGGGTTTAAGGCACAAACAATGTGTTGACCTTGTGACTCCTGATGGGGTGTTTCTAGCAAGGTGACCAGGTCCCAAAGGGCCTTTCAGACATGAGGAAGGGGTAGGAAGAAGTGGATAATGTCAGTTGCCAGCTCAAATTCCCCTTAGAAAAGATCTATATCTCCCCTCCCCCTCTCTGTAAGCTATAAAATTATATTTTCTTCTTTTTAGTTATTTTTAATTGACCTCCATCAGTGCACTTCAGAGAGCAGAAGGATGTCAAGATCATAATTCAACTTGAGAACCGTGTGAAGCAAGGTGAAAGTTTTCTCAACACTGGAAAATCTAAGAATTTGTCTCAAACACACAGCTTAAGAGTGCCGGACTTCATGAAGAAATTGACGTTTTTACCTAAAATAACTGTTCAAACTGTACATTTGCTACGTTTTATAAACATCAGAAGGCACCACTGACACCCAAGTGAAAAATCCCCACCTCGGCCAAATGGTTTCACATGAAAACAACTTACCTACCAAGGAAAACTTTCTGCACTCCTCGTGCCCGGGGGAATTTGGGGCAGGGGAGTTTGTGCCTACGTCTGTAGAGAAGCAAAGACTTTAACCCCGAGTGGAAAAGGAACTTTTAGGCTGGAATATTGCTGGCTTGAGCATCTCTGTTTTCCTCTTGTGGGGTAGAACAGGTACCTCCCAAATCCACCCTTTCGAGCAGCCCCATGCCTGTTATTTGTCTGTTGCCCCCCTTTTAACTAGATCTGTATAAACATTTCACCCTCCGCCCGCCCGCCCGCAGACAGCCCACCTCCGCCGCCCGCCTGCCTCCCTGCTCGCTGGCCTCCCCTCCCCAGGTTTCAGCTGAAACGCCTCGCAAACAACATGCGCTTTGGGGCTCAATGTTCTTCAAGCCTGCCAGTTCTTTCAGGAGGTCGTTTACACGCTTGGCTCTTACTTCAATGAGCTACTCTGGAGCAGCCAGTGAAAAGTGCTTTTGCTCCTGAAAAATATTGGAGCGCTTTGTTCCAAATGGGGACTCCATGGCTCGGGCTCCTAAAAGATAATAGCCAATGCGGTTGAACTGGTCCCTTCTTAGGGGGCGCTTGCATTCCCCTACTTTGCGATATGGCAGTCGCAGCTCCCAGATTATCTTTTGTAAATAATTTTCCATTTTCCTGTGATTCGTCAAACTTCTTTTGGCCCTACCTACCTGGTCACCCTCTTGTTTGTAGATTGCCGTGGTGCATAACTTTTAATGGGCCAAAAAAGACACAAAGCTAACATTTACTCATTACATCCACATAGAGTGTATGAAGAAAAACACCCCCTTGCTCACACCCTTTAGAAAAGACATAAATTTTCACAGGAAAAATATTTCAAGGAGAGCTGCATGTATTTTTTTACTCAGTTGTAATGGCAATATTATCAAATTAGTTTGTGTTACTTCCAACTTTAATATTTTCATTTGGTTCTTTTTCCCCTTAAGAGTACTATATAAAGATGATTAATCAAAAAAGGAGGATTACCTTTGATTAAGGAAGTTAATTATGAGTAGCTGACGATGTAGGTGGGAGGTTTCACTCAGCCATTTTATTTTCTTCTCCATGGGAGAGCCAAAGAAATGGAGCATACTGAACTACTAAAAACTAAAAGAAATTCCAACTTCCGCTGCCATCATCAATAAGCAAAAGCGAAAATGTTTCTTTGTCTACATTTTATTACACATTTAATGGGCCTCCAAGTGCTATACAAACATTAAATGTTTTCCAAATCCCATGATGCATTATGTAAATAATCAACATAACATTATACCCATTTCACATAGGGGAAGCTGAGTCAAAGAGGCATTATAAGACAGGAAATTGTTATCATTATTGCCAAGATTACTTCCGGAGTCTCGCGAAAAGTATTTTAAAAGAAGCAATGTTGAGAGCAAGCACTTTGAAGCCAGAATGCCTGTTACATCATGGTCCAACCTTCTTGCTGGCTGTGTGAACGATGGGAAAATGTTTTACCTCCCTATGCCTCAGTTTTCTCATCTGTAAAATGGGGATAATTGGTTTGTTCTGAAGATCGATTATGTTTGTGAAAACTACTTAGAATTTGATTCACATAGTAAATACTGTGTAAGTGGCAGCTATTTTATTGTCATTTAGTATCATGACATATAATAATGTATAAATATGAAATGGAAGAAGCATGTTGACTGTAGAAGTCAAACAGATGGTAGATATTTAGCTTCTTCAGCTCTGTGCATTTCTCTGCCTGACTAACCTAAAAACCTTTTCACAGTGCTTCCCTAGCCAAAGTTGAGTGTGCCCTGATTGGAAGTCATTCTTTAGTCTTCTCCAGAGACCCTTGTCTCCTGGCCATGATTCTTTTGGTTTGCTAGAGAAAAGCTTTGGTAACAGCAAGTCTCTGTTTCCCCTAAGCAGAGGGTCTAATTGTCCTTTTACAAGGAGACCTATCTAAAGAAAGTTTTCCCAGTTAGCATATCTCTCTTTACTATACAACTCTTCCCACCCTGGTTATGACTGAGGAGAACATCCAATATTATAATTTGTTCGCTGCATTGTGCACTGAACCTAAAACCTGAAGCACATTTCTGTTTCTAAAATTTTGGTCTTTGCTCCCAAGCCAGTACTGTGTCCTTCACACTCAGTGGCTTTTCTTCGTGGTCTGGCTAGCAAGGGTACAAATGAACTTGGCACATAATAATGGACACATTTTCCCTGCAAAAGTTACCCGGAGCTGTCCAGTCAGCAACTCATGGGCCCCAGAAGTTCTCCATCTGGCTACATTCTTTGAAGCATGGTGTGCATGTCAAATAAATCAAAATGCTCTCCCAATGCTTAACTTCTTCACTTGCTCACATGGTCCTGATACTTTGAGGTAGCTTTAGCATTTACCACCCTTGTGATGATGAAAGTGATTTAATCTCTCTAGCCTCAGTTTTCCTGTTTGTAAAATAAAATCAATAAAAAGGCATCTACCTCTATTGTTACAGAGATGAAAGAAGACATAGCACTTTCTATGCACAGGACTCTGAGACCCACTAAGTTGTGAGCACTTTGGAGCCCAAATCTGTGTCTTGTTCATCTTTTCCTTTTTATTACTACTATAATTATATGAATTTATGGTGCACAGTGTGATAATTCAATATATGTATATAGTGTATAATGATAAATCAGAGTAGTTAACATTTTCTCTCTTTAAATATAAAAATAAGTTTGATTAACACGTAGTGATTACACACATTTATGGGGCACAGCATGATACTTTAATACATGTACACAATATGCACTGACCCAATCAGGTAATTAGTGTTTCCAACTCTTCATTATTTTGTATTTGGAGCCTGGGAGCTGCTCTTATTTAACCATTCATAAAATATATAATGGGTTATTGTGAACTATAAATTAGCCCTAGAGATCGCTACTTCCGTCCAACTGTGTTTCAGTACCTATGCTTACTAAATGTCTAATAAACATTAGTGGGCTGGGGTTGTAGCTTAGTGGCACTTGCCTAGCATGTGTGAAGCACTGGGTTTGATCCACAGCACTACATAAAAACAAATAAATAAAATGTAAAGGTATTGTATTCATCTACAACTTAAAAATTATTTTAAAATTAGCTACTATTGGATATGCAATGAAACGAAGTCCTGTTTGGACTGGATTTTTTGTTTTATTGTTGTTGTTATTGCAGTACTGTAGGTTGAACCCAGGACCTTGGGAATGCTAGACAAGTGCTCTACCACTGACCTATACCCCTAGTTTGAGAATTTTTGTTTGTTTGTTTGCTTGTTGTTTTCTGAGTGTCTGTTTTGCATTCTCAAATTGAATTACACATTGGTAAGGGCAGGAGCTGTAGACTCTAGGTTCTTTATTTTCAACCCAAGTAGTTTATACTGTGCCCTTGTAAGAAAATTGTGTTCTTTTTTTAAGCATCTCTTCGTTAAGAAGGAACAGGTTTCTGTAACTGCAATGAACTTCCATTGTTGGTTGGTGGTCTGTCTCTTTAAACCTTATTCATTCTTCCATTCAATTTTTACAGTGATCAATCTGGTATCCTTTCTTCAGGCATTCACTGTGCAGTTATTTTTATTGTAGTTCTTATGACAGGATATGAATGGTCAACTTTTTTAAATATAATTTTTTTTTTGCTTTTCTTTAATATCTTTGGTACTTTAGAATGATGAAATACAAATGTTTTCCCTATGTCTTGAAAGGATTTGAAAAATAAGACTTCCCTGTCTTCATATAAAGGGAAACAGGTTTTCCATGCCTCAAGATTTGACGGAGAGTTTATGGGATATCCAAAACCTCTTATGAAAGATCCAAAGGATAAATGGATATGCAAGGAAGAAATAGTAGGTGAACTGATTTTTTCCAAAATATCAATGTAATAAGAAAGAGTTGAAAAACTAACCAGACTGAGTGGATCCCAGAGGTTGCTCAAAGAGGAAGAGATCTGCTGTACAGAAGAAAGGACTTTCTGGAATCACTGGGATCATATTCTTCTAAGAAGACTCAGGTGTATATAGGGTCCTACATCATGGTCCATTTACATCCCCCATTGAAGGGAGAACCCTTCTGAGCCCCGGACCCCCTCTGGAAGAGCCTACTCTGGCAGCAAACAGGACTTGGCTCCATTTCCTCTCTTCCCGTCAGGTCAGCAGGGGAGACTACCAACCAGTCCTCCAAAATCACCTCAGACTTCATCAGATTATGTCAACCTTACACCCCTTAGTCCCAGAACATCAAGACACCTAAAACGAAAAGCAATCCAAGTGGTGGAGGGAGTTTCACTTACACTTAGGAAAGTAGCTGAACTAAAGAGTTTAGGCAGTGCTACTGCCACTTCTGCCACTTCATTATAGTGTTGGCTTGCCATCTCTTAGCTTTGTGGTACTCACATAAGAATACCTGATGAGAGCAATTTAGAGGAGGAAAGGTTTAATTTGGGCTCATGATTTCAGAGGTCTCAGTCCGTGGTCATCTGACCACTTGCTCTGGGCTTGAGATGAAGCAGAACATCACAGTGGAAGAGTATGGCAGAGAAAAGCAGCTCAGTTTATGGAAGCTGGGAAGCAGACAGAGGAAGAGAGAACAAGACATCGTGGACAAAACATAAACCCCAAAGACACACTCAAGTGACCTCCAGCCACACCCTACCTGTACAGTTACCAACCAATACAGTAAAACTTTTTGACTTATTAATCCATCAAATGGATTATCCACTAATTAAGTTATTTCTCTTATAATCTAATCATTTCACCTCTGAACATTGCAGCATTGTCTCAAGAGCTTTTTAGGGACACCATTAGTCAAGAAACGTGGATTAAGCACTTGTGTGCTAGACACATCTATGTGAGTGCCTTTTTTTTCCCCTAATCAAAATCATTTCATTTCCTGCCCCTGCCAAAGAGACAATTATCTGCAGCCATGGTATGGCCACATATGCCCATTGATCATGGTTGTATTGTGATGCAGCACCTACCCAAGGACTTACTGAATATGCAGACCAGGTATTAATGTAGAATCTATATATGGTTTCTATTTGGGGAATTCCATGAAATGTCTTTTTCTTTTATTGTTTCACCTGAAACTCTATAACTTCTTATACCTAGGGTTAGCTTAAATGAATCTATGAGCTAGGAAGTGTCCCAGGCATTGTGACTGCACAAATGGTAATGAGGGATAGGTGAAAGAGAGGACTACCTCCATTCCCATCCTCACTCCACCCACATGCTTACAGGTAAGTGGTTAAAGTGGTGACAGGTGGTGTTATGGTTTGAACATAACCATTATGTACCCAGACATGGGTTACCTGCTGCTTTTCTCATAGATATGAAACAAAAAAGGAACAAGTAAGGAGAGAGAGGAACTATACATATTAAAATACAAATCATATATGGAAATTTTATGTGTATTTAATATAATAGATTTGAGGCTGATAGTTATTGTAGATCTTGTGACAGGATGTAAATGGATCAACTTTGTTACTATAAAAGGACTTAAGAAGGGAACAAATTTTTTGAGTTGCAGATGAAGACTTAGACCTTAAGAATTTCTCTAAATAGCTGGACCAAAAAGAAATGCAAATAGAAAGAACTGTTCTTAGTTTACCTAAAGGATTTGTCTTGATCAAATAAGAAAGCTAGACTGTTTGTTTACAATGGATTCTGGTGCTCGCTTCGGCAGCACATATACTAAAATTGGAACGATACAGAGAAGATTAGCATGGCCCCTGCGCAAGGATGACACGCAAATTCGTGAAGCGTTCTATATTCTTCAGCAAAATATTCCATGAGGAAGAGATGAAAAACAATGATGCAAAGCAGCAACGGGAGGAACTACCCTAAAGGAATAGCTAAATAAAGGGGAAACCAAATCATGTCAAAGAACAAAAATGAGTCAAATGACTGGGAATACAAATCATATCACAATAATAACCCTGAATGTTAATGGCCTGAACTCATCAATCAAAAGACACAGACTGGCAGAATGGATTAAAAAGAAAAATCCAACAATTTGCTGCCTGCAAGAGACTCATCTCATAGAAAGAGATACCCATAGACTAAAGGTGAAAGGATGGGAAAAAACATACCATGCACACGGACACAGCAAAAAAGCTGGAGTATCCATCCTCATTTCAGATAATGTGGACTTTAAGCCAAAACTAGTCAGAAGGGATAAAGAAGGACATTACATACTGCTTAAGGGAAGCATAAATCAGCAAGACATAACAATCATAAACATCTATGCCCCGAACATTGGCTTATCCATGTACGTCAAACAAATCCTTCTCAATTCCAGAAATCAGAGGGCTGGGCAGCCAGAGACCTCTCCAGGCAGCATTGTCCCCCTCCAGCTGCAGTCTTTTTCCACGGGGCGATCCAAGATGGCGGACTAGAGGGCGACTTAATCTCCAGTTGCCCCAGAACCCAGGATTCAAGAAGGGGAGGCATTGAGAGTCTCAGACTAAAATAGAACCACGGGGTGAGTCTCCCCCACCCAGCAAAGCTCAGCTGGGCGGCAGGCCCGGATTCAAATGGCTTATTAGAGTGGGACAGGGCAGATAGCGTCTCCCCCAGGCAGCTCGGTGCAGTCTGGCAGTGGGCTCCACCATAAGGGACGGATCCTCCAGCCTCTCGGAACAGGCCCCCCAGTGAGAGCCCTTCAGCACAGAAGCAGCGCGGCCAGCTCCGGCCCACCCTGCTGCCAGCTCCAGCCCACCCGGTGGTTGCTTCAGTGACCAGCACAGGGCTCCAGGGACTTCCCCAAGCAGCCCAGCCCCCCTCCGGCGGGAAGCGCCTCTCTAGGCTAGCTTCTCGGGGCAAATCGCCCAGTGAGAGCCTGTCTACACAGAGCCAGCCACAAGTCCCCAAGCTAGTGGAGACCTCCGACCTACAACCAGCCTCTGAAACCAGGGCTGTGCAACAAGAGACCTCTCCAGGTCTCTCTCCCTGGAACCAGTAGCGGGCTAGGGGCAGTGTTCTTCGGAAGCACTGCATTATCAAATTAATCCAAGACTTCTGGCTACTGAAGGCTGGTAGGTGATACACTGGAAATCTACAGGGTCACTATAAGCCAATAGAGGAAATCTACAATATCACAGAGTCCCATTGACATCTGACCAATATGAGAAAACAAGGGAAGAAAATATCCTAAACAAACCTAGATACTATATCAATAAAACCCAATGACAGAACAGCAGAAGAAATGTCCGAAAGGGAGTTCAGAATGTACATAATTAAAACAATCAGGGAAGCAAATGAGGAGATGAAAGAACAAATGCAGGCATTAAATGAACACACTAATCAACAGTTAAAAGAGCAAATAACGGAAGCAAAACAGCATTTCAATAAAGAGAGATACTGAAAAAAAAAACAAACGGAAATCCTTGAGATGAAGGAAACAATAAACCAAGTTAAAAATGCCATAGAAAGCATAAACAATAGGATAGATCACCTGGAAGACAGAACCTCTGATATTGAAGACAAAATATTTAATCTTGAAAACAAGGTTGACCAAACAGAGAAGATGGTAAGAAATCATGAACAGAATCTACAAGAATTATGGGATATCATGAAGAGGCCAAATTTAAGAATAATTGAGATTGAGGAAGGCTTAGAGAAACAAACCAAAGGAATGAACAATCTATTCAATGAAATAATATCAGAAAATTTCCCAAATCTCAAGAATGAAATGGAAAACCAAGTACAAGAGGCTTATAGGACTCCAAATATGCAAAATTACAACAGACCTACACCAAGGCACATTATTATGAAAATACATAACATTCAAAATAAAGACAGAATTTTAAAGGCTGCGAGAGAAAAGAATCAGATTACATTCAGGGGGAAACCAATAAGAATATCAGCAGATTTTTCAGTCCAGACCCTAAAAGCTGGAAGGGCCTGGAACAACATTTACCAAGCCCTGAAAGAAAATGGATGCCAACCAAGAATTTTATACCCAGCAAAACTTACTTTCAGATTTGACAATGAGATAAAATCCTTCCACGATAAACAAAAGCTAAAGGAGTTCACTAAAAGAAAGCCGGCATTACAGAACATTCTCAGCAAAATATTCCATGAGGAAGAGATGAAAAACAACGATGTAAATCAGCAACGGGAGGAACTAGCCTAAAGGAATAGCCAAATAAAGGAGAAACCAAATCATGTCAAAAAACAAAAATGAGTCCAATGACTAGAAATACAAATCATATCACAATAATAACTGTGAATGTTAATGGCCTGAACTCATCAATCAAAAGACATAGACTGGCAGATTGGATTAAAAAGAAAAATCCAACAATTTGCTGCCTGCAAGAGACTCATCTCATAGAAAGAGATACCCATGCACACGGACACAGCAAAAAAGCTGGAATATCCATCCTCATTTCAGATAATGTGGACTTTAAGCCAAAACTAGTCAGAAGGGATAAAGAAGGACATTACATACTGCTTAAGGGAAGCATAAATCAGCAAGACATAACAATCATAAACATCTATGCCCCGAACATTGGCTTATCCATGTACGTCAAACAAATCCTTCTCAATTCCAGAAATCAAATAGACCACAACACAATAATACTAGGTGATTTTAACACACCTCTCTCACCGCTGGATAGATCATCCAAACAAAAATTGAATAAAGAAACCATAGATCTCAACAACACAATCAACAATTTAGACTTAACCGACTTATATAGAATATACCATCCCACAAAGAACGAATACACTTTCTTCTCAGCAGCACATGGATCCTTCTCTAAAATAGACCATGTTTTATGCCACAAAGCTACTGTTAGCAAATACAAGAAGATAGAGCTACTACCTTGTACTCTATCAGATCATAATGGACGGAAATTAGAAATAAATGACAGAATAAAAAACAGAAACTTCTCCAATACTTGGAGATTAAATAATATACTATTATACGATGAATGGATAACAGAAGACATCAGGAGGGAAATTAAAAACTTCATAGAAGTAAATGAGAACAAAGACACATCATATCAAAATCTCTGGGACACTATGAAAGCAGTACTGAGAGGAAGATTTATTTCATGGGGCGCATTCAACAAAAGAAGTAGAAATCAACAAATAAACGACTTAACACTACAGCTCAAAGCCCTAGAAAAAGAAGAGCAGACCAACACCAAAAGTAGTAGAAGACAGGAAATAGTTAAAATCAGAGCCGAAATCAATGAAATTGAAACAAAAGAAACAATCGGAAAAATTAACAAAACAAATAGTTGGTTCTTTGAAAAAATAAACAAAATTGATAAACCCTTAGCCACGCTAACAAAGAGAAAAAGGGAGAAAACTCAAATTACTAAAATTCGTAATGAACAAGGAAATATCACAACAGACACGAGTGAAATACAAAACATAATTAGAAGCTATTTTGAAAATCTATACTCCAACAAAACTGAAAACCTTGAAGACATCAACAAGTTTCTAGAGACATATGAATTACCTAAACTGAACCAGGAGGACATACACAACTTAAATAAATCAATTTCAAGCAATGAAATAGAAGAGGTCATCAAAAGCCTACCAACAAAGAAAAGTCCGGGGCCAGATGGGTTCTCAGCCGAGTTCTACAAAACCTTTAGAGAAGAGCTCATTCCAATACTTCTCAAAGTATTCCATAAAATAGAAGAGGAGGGAACCCTCCCAAACTCATTCTATGAAGCCAATATCACCCTGATACCTAAACCAGACAGAGACACATCGAGGAAAGAAAATTTCAGACCAATATCCTTAATGAACATCGACGCAAAAATTCTCAACAAAATTTTAGCAAATCGCGTACAAAAATATATTAAAAAGATAATGCACCATGATCAAGTGGGTTTTATCCCAGGGATGCAAGGTTGGTTCAACATCCGAAAATCAATAAATGTCATTCACCATATCAACAGAGTAAAAGTTAAGAATCACATGATTATTTCAATAGATGCAGAAAAAGCATTTGATAAAATACAGCATCCCTTCATGCTCAAAACACTAGAGAAAATTGGGGTAGTGGGATCATTCCTTAACATTGTGAAGGCCATCTATGCTAAGCCTATGGCCAATAACATTCTAAATGGTGAAAAACTGAAGCATTCCCCCTAAAAACTGGAACAAGGCAGGGATGCCCTCTTTCACCACTTCTATTCAACATCATTCTTGAGACTCTAGCCAGAGCAATTAGACAAACCAAAGAAATTAAAGGGATACGAATTGGAAAAGAGGAACTCAAACTATCCCTGTTCGCTGATGACATGATTATATATTTAGAGGAACCTGGAAATTCCACCAGAAAACTCTTAGAAAACATAAGTGAATTCAGTAAAGTAGCAAGTTACAAGATCAATGCTCATAAATCCAATGCATTTTTATACATAAGTGATGAATCTTCAGAAAGAGAAGTTAGGAAAACTACCCCATGCACAATAGCCTCAAAAAAATAAAATACTTGGGAATCAATCTCACAAAAGAGGTGAAAGACCTCTACAATGAGAACTACAGAACACTAAAGAAAGAAATTAAAGAAAACCTTAGAAGATGGAAAGATCTCCCATGTTCTTGGATAGGCAGAATTAATATTGTCAAAATGGCCATACTACCAAAAGTGCTATACAGATTCAATGCAATTCCAATTAAAATCCCAATGACGTACCTTACGGATATAGAGCAAGCAGTCATGAAATTCATCTGGAAGAATAAGAAACCCAGAATAGCTAAAGCAATCCTTAACAGGAAAAGCAAAGCAGGGGGTATCGCAATACCAGAACTTCAACTCTACTACAAAGCAATAGTAACAAAAATGGCATGGTACTGGTACCAAAATAGACAGGTAGATCATTGGTACAGAATAGAGGACATGGACACAAACCTGAATAAATACAATTTTCTCATACTAGACAAAGGTGCCAAAAATATGCAATGGAGAAAAGATAGCCTCTTCACCAAATGGTGCTGGGAAAAGTGGAAATCCATATGCAACAGAATGAAATTAAACCCCTATCTCTCACCCTGCACAAAACTCAACTCACAATGGACCAAGGACCTCGGAATCAGACCAGAGACCCTGCATCTTATAGAAGAAAAAGTAGGCCCAAACCTTCAACTTGTTGGCTTAGGAGCAGACTTCCTTAACAGGACTCCCATAGCACAAGAAATAAAAGCAAGAATCAACAACTGGGATAGATTCAAACTAAAAAGCTTTCTCTCAGCAAAGGAAACTATTAGTAATGTGAAGAGAGAGCCTACAGAGTGGGAGAATATCTTTGCAATCATACTTCAGATAGAGCGCTAATATCCCGAATCTATAAAGAACTCAAAAAACTCTACACCAAGAATACAAATAATCCAGTCGACAAATGGGCTAAGGAAATGAACAGACACTTCACAGAAGAAGATGTACAAGCAATCAACAGATATATGAAAAAATGTTCAACATCTCTAGTAATAGGAGAAATGCAAATCAAAACTACCCTAAGATTTCATCTCACCCCAAATAGAATGGCGATTATCAAGAACATAAGCAACAATAGGTGTTGGCGAGGATGTGGGGAAAAAGGTACACTCATACATTGCTGGTGGGGTTGCAAACTAGTGCAGCCACTCTGGAAAGCAGTATGGAGATTCCTCAGAAAGCTTGGAATGGAACCACCATTTGACCCAGCTATCCCACTCCTTGGCCTATACCCAAAGGACTTAAAATCAGCATACTACAGAGATACAGCCACATCAATGTTCATAGCTGCTCAGTTCACTATAGCCAGATTGTGGAACCAACCTAGATATCCTTCAGTTGATGAATGGATAAAGAAACTGTGGCATATATATACAATGGAATATTACTCCGCCATGAGGAATGACAAAATTATGGCATTCGAGGCAAATGGATGAAATTGGAGGATATCATGCTAAGTGAGATAAGCCAATCTCAAAAAACTAAAGGACGAATGATCTCGCTGATAAGCGGATGAGGACATATAAGGGGGGGTAAGAGGGGTTAGCGTTAGGGTTAGGGTTAGGTTTAGGGTTAGGGATAAGGTAGGTCGTAAGAATGGAGGAAGGAAGGACTGTATAGAGGGAAAAGAGGGGTGGGAGGGGTGGGGGGGAAGGGGAAAAAATAACAATGAATCAAACAACATTGCCCTATGTAAATTTATGGTTTTTAATTAAAAGAAAAAAAAAGAAAATGGATTCTGCATCTCCTCTGAATTAGGAATCTCTAGAGAACAGAACCAAAAGGAGAATATTTATTGTATTGCTTATATGATCATAAGATGGTTAGTCCCACAATGGCCATCTGCAGGTAGGACAGTTGGAGGAAACAGTAACTTCTCAGTCCAAGAAACTGAAGCCTCAGAACAAGAGGGTATGGACCAAAAACCTGGAAATTCCCCAAAGAGTAACTGGTTAGAGTCTGCTTTGGAAGACTGAAGGAGCACTGATATCCTCAGGCAGTTGCCCTAGCAATCAAAGAACTCACTCAAGAAGAATCAAGCTTGCATTTGCTGTTGCTTCTTGTTCTTCCACCTTTTTCCTATCCAAGCATCCAACCTACTAGGCTGTGCTGCCCACACTTAAGGTGGGTGTCTGTCCTCAGTTTGCTGTCCCACAAGCCAATCATTCCTAGTGGGTGGGGGTGTTCCTCACTGAAACACCCAGAACCCTCATAATCTTAGTCATACCTTAATCCAATTACGATGACAATTCAGATTGACCATCACATACTCTATGAGAGGATAGTCCAGAAGAGAGAGAAATTGAAGTCTCCAATTGGCTGCCTTTGTCAGTTTTCACTTCTTACCTGTCCTGGAGCTGCCAGTTCCTTCCTTCAAATATGTGCTGGGTGCTCAGTATGTACTATCACTGCACTGAAAGAGAAAAATGAGTAAAGCCAAATGTACCTTCTGAAGATATAATAGATTCTTTACATTCCAGAGCAATGTCTTTCAAATGTTACTGCCCTTAGTCTCCCAGGGCATATGGCCTTCTCCCCATCTGAATAAAAGATGGACAATTCCTTTGATTCTTATAATTCATGACAAGAAGGAGTTTACAAGGAAAACACACACACACACACACACACACACACACAGTATAACTAAGTGCAGATATCTGAACTATTTTTTTATTGTATCAAAGCACAAAGGGTAAGTTATCTACCCTAATGCATTCATAGGATTTCTAAAAGTCACAAATTTTCCCAAGCTCAACATTTTCTAGGGTGGACTATAAGTAAATACAGTGTGCAATAATGCACAAGATAAGTTTCCAAGTCAAGTGAGAGTCACAATCAATCCCACCACCTTTTTCTTGGTATACTATCTTCCTAGGGATGCAATAACAAATCACCAGAAGATGGGTGGCTTAAAACAGAAATCTGTACTCTCATAGTTCTGAAGGATAGAAACCTGAAATCAAGATGCCTGCAGGGTCTTGCTCTCTCTGAAATTTTTGCGGATGATCTATTCCACATCTTTCTAACATCTGATCATATTGATATCCTTGGTGCTCCTTAATTTGTAGATACATCATCACATGACATTCACCCTATGTGTTTCCATGTTTCTTCTTCTCTTATTATAAGGACAGTAGTCATACTGAAATAAAGGTACAACCTACTCCAGTAGGACTATATCTTAACGAAGTATATTCATCTGAAATGACACAATTTGCAGATAAGATCACATCCTGAGGTTCTGGTAAGGACATCAAGCCAAGGTTTTGGTTTTATCCCTAGATGGAGTTCCTACATCTATCCCTTGGTCCCGAATAATTGTTTGAGGTCCTTTCAATCTTCCTGTTTCCCAAATGAAGAAGATGCTTACTTACCTGATTCCAAAGAATCTTTGGGCTTTGGATCTTTTTTAACCCATGCTTCTTTTATCCCTTTTCAAGAAGTACAAAGTCTTGGACCGTGTGTATTCTTTCTCAGATCTGACTATCCTGATTTCCTCAGACATATTCAATGCCCTCCAGAGCTTATTTTATCAATTATTTAGAGTCAACTTAACCAGATGGTCAACTTCACCAGCTGTGAGCATTAGCTTATGTTCCCAATTCTTAGCCTTACCTGAACTTGTTTTTGAAAGTTGTAATAAGTCCCTATTCACTGCTGCGCTCCATTTTAAGATGAACTATATTTTATTTCCTAAGATATAGCATCTACTCTTTGTTCATGAAGGGGTTTGGGGTATTCCATGAGACCAAGACTGATCAGCCCAAATTAACTTGTTCCAAATATTCTCCCGGATTCTCTTTAAAGACTTATCACTTATCCAGACACTAGAGGTTTTCCAAAATCATGTCATTAAAGTTTCAAAATAGCAAAATGCCTTTAGGATACAACAGAAATCAGCAAATCGATGCTGTCCTAGCCATGAGAAAATGTCTCACTATTTTAAACAGCCTGTGGATGGTTCAGCCTTAAGTAGGTTATGTTATTTTCAATTTCTGGTGTATAATCATTACAGGACTCGAGGAAGCAGTCTTGAAAGTAGGGAGGGTCTATGTTGACTATCTAACTTAAGTATAAAAAAAAGCTTATTGATAGGGTATTAGGTAGTTCATAGAATTACCTGCAAGATTGGGAAACTGGACTCAGAAAATGGGTAGAGACAAAAAATCATAATCAAAATTATAATACAGGATCTGTCCAGTGAGGACACTGCAACAAACACCAGATGCCACAGCTCATGCCATTGATACTGTTGGCATGATCAGGAAGAAATTTATAAAAAGCAGTCCCTGGCATTTGATTATTGATCTGATGCTCATGGCTTGGTCTCAAGGGTATTAAAAACTGACCTGACATCCACAGCTAAGTCATATTGTCCTCCAGCTGGACAAAACTTCACATTCTTTCAAACTTAACACAAAATACCAAACATCCTTCTTCTTGATAAATGAGTGGCTGTTAATTCCTCCCTATAAAATTTATTGAGATACTTAAGCATAGAATTTCCCATTTAAAACAAATTTCCCTATTTTCTCACAGCATCTTATCTAGAGTAAGACTTGCTTCTTTGATTCTCCCTCAAATCATCCAGCTAGAGCCCAAAGGTCCTAATAAGTTCTTTTTAACACCCTGATACTGAGACACCCAGTAAGAGATTTTTCTATGGTTTTCATACCCATCACTGCAATAAGTTATAAACTCAACTTCTTCAAATATAGATGTGTTCATTTAAGATGTTGACTAAGGGCATTGACAGTTGTCATAGCTGGTTCTTTGTCATCACAGCCTGTTTTAGTCATCTTTTTTGCTGCTATGATTAAAATATCTGATCAGAACAATTTTAGGAAAGGAAAAGTTTATTTAGGGGCTCATAGTTTCAGAGGTCTCGATCCATAGACAGCAGGCTCCATTCCTCAGGGATCCAAATGAGACTGAACATCATGGCGGAAGAGTGTGGCAGAGGGAAGCAGTTCATATGATGATCAGAAAGCAGAGAGAGAGAGACTCCACTCTCCAGACACAAAATATATACCCCAATGAACCATTCCTCCAGTTACCACTCAGCTAATCCCATCAGGGATTAATTCACTGATTAGGTTAAGGCTATAACCCAATCATTTCTCTTCCAAACCTTGCATTGTCTCACATGTGAGCTTTAGGGGGACACCTCAAATCCAAATCATAACACTGCCCTTGAAGGATGCTGCCAACACTAAAAATGTCTCAAGAAAGAAATCTCCCATCCCTACTTCACTAGTTCTAAATCCAAAACCCCAAGTGAGCACATCAGATTGATGCCTGAAAGAGCTGGGGAAATGAGAAACTGGTATTTTGGGAATTCTTTGCCTCCCACCAAGACTCATAGAAAGAGACTTCCCTAACATAGGAAGGAAAGAGAAAGAAAGGAGAGAGAAGGATGGTAAAGGAAGGGAAGGAATCACATTGTATTTTCAAACTCATGGCTCAGGAGAGATATCCCTCCCTCCAGTCTCCAGATACTTGGTGGCAGTACAGGCAGGAAACCAGGATGAAGAGAAGCTATTCTGCCTTATGTTTCCTAGAAATGAACTGGCTGTCTTTTGTCTTCCCTTCTGTGATGAGCAGGATTATGTATGCATAAATCAGAAAAACATAAATAACAGCAGTTTAAACAAGGTAAAAGTTTCTCTGTCGTTCACTGGCAGATCACTAGGCCTTGCCTCCTTTCTTGCTTTCTGTTGTATCATACTTAGCATGGATTCTTGTCTCCTCATTTTCAAAACTTTACCATCATATCTCAGGGTAGCAGAAGGAGAAAGTGATCAACGACGTTCTCAGACTTCCTGCCCTCTTTCAAGAAGTCTTCCTGGGAACTCCTCACACCACGCCCTTATATCTGTCTATAATCCATTGATCATACCTGAGTCAATGCCCAAACCTTTATGAATGTGGACAAGAGGGTGCTGGGAAACCTAGACCTTTGTCTGGGCAAAATATCAAAAGGAATATCAGAATGGATGTTAGAGCAGCACGACTAATTTCAAATTTTACACCTACCTAAATGAGTCAATCTATGAGAACTGCAGTCAACACACCTATTAGTAGCAGGTTCATCACTGTGCAATTAGTGAAGTCTTAAGGCTACTGCTAACTTTGCTCTTTTTCTCTGTTTTTTTTTTTTTTTTTTTTTTTTTTTTTTTTTCACAGAACTGGAGAAAGTTGAGATAATAACACAGATCCTTTGCAGTCCAATCAAGAAGAAAAAAAAAAGTTGTTTAAAAAAAAAGAAGATAAAAACTAAGTTAACAAACATAAGCCATGTTTATTTCATTTCATTCTTTGCCAGAATGTGCATTTACTGTGGTATGGAAAAATGGTCTCAAATTTTGATCTCAGGCTATTGGTGGTCTTCAATGTCCTAGGTGGTCCTGTAGGCCAATTATAAATACATTCTCAGAAATCAGTCTAAATGTGTGTTTTAGATTTATTTTAATTTTCTTGTTGAATCTAAATCAAAAGAAGAGATCAATATTTTTAAGTTGTAACCTCAGCAATGATTATTAATTTTGAGAAAAGATTGCTCAAGATTTTGTGTTTTTGTGTGGTGGTAGGGTAGGTGGTCCAGTGGGCCTTTTCTGAGGATCATGCTGTATAATCTAAAATGTTGAAAGGGCAGAGTCTACCCTGTTCCACAGAGTGTGACCCATTGGGCCATAAGACTCAAAGCCACCAAGGCTCATTTTAGGGCTATGGAATGAATTTTATTCAGGATGAACCCATAATAACCCCTCTTATACTGTGAGTTAGAGTCATCTTATTGATAACAAAAAGGACTAACAATGACAACCTTAAAATGTAACCAAAACTAAGTGAAGTAAATTATAAGCTTTAAAATTGTGATATGACTACCACATAGGGAGTAAAAACATGTGGTACATTGGTGGAGTTAAAAAAAAAAAAAAAAAAAAGCTTTTGAGACTAAGTAAATTCTAGATTTATATACTTTATCCAGAGAAACAGTAATGGGTTACATAGTCATCTTTTGCTTCAAGACATATTTTTCTTATTACCCAACTCTCTTCTAATTCTGGATACATCAAATAATTTTCTGACTCTAATTTACTTCACAAATGGATACTAATCCCTGACTGAGACATCTGTATTAATATAAGCTTGGCACTTGGGCTTCAAAATTGTCTACTTTTAATTCATTCTTTTGTTCATTCATGAGCTTTATTGAGCACCTAATTGGCACCAGACATTGTGATGGAGTCTAAAGAATAGTGGTGGTCATGCAGAGGATAAATTTCCATAGATCAAATTTATAATACATAAATAAAATACACCTATAGTTATCGGAACCATGGATGACCAAACTAGGGAGTGCCATTATATAAAGCCTTTCTTGAAAGAACTTTCCTGTCCTGTTTGCCTTACACTGAGTTGCCTCAAAAAGCAGAACCTAAAAGAAAGGTTTATGATTAGGCACTCAATTTAGAATCTGATTCTAGGATGTAGCAATAAATGGTTATAAAGGAGAAGAAGTTGGTTACAATTAAGGGGAAAGGGAGTTTAGTCTTGGGGTCTCTGAAGGAGATTTACAAAACATATATCTGGATGACTTGCCAAAGGAATAAAATGTGAAAGCATTTATACATCAGCTCACATCCCACACTTGTTAAGGACAGCTCCATGGGCATTAATACCCCTGCACTTCTAGAGTCTCTTTGCACAAGTGCTCAATCTTGGTACATGACATCCCATGCCATAGCATCAGAGAAGCCCCAGCACAAGAAGTAAGAGGTACCTAGCAAGGACCCAATACAAAGCACTCTCACATTATATGTGGTAAACTGTTGAAGGCCATTAAGGAACTTGCTGCTACAACAATGCCTGCCTGGTTTCTGTAAGAGGTGACTTCATAAGAATTCAGAAAAAGTACTAAGAAGTAGCCTATAAGTGATTCTGTGACATTAATAGTGATCACTAACATGAAAATCATTATTTCCTATAATCAGAATATCCCCACCATCTCCAGCTACCACCTCAGTTACCACCAATTCCACAACCTCCCTCACTACCACCTTTATACCTCACCACCTTCACCACCTCTATGACCATCACCATCTTCACCACCCATTCTAACCATACCACCAACATCTCCTCTACCACAAGCAACACCTCACCTCCACCACACATACCACTACTACCACCTCCTTCTCCACTACCACAATACCACCACTTCAATCTTCACCACCACCTCCACCATCATCACCACCTCTACCATCATCACCAGCTCCACCTTTACTACCACCATTACCACTTCCACCACCACCAACATCCCCACCACTACCTGCATTCCTGTCACCATGATACCCACTACCTTTCCCTTTAGCACCAGTGCTGCTACCAGTAGTGTTAGACTATAATGTCACCTTCATCAACCACCACCCTTATGTGAGTCATACAGTCACTGAGACTCCCAAAACTCTATTACTATTCCAAATGTTGCCTTTTATTTTTACACTTCTTTAAAAGTGAAGTTTCTAGTGCTGGATTAAAAAATCTTATGGTACAAATTCAGAAAGATTTGTTCAAGTCCTAAGTTACTGGCAAATTTTTAAAAGAAGGTTTTTAGTTTTGCTTTATAATAACTCAGAACTAAAACAAGAATCTTGAACCACTTATAACTTTGTATCATTAGTTCCCAAAGAAACTAAAGCAACAATCAGAAATCGAGACAAATTTTTATAAGGATATTAATTGTAGCATTATAGAAAATAAGAAGCTAAGTGTTCAATATTTGGAAAATGGTGTAATAATTGTGGTGCATATTTGCAAGGAAAATAGTAATTACATAGGACAATGTTGATACTATCCTTCCAAAGAAAGAGCATGATGCAAGAATTAGTTATACATCTGCTATTTGTCATATCCTATTCTCCCCTTGCTGCTTATCAACAAAATCACAACTTTATCAGGAGCAACAATGTGCCCAACTAAAATATACTTGTATCATCTCTTCAAGCTGCCTGCAGGGATGATGATCTAATACCTGGAGACAGAATATCCATCTTGCAACAGTGAGGAGAAAAGCTGTATGTTATGGATGGCTGAGCTGGAAGCTGCAAAGAGCCTAGATCCTGCTAGATTGCCTGCCCCCAAACTTTTCTTGTTATATATGAAATCTAAAAACCTCTTCTAGTTAGGTAACTATAATTGAGTTTTTGTTATGGAGCCAAATCCAATATTAAGCAATGTCCACATATTCAGGACCCTTATAAAAATTTCTATTGACATAAAAATTTCATATTTACATATCATAAAATTCACATATTTTAAGTATACAATTCAATGAAGTTTAGTATATCTACAGAGTCCACAAATTCTTTTTAATTTCTATTTTTCACTTCACCTGTGTTGTATATAATTTCATAAAATGTGCATGAATCAGATTTATTCTTATTAAACAAATGTATAGTGTCTGTAAGAGTCATAGGTGTTTTTACTACTTATTTCAACTTTTTTATGCTTTCACATCAATTTTAAGAACTCTTTGCCTAATGTCAGCTCACACAGATATTATGCTTTCTAGTTAGAGTTTTATATTTTAATTAGCTTTTATATCATGATGAAGGATCAACTCCACTTCAGTACTGAATTCCTCTCCCCATGAAGTTAAGTGTGACCACCTAATGATGTGAAATGAAAAGTGACCATAATGACACATGATTTTTCTAAGTAGATGCTCCAAAGATTCACTGAAAGATAGCTCTTTCTATCTTTCCTTCTGTCACAGTGATTGGCAATGTTCCAGATTGTTACAGCTAAATCACCTTGAGTCCCAGGGTAGAGATGAGACACAGTGTAACTCCTAACTGAGCCAGATTACAGGGCAGAAATGAAGTCATTTGACTAAGGCAATTGCTCTAGTTCGGTCACTCTGATTTCACTCTGGTGTTTAATGTTAAGAAAAGGTCTACTTATTTCTTCCTCTCTGCTCAAGCAGAGCATTATCTTTCAGTTATGACAGTTTGGAACAATTTGTTGCATTTGACCTGCACATTTCCTTTCATCTGACCCATATTTATGTTCCACAGCAGGAATGATGACAGGGAAGTTGATCCCAATTGGCTCAGATCTCATCAACCAAATGGTTCTTGAATTCTTATGCTGTTTTAAATAATGGCTCCCTCTGAGAATGTTAGCTATTAAATCATAGTGGAATTTTTCTTGCACAACATGATGTTACATTTATACTAAACCCATGAGGGCAACAATGTAGTACATATTGTACACATGGGCCTTCAGGAAGAACTTAATGCCTAACATGGACAGTGCATAAGAAAATGGAGGACCAGGCTCCTCTTAGAAGGGAGATAATGGTGTCATTTGCTAAAATTGAACATGTAAAGTGGTAATAATGGTATTTTAACTCCTGGGCTTTAACAAACCGAAAATTCTAATCTTACTTTGAATATTATGTTACCACAGTATGTTTTTAAAATGTTTGCAGTGTTTTTTATTAAAGTTTTTCCCTTTTCCATGTTCTAGATGTGCCTCTATGTTTTTGTAAATCTAACTAGCAAATTAAACTTTAGATACTGATATAATATCTGTGAAATCTGAAAGTGTTTTGGGAATTCCTATCCCTCTTACTTTCCACCCAAGTATTCCCTTTCTTTATATGATTATTTTCTTGTTTCCTCTTGTCATAATACACCTATAAGGCAAGGGACATGAAGTTTTGCAGTCACATTTCAAGTATAAAAGATGGTAGGCAAATTGGTTTATCAGCAGCTCACTGGAAGCTAGAAAAACTTCAGTTTCTACATTCAAATTAAGACAGGTTGAACAGAAATGTGAGTTTTCTTAACTATCAGCTATGACGCAACTTCCCAGAGGCTCCTGGGTTCACCAGTGACCTTGCATTTGGTTGAATTGTATTCCCAAAAAGATATGGGTACTAAGTTACAATTAGAGGTACAAGAAACTCTGAGGTCTGATTGAACAGTATGATGAGTTCAGATAACAATTATGTACTGTACATTTTTAAAAGTTAGGAGAAAGTGTTCTTGAAAGTTTTGAAGATGAGTCTATAATGGAGCAGGGTCAACCCCAAATCCAATGTGACCAGTGTCCATATGAGAAGACACAAAGACAGCAGGCAGACTCTGTAAAGGGGAGGCAGAGCCTGGAGTCAGGATGCATCTCCAATCAGGAACACTAAGGAGGCACTGTAGTTCCCAGAAACTGAAAAAGCACTCCCTGGAAGCCTTCAGACAGAACCAACCTGGTCAACATCTGACTTTTAACCTCCAGAACTGTGCGAGAATTCATTTTGACTGGTATTAAGTCATCCTGCTTTGTGGTACTTGTTGTGGCAGCTAGAAGAAACTAATAATCCCCCATGCTTAAAAAAGTAACGTCAGCTCTTCTCTCTAGTGTGGAAATTTGAAACCCAAGTTCACTTCTTCCCTTCTCCTTCTCATCCTGCCTCCCCACAGATGTTATAAGCATATTCTAGAACTAGCTATTCTGGATATGCACAATGTAATTTGCTGCAGTAGGGAGCATTTAAATATAGAAGATAAACACTAATACAACACCTTGCCCTAACTTGAGACATAGTAGTAGCTTTTATAAGTTGAACCTGCTTCGTTTTCCAAGACAGTGGCTACTTCTGGAAAAGAATTCAGTCCTTTCAATTTCCCAAAAGCCACATCTTACTCCAAGCTGAATTGCCTTGTTCACACCTACATGACCCCCTGACTGGATCACATCAATCCTAGGCTTAGAACGCATACGAGTCTCTCTGTCATTAGGTGTCAAATGGCACAAATTAAGTAGCCAGGGTTCACATCTCAGATGACCTCACAAAATCCTTTCTTTTGTTGTGCCCAACCCTGGTCACTGTAATCTTTCCCACCTGCTGGCCTCTTGCTTCCTACCATTTACCTCTTTTTATGATGCCTGTTCCTAAGCAAATGTACATATACATCTACATACACACATACATTTTTTGGGACTAAAACCCAATTGTGTTTGAAAGCACCCAGAAACCATTTCAGATGCGAAAACTCCACGTAAGAGATTTTATTAAGCTAACAGGCAGAGTGTCTCCCTGCAGGGAGAGAGAGAGAAAATGAGGGGAAAATGAGAGGAAAAGAGAGACAGAGAGAGTGAAAGCCAGGAGGAGAGAGCATGAAAGCTAGGAGGAGAGAGAGAGAAAATGGCGAGGGAGCTATTCTTAAGTAGTTTGCAGGCTAATAACAGACCAATGACTGATGAGAATGTTCACAGGCTGATGAGTGGACCAAAGACTGGCTAGGATGTTCACAGGCTGACCATCTTGGTTGTAAATGGTGTGGGGGAGGGAGAATAATAGCAGATCTGATGCCAACAGTGTTTGGGTAGTGGGATAGGTTGTTGAGAAATCAAAAAAATACCCACAGACAGACTCAGTGAAAAATCCTTACAGGGAAGGTTCAATGATGACAGACTGGACAGATGGCACCTCTGTCCCTCATAGAGCTTCACCAAATAGCGCCTCAGTTCCTCATGAACCAGCCATGAGCAGTTTATTGGGCGAGTAGCATGTATCCTCTCCATGGTGCCCTCAATTCTGTGCCAGGTAGCATAGGAAAAGGGGTTTTAGAAGTTAGATCACAGAAACAGTCGCACAACTCATTTGCTTAATTTGCTTTTTATCCTTGTATATCCAGCATTCCAAGGATCAGCTGTCCTGGCATACAGGTAAGAAAGTAGCTCCTACAGATAACACTAGTCTGCCCCTATCTACAGCATATAGGAGAAAGAAAAATGCATCTTCCAAGATGGTATTTATCTGCACATTCCAGGCTGAACCTGCTTTCAACTTGGCTAGGTCCTGGGAAACAGAAAATGGCATTTCAATGACATATGGTAATTTAGAGTCCTCCTATTCTTTAAGGCATATATGTATGTGTGTGTGTGTGTGTGTGTGTGTAAAACATATGTATAAATATTCATTTTTCACTTATTTAAGTTTATCCCTGCCCCCTTCACTCCATGTTTCTCCTTGAAGTCTTTTTAATAGCCTCACAGTCCTTGGCCTACAAGCATGTCTCTCATTGCACTATTATTCACAATAGTCAAAAATAGAAACAACATTCAACTGATGAATGGATAAAGAAAATGTGGTATATATGCATAATGGAATACTATTCAGCCAAAAAAAATGAAATCCTGTCATTTGCGACAACATGGATGGAACCAGAGTTCATCAGATTAAGTGACATAAGCCAGGCACAGATTTCACTCATGTGAAATCTGAAAAAGTTGATCTCATTAAGGTTGAGGTTAGAATGAGGGTACTAGAAGCTAGGGACACTCAGGGAGGACAGAGGCAACAGGTGAATTTTGATCAGTGGGTACTAAGTTATAATTAGAGGCACAAGAAACTCTGAGGTCTGATTGAACAGTATGATGAGTTCAGATAACAATTATGTACTGTACATTTTAAAAAGTTAGGAGAAAGTGTTTTTGAAAGTTTTCATCACAATGAATTGATTAATGTTTATGGAGATAAATGTTTACTCTGATTTAAAAATTATAAAATGTATACATGTATTGAACCATACATGGTATCCCATTAATATGTAAAACTGTTATTTTTTTGTCAGTTAAAAAAATTTTAAAAGCATATCCCAGGCTGGGGCTATAGCTCAGTGGTAGAGCATTTGCCTAGCTTGTGTGAGGGACTGGGTTTGATACAGTACTACTTAAAAATAAATTAATTAATTAAAGATATTGTGTCTACCTACTACTAAAAATTAAAAATAATTTTAAAAAGAAGTGCCATTTAGGGCTGCGGAGATAGCTCAGTTGGTAGAGTGCTCGCCTCGTAAGCACAAGGCTCTGAGTTCAATTCCCAGCACTGCAAAAAAAAAAAAAAAAAAAAAAAGAAGTGCCATTTAAAAATAAGAAAAAAGTCACACTCTTTTTGCACATATTCTTTTGTATATAATTTAATTAAAAACTCAGCTGTCTCCCTATTCTAGATTCATTTTCCCCTTTCTATCAATATTAAATCATTTTTAAAAGACTAATTAAAAAAAAAGACTAATTAAAAGACTAAAAAAAAAAAAAAAAAAATAAGAAAAAAGAAACCTTAAAAAAAAAAGCGTATATCTTCTGGCTTACTCTAACATGGGAACTTTTGAATCTTCATCACTGAAACATTCAAATATTTTGCATAAATCTTCTCCATGGAAAAAATTATTTTATGATATATATAAATTTATATATATATAAATATATATATATATAAAACCCTATGAAGCACTGTGTAATCCAAGACAAAATGCAGAATTTTTTGTGGAGTGAAAATCTACATCAGTATCCTGAAGGAAAGAATTAAATTAAGATAGGGTGAGATAATTTTACCAGATGCTATATATTTCCTATGTGAAAACTACAATTTTAAAAAATTATAAAGTTAGCAAAGGGGAAAAATGCTTACATTATCTAACACACTTCACTAGGAGCCATTCGAGGATAAGCAACAGGCTTTTGTGTCAACAAAGTCTTTGACAAAATTGAAGACATTTAGCGTGCATTGGAATTATTTAGAGGTTGTTTTCTAGAAGTATGTTTCCTATCTCCAAGGATTCAGACCACCAGACTTCTCCCCACCCACAAATAGAATTCTAGAATTTAACCCCCAAGCATAATTTCCCTACACCCCATGACCAAGTGCATTATTTCATTCTTATAGGGTAACTGACAGATGAGTGGGCTCCCAGGACTGGGGTATAGGACTGAACCCTTGGGGCAGCCTGAAAGAGAGAAATCAGGGTCTGTGCCCACTGTACTAGGTACAGGGAATGATGTGCTGACAAAAGATTTCCCCATGACTGTGTATCTGAGTGATTCTTCATGCTTCCTTGGCCTCCCACCTCCTGGAAATCAGCTGACTTCAGGCCACAAGGCACTATCTGTGAGACCAGTCCCTCAGCACCAACGCAAGGAAATGTTCCTTCCCAACAGACCTTTTCTGCTACACCCTCTGCACACCCTTCTCCTTGATGGTTGATGGGGCGAAGGCTTCTGTTTGTTTTTATCCTGCTAGGTGAAGTAAACTGAAGAGACAACAGGTCAATGTCCACATGAGCTCCAATCCCTCATCTTACCTAAGCTAAATGTGGAAAAAACTGGACTCTCAGTTTTTAGATAAAATGCAGCCAATTTAAAGTTAAAGGGATTTACTGTTGGAAATAGAGGAATGCAACTGCAATTTTATTTTATAAATATATAATAAAGTTATTATATAAATTTAAGTAAGCATTGCCCTCAGGAAGAGATCCAAACTCATTTGCTAGGCCATAAAAGGTCCTGCCTGCTTTCCCAGCTCAGACCTGGCTTCTCTGGCCACTCCCATGCTTCTCTCTAGCCAAACTAAACCACTGACTGTTGGCCAAGAATGTAGCTTCAGCCCTTCCATATTTCACTGAATGCCCATCTCATACCCCACCATAGTAATTCTCACACTCCTTCAGATTTAGAGTCCTTCTCTTCCACAATGTCCTCCCTGAGCCCCCAAAACTTAGAGAGATGCTGACTATTTGGGTTAACTCCTAATCAAGCACTTGCTACATTGTGATTTTCTACTCAACTGCCACCTTCTCCCACTAATCTGAAACCCCCAAGGGTAGGGACAGGGTCCTTCTCACATGGTCTTCCCAGCACCCTGCACGGCATCCAGCAATAGCCAATATCTATCAGCACTTTTCAAATAAAGAATGCCTTCTTCCCCTCAGAGCATCCTTACAAACTACATCACTGGGGAAAATTTCTCCCTATATTATCTTTCCAGTGGAAGTGTTGCAACTGACTAGTCTGTGAGTCACCATGTCTAAGACCACAAGACCTAGACTGGAAGCAACAGGGGTGAGGAGAAGGTCAGGTTCAAAAACAAAACAAAACTCTCAACTGTGATTTCATTGTCTGTTGAGTGGAAATACAGTATATAATAATATTTCTTTTCCTCAGAGTCTTGGTGAGGTTAAAGGAGATAACCCACATTAAGCACTCTGGTAAAGTACCTGGTACAAAGTAAACAGTTGATGTTAGTTTAAGGAACAATATTATAATAGAGCCTTAGAGGTCATTTAACATAGCCTCCTCCCACTCTTGCAGGAAGGGCCTTGACTGAGGTTGGCACTTAGCCTATGTCAGACCACCCAGTGGGCTCAAGGCAGCCTACTCCCTGTGTGGACAGTCCTTGTCAGAAGTTCTTCCTCCAATGGAGGCAAAATTGGCCTCCTGTACATATCGAGCCTATTATTCTTTATGTAGAAAAACTAAATATATTTTCTATTTTTTAAATTGATTTGACCTGCCTACATAACTTAAAATGCATTTGTTTCTTAAAAACTAAAATGACAGTTGAATCCCACTTCTCTCTTTGTTTTTATCCCGGAGCTCACTTCCTTTGCAGGTGTCAACTTTCTGAAAGCTAGTCTTTGTTCCCTTCCTTTTCTCCACCCCTGTTGTTTCAATTCTTTTCTTTAGGCTAAATCCCTTTTCCTTTTTCATGTTCTGAGTTTTCGGTCATGAAAACCTTCACCATCCTAATGGTCTTTCTCGGATGGAATTCAAATCCAAACCATCAATGTTAGTCTTTTGTAAAGTGTTGTCATTTCTCAGGAATTTTGCTGAAGAGTCTTCTCCTCCCTGAACCTGGAGAGGGGAGAAATAAAATTACCCTTCTATACAATCTAAGAATACTAATCAAAATCTAAAAGGCATAAATCCTTTGACCCAGAAATTTGACTCACGTAGTAACACTAAAATGTATACTCACACAGACACTCACATTTTTATTTAAGTACTTACTCTGATATATATCCAAATGTTGGAATAACAAAGTGAAAATACTGAAATTGATATAATTGATTTAATTTGACAAGGTGACCAAGAGATATTATTAAAAGGAAGAAAGCAATTTGCAGAAAGTATGTATAGACTACTCCCACTTGTGTTAAAATTTTTAAGAGGCAAAGAAAATGAGTATTTACTTCTATTTGAATAAAAATTGCCTAGAAAGCTACACAGGAAACCGTTGTTATATTTAGGTGGAGGGAATGAGATACAGTGCAAGGGTAGGAAAACATGATTTTTTTCACTTAATACTCTCCCCCATTTTTTTTGTTTGTTTTGCTATGGGTGTGTATTCCCTTTATAATTTAACTGAAAAAATTTCTCTTTTAGTGTTAAAAATGGTAAAAATCAACTTACAGAGATTCGAACAAAAAATGCCTGTTTTGTGATATGCATATAATCCCATTAAATGAATTAACATTTTTAAAGGAGTGTCTCTCAGAAAGGGGAGGA
This sequence comes from Sciurus vulgaris, assembly GCF_902686455.1. NCBI lineage: Eukaryota > Metazoa > Chordata > Mammalia > Rodentia > Sciuridae > Sciurus > Sciurus vulgaris. Next base: position 96,572,902 of record NC_136465.1, on the reverse strand, counting down.
AAAAGTCAAACAAACTAAAGAAAAAAAATCATCAGAGAGATAAATGATTGTAGTGACCATCCAAGTATAGTCAAAAGGAAATTAAGCCTCGCCAGTGAACTTCAAATAGTCCCATCCCACTGGCAAGGCCACCCCCATGGTGGTGATGACAAGTGGTGTATTTGGGTCCAATATTAAGACCTTCTCAAGTGTGAGGTAATTGCATTAGACTATTTTTTGACTGATGCCAGAAAATTCAGTGATTATGGTACAACAGCAACCAGGAATGGAGAATAGAAGTACTGGACTTGGATGAGTAGAGAATTGAAATATGAAGCATCCAGAAAGATGACTAACCTGTCTTATACACTTTAGTTTTGAATTAGCTTTCATTTCATCTCCCTGGGCACAGTGCATGCTTCTTAAAAGAAGAAAGAGATTGCATGTCATGAGTGTCAGCAGATAACTCATGCAACTACATAACAATTGCATTCATGACATCCCAGCCATAAAGTTTCAGAAGTACTTTCTGTCATGGTTACTAGGAGCCTGACATTTTACCCTACCAGCAAGCTAACAACTTAGTTTGTTTTTGTTTCATGAAAGCTAGTAGAAGACATGAAACTCATGGTTCAAAGACAAAGGGCTTTATTACACAACAAGCAGCACAAAATTCATATTGGTTCGCGTTGATTCACTATGTATCCAAAGTCCCATGGTGACACATGCATTTCATTGTATTACAGGAGAGGAATATTGAGCTTGGGGTATTTACTGTTTTTATAGTGTGTGATAATTTAGTGTATTCTACTGGAAGGGAAATGCCCTCTTACCTCTCAAGTTCCCACTGGAAACACAATTCAGAAACTACACTCATTGTAAATGCAACCACAACATGAGACTACGAGATACATGAGAAGTGGAGCAGGCAGAGAGGATGGTGCCTTGCATTCTTGCCATATTCAATGGGACTGTTCACCTTTCCTGACACTGAGTAGTTGGAAGGAGGGTAAGGAGATGAAGGGATTATCTCTAAGTCTCTGCTTATAATTCAATATTATTGGGAAAAGTTTATCTAACTAAAAAAAAAAAATAAAGCCCACCTTTAAAAGTACCAGATAGACTGCACATCATGATGACAGTTCAACCGTGCATTAAGTCTCTGGCGTATCTCCTGCTATACATCCCATTCAAGGTGCTCAAATCATGAAGAAAGAGGGGATGCAGGTTAGCTTCAGTCTGCAAAGCCATCCCTAGTCTCTTCCTATACTCCAGACTCAAAGGTCCTGTGACTTGGACACCTCTGTCAGCTTCTGCTGGTATCCTTCCCTTAGGCTTATGTTCTCTTGGAGCAGTTGAAGTCCTTTCTCAGGACAACTAATGTGTCTAAGGCTATATTTTTATGTTTTTCTCCACTGTGCACCTACTAAAAATATTAAAAATGTTTCTAGTATAACTTCTTTACTACTGGTATTTTGATTAATGAATGGTTCTCAAACATGTCCTCAGCTGCTCAGAATGAAAATAGTTATTTTTATGTGCATAGATAATACTTTTTTCAAATGACTTAGGAGTTTTATTAATAAAAGTCTCCACAATAATTGGTACTTGTGTGATGCTATCCCTATACAAGTCACATTTCTATAAACTTTAATCCTCTCAGCACCCCAATGACAAGTATTATTGATTCCTATGTTACAGATGAATGAATCAAAGCACTGGGAGATGAAATAACACGAAAAGACAAGCTCAGGAATCAAACTCAGGTAGTTTGGCTCAAGGGTCTAACTTATTCATTAAGCAAAGTTGTCTCTCTGAGATATTAAAATTTAGTACAATTTTCAATACAATTATTTCCTCTCTAATTCTTTTCACCATTTTTGTCTTTCACTGAAAAATAGGAATAGTTCAATAATAAGGTTGGCAAACCCTTTGCATTTTCTTTGAAAACTACACTGGATGATCAGGTATTTGTAGAGCATATGTGTCCCCAGTCCTTATCTCCCAGCGCCTGGCGGAGTGCCTTCCCCATAGGAAAAACTCAAAACAGGAAGAGAAACAGGGATGTGGAAGAAAAGGAGAAAAGGGGCAGAGAACAGAGATGGGGAGGAAAAGGAGTAGCCATATGGGAGAAGGAAAAGAAAGAAAGAACCCTATGAGTCACAATGTATTACAGGCCAATATTAGCTGATCGAGCCAACATCCATAACAAAATGACCAGACAGGCCATCACCACCCCAGAAAAGTAGGTGCTTGATGCTTAGAAGTTATTGGGCCATGGGTCCAGTGTCCTCATATAACTTGGATGTCTTTAACTACCTTTTCATTGTCTCTTCAACATTTTGTTATTGTTGTTCCAATACACACAAATTAAAGGAATATAACAGAAAGTAAGATTCTATCCTACAAGTTTCCAATGCCTTGGACTCAAAATATTTTTAATACAGTCAGAAATAGCTGAATATTCTGCAGCAAAATTACAAATAGAACCATTCCTAGCACTGTGCTACCCAACAGAGCCAAATTTTAATTATGCAAAATAGCAGAGTAAAGCAATCTCATTCTCAACATATTAAAAATAAAATGAATCAATGTTTCCTTAAAAACAAGCAACATACAATGTCATCAACACAACATTAATGAACAGCACTATAATAATAAACTAAACAGGATAGATATTTTTTAAAAAGCAGTTGCAAGGAAACTAATTCATTCCCAGAGTTTCCAAGGTCTTAGAATTAAAAACAGTGACCACATGTTTGCTGAAACAAGAAAAAAAAAAAAAAAAAAAAAACTTTAAAGTGTTAACAACTATTTTCAAAAGGAAGTTGCATGACCTAATGAACTATAGCTAAGATTGGGAGTCAGGAACTTCAAATTTTACTTTTCCTCCAAACACTGTCTCACTGTGTGGCCATGGGTAATTTACTTACCCTCTCTGTGTTTCTTCATTTTACAAAATGAGGGTTATACTGACTGCATAGAAGTGGTATTGCATTTACCAGTGGATTAGTGACTAGAAAGAATCATTCAAGTGTGAATAAAGAAGGGTTATGTCTTACCTGAAACACACTTTTTAAAGTATTCAGGAATGGTTAACCTCATTAGTAAATAAGACAGTCCAATAGTTGGCTTTTAAAAATGTCTTCCAATTACTCTAAAGGTAATTTCTAAAACATCTCCAAAAAAATTCATAATTCAATTGTTGATATTAAAACTGTCTATCCTTTTGCAAAGTTTCAGATGAGAAGCATCTATTTTTTAAAAATAGGGCACATCTGTTCCTTCATCTACTCTGAGCAAACCTTATTAACATTTAGAACTCTGACTGAGACTTACCAATGACCCACAGTAAATAGCCAAGTATGACAAAACCTAAGAGTTCATTCATGGCCTTGGAGAAAGCTCTATGGTGAGCCCATGGCGTTTTGCACATTTTTTCAGATGTCATCTGTTCTGATGTCTCTTGCTCCTTTCCAGGGTGAAGACTCTGCCTGATCCATCTTTGCACACACACAACACCTACGATAATGCATGGCACATGGAAAATCTTAAATAAATATCTGTCATGCAAAACTGAAATTGGAGCAGTTAAATTGGTTTCTCCGGGAGAATTGTTTTGGGAATAAATTTCTCAAATTGACAGTTTTCTAACTAACAGAACCAAGAATTACAGAGAAAGGCTTCAGAAGCTGCTTCTATCAAATTGCTGGATAAGGGAAAGTAATGAGGCATGACTAATTTAATAATTCCAGTAACCTCCAATAACTTTCCATTGCTCACAGATTGTCTAAACTCAGCACGGCACGCAGGGCTTGTGTGACTCTATCACCTCCCTCGTTGGATAACAAGTCTCTCCATCCTCACATTAACAATGGCACCTCTGCTCAAGGCTCACGTGTCTGGCTCTTTGAACTGGGTGCTAATTTGCAAACACATCAAGCCTTTGTTCATCTTAGCAACTTTCACAAGTCCTTTCAAAGGAAAAATGCCTTTATATATGTTAGCCCTTAAAACTAGGATATCTTTATTCCCCCCATCACATAGACACTACCCATCTTTAATACCGTCCTTTGGGAAGTCAGTTGAAACTCTCCTGCCCTAATTCTCTGTATACATATCTCTACAATAGTAAATAGTTTTATCATTTGTTTATGTATCTGATCAAAGGAGAAACTGGGTTTTATTCTTTTTAATGATCCTGATACTAGCATGATGTGTGTGTGGTACAGCATCCCGGGTTCAACCCCAGTTTTAAAAACAAACAAACAAAAAAAACTTAAGAAACTAGGTTTTCAAAGATAGGGCGAGGGTTAGTTACACAGGTTTGTAAACAACAAAGATGGAAAAAAAATGTTTTACAAAATACAGTGATTTTGTATCTTTGATTGCATAAACAATGCCCCTTTCTATAATGGGATTGTAAATTATAGCAATTACTGTTTCCAGGAGGAAATTTCTTCCCAGCACTTCTTGGGAAATACACATGCCTTATCAAATCTCAATCCTCAGAATAATCAGCTCAGTAAATTTTCAAAAGTAATGCAAAATATTGTCATATCTCTACTGTGAAAATTAAAATAGCATAGAGATGTTATATGTTTGAAGAAACCCATTAATGTCAAGCTGCATACATGAGTGAAAAGAGATGCTGCATGGCATAGAAGATTAAGACCCCCATTTCTAGGAACTGGAACTGGACTGTGATAAAAGGGAGGGAAGCTAGGTTGGACCTGAAACGAATTCTATTTTGGCACTTATGTTGGAAATGCGTTAATGCCCTGACAGTAAGCTGTGCTCCAGCTCCGACACTGTGACTCTGGAGGTCCTGATAATGAGGCCACTATGAATAGACACTATCCTATTATGTTAGATTCCCCCTGCAAAAATAGGAATGGGATGCAAATTTGCCAAAGAGAATGAGAATAGTCCAGGATTCATGCTTTGAGAGACAAAACTCTTTGTCTTTTGTATCCTACAGTAATTTTAGCAAAGGAGGGTTATGCAAGGCTGCAAGATATCTTTACTATAAAAGAATAACCTGCTTCAAATCCATGTAGCAAATTTCCTCCAACTGTGGCTTCCTGCTGTCTACAAATCACCTATTTTTTCTTGGTTCCCTCTACTTGTGATTATGTTAATTCACCAGGTAATGGTTTTCCCGGTTTTTAGGTTTATTTCGTAGTGGATTTATGTTATAACATACTTATTATATCTATTTTTATGCAGATGAGCAAAGCTGGGCTTTGGTAACTAATTAGTAACAGGTAATAGCTTACATTCATTAAACGTTTACTATATGCCAGACAGCCACTTTAGTTTACATGTAGTATCTTATTTAATGCTTACAACAATTTTATGAAGTACTTATCTAATTATCTCATTTTTCTGAATAGGACACTGAGCCCAAAACCACACAGCTAGTAAGCTTCAGAGACATGGTTTGAACCCAGGTTTACCTGATGTCACAGCAATAACTTACCATCCACTCCACATTGCTTCTCATCACCATTGCTCATGGCTGATAATCTTTTCTTTCTACAGTAAACTTGGACATATCTGGCAACACTGCTGAAAATATTCGAGAACCCAGATGCAACAATATCTATGTCAGGTTCAAGTCTCATGTATGCCAGAGCCATGCCAACAAACCCACAATGAAAAATCCCTCTACTTATCTGCTTCAAAATGATGGATCAAATCTGTTAAAGCTCAAGCAGAGCTTCTAGATAGTTCAGTACAGCACTTCCTGAATTTCAGTTGCCTGAGTCACTAGAGGGTTGTTCAAACAAATTTATGGGTCCTAGTTTGAGAACTTCTTATTCAGTAACTCTAGGTGGGAGTCTAAAATTTGCATGTCCATTAAGTTCTAGATGATGCTGCTGATCTAAAGACTATGCTTTGAAGGCCAATGATCTAATTTTATTTGATTTTCAGATAAGGAAATTGAGGCCTGGGGAGATAAAGGGTCTCTTCCAATGATGCTTAACAGCTAAGAAGCAGGGTTAGAATAGAATCCAGTATTCTTTTTCTCTCCTTACACAGTCTCTGAAAATAAATTACAATAAAAATAGCCTTGCCTGGAGGAAGAAAGCTTATATACTACCAGTGGAAGTGGAAGTTAGCACAAATTTATTGGAAGTGATTAGGCATAACATATAAGGCACTTTTAAATATTCACACCATATGACACTCAGTTTTTGCAGACTGGTCTTGGAAATAACCAAACTTGTGTAAATATTTTTATGATTTTGGTAAATACATATATCATACCTATATGTAAAATAGGTTTGTTCGAGAGTATGGGGAGATTTGTCACTAAGATTCAGCATTCTTTCCTCCAGAGGCTCTTAGTAATAATTATACTGTTCATTTCGACGATAGCAGACTTCTCCACTCTCCTGCCTCCATCTATTATGTACTTCAGAGAAGAGCTATCCAATGCCTCTGTCTGTACTTAACTCTGTCAGGGGCAAGACCTACCCCCTCATGCTATCACATCCTGCTGAATGTTCAAGCAACACCTTCTCTCCCCACTGCCTGCAACTGTCCTGGCCATTGGACCAAGGATTTGAAGGGGTCAGACAGACTCTCTGGATATAAACAATTGAGAATGGATGATTGGTGAGTAATCACCACCTCCAAGAACAAATAGGTACTAATTTAACCTCCAGTGGAACTGACAATGGAGCATGCATTTGAGGTTCTCCTCTCAAGTTCCCATGTACCATGGTTCCTGACCCTTATCTGATTCTTCATTAGAACCTGAATATTTTCAAATCTGTTCCTTAGAGATAAGCACACAAACAAAGGACCCAATTCTGCCAATAACATCATAATTATTTATACTTCAAATAATGTCTATTGAAATTAATAAAAGAGATTTTGTTTACTGTTTTCCAAGTAGTGACTTTATGCCTAGATGCTTAGGATGGTGGACGGAGAATTTTAGGGAAGGCAATTGACAATGAGGAATTGGGGGAGTGATGACCTTACAGTACAATGAAGAAATATGGGCACAGAAAGAGAGAGAGCATTCTAATTAATACTTCAAAATAAATAATACCACCAAACAAGTAATACACATTTCCATGTTCAAAAATATTGTCAAGTTCAGAAACAGAAGTTCCCACAACTCCATCTTTTCCCAAAGGTGAATTATTTTACCTCCTCAATCTCTTCAGCTCATCATCTTCAGGACCACATATAAGTATTGTGGAGCCTGGAAAGTATGTATAACAGTGAGCACAATATATACATGTCCAGGCTTCAAGGGACCTGGACCAGCAAGAAACCCTAATATCAGTAGCTGCTCAGTAAATACTTGGTTAATTGACTCAAATAGCTTATCCAATGGAGTACAATAGTTTTGTGACTGCATATGAAAAGGACAAGGTGGAAAGTTCTTGCACTATTGGACAATAATCACCTAAAGCCTTGGTGAGATCTCTGGATAATGCTTTTCCCTAAGTTAAGTTGGTTAATGGGTTCAAAGGCAACAGAATATTTCACTCATGAGTTAGAACACAGCAATGTGCTTCTAACATATAAAATGGAACAGCTATAACCACTTTCTCAGTTTTACTTATTCACATGGTCATGAAAACTTATGCAGGGTTTATTGCAAATATATCTTGTAAGTAAAGTTACATGAAGCAATAAAATGTAGCCGTACTTGCTTTACTAGGCCACTCTGGACTTTTCCAAAACCCTCTTGTTCTTATGCAGCAACCATTAAGCTAGGAGCCACGACTTTGTGTAATGTAATTAAATGGAAAAGGACTTTTAACATATTTAATGGGCTTATGAAATATTCCCCCGGTTCTTTGAAATACGAAAACAGCAGCATATTGGAAACTTGAAACAGTGAAGATTCTTTTAATTAAGCACATGACTTTGAATGGAGAACATTTTAAAAAATTAAACAACAAAATTTTGTCCTTGTCTTACTAAGCATAGTAAGCACTGGTTACTTTAGACAAGCCATGATGTAGAAGTTGGGAAAGTTGGCTTCTGTGACCAGTTGTGCATCTTCCAAGGTCTTCTTGACTTTCTAGGTTCAGATTACTGTGTTTCACCTATTTTGTAATCATAAAATATTGCTGGACAGGTCATCTGCTTTTCTCATTTTCTCCCTCTCCTTTTACTCTTCCCTCCCTTTCCTCTTTTTTTTTTTTTTTTTAAATTTCTGGAAACAGAAAAACACAGAGAAGTACAAAAATTTAAAGGGCAGAAATCCTCACTCCCACTAGTGACAACTGAACACTATTGGTATTTTGCTTTATTTGCTTTTACTTTGTTTCTCCATGACCATGTATTAAAAGAAATTATAAGTGTATCATATGATGACATTGTCTTCTTAGAAGAAAAAAGGAATAAAAAAAAAACAGAGATCAAATACAAATCCTCTTTACTCAATATCCAGTTTTCAAAATATCATCCACCTTACCCCACCCACCTCTGGTGCTTCTGACTAAACCCAAGGACTCCTGCATACTAGGCAAGTGCTCTGTCACTGGGCTCCATCTCCACTCCAATATCCCCAACTTCTGGAAGTATTGATTACTATCATAAATTAATGCATTAGCCTTTGAGTCTTTAAAAAATGCTTGTATACATAGAAGAGCTATACGATTGCTTTCTGTATGTTTTAAAATTACACATAAATCAAAGCATGTTGTTCATTTGTTATATGACTTGTTTAATGCCCTAAGTATTATTTTTAGGATTTATCCTTATTGCTACAGATAGCTATAATTCATTTGTTTAGATAGCTGAATAACAAGAGCCCAACATTAAATTACATTTTTTAAATTCATTTTTATTTGTTCTAATTGGTTGTACATGACAGTAGAATGCATTTATACATTTTGATAAATCATACATAAATGAAGTGTAATTTCTCTTTTTTTCTGATTGTACATATTGTAGGATCACATGGGTCATACAGGCATATAGTACATGAGGTAATAATGTCTATTTAACTCTACTATCTTTCCTAACCCCATACCCCTTTCCTCCCTTCTACCTAATATAAAGTAACTCTATTCTTCCCTAGCACCAATTCCCCTTATTGTGAATTAGCATCCACATATAAGAGAAAACATTTGGCCTTTGAATTTTTGGATTTGGCTTAGCATGATACTCTCCAGCTCCATCGATTTACCTGCAAATGCCATAATTTCATTCTTATTTAAGACTGAGTAATATTCCATTGTGTATATGTACCACATTTTCTTTATCCATTCATCTGTTGAAGGGCATCTATGTTGGTTTCATAGTTTAGTTATTGTGAATTGAGCTGCTATAAATATTGATGTGGCTGTGTCACTGTAGTATGCTGATTTTAAGTCCTTTGGATATAAACCGAGGAATAGGATAGCTGGGTCAAATGGTAGTTCCATTCCAAGTTTCTGAGGAATCTCCACACTTCTTTCCGTAATGGTTTTTTTCACACTCCCACCAGCAATTTATGAGTGTACCCTTTTCCCCCACATCCTTGTCAACACTTATTGTTGCGTGTATTCTTGATAATTGCCATTCTGATTGGAGTGGGATGAAATCTTAGAGTAGTTTTGATTTGCATTTCTCTAATTGCTATAGATGTTGAACATTTTTTCATATATTTGTTGATCAATTGTATATCTTCTTCTGTGAAGTGTCTGTTCAGTTCCTTTAGTCCACTTATTAATTGGGTTATTTGGGATTTTTTTTGGTGTTAAGTTTTTTGAGTTCTTTATATACCCTAGATATAAATGCTTTATCTGAGGTGAATATGGTAAAAATTTTCTCCCAATCTATAGGCTCTCTCTTCTTACTATTGATTATTTCTTTTGTAAAGAAGAAGTTTTTAGTTTGAATCCGTCCCATCTATTGATGCTTTTTTTTAATTTTACTTTTTATTTATTTTTTAAAATTTTTTATTTGTTGTACATGACAGTAGAGTGCATTTGTACATTTTAATAGATCATACATGAATGGAGTATAATCTCTCATTTTTCTGGTTATACATATTCTAAGATCACATCAGTCATGCAGTCATATATGTACATGAGGTAACATTGTGTTTCACCCTACTATCATTCTTGCCCCCAGGTCCCTTCTCCTCCCTTCACTTCTCTTTACCTAATTTATTTAACTTCTTGCATTTTAGTGTTCTTGTTAAGGAAGTCAGATCCTAGGCCAGCATGAAGATTTGGGCCTATTTTTCTTCTAGTAGTTGCAGGGTTTCTGTTCTAGTGCCTAAGCCTTTGATCCACTTTTAGTTGAATTTCATGCAGGGTGAGAGATAAAGGTTTAATTTCATTTTGTTACATGTGACTTTCCATTTTTCCCAGCACTGTTTGTTGAATAGGCTATCTTTTATCCAGTGAATGTTTTTGGCACCTTTGTCTAGTATGAGATAACTGTATTTATGTGGGTTTGGCTCTTTCTCTTCTATTCTGTACCATTGGTGTACATGTCTGTTTTGGTGTCAATACCATTCTGTTTTTATTATTATAGCTCTGTAGTATAGTTTGAGGTATGGTATTGTGATGCCTCCTGCTTCACTTTTCTTGCTAAGGATTGCTCTGGCTATTCTGGGTCTCTTACTTTTTCAAATGAATTTCATGATTGCTTTTTCTAGTTCTGTGAAGAATGTCATTGGGATTTTAATAGGATTTGCATTAAATTTGTATAATGCTTTTGGTAGTATGACCATTTTGACAATATTAATTCTGACTATTCAGGAGCATGGGAGGTCTTTCAATCTTCTAAGGTTTTCATTGTAGAGGTTTTTCACCTCCTTTGTTAGATTGAGTCCCAAGTAATTTTTTTTTTTGAAGCTACTGTGAATGGGGTAGTTTTCTTTATTTCTCTTTCAGTGGATTCATTACTGATGTATAGAAATGCATTTGATTTATGGGTATTGATCTTATAATCTGCTACTAAATTACATTTTGATGGGTGCAGATATTGCTAACATCAGGTTTGGGGTTGGATTTGTTTGTTTCTTTGGTTGGTCAGTATATTTGCTCATATATCCTTATCTCTTCTCTTATTACCCGTTAGTTTATATTTTCTGAGCAAAGTCTCAAATTTGTCACTATTTCTATTGTCTACTTACTTAAGACCTGCTTGTACTTTTACCTGCTTCATTTGTCCACCTACTTTGTTGTTTCCAGAAATATTAGTTGATTCTTTCCATGGTCAATATGTATTTCTTCCTGCTGCTTGATCCTGGGCTCAGAGGCCACTTGAATTTTCTGTGTACACATCTATGAGGAGTGAAGGGACCTCTCCGTCTCACTGGTTCTGCCTGTTGCCCTTCTGGTTTGGACTGTCGATCTGGATATTCCAGGAGGATACGTGGGACCTCACATTGAAACTATTTACTTCACCAGAGAACTCTGCATTGGTGATTACATGCACTCATCTGAATTAGTAAAACTTGTTGCTTAGTTTGATTCTGGACAAGGGGAAAGATGTTTTATTAAAAATATTATTACCCTGGCTGGCGTTGTGACTCGGTGATAGAGCTCTTGCCTACCAACATGTGAGGCACTGGGTTTGATCCTCAGCACCACATAAAAACATAAATAAAATAAAGGTTTTGGGTTCATCTATAACTAAAAAAAATAATATTTTAAAAAAATTATTACCCAAAGAACTACATCCTAATAAAAATTAAATAGAAAGCAGCAAACAAACTAGAAATATCTAGAACTAGGAATATCTAGGCTATAATTTATCTTTCTCAATGAGATCACAGATGGCTTCTCAGGTACATTTTGATTTGGCCCTTTAGGGCTGATAGAGCATGGAAAATGCAGGTGGGCATTATTAAAGCAGAAGGAACAGTAAGTGCTAAGTCATGGGGATGTGAAAGAGCAAGACCAATTCAGAAAATGACACCAAGTTCCATATGGCTGGAGAGAAGGGAATAGGGAGAAGAGTGGCAGGAACTGAGATGGGAGAAGCAGACAAGGCTGGACTCGGATGCTTACTGTCATGGAACGCTATGTACAAAGACTGGAGGAATCATGAAACTGTGGTTGACAAATACCTAGCACAGAGGCTCATCTCCCTTTCCTCACCCCTAGGAACATTGATTAGCCATCTCACTTCTTCCCAGTAAGCTCTGGCATGAACTGAGCTGGGAATGGTTTCCAGTTTAGAAGAGCCATTACTCCTGTTTTTCATCTCAGATAGTAACAATGGGAAGCCTCTGAAATAACCCATTAGCACCTCACAAAAATAGCTTTGGTGAAGGAATGGACAAAGAGTTGGAGCAGGAAGAAACTAAGATGATGAAATAGGGTAACTGATATGGAATGTAAGTAATAAATTTGAGAAGAGCAGGAGGGCTCAATCCAGATTTGGCAACTAGAAAGAAGAGGAGAGAAGAGGATAGTAATCAAAGGAAAAATGTGAGAACAGTTCACGACTTGTACAGCTGGGTGGGTGGTAGCACTTGGTTCCATATCTCCTTAATCACCCACCCCATGATTTCCACAGCAGCTACAGGGAACAATTCATGTGCCTGCTTTCAGCATCCTACTCCAAGTACCTGTTGTATTCTACTACTTTTCTGGCCCAGGGTGTTAGAAAGCCCTACCATATTAGTAGGCCAGAAATGTGGGAAAATCTATAACTTTGGGGTTGGGAGGTAACATCAACCAAGAAGAAATAAGAGCTAGTAGATAAATGTCCCAGCCTCCTGCCATTCAGAGGGACAACTCTGGGCACATTCTACATGGTTCTTCACCTGAGCTACCAATGGTTAGATCAACAGCACACCCCTTATTGGCCTTTCCTCTTTCTTGACTTTTCTCAACTGCACAGTACTGCTTCCTGGGATAATCCCACAAATCAGACACTTGTACCCAAGTGCTTGTCTCAGACTGTGCTTTTGGGTTATCCAAATAGAGATTTTGGATGAAAATGTCGAGAGAGTGGGTCGAAACAGTGGGTATTTTGGAAGGGAAAATAAAGTAATTCATTTGAAAAAATGTTGACTCTAAAGTTTCTATGGTGATATGCAAATGTTGGGGAGCAAAGAAGGGCCTGTAGCATGTTATCAATAATTATGTGATGAAGGAATAATAACTGAAGACGGGAAGTGGATGAGATCTTATGTTAAAAGTTAATTCATCATGAAAAGAATCTAAAGGTATGAATTACTGCTCTGAGTAAGGTTTATGAATCCTGGTGCTCTCTTCATTCTTTGCATATGAGTTGGCAAATTTACAAAATTGCCAAAAGTGGCAATGGCTAAAGAAAAGTTGTATTTTATTACCAAATGTCATCTGTGTTGTGTTTTAGTTCCTTTTTTTCTTTGAAGAAAGTTAACCTTAGGAAGATATATGTTTGAGCAGGACATGGTTGGTGCATGCCTGTAATCCCAGGTTACTCAGGAGACAGAGATAGAAAGATTGCAAGTTTGATGCCAGCCTTTCAATTAGCAAGACTGTCCCAAAACAAAATAAAAAGGGTTGGGAATGTAGCTCAGTATTAGAGAACTTGCTTAGCATAAACAAGGCCTTGGGAGTATCATTATTATATTTTTATAGTTATAGTTCTTTTTAATACTTTTAACTTTTATACTAGAATTAAGAGTGATTTACACATGAGCACTATAATATAGTATTCTATTTTTATCAATATATTGCCAGCAAGTTTCATACTTTTATATGGAGATATGTTACTGATTAGTGTCCTTTCATTTCAATTTAAAGACCTCTCTTTAGCAATTTTTTATTATTCTTTTTTTTGTAGCTTAGATATTTTTAATTTTTAAAATTTTATTGGTTCTTTTTAGTTAGCATTTCTTATAAAGTAGGGTTGGTGATAATGAACTCCTTAAATCTTGTTTGTCTAGGTAAGTCTCTATTTTTCTTTTGTCTATGAAGAATTGCTTTGCTTAGTGAACACTTGCTTGTCAGTTTTTGTTTTCTTTTAGCATTTTGATTACATTCTCCTATTTCCTTTTGGCCTGCTAAATCTTTTCTAAGAAATCAAAAATTATCAAATCTTATGGGTCTCCCCTATACATAATGAGTTACTTTTCTTTTGCTGCTTTCAAAATTCTCTTTGTCTTTTGACAGTTTAAGTGTAGTGTATCTTGATGTAGACCTCTTTGAATTCATCATGTCTGTGTCTGTTGGGCTTCATGAATCTATATGTGAAATTATTTCCCCAGTTTTGGGGAAATTTCAGCTATTATTTCTTTAATAAGTTCTCTGCTCCTTTCCTTTTCTTCTTCTGAGATTTCTGTAATATGTATATTGGTTCACTTGATGATGTCTCATAAGTTCATTCCTTCTTTCCTTTTTCTTTTTGATCATCTGACTGGATAATTTTAAATGACTTCACTGATCCTTTCTTCTACTGGATTGGGTATATTGTTGAACTTTTCTAGTGAATTTTTCAATTCAGTCATTGCATTTTTTAGCTCTAGAATTTATTTGGTTCTTATTAGTTTTTCTTTGTTTAAATTTCTGTTTTATTCATATATCTATTTCCTGACTTTCTTTAAAGTCTCTTGTTATTGAGTATCTTTAAGACAAATATTTTAAATGAGGGAAATATGACCCACTCTATTTAATTATTTACTTTCTCTTGAGTGGGTCATATGTTCCCCATTCTTCATGTTCCTTGCAGCTTTGTGTTGATATCTGTTCATTTGAAGAAAGAGCTCCTTCTGCTAATCCTGATGGACTGGATTCAATGGGAAAAGACGTTCATCCATCAGCCTCACCGAAGATTCTGAGAGACTCTCAGAAATTTTCAGTGGATATGTCTTCACTGGACTTAGGCACATGATTCCTAATTTGAGAGGTTTATTTCTTCCTTTATTTCTTTGTTCAGGAGCCACTGGTTTCTTGTACCCTTTGGTGTCTGGCTACTGGATAACTGACTGGAATATTGCAGGCACATTCTACTCTTCTCCCTCCCTTCTTGGGGAGAAACTTGAGTTGTGCACCTTCTCCCAATATTGTAAGCTGTACAAGTGACAACAAGATGCTTATTTCTTTTGTTTTAAACTGCCCTCAGGTGTTGAAACTATGCTGGTTCCATCAGTGCTCCAGGTGAGATGAGTCAAAAGGTCCCTTGGGTAACACACTGAAAGGCTGAGACATTTTGGGCATTGGTCACTCTTTTTTATCCCTTTTGGGGAAGAAGCTCCCTAGGCATATGAAATGTGCTGAGTCCATCAGTGTCCGCATGAACTGAGATAGATACCAGTCCTTTAGGCAACACCACAAGAGTCCAAGTCTGGGGACATGGAGTCATGCTTCACTTTTCCTCCCCTGAGGGAGAGGTCATAGCCTCAGGTGATCTCTCTTGGTGCTGACCTGGTCCAGCTTATGGGAGGGGCAGCCACTGGAGAAGTGAAATTGCTCCTTACCTGTTTCAATGTGGCTATTCTTAGATTTGTGCTCATATGAAGTACTCTAATTTTTAACTGGGTGCTGGAACTCTCATAAGATATTTTTGTCCATATATTGTTAAATCTGGTTTTTTTTTTTTTTTTTTTTTTTTTTTTTTTTTTTTTTTTTTTTTTTTTTTTTTTTTTTTTTTTTTTTTGTGGAGAAACCAAGAGCTAGGACTTCTTATTCCACCATAATACTGACATCATTCCTTTATTCAGACTGTATTGGCTGAAAATTTGGCATCTGATTGATATTTATAAGGTTAAGTAGGAAAACAAAATAATGTAAAATGTCTTTTTACACTATGTTCTATTTTGCAAGGAGGATGTTTTGGTTTAAATAAAATGCATTCTTTAAAATAATTTCACTTTCTTTTTATTTTTACTCTTTAAAATATAACTATTAGAAAACAAAGTTATATATGTGACTAACATTTTATTTTATTTCTATTGGTAGTACTGGTATAAAGTGGCCTAAGTCATAAGTTACAAGATCCCCAGCTAATGAAGGCCTCTTCTGGGTGTAGGGATTATGATTGGGAAAACCCCTCAGCAACCCTTCTTTGTCTTTGTGCTTCTTGTGTCTCTACTGCACTGATATCCTTTATCTTTAAGGACTGAAGAAAAAGTACAAGTCCTATAGCAAAGAAAAAGCTTTTTATTTTTTTAGGTTTTAGTTTAGTTTAGTTTCAGTTTTTGACCCAGATTTTGACTTTTTAATTTATTCGTCAGTTTGTTTTATTAAGTACTTGAGCACCAGATTTTCTTTCAAAATGGCAGGAAGAGGGTGCAGGTGGGGCCTGAAGAAGGAATAAACAAAAGGAAGTAAAACAAAATGAAACAAAACAAAACCAAAAAACCCTTGGCCCTGTTGAGAACTGAGTGAGGGTGTGGCTGGAACTGAACTGGCACCTACTCCCCGAATCCAGATGTAAGGGATCAGGTGGAGGGCAACCTGGGGCGGAGCCCAGACGATTCACAGAGGAGGAAACGCTAAGCCAGGGGAGTGAATGTTGTATGGAGACGGGGTCCAAGAGAGAAGATGCCAAATGCTTTTGGTGCCAGGGAGGCACAAGAGAGCCAGGGACGAATCACAATGGTGAAAGCATCGCAAATGAGCTGCTAGAGGAAACACCACGCAAGCGTGAGGGGCAAGCTGGGTGGACAACAGGGAAGACTGGGGCAGGGGGACAGGCAGTCGTGTCTTCTCAGAGTCCACATTGTTCTTGCCAGGTGACATGGCTTCACTATGTCTCTTATCCAGCTCAGAAGCTCTGCTGCTGACATTCATTTGCTTCACTTCCCTAGCAGTCAGAGAAAAATCAACTGGGCTTTCTTAAAATTCATTGGTAGTATTTAGTTTTTGGCTCCGAATATATATCACAGAGAAATCAAATTTATTTAGTTCCCTTACTGACTCAGAATCACCTTAATCTTCTCCCTATCGCCAGTGCCCAGCATAGTTACAAACTATAAGCAAGAAGTAGGAGTAGTGGTCAGCAAAAGTAGAATGGAAATTAGGAAACGATGTCATTCAAGGATGTGTAAATCCAACTATTTCTTCAAACGCTCTGGCAAATTCCTTTTGGAACAATGCATGTATTTAAATATTCATATATACACATATTAAAATGCAGTGTATAATATAAAACTAACATTTGATGTCAATCTAGGCAACGGGGCCCCACTTTTAATGTGGGTTAGAGAGGCTGCTTTCAAGAGCAGTGCTTTGTAACTCCATTGTTCACTAACTTGATGGAGCTAAAACTCTCCCAAAGAAGTGAACTGTCCTCATGAAAATAGCTGAAAGAAACACACCAAGTTTCTTGGCATGATGCAGCAAGGCAGGCTGCAATAGATTAGCTCTGCCCTTAACAACAAGTTTCACTGGGCCGATGAGAGATGTTATGGAAACGTATCAAGGGAAAGAGCACTCCAGCTTCAGCTGGCCAACAGACCATCGGGTAATCACTGCAATGAAAACACTGAACCAGCACCAAGACTCACAAAGAAGCTTATTATAAGGATTTAATATACAGTATTATGGAGAATCTTGATAGCTCTTGTAATAGGATATGGAGCCTTGCTCTTCTCAGTCCCCAGTTCAAATTTGGATTGAGTCCATTTTGACTAAAATCAGTTGGCATTTGAGACAATATGGAGACTTTGGCAAAACAAGTTGGTCATCTCATCCCAGCTACCAGAGAGCTGACCTCACACACAGGGGCCTCCTCCAAAAAGTCAAATCCTGACTGATGCACACAGTCATGCTACAGGTTTCCTGTTACAGGAGCAGCAATACTAGTCCCACTAACA
The DNA here is from genome assembly GCF_902686455.1 of Sciurus vulgaris. Classification (NCBI taxonomy): domain Eukaryota; kingdom Metazoa; phylum Chordata; class Mammalia; order Rodentia; family Sciuridae; genus Sciurus; species Sciurus vulgaris. Next base: position 96,555,192 of record NC_136465.1, on the reverse strand, counting down.
TTATTTGAAGGATGCTCCAATCACAAATTCCGGCTCTGTGACCAGAAGGACCTTCAGTTCTGGACTGAGGTTTCAAAAGTTGTTATTCATTTTGTTTAAAAACAACAACAACAAAATAAAAACTCTTTCAAGACAGGTTAAGTTTTTGTAATCAAACTTCACTTAAGAAAGCAACATGGCTTTGGAAGTCATTGGGAGCTCAGATAATTTGTGTGGAGACTACTTGTCATGGATTAAGTCTGCCTTGCATTGAAGTAAAATAGAAAGTTCCAGAAAAAAGTTTTCTCTTGCTTGCTTTAATGCTGGGTTTCCCTGGATTCTCATCTAGCCTTGTTTATCAAACTCTAACCTATCAAATGGCTGAAACTGCAGAACAAAAACATAAATAAAATAAAGTCAGCAAAGCCTTGCTATCTGTCTCTGTCCAACGGGAAGACAGTGTCTGCCAGCTGTCCTACATTGCTACCTCCTTGTTTCTCAAAAGGTTGGGAAATAAAAGGTTAGTGGAAAAATGCCAGTGAATATCAAAGTACCTGAGGGAGCTGAATGTCCAAGGAAGCTTCTGAGAAACACTGAAGCCCTTGGAACATTGTTAGGTCCACAATCCAATACCTACACACACCATCTATCAGACTGTCTCCCACATTGCCTCAGCCAGAAGAATGGAGTAGTAGGTAGAGCTAGAGAAAAGACTGATAATAATGTGGACTTCCCCTGCCCACCTTCCTGAGTGTCCCTGCACTCTGTCACCTTGGGACTCTTCCTTGTGACTCCAGCATATCTTTTTTACACTAATCACAAAACAATCTTTGAGTGCAGTCTTCCAGTTATCCAAAATCTAGATTGATACATGCTTTCAGGATTGTGCAGTTTGAAGATGACATAGTAGTGGACAGTCATAACATCTATACCTCTTCAAGTTTCTGGTTTTCTTTCTTTCTTTTTTTTTTTTTTGATTAATTAATTATTTATTTATTACAGACTAAATCTGTCATCTTCTCAAGCCAATCATTAAAACCAAAGAGGAGATTTGGAAGTGTCTCACTCTACCTAAGCAATACCCTTTTTTATTCACTTTCCTTAAAAAATCAACCATAAATTACATTTCATAGGTAAAATAACCTACCATTTTTGTGGGTTGAAAAAAATCAACATATTGTGTTAATATAAAAGTAATAAAAGAAAATAATTAACATTTCAAAATGTATTTCAATGCATCTACATGCTTAATAATCATGGCTGAGAGAGCTTTAAATGTAGCCTCGTAGAGTTGTGTTTTATTGGCAACATTTCCACTGGTAACATGCATTTAATGGAATTGTGGACTGAGCTTCTAAGTTTTGAACAAAACAAAATACAGTCCTCTACATGAGTTGCTCTCCTTGAACATTCAGTGTATGTCGATGCTGTGCAAAAGATACTTCATACAAATCTGCAGAGTAGGGCCTAGGTTGGAGTAGTTATAAAAAGGTTTTTCACCTTTATGAATGTCAAAAATCACGAGGGATGCTAGGCAAGTCTCTGTATCTCAGGTTAGATGGCACAGTACAAGACGTCTAGCAACCCTACTTCCTGATACCTAGAGGTCAATAGCATCCCCCCAGTGTTGTAGCAACCAAAAATGCTCCACCACTTCCCAAAGTACTCTCACCAAGAACCACTGAGCTAGAACATAAGTCTAGGGATTTGGTTCCTGGTGAAGCTCTGTGGTGTGTTACTCCATAATTTATTGTAAATTACTTGTCCAGTGTCTACTAAATTATAAGTTCTGGGTGGGCCCAGGCTATTTCTATTCTGGCTAATCACTGTGTAACCTGACTAGACTGGACTAGACTGCATAACCTAACTGTACTAGACACTCAATAATTATTTGTTGGATGCATCAATGAGAAAATGAATGAGTGGATAAATACATATATTGCCATCAGACCCACATCAATTTATAAATACAGGGTAAGTCTATGTTGCAGTGCTTAAAGAATCCTTTCCTTTAAAAATGATTTTACTTAAGGATTACTATAAACTGACATCATGTTAATTCTAATAACTTCCATGGCATCTCATATGAATATAAGAAAACCCCTACCTCAATATCTGAAGCATCATACCAATTTCATGGTTCAGAACAATGGAACTTTGTACCAAGAGAGTCAATATTTAAAGGAAGCAAAGAGGGCTGACCTCAAAGATGCCAAATCTTTCTCTTTTCCTGCCTTGTCCCTTTTCTTTGGGGCTGCAGTGCTCTGAGGAAAATGTCATGTCATGTGTAACAGTTGGAACCCAACTCTGTTAGACTAGTAGTCAGAAGTCTGAATTTTCACCTCAGTTTTACCATTAAATAGCTATGTCACCTTAGGAAAGTGACTTCACTTCTCTAAGACTCTGCTTCCCTATTTATAAAGTGAAATGGTAAGACTACAAGTTTGTAACTGTTCCTTTCGGCTGTTACATTTAACTTTCAGTGACATTTTACAGCTGGGGAAAAAAACAGGGATTGGTAGACCTAAAGTTATAAAAAAGCTAGAAACATTTTTTTAAGACAATGGTTAGAAACTGAGCTTTGCCTAGCTGAATGACAGAATATTCTTGGAACTTCATAGAAGAAAAAGAAAACATGTTTGTAAGGATTGTATGGATTTGTAAAGTGAACATAACTAATTTCTCTTTCTTTCAAGGATGTATTTCCTTTATTTTTACTTATTGATGTACATATAGATGTTACTATATGTTTATATTTCCTTCTGTGTTAGCTGGCTGATTTTTTTGCCTGAGATAGTCTTATTTTTCTTTACTTCCAATGTTCAAAAGGCCTTAACTAAGCCATCCAAAGTAGATGCCACTTTCTGATAATGACTGCCCTCTATCAGAAATGGGATCTGGATAGCTCAATGTCCGTAATAGTAACTAAGTAGTTATCTCCATTATAGTTTCCTTGAAACTCTGAGCTTTGAGTTAAAGTTCAATTACCTGTGAACTCTCGTTTCGGCCTAAGGACATGTAAGATTAATACTAATATTTCAAAGAGATAGTTTGGGACTCTAAGATCTTCTGTTGTTAGCCCAAGAAATCAGAGTGTTGTTTTTTTCTTGGGAGAAAAGAATTGAGATGCATCTATGTGGCTTTTGGATTTTATTTGAGCAGTGAGCCTCCTAACTAGCATTGCTTTTAGAGGGGTTGTCACCTGTGTTGAGGTACAGTGCTAGGTTATTTAAGCATGAGGTTCACCTTAGCTCCACTGGGAAACAGGAGCATTTTTATAGCCTACCTCAGATACCAGACTGGGCTCCTCCTCAAAGCAACCCCAAGTAGCTACTGATCCACTTTATTCTCAGGCACAGAAGAATACTGGGGTTATCTTAAGCAAAGAGGAAACTCTAGCAGTCATTAACAAGTTATATCATACAAACTACATTCTTACTTCTTGTATTGAAAGAATCAAAGAAAGAACAGAGAATGTTGATTGTTCAGTTTCTGTGTCCATCTGCCATAGGATCTTGAACTGATAAAAAGGCAGAGAATTCTATTCGGAAGCTTATCATTCTTCAGTAGCTTGAAATTGGATATGCTGGTGGGGAGTTATTACAGCAGAGAGAAAGAGAGAGAGAGAGAGAGATGCCCAGGGAAGGACCTGGGACTTTGGATAACTTGGATGACACCACTCAGTCCTCAAACTCCAACAGTAAGATGGCAAACTGTGACCATTTTAATACCAAGCAATATAGAGAATCCCTGGATGCAACTTAGAAGCCCCAAGCTATATTTTTCTTTATCTTTCATACAGAGCTTGCATCTTTATTTGGTCTCAGTGATTACCAAAGAGTTAGGCCACTTCCACTCCAAGTTATAGGTTATAGAGGACGAGGATATGGCAGGAATCATATGGCAGATGCATCAAATAGGGTTTGTGCCAAGTCCTCAAAAAAATGGAATGGACTGATAACCAAGCCTACTGAAGGATTAAAGCAACAGACTTTTGTCTCCTCATTAAAGTCTTTTAAAGCTTAACATAGTTTTCATTTTTTAGCATTAATTCAAATCTAAAATCCTCTCCTCTGCCCAACTCCTCACCCTGCCTTGAACTGACTGCTCCAGGAGCATCTTCCCTGTTATTATTAGTGGATAATTGCTTAACATTTTCTAAAGGCAATTAACCTTGCCTTTGAAATGAAAGAAATCCCTAAATTGAGCAATATGATGAAAGCCATTCTTTAGTGTAATTTAGTCCCATCAGCCAATACCAGCCATTAAGTACATCAATTTCTAGCTCAAAGGCAATACTGCAGAATAAGCAGTGGCAATATTTTAAAGAAAAAACTCAAGGTCTTAATACTGTCAATCTCAATTTCTTCAGAAAAGAATTTCTTCTTGCCTGTTTGCAAGAAGCCAGAGGTTCTGTGGAAACTCCACAGAGTGACCTTGATGGAGGGCATTTGTTAGAAGGAGTCATGTCAAGCTGACAGCATGCTGGAGGTTGCCTGCATACTTGTGGACTCAGAAAGATCACCAAGAACTTATAATTCTGTGTTAAAATTTAATGTCTTATAACAGTTTTGGAGAAATAAATCTGTCATATTACAGAGCGCTCTGATATTTTGCTTCAGTTCTTCCATCTCCACTAGCATATTTTCTGCAGGTCCGTTTTGTAATTAACTGGTTAAGCATCTCCTCTCTGATCATAGGTTTTGCTGTGGTGAATATTCCACAGACAACCCATTCAGCCTCCTGCCTCCACATAAAGTTGTGCCCAAATGATTTTAGACTGATGGATATCAGAATTTTTCTCTTGCTAAGAGAAAGATTTCCAAGATGGAGACTAAACAACATCCCCTGGTATCTTGTTCCAAGGGTTGGGAAAGTTCTGTGCCAGCAAACCACTTTGTGGTTGCATTAGATGCTCTCTGCCGCCCTGTGGTTAGCTGGAAGTCAGTTTACCGCAGGGCTTTTATCACCCAGCGCCTGCATTTAGCTTTCTGGGTGACCCTGGCCCACTCTCCAAACCAGAGGAAGGCCCCAAGGGGCTTTTAAAGGACCATCCAGAAACCTTCAGAGATGCAGGGAGTCCTTGCCAGATCTAGAAATCAATTTAAAAAAAAAGTGCAATGATCACTTTGGCGCCCTCTAGGGGTAATTTTCTACCATCTTGTATATTGTGAAATAGTACATTTGGGGAATTTCATGTCAGTGTAGACACAAACATCTTGTTAGCAATTTCCTCATATGGCTTACCAGTACCCTTTCCTACATTCTTTTTGTTGATTATTTTACATGACCACAGGATCCCTTTTCTCATGGAAACTTCATCATAAAATCCTGTACCAAGGGGAAGAAACCAACAACAACAAAATTAAAGCCAGAGGTTTTGATTGTGTCTATCAGATCTGTTTATTTTGATGCAAGCAATGAAGGCAGCTCTTCAGCCATCCTTTTTAAATGCTTCCCATTCACAAACAAACATGTGATTTGAGTTGGTTTTATCCCCTTTTAAAAAATGGGGGGGAAATCTGTTGTGAGCTTTGCATTTAGGAACACAGATGAGTCTGGTTGCCTGTAATTCTCAATAGCACTCTTCACTGACTTTGAGTAAGTTTGTTACTCTCTGTGGCTCAGTTTCTTCAAGGGTAAATGGGTAAATTAAGAGCACCTTCCTTACAGGATTCCTGCTAGGATTAACTGAAATAATACCCATCAAGCACATGTTACCCTACAAGTTTATTGAGTATTTTCACATACTTTGAAGAGTACAGAGAAAAAGACTAAGGAGTCTGTTATGGTTTGAATATGAGGTGTCCCCCAAAAGCTCACTTGTGAGACAGTGCAGGAAGGTTCAGAGGAGAAATGATTGAGTTGTAAGAGTCTAAAACCAATCAGTGAATTAATCGCTAATGGGATTAATTGAAGTGGTAGGGTGTGGTCGGAGGAAACTGGAATTGGGGCATGGCTATGGGGTATATATTTTGTGTCTGGAGAGTGGAGTCTCTCTCTCTCTCTCTGCTTCCTGATGATGCAAGCTGCTTTCCTCTCATGTTCTTCCGCCATGACTGTCTCACCTCAAGTCCCAAGGAATGGAGCCAGCCTTCTCTGGACTAAGACCTCTGAAACTGTGAGCCCTCAAATAAACCTTTCCTCCTCTATAATTGTGCTGGTCAGATCACTTAGTCACAAAAGTGAAAAAGCTAACTAAAACAGTCATATAAAAAAAGAATCCACCTCATGGGGTTGGTGAAAGCATTACATTAGTGAATGAAAGCAAAACGATAGAATAAGGCTAGGCTCCTAATAAACATTACACTGTGTGCTATTGTTGTTATCCCCATTTTACGTTGCAGCAAACTGAGATATGCAGAGGTTAAGCAACTTGCCCAGAAAAAAAGATGCCAGTAAGCAGTAGAGTCAGGAGACAGAAGCAGACATCTGATTCTGTGGCTCATGTGCTTTACCTTTTTGCTCTAAGTGTAGTAATGATTACTGGCAGTATTACTTTGACAGTAGAGATAAGTTTAAAGTAGGTTTGCTGTCCTCTTACTTAAGAGAATCTTCTAGTTCATTGGCCTAAGACATGCACCCTCTAGAACATGAGCCTGCTACCCTAAGACGCTAACAATTTAACCCCCATTAACCAGTCTACTGGTGATAAAGGACAAAAATCTTTAGCTGCTTTGCAGGAAGATACTATTTTCCTCCTACTAAACCTTTGAGTTGGTCAAGGAATGAGGAGATAGTTGAGAGGGGTTAAAAGAGAAGGGTAGAGAAGTGTTCTCAGGAGACTTCCTGTGGAGGTGAACTGAGTCTCATCATGTGCTGGTACTCTCTGAACTCTTTCAAAGCTTCCAGGCCACTCCACTTTCTGATGGAATGATCAGGATTGTCTGGCATAGAGGATACTGGAAGAATTCTCTGAAAAGGGTTCTGGAGTGTTCACAATTGTGTGGAACTTGGATAGAGCCGTGCTATGCTTCTGCTCTTACAGGTTTCCTAAAGCAATCCTAATAAATGTGCTCCCTGATTGTAAGAGTTTTTTTCTAGTCATCTTCGTTAGCATATTACCAACTCTGCTATCTAAGCTGTGAAACCTCAGAATCTTCCCAAGTTAAGGATTTCCCATTGATTTTTAGTTTCCAAAAACAAATTTCCAGGGAGGCCATGAAGTAGTTATCACCAGATCATTTCCGTTGGTGAAAAGTCTGTTGCTCTTCAGTTTATGGTCTACAACTGCTGAGGCTGTGGAAACTCAAATCTCTGAGGCTGTCTTATTTTCTCTGAGGGCAGAGAGCTAGAAGAAGATAGTTTGTTGTTTTAGCGAAGACACTCTCTCCTTAGACTTTTCTAGCTTCAGGCAGGGTAAAATTGTTAAACTGGAAAACATTGAATTTTTCTGTTCATAAGGTGCACACAAATGTGTATTTAAAAGAAATGCTTTCCTTGGAAGAAGGGGTGCCCAGATGCATACCCACCTTGAGTTCAATTTGGCTATGAGACTTCCTACTGCATTGTCCTGTCCTTTATTTAGCCCAGGTGATAAAACTGATATGTTAGCATACTCTTCTGTTCCTTTATGCTATATAAAGCAGAGGACCACCAGTATTGATACAAAGTCCTCTGAATGTTATTTTTCTTTGAAGGTACTGTCTAGTCAAGAGGAAAAAGTTTTAAGGTTGCATATTAGTTTAGAAGACTTGAGTCATCACCCTTAGATTATTTCTAGTGAAATCAGTGAGACAACTGATAATGCCACTTTGTTTTGCTGCATGAAACCTAAGAAGTTCTATTTGTCAAGCCTTAGATGATCTCTCAGGTATGTTACTGCTCACAACAGATGACAAAACTAAATTTGCAAAGATATATGTTTCACTACAAGACAGAACAAAATCATTCAATGGAGACAAAAGAAAACACACACACTTCTCTCAGTATTCAGAACTGTGTCTTTTAAAATGTAGCATAATTCCCAGTATAGGGTTGGTAAGTGTGGCTTAAATTAAAAGTAGTTAGCCTTGGAGAACAGGGATGCATAAATATTAATATATTCTTTCATTAATTAACTATCCAATGAATATTCACTATGTGCCAGGTATTGCTCCAGGCAGAAGGGAATACAGTCCCTAATCTCATGATGGAGTTTACACTCTGGTGGGGAAGACAAGAAGTAAATCAAAATGCCTCCCCCACACACAGACTCATACATTCACCTGGACCTTACTGTGAAGTGTGGTGTAAGTTCATAGCTCGGGGTGACCTGGAGAAGCTACACGATTTACATTGGAAAGAAATTGGGAACTCTGGTTGTGTTTTAGTCAGCTATTTCCCAGTTGTGATTAAAAGACCCAACCAGCTCAGTTATAGAGCAGGAACAGTTTATTTGGAGGCTGACAGTTTCAGAGCTCTTAGTCCAGAGAAGGGTGGTTCTAGTGCTCAGGGCTTGAGGTGAGGCAGGACATCATGGCTGAAGAGTGCGGCAGAGGGAAGCAGCTCACATCATGATCAGAAAGCAGATAATGAGAGATTCCAGTTGCCAGTTACAAACACGTACCCCAAAGTCACACCCTACCTGCCTCCAGTTACCACCCAGTTAATCCCATCAAAGATTAATTCACTGATTAGTTTAAGACTCACACAACCCAACAATTTCCCCTCCAAAACCTCTCACATTGTGTCACACATGAACTTTGGGAGACACCTCACATGTAAACCATCACAGGTTGGGAAGTGAAAGTGGGAGAAAGTTTTAGAAGATAACAGAGTGGTAGACTTAAAAAGTAGTGAATATGGGCTGGGGATGTAGCTCAGCTGGTAGAGTGCTTGCCTCATAAGCACAAGGCCCTGGGTTCTATCCCCAGCACCAGTTTAAAAAAAAAAAGGAAAGAAAAAAAAGTAATGAAGATGATAGGAAAGAATGGATTTGTACCATGTTTTGCTGCTTTTTTATGTCACAAAAATGTGTTATCTGTACCTCAGTCTCTACCTTTGTCTCTTTCCTGAGAAGGCTGAGTAAAGGTAAAAATTAATTCAGAATACTTTTTTGGTTGCTGATTGGACTGTGATATCTGTGAAAAAAGAATCATAATGATTCCAGACCCCTGTCTGGCACAACCTTGTTCAGTCTCTGAAATAACCCTCTGCATGAGGGTGCTTAGAAAAAATCATTCTCACTGAAAGCTGAGGGAAAAGGCAAACAGGAATATTTCTCACATCTGGAGGTTTGAAGTAATGTCCTGCCAAGGGTAGAAGCACAGATCGTCCTCCACCTGCTCATTTACCAGTTATTGGCAAGATGAAAGTCTGGAGGTCCTTTTGCTCCCTCTACCTCCGTTCACCATCCTGCATCCTCTGCTCTAGTCTCCACATTCAGGGGCTTACACCTGACTCTGCCCACATGAAGTTTGCACTTCAGCCCCTATCTCCTGCCTTCCACTGCATGCTCCAGACTGCGCATTAACCCATCTTTCAAAATGTCTCCTTTTCCCACTTGTGTTTCTTGAAAATGCTCCTGCTCTCATGATATCTTAATTGCTTCCCAGAGTATCAAGTATCTCTGAATTTCTCTCTTACCAACGAGGTGATGAGACCACAGAAGTCTTTCAGAATGAGGAATGGGGAAGAGTGTAGGGAGTGGATTTTCCTGTGTGTAATTTTAGTTCCTCTAGGTGTTCAGTAGGCAACCCCACTTTGCTCCCATCACAAACACTGGGGGATGAAGTTCAGATATTAGACAAGAATATGATGGAAGAGAAAGTACACAGTATCAGTTAACACTCTTTGTCCCCAGTGGAGAAGGTTAATACATGGAAGGAGTGGTATGGTAGGGAGAAAAAGAGAGTTTGTGATCCTTGCCTCTCTGCTTTAAGAGGCCCTCACTCCCAAACATTGTCTTCATCTGTCTGAAAGTCTGCTAATTATTCATTTAATCAAATATTCCAGAACTGACTGAGAAGAGAAACCTTCATTCTTTCATCCATTCCTGTAAATTGGATTAATATGTATCTCTTTCCTTTTTTGTTTCATCAAGTTTTCTGTGACCAGAAATGAAGACTCACAGAATGGGTTAAGCGTCCTGGATTATCAGCACCAGCAGGAAAGAGTTGGGATGAACACTAACCCAAAAGGACAGGATGGTGACCGCTTTTGTTCTGGTCTCAACCCAGACTCATGATGTCAAAGACAGGCCAAGCATCTGAGCCCTGTCCTTAGCCAGTGTCTCCAGGTTTCCAGAAGGTACAGACTCAGTGTTCTTATTCTAGTTCCTGCTGTCATGAAATCTTAACTTAGTTCTTGATGTTGGAAAAAACAATTGAAATGCCCATGTCTACTCTTGTTTATCCTGGCCGATGATTTCAAATTTTATCCAATTTATGGTGGAACCAGGAAACATGACTGTGTTCTCTGTCCCATCATTAAATCAAGAATTTGATGTCCAGTTGCTGAGGCCCAACTTCTCTTTGGAAGGAAATATCTTTGCTAGAAAAGTCTGTGTCAGATTATTTCATCTGTTAACAGCAGAACCAGAAGATAATGAGGACTATTTGACAGAGACTAGCATTGACAAATGGTACACATTGTTGAACTCATTTCAAAGTACAAATTCCCATTTCATTTCATTTTCTAAGGCTCTGAATAACTTATAGACAATTTAATTGCCTGTATTTGGAATAGGGAATTCTTAAAATGCTGAGTATAATATTTGGATTTAAAGAAAAAGACACCATAATAGAGGCCATTGTTCAAGTAAGTAGAGACAGGTTCATGTATTCCAAATCTTGGGTGGAATATAAAGAAGATCATTGAGCTCTAATTTGAAAGAATTCTGCTGAAAGATTCAGAAAAAATCCACTGTGTGAATATGAGACAGAATTATAATATTTAATAGACAATGATTTGCTAAAGATACTTTTATATCATTTTGGACAAGACCATATTGTCAAACTGTTTAAACTTTCATTAGAAACATTTGGGTGATCATGAAAGTGTTTACTCTTTTATCCTTCCATGTATATTGGATTACTCAAGGAAGACAATGGAAAGAATCTAAGAAATGCTGGTTTTTAGCAGCAACTCAGACTGCATTTCAGAAATATTATAGACTATGTAAACAGATACAGCTTTTAGACATGTATTATCAGAGCTGCAATATTATTAGTGCAAAGTAGGCACAAAGAAATGAAAACTTCAAGCACTATCAACAGAGATAATCCTTTGGAAGATGATGATGTAAATAAAACATCCTTCCCATATAATAACCATTCTTGTCTAGGAAAAAAAAAGAATCATCTTTATTTTGTTTTGCTAAATACCACTGTTAACTGCAGAAGCTATGATTCATAACCTGTGCAATAATAAACACCCTTTTAAAGTCATTCTGGAGTTATGGCATTATCACATATGAAGATCTTGCCACCGTGAAAGCCTCAGATCATTTGCTGAGTGAACAGCATGTTTAGAACAAAACTGAACTTTTTTCTGAACATTAAAGTCATCTTTGGTTATTCATTCTAATACCAAATGGACATTCCCACCTTTTTCTTGTAATATCTGAGTTCTAGGGGCATAATTTACAATTAGGAAGCAATTCTTGGCTATCTGAGGATCAACCAGAAGGCTTGTAACAACAAATTGTTGGGCCCCAGTCGCAGTTTCTGATTCAATACTACTGAAGTACAGCAGAGACTGTATTTCTAATAAGTTCTAGGTGATGTGGGTGATGCTTTTTGGGGGCCCACACTTTGAGAACCACTGCAATTAAACCAATGGGCAGGGGTAAACAACTATACCAGAATGCAATCTTTAGAAAAAGTTTTTGTGTTGAGCAGGCTGAACCAGTGCAAAATGAAGGGAAAACCAAGTTTCCCCTAAAAGTCTACCTTTTCTATGGTGTCCCTACCTGCATGTGGAAACTTCTGCCTCCTGTTTTCCACTCTTTCATCCAGTTATCAAAAGAGTTCACAGATTTTGTTATTTTCACTTACCCTAAACTATAAATTACTCATGGTAGTTATTCTTCTAAGAGACCTTGTGTCTTAACAGGAATCAAAACTTTACACCTAATAAATGAAATTCAAACAATGAGAAGGCATTCATTTTAAAATGGGAAAAGCTTTGTTACACTTCCACTTTCTGCCCTACATTAAAATGGAGTGATCTAAATGTCACATCTCTTCATGTTACTTTATTGCTCAAGTTCTTTAATGACAATCTTCTATAGGTAAATTGAAAATTCTTAGCAAGATCTCCAGGCCTTTTAATACATGCCACTGCTGAGCTGTCCAGCTGCACTCCCTGCCTATCACTATTCCACTTTAAATAAAACAATGCTGAAACTATTTCAAATCCTCTGAAAATGTCCCATTCTTAATAACAGCTACATGATTTTCAGGACCCAGTGGCAGGTAAGAATGCACTGCCCTTTGTTTAAATTTTGCTGAAGAATTTCAAGAGGGCAGTGCACTCATTCAAACGCAGAGGCTTCTTAGCAAGGGTCCTGCGTGACTGCAGGTCACAAACCACAAAGCACACTTAACTGTCCTAGAGACAATAACTGCCTTGGCACCTATATTGGGGTACCACAAAGAAACCATTCAAAAATTTTTATTTCCTTTTGTTCTGAATTACTTTCTTTAGAGTCAAATGAAGGGATGCTCTTGAACCTTATGGACGTGCATTTGTTCCTTTTCCAGGAAAATTCTTGCAGAGCTAGGACATGCAGCATGCTACCTTGAACCTGGCACCACTTATGTCCTAAGCCACTGCCATATTCTCTCCTCCTTTATTCCTTTGCAACCTCTTATTCCCCCCTTTTGAAATGCCATTCTCCTTTTCTCATCTGATTAACTTCTACTCAACTAGCAGCCTGTTAACTCAGTGTCCCCTTTGCCATGAGACTTGTCGCAACACCAGAGCAGACCCACTCACATGGTTCATTTAGTGGCTAATTTATTTTCAATTTTGTTTGCATGAGCATCTTGTTCACTAGACTCTATTCTGGGGCATGGATAGTGCCTTTATCTTTGTGTCTGCAATACCAGCATAATGCCTGGCCTCTGTGGTGACTCAAAAATGTTCATTAAATAAAAGGATAGATGATCATATACTTTGACACTTTTTTTATTCACTCAAAAATACTTTCTTGGGAGAAAATCATTCTTAAAACCTACAGGTAGCTTTAACATGATCCAATTTTTTTGAATTACAAGATGGGGTTGTAAATTTGTTTCTAGTTTCCACAAAGACAGGACATGTTGGAACAAGAACTGAACTCTTAGTCTTTCAAACCTAATATATATGGGTTTGGCCCCAAAGATGTGTCAGTTCTGCTCAGTGCAGGACTCTAAGACATGGGATGATTTGAGAGAGTCATCAAGAACGCCTTCCTAGACTGGTTGCTAATGGAAAATGTTATTATTAATTCAAATATCAGAAACTATTTGTGGTCTACAGTCAGTTTTCCAGGGCTGGTGATCTAGTCTGTGGTTGCTTTAAGTCATTTGCTCTTCCTCCTCCGTGGTGACTTCTGAACTAATTCTCACTGTTGCCTACCACAGGTGGTTGGGGAAATTTGTGTGTGCCAAAAGTCAAACCAATTATGTCTGCTTTCTGTAAATTTATGGTTTACCTATGAATTACATGTATCTAAGCTATGTTCACTCCTGGTTGACATAAAATTTGAGCATTGGCAGGATATTATATTAACTTTTAATACATATATGAAATATATATGAGAAATATATATGATAAAAACAGATGAGAAAGATGTACACACGTACAAATATGCATATATATATATATATATATATATATATATATATATACACACATACACATATGCCCCCCCCCCCACTGTTCTGTAGCCATTTTTGGAGAAAATCCAGGAAAAATTTTAATACAGCATTTTAATACTAATTTTTTTTTAGCAATTTTTGTGTATTTTATCCTTATAAACAATCTAGAATTTGTATTAGTTAACTTTTCATTAATATAATGAAATACCTGAGGCAGGAAGTATATTTAAAAATGCAGGTTTTTTTAGCTTAGTCGGGATGCTAGAAGTCAAAATAGCTATGGCATAGGCTCTGACAAGTCCCCCCACCCTGGGCTCTGTCATTTCGCCATGATGGCTATGGTGCAAACACGTGGGAGAAGCAGAGATTATATCCTAGTATAGGAAGCCAGAGAGTCTGTGGTCCCATAATCCCTTCTAAGGACATACCCACCATTGACCCAAGAATCTCTCTAAAGTCCCACACCATTATTGCCATATCAAGGACCAAGCTTACAACACATGATTTGGGGGACATACTTAAACACATCTACAACTCTAGTAGTGTTGGAAAAGAACCTGGCTCATTATTATTATTTGTTTTTCTGGCCAGTACACAGGGAGAGAAGAGCTTGTTGGTGTTGACATTCTACCTAAATTTTTGCTTCTTTTCTCTCCTTTGTTTCTGTTTTTTTTTTTTTTTTTTTTTTTTTTTTTGTTTGTTTGTTTGTTTGGCACTGGGGATTGAACCCAGTGGTGCTACACTGAACCTCATCCCCAGAAATTGTTTATTTTTTATTTTGAGACAGGGTCTTGCTAAGTTGCTGAGGCTGTCTTTGAACTTAAGAACCTCCTGCTTCAGTCTCTTGACTACTGGGATTACAGGTGTGAGCCACCACACCCAACTTGTTTCCTTCTCTCTTGAAGCAGATGGACTTTCATTCCCTCAAGACACTTCTAGTCTTGTGAACATCTCTAATGAGCTGGGACAAAGGATGAGTAGGCCCTGACATAAATCTCAAGGCAATATAATCTTGAATGGTTTAATCTGTTTTCAAAGGATGCCCATACAGACAGGTATATTTGTCCATCTGCTCTGAAAGCCAATTCTAGGCTACCTAAACCAAACAACTGATTATGGAGTAGCAGGAAGTGCATTAGAAAGTTTGAACCAGAAACTTGTCTGCTGGGCTAGGCAACTTTATCTTTCCCTTGGATGCTAATGGTTCAGTTTTGGTTTTAACTTGTTTGACCAGATTTCTTTCTTACTCTTCACTCTGACTTCTGTTGGTTGTGCACTCCCAAGTCCAGAGCATGTCTTCCTGGACACATCATTCATTTAGAGGTCCCTCAGCTTTCTTTCCTCGATTTTGAGTCTGACTCTCAGGGTTGAGAAGGAGTGTGACAGGTTTTGTATTGTGTCTTCATGTGGTAACTGAATCCTCTCCACCACCTACTTGCCTGTGCTGCATCTTCTTTGCCTAACCACTACCAGGAAGAGAAAATTAACTGCTGACCAAAGTTCTGAATTTAATCTTTGAGCAGCTCTATCTGAAATGTCTTTTTTTCACAAGCCAGATGTCAGCTAAGGTCAATTTGCCATGTTAAGATTTAGACAAAATTGTTTTGGGTTTTCATTCCTTATGTGATAAGTCATTTAACAATCCTTTCAGATTCCCTGTTCAGAGGACATGTGGTCAGGTCATTTATGGCTTTCCTGCTACCTCTTGCTAAGACCAGATCACTCCATTTATGGGCCCCTGTTTTCTGTGTGTCTCTTCTCCTTCTGTGTGTCCTGTGACTCCATACTGAACATTCTTTTTCTTCCTGTTTGGACATTCAACTTAAGCCTGTTTCAAACACAAGGCTCTGTGAGTATGTAGGACATACTTTTATAGGAGAATTAAAGGAACTGCTAAAATTTATAGTACAATAATGAAACAACCTATGATTACATACTAGACATTCCTATTTTGCAAAATCATTCAACCAACCCATCACCAGGAACTTCTCTCTCCCTGGCCACTGTTCTCTGCAGCTTTAGCCTCCCACTTGACCCTTGGCACACTCTCTTACTCCTCTCCTCTCCTCTTGTGCTTTTTCATATTTGTATAAAAAGTTTCAGTTAACTTTTTCTACAGAGAAATTTGCTTTTGCTTTAGTCTTCTTCTGGGCCTTGACCTCGGTACCTCATACCCTATAACTTAGGCATTTTGTCTAAATGTCTTTCCAAACATAGTCCACTCCTTGACAGCCTTGTTCCAGCTGTTTACCCAGCCTCCTCCTGGTTACAGAAAGCCCAAGACTGACTTTCTGTAGCTTCTATTCAATTTATTAAAACCTGCCCTCTCTTGGTTGACCTCTTGCTCTGGAGTCATTGCAGGGATGGAGAGAAAACAGGCTCTGGAACCAGACCTAAACTTGAATCCCAGGTCCATTCATGTTCCTCAGCTATGAAATTGTGGTCATTCTACCCTCTAATGGATTGGTGAATTCATTTAGGTAAGGTGCAGGGTCTGGCACACAATAAACACTTAACATTTTTTATTTCCTTTCCTTCTTCTCATCCACCCACAAACTTGGGCACCAGCATAGGTAAATCATCCTCAGCCTGATTGCATCTATCTGATTTGAACTTCTTACCCTGAGCTACTTGATATATCCATTTTCAAGGATACTTAATTTGGTTCCTGCTTTTATCCCAAGTTTGGATTTCATTACTCAGCTACTCCCACTCTATGGAACAGCTTAGTGGTCCCAAACTTACTCTCATCTCTGGAATCTTGCAATGCTATTCTCTATTTTCTTTGCATGTGCCGCCTCTCCTGAGATTTCATTAAACACCACCTTCCCTTCCAGAAAGCCTTCCCTGGTTCTCCCAAGACCAAACTGGATATCACAACTATCTCTTCCTCTCACACTCTGGGGTTATCTCCATGACAGCACCCAGCACAGTTTTGAAATCACTCATTACAGGACCATTCCATAGATTATCAGCTTCCTGAGGCAGAGGAAAATTCTTCATCAAAATTTTATCTCTAGGCTGTGATCCATCAGTAATGCTTCAAGAATGTCAACACATCCTGCCTTGCTTCCACAGTCCTGCCATGGCACATGGTTGTCCACAGCCAACCCACCCTGACAGATGATAAACATCCTCTTTAACCACTGAAAACCCTCTTCTTTCCCCCTTGCCATCCTGATTCCCCCATCACAAATATAAGAATATATTTCTCTAAGTTGTGAGAATATAAAACAGATAAAACCTAAGATCTATAGCTCACTTAACCTTGATAAAAGAAGTTGTATAAGAAGGGTGAGATGCCTAGAAGTTAGTCAACACAGGTAAAGGCTAGTGAATAACAACTCAGATGCTCGAATTAAATGGTATTTGACAATTGATAGCTAACTCTGCAAAGAAACATTGTGGAAAAGACAAAGGTAATATGTAAAGTTCTGAACATATTGGTGATACAAGGGCTTCCACCTATATACATAAAACATGATATCTTTCTTATACTCTATAATTAACATAACACATATGCAGAAGGGAAAGAAACTTCTCTTTCTGTTCCTCCTTCTGCTTACCCATACAATCTTGACTAACTTGGAAACTGCTTCAGAGATGACTGGCATTAAATTATGGCTCACAGATATAACCAAGCTGCTTTGCCTGAGTAATTCTTAAATCTAGAAATTTGCAAATGATATTAGAAGTACTGAGAGCACTGTGAAGTGATAGCCCTCTTACTATGTGTGAAGATGTAGGAGAGCTTGTTGGGATGACTGAGGGAAATTCTGGTTGCTCTATCTCTTTTAGCATGTCACAGGTGTCTCTCAGTACCCCTGAAAAGAAATTTAATCCCAGATGCCATGATCACTCTCAAAATTCAACATGCAATATTTAAAATTTTTATATGAACAAACAAAGTACTTTGGAACTTATTCTTTATTTGGTGTTAAACAACTTTGTTAAATATACAAAATTCCAAACATAAGCTCTTAAATACTTATAATGAAATTAACTAAGTAAAGATGATGATTCTTATGATTTATTGACCTACCACATGCTTTATCTTAATCTCAGAACTATTTCAGTTTCTGGTGTGGGTGGAGTCTTGGCGAATGGAGGTTCACCAAGAGTGCACCCCTGCCTACCCTGACATGTGCTCACAAACAAGAAAACCCCACAGGCAGATGTTCCAGAATGCACACAGCACTCAGTGCTGGGCATTCCTGTGGAATGGGGAAAGAGCTGTATGCCTTCACAGGCATTTCCATATTAGAGAGGAACTCAAAAGGAAAAAAAAATCATGTTTGAGACCATGAGGGGACAGTTCCAGAAGCAGTTTTAAGTATATTATCTCTTTCTTTCGAGCATCAGATGCTCTGCACAAAGTACAAAAGTAAATACTAGTAATAGTTAAGAAGCGGGTCTGGCTATTGTAACAAAAGTCAAAATGATTGACTGAAAAGAAGCAGGAATTTATTTTTCATGGTACAAATTGAACACAATTAGCCTAGAGCTGAGAGGACAGCTCCACATTTTCTGGACCAGGCTCTTCCCACGCTGTTCTACATCTTCAACACTCAGTTTTTATCATGGCTAAGCTGTTGATTCTCAACTCTTGAATTCAGTTACAGTCAAGAGAGGGAAAGAAGGGGAAAAAGAGGGTTCAATCCTTCTCTTTAAGGGCATGAATCACAAGCTGTTTGCACCTTTCCTGTTCACTTGCCACTGACTAGCTCTTGGTCATGTGGCCACATGAATCTGTAAGGCAAGCTGAAAGGTGGACTCTAGCTGTGATGCCATAGGCCCAGTTAAACTCAGGACTTACCTTGCTCACAAGAAAGGAAGAATGTGTGCTTAAAAAATAGCTGGCGATTACTCTTAAGTTTCCTTCTGAGCTTCTGATAAAATAATACAGGCAGAATGTTTGACATAAAGTCAATGTTTAATTGGTATTACTTAGTATGTTTTTGAGAAGCAAAAATTTAAATCCATCAATTTGATAATAGGGAAAAAAGAAAAAGGTATGTGTACCTCTACACTACATCAAGGTCATGAATGTAGGTGGCGGGCAAGACCAGCAACTTTATATTCTCAAATGATTCTAACAAATGGCAGGACATCCAAGAAAGCCACACTCACAACAAAGGGAAAAATGTTTTACCATCTGACTAAGTTACTTTTTAAGATATTTAACTGCTGACTAGAAAAATTTCCAATTAACCTATTGTCTGGTCTTCTTGGAGCTGTGTAATCGTGGAATAATGTAAAGTGTTTCTGGGCTCTTTTTGTTTGTTTGTTTTTTTGGTCAAAAACACAATAGTGAGACCAATTAGAACATGACTAAATAATGAAAGAAAGACCAAAAGAGTTCTAATAGTGGAAACAGGAATATGAGCAATCAATAAGAGAGCTTCAAGGTGTCTTAGTGGCCACGCAAACGCAGTATTTTGTAGATAAGAAAGCTATGATCCTGTTTAGCCTTATGATTAGATAAAGGCAGATCCCAAATTCAAACCTAAGAACTGAAGGCTATTGGTCTCACCAGTTTAATAAAGTCCTTTCCAACATCAGAAGAATATAGTATAAAAAGAAAACATCTCTCATGCAAACTCATTTATACCTTCCTAAAATTACATTTATTAAAAAGGATAAAACAAGTTCTTAGTGTATAAATAACTTCATCCAACTGCTATATAACGATCACATTCCTGGGGCATGTGCAGAGTGAAAAATGACGTCAAACAAACATTTGTTTCTGGATGTACATTTTGTACGTGTCTTTAGAGAAAATGTTGATTCAAGAATGCTGGAGGCTGGTGACCTAAATCTCCTGGGAATGAGGAATATTCTACATTAAACACTGGTACAGAGAACAAGGCACATGTTTAGGAAACACCCCTTCCTATTTGAGAGGAATAAGAATAAGCTTCAGGCACTCAGGAGATGTTGCCTTCAAGGGAAAAGCTGCTGTTTGGGGATGACTCACCTCACTAGCAGGAGAGGGGAACAGAGGTCAGAGCTTCCAAATCAGTAGTTAGAGTGGGCAGGATCTGGCCTTGGAGGCATTGGACTGGGTGAAAAGTGCACTGTGCAAGTCTTCAGAGGACCTGGGTTACAGTCCCAGGCCTGTTACCAGTTTTCCTACTTGTGTCACTTTGGTCGAGTTAAACTTAACTTCTTAAGTAACTTGAGCTTCAGTTTCCACCTTTGTAAAATGAGAAGGCTGAACTACATCCTTTCCAGCTCTAAAATTCTGTTTTCCAGAGAATGTTATTCAAATGCTTCCCACTATGGTTCTCAACCCAAGGTGATTTTGGACCCCTTCAGGAGCCATTCGGCAATGGCCCAAATGGTTGTCACAACATATGGGAGGTGCTACTGGCATCTGATGAGTATAGGCCAAAGATGCTATGAAACACCCTAAAATATGCACGATGGTCTCCTCACTACAAAGATCTATCCAGCACCAGATGTTAATAATAAAGATGTTGAAAAACACTAAAAAAGAAAACTATAAGGATGAATTCATTTCAGCCAAAATTACAATCATGTTGTAAGATCTAAGTTTTGGGGAGAATTTGAAAATTTGGATTTTTTATGTAAAATATCCTCAATTTAAAATATACCAGCACATCAACTTCTTTTTTTAATAAAACATTCCAGGGACCAAATAAAACAGGGCTTCAAAATAAATCCTGCAGGCTGTCAATTTTTGAAATCTAATTTAGCCACATACTAATTGGTACATTTTAGCTGAAAGTGTGGATTCCTTTATCTGCATCTGGTTATCTGAGCCTAGAGCTAAGCAGGTCAAGGTTAATCTATGTTATGCTCACATACGTGTGTGGCATGGTGGGAAAAGCACTAAAAGAAACATCCAGAGATGTTACTGCTCACCATCTGGATAACCTTGGGAGAGGAATCATTAAATTCTCCAAATAACAAGGTATCCATTGGGTTTCAATATCTGTCTTCTTCAGATTGTCACAGAATAATAGTGCCTTGGAGCTGGGAGGAGTTTTAGCAATCATCTAATACACAGGTCTACGCAGGGAAGAGAAGAGACTTTGCCCATGAACTGTCAGGTAAGGGGAAGAGCTCAGCTTAGAAGCCAGGTGTCTTGACTCCATGTCCCAAGCTCTCTGAAGGGAGGAAGGTGTGTTGGGGGCAGAGGGGAGTGCCAGATGTGTGCCCCTGACCCAGACTATTCCAGATGTGGTCTGCCAGCAATTGGGCATCCAGATGTGTCTGAGTAGCACCAGATGTGATCTGAAAATTAAATGGGAAGGCATGTGAAAGTGCTCTGGAGCCTGTAAATAGTTACCCTGTCTCACAGATGTAAGGTTGGTTTTAGTATTAATTTGTCTCTGATGTACGACCACGGTCAGCTCTCGCCAACAATAGTGAGTGCCCAATATTGGTCACAAGGAGGGTAGGGCCAGAGTGTGTGGCTGGCTCATCACGGATGCTTTACTCCTAGAAAAACTGCATAAAAGCAGACTAGGCACATTACTGAGGCTGCTGAAAGGCAGTGGTGTTATGATGCCGGAAGGACAGAAAGTGAGTCTGCCATTATTTATTAACATGAGGTAATGTCACTAAAAGATAAACTGCCAGGGCACCATTGGTTACAGACACCAAAACCTCAACATTCCTACCACATCTTCCCTAGGCATCTCTCTTGCTTTCCACCCTGAGACTTTGGTTCTCTTCCTTCCTCCTGCTGCATGTTTTGCCCCAGCCTCTCTATTCATGTAAGGGCCTCCATCTCTCATGACAGAGTGGAAGGGCTCTCTTTTAGACTTTACCTGAATGAACTGTGGGCTCCTGTCCACAATTCTGCTACATGGCCGACTTGCCTCTGAGGTCAGGCCAAGGTCCCATGTCTGCAGGCAAAGCCAACTCCCTCAACCGCCTTTAAGTTCTATCTTTGTTTAGTGTGCTCATGGTGGTTACTGTGGAGAGGCCTGAGTTTTGGCAAAAACTTTCACAGCTTTTTGGTTTTATTCCTTATATACACTCATTTAGTGCCAAAATTTCTCCCGAGTCCATTGTGAGCATCATGACCAGTCTGTGCAGTGAGGGAGACAGGAGATGCTGATGCTGCAGGGCTACTGTGGACTGGGCTGGACCAGCAGGTTTTTACATTTTTTAGTGTAATGACAGAGTTTTCAGTTTCTTACAGGATGTAATTATAAATACTTATTTGCAACAGAACCAGCCTGATGTGCTTATTTTTCCATTAATAGAACACTGTACTTTTGGAATGCATGTTCCACCCTTTCCTTGAAGCTCAGCTGAAATCTTACCTCCATATTAGGCTTACCAGCCCGTATCTTTCTCCTTTAATGTTCCTTAGTTCTTGTGTCTACACCACTCACTGGGGCTCACAGCCTCTCTTAAAGTTTTCTATCCTTTTATGCGTTATTACAAGTTCTTTTAAGATGATTTACCCATTTCATTCTTTAACCTAAAACAAATACTAACTGCAAAACAATACTTCTTATATTTTTGTTTATTCCTATTTTGTGGCTTAGTGTCCTATTTATTAGATGTCTCATGAATGTTCATAGCTGTTGGAGTCTATGAGGGTCAAAGGCATAATAAAATTATCTCATTTCCCTGTTAAGAGCAACAAACATTTTGAAAAATAAAACATAGGAGCAGCAGAAATAAAGGCTCTATTACTGAAGATTAAATTGGAAGACAGCTCAGTGTGAGTGGCAACTGAGTCTTTTCCTGTTGAACCGGGTGGTCATGGTGCTGGGCCAGGGAAGTCTCCCACAGTGGGGATGAGCCTGCCTCCAGGGAGTAGTGGAGAATGAGGCACCACATTGACAGTTCACTCTCAAGGGACAAAGGACAGTGACTAATCTCAATTGTATTCATCTAAAATTGGGCAATCTGAAAATTAGTTTAGCTGCACCGAGGAAGAATGGGTAAAGGCACAGAGAGAACCAAGTTCCCTCCTTTGGAAAGACTACATAAGAAGTGGGGAAGAATTGCTCTACCTGAACAATCATTTCTAAATGATGGTAACATTCAAAATCTGCCCAAATCCCAATAGAACCTTCTGATTTTACCTATCCCTCATGAAAAAAACAAAAGCAAAGCAAAGTGATTTTATAACATCATGAAATGCTCATATTACTAAGAATTAAGACACTAACAATTCACATTCTTTTAACTAGACCAAATCTCATGTCTACACTCATGGCTATATAAGCATGACCCACCTACAATTCACCTTTACCTCTCCAGAGACTTCAGAGAACAAGGCAGGAAAACAGCTTAGTTCGGAGGTTTATTCACCCACAGAGACGACTGGTGAAAAGAATGATGTCAGTCTGACAACTTATTTAGGTCAATTCAGGAAATAAATTCAAAGCTGTTCCCAGGACTTTTGAGGCTAAGGGAGCAGAATTTTAAGGTTTATAGCTTAGTACTTTGTTGTTAGTAGTCCCAAAAATAAGCTTAGATTTTGTAAAATGTCATGCTGGGAGGATGAGTCCGGAAATGACTGCCCTTGAGGACAAAGATTGGAATTCCCCATGGAGTTGGTGCTGGAAAAAGGGTAGAAGAATAATGAGGGACATGGTATCTTGAAGAGGAAGGGAGAACTGGGTCAAGAAACAAGGTTAGGAACTGGGATGGCTATTGGACACTGCTTGGAAAACATAATTTGGGGGATTTATTTATTTTTACTATGGAAATACTAAATGAAGAGTCAATTTCCCCCCATAATATATCATAACCTTTGTTTCTCCTAGTGTTTAAGATTAGCTGGCTACATGTTTATTACTTTGTGAGATGGCAGTGAAGAGGGTAATAACACAGCTCCCAATGAAAGCGAGGCCCATCCCATGTTCAGCCCCCAGTTCTCTGGTCACTCTGTCCTAAGTAAGCCTTCAAAAGGATGGCAGTGAGGCACCACGAAGAGCAGAGGGGACTGTGAATCTCAGGTGAGTGGCAATCAGGAAGGACCCAGGAACCAATCAGAACTAAATTGTCTCTTCCTTCCTAAGGATATTACAGGGACGTGACTCTTAACTGAAAGAAAAATCTGACCCTTGTGTTACTTATGGAAATGGCACAATTAATTGTTTTATTAGTATAATCATGTGTTTTCTCTGTATATCATAGAAGAACTTCCTATTATATCTGCATAATTTCTATAAACAGCTAGTGACCATCAGCCAAGTAAGGGATGTACTGCAGGGCTGCTTGCTTTCCTAACTGGTGTCTATGAATAATCTACAGAGTTGTGCAACACACTGATGACACATGGAACTCGGAATTATGAATTTTTTATGTTGCCCACATTGGCTTTTGCCTGTAAATTGCCTCCAAATGACTTGGAAAGGAATATTCTTAAATAATGCCTTCAACCAAGAAGAGCCACCTGAAAGCATTTTCACTGATATTCAGTAGATCCTATTCCTGTGTTCCCCCTCATGCCACTCAGGGAGGTGGAGTCCGTGAGAGTTTCTTCCTAAGAAACACCCCCTCTGGATTTAGGAGTTTATAGTGCTGAAAAGGTACAGGAGTAAAATATAAAAATAAATCTGGAGCATCCTAAAAGTCACTGTAATTAAGACACACAGCAGTTTGCAATTATTCTGAAGGAAAACAACATGGAAAGAGAGGCACGAAAATACTAATGTGGTTACCCAAGGCCCTGCTACATTAATTCAAATTGACTTGGGCAGATATGAAATCCTCAGATGCACTGAAAACTCGTTGGAAGGCTTAAAACAAAAGAAAATGCAGTATAATTCGGTGGAAAAAACATTGGATTTGGAGTCACCAGTGTATGGTTGGTTCTACCATTGACTAACCGATTGACCTTTGGCAATTCATGGAACTTCTTTATGACTCAAAGTTTAAAACATCAAAACAGGATTCTATTACTTAACCTTGGGTTACAAGAATGTGTGTAAAGGTTATTTTCTATTTTCAAATGCTCTTCCCTTCCACACCCCATTACTGGTCTTGGCTTTTCTTCCTTCTACACAGTGACTGACAAGCCCCTGCCTAATTTCTCCACCAGGTACCTGCTTCACTCACTTTCTTTCTGATTTTTAACTTCTTCCTTAGTACAAACCTCTTAAATTGTAAATTTTTCTTTTTTTGTGTTTCCTAAAGCCAGGATCAAACATCATATTTCATTTTATTTGTAAACTATAAAACAAGTATTTTATTTGAGTGATTTTCGTCTTTAAAATTTTTAGTCATCTTTATTTAATTTTTTAAATTTTAAATTGAAAAAATAATAATTATATGTATCTTATATTTATATGGTATAGTGTAATGTACTGATATATATTTACATCATGGAATGATTAAGTCAAGCTGATTAACAAAACTACTATTCTTTTAGTAATTTGAAACATATAATGAATTATTATTTATTATAGTCCCATTCTGCACAAGAAGTCACTGAAGCATATTCCTAATAACTGAAATTTTGTACCCCTTGATCAACATCTGGCCTTTTCCCACCTCTCCCTCACAACCTCTGAAAACTACCATTTTACTCTCCTTCAACCTAATATTTTAAAATTAACTTATTCATATATTTATGTTCAGTGTTTCTTCAAGTTACATTTCAAATAAAAATATTTTTCCTTTCGTTGCCTCTTTTCTGATACCATTGCATCTTCTTGGCTTCCACTGTTATCTAAACTTAATTTACTGTTCAGATTCCTGACATAGGTGAAGTGGTCAAATTAAGAGGAGCTTGTTGAAGTATTCTTTCAAGAAAAGTCAGTCACTTCTGTGATGGCTTAGAGAGAATAATGTTTATACTTATGATCAAGCTGAAGTTCTCAAACTTCACTGCATATTAGAATGATCTGTAATGTAAATTAAAACTGGAGTATTCTGAAGTCTTCTTCAAAAGTTTTTGATTTGGAAGCTAAGGTAAGAGAACAGGAATCTGCACTTTTAACCAGCATTCTATTAATTCTGACATAATAATAATAATGATCCACAGTCTACACTTCCAGAAACTTTGTTAGAGGTTAGGCAATTCCAAAATTAATCTGGTGTTTTGAATCCTTGTGATTTTAAAATAAATATTTCATGAAAATGAATATTAACAAAAGACTTTTTATGTTAAAAATGTAATTCTATATGAGGAGCATAGCCTTGAGTTTGATCACTTGATGTGTGTGTCTTAGGGAAGTTAATTATTCTTATTTGTCTAAAGCATAAGAAAACATCATCAGCCACTCCAGGGAGATATTGTTTTGATGAATGACATTGTATGTATTAAAAACAAATGAACAAATAAAACTTAATCATGAAAAGTAGAATAGAAACACGAATAATTACCTCCATAGTACTGATAATTTTAAAAAACTAGGTTATTCAACTACATGAAGAAAAGCTAAGCCCAGATTCCACAAATTCCTTTTCCATGATTTAATGTTTTCACCCATGTGAAGTATGAAGGATGTACTTGTCAACACCCAGTGGTCTAAGGTGCAACCATGAAACAGCACAGGTAGTTAAAAAGCAGTTATCTGGAATCAACAGTAATTTGATAAAATGTATATTTGATTTAGTACAAAGCACTGCTATTCAATGTAAATACAATGTAAATAGCAAAAACATTTTTCAATTGCATCAATTCATTTTAGACAATCCTTAACCATTCTTCAAAAGATAACTATGTTACAAACTGGTTGCAAATGAATTTTTCCTTCTGTCTAGGAACCATTTTTTATCTTGTGTAAGATAGTGGCAGGTGGACTACAATTAAGTACAAACTGTCTGGATTTTAGAATTTAATGAGAGAGAGAGAGTATCTTGCATCTTTTTCTCTCCCGCACTTCTTCAAATACATATATTCACACATTTATAACATTTACACAGATGAAATGACTAACAATGTATAACATATGCTGTGTGTGTGTGTGTGTGTGTGTGTGTGTACAGATGCATAGCAGAAATTTTTTACTAAGAGAAAAAAATTTCAGTAAAATTTTCCAACAGAGAATAGCTCAACATATAACTTTGGGGAGTATTTTGTAGCAACAGGAAGACAAAGGGACATATCTTCATCATCTTCATATCCCTGGTGTCTTGTATAGTGCCTTCAAACTGTGGACACCAAATACTCAATGTTGTTGAAGTTGATGTGATATTCTGCAGAATATGATTTAGATAAGTTTCAGTGAGTTTCTGAAGGAAGTGGTAACATAAAGAGTTCAGATTTCCTCCTGAGTTTTCCTTTATCCTATTTAGATATGCCATAGTAATAGGAAACCTCAGAATCACAGAACTTAACATAAAAGGAAATATTTTTCACTTAGTTAAAACCATTCATGGTTACAGGAGGCCCTTCAAATCAACTGTCCTATCTGAGGCAGTTTAATGATACTGTTTTGATCTTGTGTCTCCAGAATCTCAACACAAAAGTCTCTTCCACTAACACTCAGAAGGAGGAGAGAGCTTTGGGCTGGAAGGTTTTGCAGCAGTGACTAAATATTTTGGCATGGGCATGATCTACGTCACTTCTGTTTATATCCCATGAGTACCAGCAGCATTAATTGTCATGGCACAGGGAAATGGAATCCATCCCATGTCCCAGAAGCAGAGAAGAATGGGAAGGATGAGAATCGGGAATCTACTGCACTATTTCAAGTGGTTTCCAAGGAAATTCATGACAGTGGAATCAACTTCTTTCAAGAGGCAGAAATCATAAAAAATAAATTGATAAACTGTTTAACCATAAAGGTAATGAACAGATCTCAGTGATCATAAAGGGAATTTCTGTGATTTGAATATATTTTTAAGTGTAAATAAAGTTAACTTTAAAATCAACATGAATTTATTTAAAAAGATTTTTAAATGCCATGTATGGAGAATCTTAAACCATCTTTCCTTTGTCAATTATAAATGAATACAGAATTCAAACAATAAAACTGTGATGACCGCAGACCCGTTGGAAAGATAATTCAAATGTTTTGTTCTGAGGCAAATCTTCATTCTGTCACTATACAGTATTCAATTATTGGGAGTTTGATAAAAAGCTATTTTTCCTTCCTTTGACCATACACATTTTTTCTTGCAGAATTCTTTTAAAAAATACTATAATGTAATGATAATTTAAATTCATTAGGCCAAAGCTTAAAGAATCATCCAGTGTAGTTTCTGGTTATCCAAAATATACATGAATTGAGCCGACTCTCTGTGGGTTCTTTAGCATAGCTTTTCTCTTGGACTTTTTCAAAGCTGGATCCTAGATGGATTAAAAATTTGACCAATCTCAAACCCGACACATAAAGCTGACACAAAGAATTTATATCTAACTTGTTAGCATAATTTACCATATCTAGTTTCCTCTTCAGTTATAGACATATGATTAAACTTACTGGGCTAGCCATTGGAATTGGCTAGAGATCCTTGCACAAGAAGCAAACATTGTATGAACCTATAAAAAAATAGAAGCCAAGCTTAATTTTAACCTTTGTGTAAAATAGTCTTTAATCATATAATTAATCTTGTTTGAATGTCATGTAGGATAATTTGAAATACCATCTGCTGTGGAAAGCTCAAACGTAGTACTTTGGGGATGTGCTGGACTAGGTAAAGTCTGCAATTGCCCTCCAGACCTGGGATTTGATGTGTAGACAGAACGTGCAATTTTGCAATCTGCTGAGCCAGAAGAGGATTTAATATTACATTCAGAACTGTACTCAAATTGTCAAAAAATGTTCAATAAAATAACATAGCAAATCAGACTCAGTTAAACTAGCTGGCAAAGGTAGCATGACAAAATTGAGAAATAAAACATATGGGACATAGTGCTATTTACATGTTTTCAGGGCTTACACCCTGGGTGGCTTGCTATTTACAAGACAGCCAGCTTCTACCCTTCCCCTCTGCCTTAGTTTTGGTACAAGGCCAAATCCTCAATCTGACTTCATTTGACTGTGGTCTAGTTCAGATTAGTTTTTGTCACCACTCTTCACAACAGACAGGAATTCAGCAGACTGGAGGAGGAGGAGGAAGAGGAAGAGATTAAGGGACTAAGTCTATTGGAGGTAAACATACCTGTGATCAGCTACCTCGGATAATGACACAGTGAAACACCAAGGGTGCAGGAGAGCCAGATGATCACAGGGCAACAATTTTTAGATAACCATTGAAGGAAAGAACATCTGAGAATTCTCGAAATACTTGCTGCCACCAGATGGAAAAAATGAAAGGTCATGCAATAAAGCACTATTATTATGCACCCTCTCTGAAAGTATTTAACAATTCTAAGCTTCTTACTTAGAAGCTAATGGGACATCTGGCTGAAAGATGACAGACCATAAATGTTCTTCAAG
Organism: Sciurus vulgaris; assembly: GCF_902686455.1. Lineage (NCBI taxonomy): Eukaryota > Metazoa > Chordata > Mammalia > Rodentia > Sciuridae > Sciurus > Sciurus vulgaris. Next base: position 96,526,094 of record NC_136465.1, on the reverse strand, counting down.
TAAACTGGTTTAACAGAAAAGAAAACTATCAACCAGAACCACTGAAGCAATATTAAAAAGCCTTAAAAAAAAAGCCAAAAAATAGCATTTCATACATACTGAAAATAATACAAAAATGAGAATGAGAAATTTAAAAGTAAAGATGATGTAAACAGCAACTTTTTTTTTTTTTTTTTTTTCATGAATACAGAAAACAAACTCTGAACTATGGGCCCAATACCACTTTAATTGTTCTTCATCTCTTAACATTCAAACAACCTTATGAAAAATTCATCCACTTATCAGGGAAAACATTCGGCCTTTGGTTTTTTGGGATTGGTTTATTTTACTTAGCATGATATTCTCCAATTCCATTCATTTATCTGAAATGATTTATGGCTGAATAATATTCCATTGTGTATATATACCACAGTTTCTTTGTCCATTCATCCGTTGAAGGGCATCTAGGTTGCTTCCACAATCTAGTTATTGTGAATTGAGCTGCTATAAACATTGATATGGCTGCTTTACTGTAGTATGCTAATTTTAAGTCCTTTGGGTATAAACCAACTAGTGGGATAACTGGGTCAAAAGGTGGGCCCATTCCAAATTTTCTGAGGAATCTCCACACTGTTTTCCAGAGTGGTTGCACCAATTTGCAATTCCACCAGCAATGTAAAAGTGTGCCTTTTTCCCCACATCCATGCCAACATCTATTATTGTTTGTGTTCTTGATAATAGCCATTCTAATTGTAGTAAGATGAAATCTTAGAGTTGTTTAAATTTGCATTTCTCTAATTAGTATAGTGTTTTCTTTCTAAAACTGAGGAAAATGAAGTAAGGGAGAGTTTATCTATAAAGCTTTTAAGTGGCAGGCTTGAACTCAAACAGTCTGCAATAACTGTAATAAATTGTGAAAGACAAGAACAGAAATCTCTGTTTTGCAATGGAAATAGTACTCATTAATGTATTTTCAAATTACCAAATATGTAATATGACTTCTGATGATATCATTGATGGGTTGTATTGATATGAATTAATTAGTTAAAATCTGAAGAAAAGCTCAATTTTTTTTAGCATAGTTGTGTTTCATGACTAAGATTTAGAACAGAATGAAATTATTTAGTCCTTCCTGTTTTCTTCTCTGAAAATAAAAGGCTATATTATTCATTGTGCCATCAAGTTATTGATTTGGACTGATGTTTTCCCTTAGGAACTGATTAGAGCCTTGGAGAAGATTAGAATTCTTTATTGTTATACTCTGTTAGTTAATACAGTAGTAGTTTCTTGACTTTATATTCTAAAGTCCTCTTGATTTAGCTAATGGTAATTTCAAGTCAAGTCACTGATTTTAAGCAGTATTGATTTGCTTGAACTTCAGAACATAAATCTTTTCTCACCAGGTAAACAATGTCCATTAAATGGAATTTGGCTTATAAAAGGAATGATTTCCCCACAATGTTGCCCCATCAGCATAAAACCTGATACTCCATAAGCCAGGGGACTTAGTATAGACTTTAGTGATAAACCACTCAACATAATCTGGTTGCCAAGAGGCTGTGCCTGGAGCTTGTGCTGAGAATTACTGGCATCCTTTGGTGGCAAATAGTATTACAAAAGTAAATCCAAACAGAATGGGTGGTTACATTAAAGGAAACAGGTGAATGTGGCTGGTGAAAGGCAACATTTGCCATCTGAAAAGCATGGATTTTGGCATGAGGCAGGCTTGGGTTGGAAATCAGCTTCATACCTGACCTAGCAGTGATCATTCGTGAGTAACTTCTAAGCCTTAGCTGTCTCTTCTTTAAAAGGAGATACTTGCCTCATAGAACTGTTAAAAGCATTTAGTAGTTGCATTATCTACAGCAAAATGCATGACATAATACAAGCTCTATTTCTTTCTGTACGTATTTTAATGAAAAGTTACTTCTCAACAAATTATTAGACAGTATTATTAGAGGGTAAAATAATTTCAAAGACTACACATTATTTTCTAATCACCCAAAATCCACTTTGCAAGTCCAAGTTCTTATATGGGGTTATTCAATTTCTGCTTCATTTTTAAAACCAAGATCATAATGATTCTCCAGGCCACTCTGAAAAGCAAACCAAGGCTGCATTCATAGCATTCAAACCTGAAGAGATCAGGTTTCAATGATCAGAAAAATCCTTTCTTGCTCATTCTGAACTAGAAATGTTCCTAGCTCCAAGAGACATACACAATAAAAGTCTTTCAGTATGTTTTTTTATTCTTACACATGATAAAATTAAATGATGTATCAGCAGCACTGGTTTCTCAACTGTCTGCAGGTGAGGTGCCTTTCCTTAAATCACTTGCCTGCTCTTGAACTCATGACATGCCTACTTCCTATACCAATCTTGACAGGGTAGAAGGAAACAAATCTGAGTATTTTAAAGAATCAGGAACTAACCTGGTCACTGCTTCTCTCCAGGCAAGGAAATCTTTAGACTGGCATTCTCCAATATAGTTGCCATGAATAATATGTGAGTATATGAATTTAAATTTAACACGAGTGTCCTTGATTGTAATGGCCACTTTCCAAGTGTTCAACAGCTAGAGGCTGTCAAGTTGGACTTGCCATCATCTCAGAAACAATCTATCAGGCAACACTGACAAATGATTGACAGTGAAAATATGCAACTATACATTTTTTTTTTTCTCACTGAGCAACCCAACAGGCAAGATTTCTTTGTTCTTTAAGAAGTAAGCAAAAACACTTATAATTAAGATTGAAGACCAACTCATATCTTTATCCCACCCCTTGTTTTGACTTACTTAAATTATAGGAACAAAATGGCTTCAACTCTGTGGTTTCATGTTCTACTGGTGAGTGATCAAATTCAGGTCATAGGGAAGCATAGAATGGCTACCTGACAGTGACCTCAGCCTGTGGAAGCTTTATTTCCCAAGGGTTACTTGGCACATTTCACCTCTCAAGTATTTCTATTAGTCAGTTGAATAGATAAAAATTAAAATAGCTATGCAGAAAAGGACAGGCTAGAATTGTTACCTAAGTCAGGGGTTTTAGTGAATGAAATAGCCCTTTTCTTCCTGCTGCTCCTATTTGAGATCTCTTGGATTTTGTTACTTCCCTGTCCTTCCAATCCCACCTCCATTTTATTTACACTTTATATGTTGACCTTCTCCCTTTTTCAACCCAGTTGTGCTTTTACCATCTGCAAACTTGTTCCTGTTAGTATCCCTACCCAGTGACATAACCACCACCAATGGCTTGAATCTACTCCTACTTTGTGGTCTATGTTCCTCAAATCCAAAAGGAAATAACAAATGCATTTTTTCAGAGAAACGTAAGTTAAATCAACACACTTAGGTTTTAGGAGATCATAAGCTATTATGTGGAGAAATATTTGGGGGCAAATAGGGAAGCAAGTGCTGAGGTGGCTATTTCCGGAGTCTAGGCAAGAGATCATAAAGACTTGTGAAGGAGGTGATAATGAGAATGAGTGGAAAAGAGTAGGTGGAGTCAGGATACATTTTGGACTAAAGCTGAGAGAACTGAGTTTGAAGTAGGGAGTGGAGGAGGTAAGGGGAACAGGGAGGGATAATTTTGCTGTTCATTAAGATGAAAAATATTAGAAAAGACAGATGAGAAAAGACAATCAGGTGACAGAGGGGAAGTGGGAATGAAGAGTACTGTTTTTGATATGTTAAGTACCACATCTACGAGGAAATATTAAGTAGACCTCTAAATACAGAATTCTGGACTTATGAAGAAAGAACTGGGTTAGAGATACAAATCTGGTGATCTTCAGCATACGGAGAGTTTTTAAAGCCATGGAGCCAATTGAGATCACATGAACAGGGGGAATAAAAGATTAATGATGATACCAGTACTGTTACATTTGAGGTTAGAGTCTATAACAATGCATTATGGGTTGTATAGAATGTTTAGGCTTCTTTGTGAGCTACTTATTATGTATAATACACATATACATGAAAATACACATCTACAATTCTAAAAAGATATAAAACACATTTCTGAACACAACTACTGTTCATGTGGGGAAACTAACATCATAACAAAGGATTTATATTAGTTAGAATCACTGTGGCCCTTTCAAAAAATTTCATTTATTTAAAAGTATATAAGTCCTAACTCTTCAATGACTGTGGCTATTTATTTATCTGGGTTGCTTAGAAATCACACAGACCAGAGTTTTCTAAAACTTCAAACTTTATATTTCTACCAGTGTACCTAATTTTCTACAACTGTTAGTAACATGCCAGTTTTAATTTGATAATGTAAAATTCTTTTCTGTTTCATGATTAAAATTATAAGAAAAATAAAATGTTGTTGCTTCTTTATAGCTGTCTGAAAGCATTATTTGTTTGCCTATAAAATTATAACAATGAATTTTAAAGTTTAACTCATTAAGATAGTAACTATAAATTTATTAATTAAATCAGTTTAAAATTTGCAGAGAGTTTAAATTAAATGCTTAGATTTTTGACCGTGAGAGAAAACAGGCAAAAGACTAAAAAATATAATAGGAAAAATATATCTCTTAAAACGTAGTGCTGTCCACAGTGGGGTCTGGTGGGTGCTAACATTTTCAGAAAAGAATACCTCAATAAAAGGGGTAAAAACTCAAAATTCTTTACATACATATCTTGCCACAAGGAATTTTCTATAATCTGTTTCAATATCTGAGCTGTGTTGAAGTCAGCGATTTGTACATTCTGTGGCTTAATTTTTTTTTCGTTTTAAGTCCGCTTCCAGACTTCCGAGAACTGAATGTTTGCCAGGACTGAGTCAAATTTTCCTACCTTTTGAATCAGTTTGTTCCTTGATCTCTGTATTTCTCAAAACAAGGTCCATTTTTATCACAATCTGAAATCAGAGATGGGTCTAAAAAGACTATCAGATATCCTTGGCTTTGATTATCATCAGGACTCTCACATAATTTGCTCTGGACATTCCCTGTTTGAGTTAGCTTTCCATCTCTATGACAGAATACCTGAGATAAATAACCTAATAGGAGGAAAAATTGATTTGGAGTCATGGTTTCGGTATGTGGTTGCTTTTCTCAGTTGCTTTGGGCATGTGGTGAGGCAGAACATCACGGAGGGGAGTCCTGGTGGAGCAAAGTCATTCACTTCATGGAGTTCAAGAAGCAAAGAGGGAGAGAGGAAGGGGCTGGAGTCCAAATATCCCATTAAAAGGCACACGACTCCCAATGCCCTAACTTCCTTACACTAAGCCATACCTCCTAAAGGCTCCACCATCTCCCAATAGTAGCATAAGTTGGGGACCAAGGCTTCAACTCATGAGCTTGGGGGGACATTTATAATTCAAACCATAACATTCCCTGATCTACCACCTCTTTTCACCCACAACTCCTACTATTATAGGGTTTTCTGCAGTTCTTGAATAAAAACTCTATACATTCAACCTCTCTTTCAAACTTTTTGCTCAATCCTTGCTATAATTGAAACCTAATGGACCAGTGAGTCTAATACTGCCGTACAGCCCTCTCAATGGGAGACTGTTTCTTACTCATAACCAGGCACTTCTCAGCACCGTAAGAAATGATGTCACATGTAATTTCTCATATGTTCATCCCTACTTACATTCTTAGAGGATCTTATAAATTCGAGTAGCTCGTTTCGATCACTGCTATCTTGTCATTCCAGCAGTAGTTAGAAATGCAAAGTTGATTTTACAGTTTTCAGAAATTTTGATGGTTTATAGAAGAAGGCTAGCTGTTGTTTTATAAGGGTTATTTAAACTTATAATAGGACTTCATTTAGAAATACAGCAATTTTAACTAAATCCTTTGTGTTGGTAGTCACAATCTATCAGTTGCGTATTAGGTAATTCATTATACCTGCAGGTATAGTGATTATTTTATCGATTCAATAGCATTAGCTAAACACCATTATATACTAAGTGCTAGGTAGGCACTGTGAAATGCCTTCAGGATACAACAAACAAAATGGATGCAGTCTCTCCCTTCAGGAAGAGAAAAACATAAACAAGAACATGAATTATAAATTATAAGAAACAATATGATATATTATTTAATTATAATACTAATTATATTCCCTAGGAAAAGTTGAGTATATAAGGTTGGTGGGTGGGCAATTTAAGGGGGGTCAACTTGTTGAAAGTGGATGCTAATTTAGGAGAAAGCAGAAAACCAGATTAAAGCAAAGAAATTTACCAGTCTTTTCCTTCTATTTATATATACCAATAACTGACGACCAAATAACCTCTGCATTATGGGGATGGAGTATGTGAAAAATATGTTTCTTTTTCAACTAAATACCATTTTAGTTTTGTCTGGCTTATAAAAAGAGGTCTGGTAGTCACAGCTGTGTGGGGACGCCTAGGAGGACGAGCCCCCACCGTAGATTCAGAGCACGCTGGCTTTCTGCTACTTGTTAGTGGAGTCTTAGGAGACACAGTAGAGCTGTTTACCAGTATGTAAACAGAACACTAAAGGCTATGTGCTTTGATCCAAGTCTCTTTCTTCTCTAGGAGTTTATAAATGTTTTCCACATTTTAACATATGTTTTTTCTTAAATCAGAACTTATAATGCAAAGCCTATCTATTTGGATAATGCTTTTGTTTTTATTGTTGTTTAAAACATAGATTGCACTGTCTAATTCCATTCAGTTTAACTGTCAAGTTAAAAAAGAAAAGACACTATAATTACAGATACCTGACTCAGTGCAGAATAACACCAATCATGGGGACAATGTTCTGCTTTTGATTTCAAAGCAATCACTGAGTAAGTAGCCTTTGATTTGGAACATGAGTCAGCATTTAGCAAAGCTAAGTTAAACCACTACTGCAGATTCTGAGTGATAGAAAAACTCTAAATAGGGCACTGTTTGTCCTCAGATTTGGGTATCTGTGATTTACTTGGCTTTATTAGACAATAGAGGCATTGGTTCAGTTATATTTTTAACATTCCTTAAAATAAATCAAAGAATGTTCCCATTTGGATGTGGATTAGTATGATGGAGGAAATGAAGAACTAACAAGTGCTGAGTATCCAGGGATTATGAGCTGGGCTCTGTGCTGGACTGTGTTCGTTAATGTTTTTTTGGTTGCACATAACAGAAACTGGTTCTTGGCTAGCTTAAGGGAAAAAGTGGTACGAGCATAGTGGAAGAATATTTGGGTATCTTCTGGCGTCTGAGACTCAGGAAAAGCAGGGGCCAAGGGATCTCTGATCTCAGAACTAGGGGTTCCTGTCTGTGGCTCTAGGATAAAGTAGTTGCGGTGACTGTTCATGGGACCTCCAGTTAGTGCCGCATCTGTACCTGCGGATCAATCAAGGTTAGAGAACCAGAATGACATAGGTTAGCCATTTGTCTGTGGGCAACCACACATGCATTTCGTGGGTAGGTACCAGAGAAAAGGGGATTATTGTGAAATGATGGCCACAGCAGCAAGGACTACTATGCAGGACACTTACCAGCTAATTTTCATAGAAAGTCTATACTAATTCTACATCACAAATTAGAAAACTGAGACTCAAGTTGATTAAGCAACTTGTTTGTTTAAGATTCTCCAATGAGAATATGGCAGAGCTAGAATACCAAATAGGTCTATAAAGAAGGTTTTTCCTTCTTGGAATACTGACAGTGTGATTTGGGGTGGACACTTTCAAAGATTTTCTCATGGAGAGGTTATTAGGCCCTACAGAGTACTGAACAGAGGACAACTACATAATAAAAGTCCTGGTATTGAATCCTAACTTCTATTATGACAAGCAGGAAGAAACAATCTACCCCATTAATAAATGTGGATATATCATCTCCCTCACAGCGTTGTTGCAATAACATGGGAAAAGGCTTGCAGATTCTTGTTTTGTTGGGAAGAAAGAACTTTTCTATTAATGAAAATGAGGACTTTTGAACTATTTAAGCAAATATGACTATGGTCATAGTTTGAGAGTGGTTTCATCCCTCAAAATTACTTCACTCCTTTTCAACTTCCAGCCTTTTAGAACACTGCCTTAGTCACCTAAACATAAAGGTGGAAAATGCTATGTAAGAAGGGTTGAGGAAATCCCACACTAGGCAAAGAAAGTTTTAGATACCAAACATTTACGTATTTCTCTTTGAGACTTGACAGGGAGGTGGGTTCCAAGTTTCAGGGAAGAACTATTAACCTTTTGTAGAACAATACTTGATCATCAAAGTCTCCTAGTGACTATACCTGAGATGATGTAAGTCCTTTTGATAACTACAGCAAAAACTGTATGATTCTTAACGTGGAAATCTATAACTTGAACATCACTGAAACAGATTATTAACTAATTCAGTCTGAAAGAATTAATGCACACAAATCATCAGAATTCTATACCTAGATGATACCAGTTATCTTTATGGACATCTTTGTGGAAAAAACTTCACTGTAATACAAAACAGTGTATTATTGTACATGGTGGGTATTCTATAAATACTCATGGATTGATAGGCATTAATTTATTCTAAACTATTTCAGATAACAATTAGTTGAAGTCAACAGTAAATCTGAAACACCAAATGGAAACAAAACAACAAGACAAAACAACATTTTGCAGTGGTCAGGGATAAAGAAGAGAAATAGATTACTATGTTCTCTTGACATTTCCAGTATCTAAGTCTCTCTTGATCTTAGCTTCAGTGACCTTCTATGCTTCATACTAAGCCAAACCTGAATAGCTTGTAAAATTGTCTTATCATTTAATTTGATGTTAAAGAGTCAAGAGGTTTTAAATAATGAACCATATCATTGCATTACTAGCTGGCTCCTAAATTCAAGTCAATGTCCTGCTTTCTTTAATTTTTATTTGAATTATAAGAGAAAACTGAACAGTTATTGTTTGAAGACTCTCAGTAAATATCATAAATATTTAAAAGATAATATTTATAAAATATCATCATACTTAATACAGAAGTTTGAGAAAGAAAATGTTTTAAAAAGAATTAAGAAAGAATGGGGGGTATTAAAAAAGAAAAAAAAAACCAATAAGTTTTAGAGCTCATTTTATTACACTGAGAAATCCCACAAAAGTACAAAGCCCATTAAAGTAGAAGCATTTCAGAAAATAAGACAAAATGTTTGCATACATATATTTTATTGACATTTTAGTTTTGATGTTAAAATGCTTGATTTTGCACTGAAGCATACTGTTCATGAATTAACATTCTGAAGTATTGAGAAAAGATTTCATATATCCTGTGTTTGAACCTAAATTCCTATAAATGGCTGAGTTATGTTCTCTTTGTAGAGATTGAGTTCATGATTCAATTCATAGGATAAATGACCTCATTGATTCATAGCAGAAATGGGAAATAAGCATATATCACACATATCCCTTGAGTTTAAGTGGGAGAGCAGGTCAAAGTTGAATTAATATCATTATCCTCAGTGTTTTTATTTCTATTTTTTCATTCAGTGGACCAATGAAAATACACAGATCCAAATTAAGAAAAGAGATTTAGTAATATCAGAATAATTCTCTATCATATCATCATCTCATCCAAATTACACAGGTATACAGGTGATGAAATTCATGCTATTTCTAACCCTGAAATCAAATAAATTCATGGTTACATTTTAGCATCTTATCAAAAATTATCATGAAGCAATCATAAAGATATTTATTTATTTATTTTTGCCAAAGGCAGTATATAACAGGCCACCAGAGGATATGAAATTTACTTAATTGACTTTTGATAATGTGGCACTTTTCAATGGCTTTTGGGTCATATTATACTCTGTTGCTATTCCTACTACTACAAATAAAATAATATTAACTGTAAGGAAGGAAATAAGAGAAAATAAATTAGATTCCTTGATAGTTCTTCTAAATATTGTTTTGCCTTATCCTTGAACTGGAAGTCATTTCTCCAAGTCTTGGAAAAAGAAAAAAAACAAAAGCATCTTTATAATTCATGGCATGTATTTTTAGAGGTCTAATGATTTATGCGATACCAGTGTGGGTTAGCTTGTCATGTTCTTTATTCAATGTCAACTGGTTCCGTAGCTATTAAAGCACTTAACTGTTTCTGTGCACAGGAGAGGAACAGCTCTAGACTGGACAGGCTTCTTTGGCGGATGACTTGATCAAGCTGTTGATTTTTTTTAAGAGAAAGAGAGAAAGAAAGAAAATGACTTAGTGAAAGGATGAAGAATATCACTGAAACCTACTAGGAAAGCTGTTTTATACAAGATGATTTAGGAGACCATACTGTACTTTGAACTGAGTGACAGTGGAGTCACTATTTCTTCTACCACATGACCTAAGATGAGATGACAATCATTATAATTTTATAACTGATATTGTTATTTATTTACTGTAGAGATATCATATATTTGCTCAGAGTGATTTCAGAAAATTTAAAATAGTATAAAATGCTGCTTATTAATGACTACACAGACCACACATCCACAAAGATTATATAAATATCACAGATCATATAACAAAATAAATGTACAGTAAAGCAACATAACCACATCATGCATAGGATTCAGTAGAATAAATCATAAAGGAGATAATTTCCTGAAATTAGAGTAAGTTTTCTGTAAGATATACTTTAAAATAATTTTTGGTAATAATTAAAACTCATTTGACCTGTTTCTCCTATTCCAGTAGAAATTTTTCATTAGGATTATTTCAATATACATACAAAGTGAATTAATACCATGAACAAAACAAGAGATTCAATAAGAGAAATGCAAATCAAAACTACACTAAGATTCCATCTCACCCCAATTAGAATGGCGATTATCAAGAATACAAGCAACAATAGGTGCTGGAGAGGATGTGGGGAAAAAGGTACATTCATACATTGCTGGTGGGGTTGCAAATTAGTGCAGCCACTCTGGAAAGCAGTGTGGAGATTCCTTAGAAAACTTGGAATGGACCTACCATTTGACCCAGCTATCCCACTCCTCAGCCTATACCCAAAGGACTTAAAATCAGCACACTACAGAGATACAGCCACATCAATGTTCATAGCTGCTCAATTCACAATAGCCAGACTATGGAACCAACCTAGATGCCCTTCAATTGATGAATGGATAAAGAAACTGTGGTCTATATACACAGTGGAATATTACTCAGCCATAAAGAATGATAAAATTATGGCATTTGCAGGCAAATGGATGAAATTGGAGAATATCATGCTAAATGAGATAAGCCAATCTCAAAAATCCAAAAGAGGAATGATCTCACTGATAAGCGGATGATGACACTTAATGGGGGGTGGGAGGGGTGGGGGGAATGAAAAAAATAACGGAATGAATCAAATATCATTACTCTATGTAAATATATGAATATGCAAATGGTATGCTGTTACTCCATGTACAAACTGAAACAACATGTATCCCATTTGTTTACAATAAAAATAAATTTTAAAAAAAGAAAAAAACAAGAGATTCAGTAAGCAAACTTATTTGGGTTATATATAATAAAGAACTTCTGGATGAAAAAGATTACTTAAAACACAAAGAAAACTTTCTAATTCTTATTCCCTCAACACTTTGCCCATGATGTAAGAATAAAATGGTGATAACACATTGCCTACCAATTACAGAACAATGGAAGAATTCAAAAGAAAGCCAAACAAATTCTTATTTCACAATGTGTACCTGTCATATATTTATAATGAAAGCTGACATCTTCTTCCTGCAAGCCTCTTCCCAAGAAAAATGAAGAGACAAATCCCAACAAGAACTTTCTATTAAATTATACTTTGATAGTCCACTGATATTCAAAATGATTGATAAACTGGATGATTAAAATTTTGAAGTATCCTAAGAGTTAGTACAAAAAGAATGCATATTAAGCAAAATGCTCAAGAAACAGAACTTTAACACTCCAATTCTAGTATTCTGAGACTTTAGTGTGTGTATAGAAATATAGCGTTTTGGCTTATCCTTATTCCTCCTTGTCTTTCTCCCCTTCTTCCTCTATTGGACGATATCTTCAGGTGCACATACTCCTGCTTATAGGACTCTACTGTAACAAGAGAAAGTCCTTAACAATTTAAGTCCCAGTGAGCCCAGATCTTCTGTGTCTTGCTAGTTACTTATGCCCAGGATCTAAAAGAGGGACGGGCACAGGTTAAACACTTAAAGCAATGTACTAGGATATGACAGATGCACTTTTAATGCAAAGAGCAGAGCATGATCAACATAACTTCAAGGACATGTAGAAAATAAAAAAGGGATTTTTAAAAAGTTACTTTAATATACATAAAATAGACTGAAAGTTAAATACTTGTAGCTTTTATTCTATACAAAATGCAAAGAATATAGAAAAGTGTATACTACTCAGTTTCAGTCCATTCTCTAGTGATTTCTGTCTACTTGCAGATGCTTTCAAGCATTTAAAGATAGGCTTTAAAAAATATTTGATCCTAATATTGTAATTGTTATGTGAAATAGGAGGTTTCCCCTCATTACATTATTCCACTGCCATTGCTGGAAGGGTTTTCCCCTCTCTCATTTAAAACAATGATTTATTTGATTGTATCCCACAATTTCTTTAGTCACTCATTGTTATGCAAGTTTATTCTAACTTTTGTTGTTTTTGAAGCAGTAAGGAAATTTACAACCTGAATGCAAAATGTTCAAGGATTTCTCCTGGATAGATTCCAATATGTGGAATTTCTAAGGTATAAAAGTTGTATGCTATAAACTGTAATAGATATCACTGTTTTCCAGAATGAGTGTATCAAGATATCAGTCCCAACTGCAGTGCATAAAAGTATAAGTTTTCCCCATTTTATTCTTAACAGTAGCATAGTTTTCCACTGCATGTTTACAATTTAATATATATAAGTGATATTCAAAAGGAAATGACCAGAATACAATTTTTATACTATTTTTTCATAAAGCACACACACAAACACACACACACAGCTCAGAAGTGTATCATTTTGAGTTACATTCATTGGCAAGAAAACATTTCTTTTTTAAGGCAAGGAAACAACAGAATCAAAACTGAAGACAATTGTAACTGGAGAGTGCAGTCAGGATGAGATCTGTAGATTGGTGGTAGCTTCATGGTTGTTTGTCTTCTTATGCTTAATAACTTAAGTACATTTATCATTTATGCTCATTTCAACAATTCAAAATCTTCCAGAAATCCCACAGAATAATCAGAGTTTCATTAAAAACATATCTGACTTCATCTCACAGAACTATAGGTATTAGATAAAAGAGAAACAAGTCCTCTCTTTGAGGACATACAGTAAAAATTCACAGTGTATAACAAGCATTCGATCTGTGATTGCTGCATAAATAATGTAGATTTATGAATTCCAAATGAGTATTCTATAATTTAAAAGACAAAGGATATGCATATAAGGAGAAAAAATGTAATGCATTTCTATCTAAACACACCGATTTCTTCTTTTCTCTTGTTTGTGTTAAAAGTCACACTAGAATTACTAACTATATAATAATGTATGTGCTAGTTTTGGCTTCAGGGAACTGCCAACGCTTATTTCAGATCTTTCCCCAACACCTTCCCAGAAGTCTCTGAAGGTAAAAATCCATTAAATAAGTAGGAACAAGAAAGAATAAGGTGATCCTCTGTTGGGAGGAAGCTAGAAACTGGACCATCACAAAGCTAAGCTTTCAATTCAGTCTGTTCTTCCTGGCCTGGTGAGATTACATCTGTGAGAGGGGACACTTTCTATTATAAGGAATTCCCCTCTCCATAACAAATATTTCAAATAGATGCTCTTGGTTAATTTCTGAATTTCAAAACTTTCCATTTGTAAGGCATGACTTCACTATCCTTTATTAAGGAAAAAAGAATTTCAGCAAAATATTCAACTTTTTTGTTTTTTGTTTTTTTTTTGCTCCTTAAACAATGGAACTCAGTTGTTATTTGTGGTTTTTATTTCAAACTAAAACAAAGACTTGTATTCTGATTTGTATGCTGACAAATATTATATCCAAAGTAGTGATGGCAAATATTTTTGGCTATGGGTTTATAATTTCTCCATAACAGTTGTTATGGTTTGGATCTTAAATTCCCCTGCTGCCGCAAAAGCTCATGCATTTGGAGGCTTGGCCCAATTCAGCAGTGTTTGTACATTGGGCCTTTGGGAGGTGTTTGGTTAAGGGCTCTGATTTTATTAATGGATTATCTGTTTATGGGTTCATGGCTTAATGTTTGGGGGCACTTTGTATTAATAGGAAGCTCTCTTTTTGTTTCCTGACTGCCTTGAGGTTATCACTTAGGTCTACCACATGCTCTTAACATGATGTTCTATCTAACCATAGGCCCAAAATGATGGGGTCAAATGACCCTGAACTTCTGAAACTGTGAGTCAAAATAAATCTTTCCTTCTTTTAAGTTGTTTATCTCAGGTACCATGTCGCTAACATGGAAAGCTGACTAACACAATAGTGTAGCTCTAACTGCTTTGTTTTTGCCCCAATATTTGTTGCTTCAGTTTCTATTCAGCTCTTATAGATTATTGAGAAAAACTTGAAAGTTGAGACCTCTGAAATATGTAACTATACTTTTACCAAAAATATAAAATATTTCCCTTTATTATCTCCAGTTTGCTAACTTTCTACTGAAACTCATTTAGAAGCACACTACCTACCTATTCAAAGCTATTAATTTTAATAAACTTAGGGTGGGGTAAAGAACATATGACTGATCAATAATTCCATGTATTAGATTTACCTATTCATACCACAGCAAGAGAAAATGAAAAAGCATTTCTTGACCTTAGCTTTTATTTCCTTGCCACTAAAATGCAATATGAAGGGTGGTAAACTTATCTGGTTTAAAGTCATTTACATGCAAAGTAAATTACAGAAGAATATAGTTTATTTTAATGTGACTGTTTATCAAGAACATGGTTCACAGGTTCACATCCTAAACACCCGATTCATTGTTTTTGAAAAACAAAATACACATTCATATATAACATACTTAGTACTAACTGTGCTTTAAGTATCTTTTTAGCCTCTTCCAACAAAATATACCAAGAGATGTGAAAGTATTAGGTCTACCTTTAACAATGTTACACTTTGAACCTATATGCCTGCATATTTTAAATTTGTGCTTAAGAAATGATCTAATTTTTCAAAATGCTAGAAGAATATCTGGCAAATCACTGATGGAAAGTGACTCACACACAAATGTTATCAGTTTAGTAACGTGTTTTATGGACTCAGTTTTCACATTGACTAAAAAGCTCTTTCATGGGTATTAAAGAAAGGTCAGATATGATGATCTGGAACTGAAAGTACAGAGGCAGATTTTCCAGTTAACATCATATTGGGTAAAAAAGGATTATTTACCTTCTAATGAGCAGTCTCTTACTTATTACAATACTGTCCTTTTAATGCTGTTATTTGGATATGAATGTCTATTTCTCTAACATTAGTATATATTCCTCTTGCTTATCACAACCATATACACTCAACGGCCATTTGATTTACATGCTTTGAAATTGAGTCAATTTTTCAACAGGACAATGAGCTCATCAATAAAAAAGACTGCCCACTATTTGTGCATTACCACAATGAAGCCCAGGTAATATCCTGCCCCTGTACTTAAGAGATTTATGATCTCCTTGGAGAGACACACGTAACAATTAAAGACCAATTATCTACTAATATGTGTAGTAAAGAATGAATCCAGTGGAATATCAGAGACAGAGGTCATAGTGAAGAGTGTAGCAGAAAAAAAACTTCACCTTTAAGACTTGAACAGGGTCTTGAAGGGTCAAAAGCATTCCCTTAAGACAAAGAAGAATGGGATGTGGAAGAAATTTCAGAAAAAGCAGATTAATGAAATCAAAGACACAGAACATTTAGAGACACTGAAGAATACTAAAACTAGTGGAAAACATTTGATTACATAATTCTTTCAATTACCCATGTGTTTGCTACAATGTGGCAGGCAATATTTAGGCACCAGAGATCTGGTGGTGAATGAGATGCCACTATACATCTGCCTTCATAGAATTCTCTGGTCTTATCATATATGTAGTATGAAGAGACAAAGTAACATTCTTCTGATGGAGATCAATGGCATTTAAAAAATGGAAAAGTAGGGTAAAGTGTTAGAGAGATGGAGGAGAGATTTTATGAATAGGCTGATTAGAGAAGACCACTTGGAAAAGGTATGTATGGATTTGAAGTATATGAAGGTAGAAGACATGCAAGAAACATAAGGGAAGAATTTCAAGGCAGAGAAAACTGCAAGGGAAAAGTCCAAAAGCGGCTCAGACTGGTTTGAATAGAAGATTAAGAAGAAATTGAGTTTGAATTTTGATGGGAAGACATTGGAGAGTTTGAAGCACAATTGCTCCGCTTTTGAAAAACATCACACTTGTTGCTATGTGGACAATGATGTATAAGCGGGGAGAGTGTGAGAAGAAAACACACTGAGAAGACTTTCAGTATAGGGAACATGTAAATTTGACAACTGCTGGCAGTGAAGGTGTAAGAGCAGGCCAGGTTTAGGACGTTCTGAGATAGGGCTGACCTGAACTGCTGATGGATTAGAAGTGTAGATGAAAGGAAAAGAGAAGCATAAAGTGATCCTTAGAATGATGGTGTGGTTTCCTGAGAGAGGACAGACTGGAGTAGGAGTGAGTTGGAAACAGGAAAGACTGGGTTTTGTTTTGGAGATGATAAATTTTTCTAATCCTATCAGATGTGTTAGGGTTATTGGATTTAAGAGTCTGCAATTCAGGGGTGAGGTGTTTAAGACACAGTTAAAAGTTCCTAGAGAATGAAGGTAGATGAAAAAGGGAAGAGGACTGAGTCCTGGGGCACACTAACACATGGTCTAGTACAGGAGCAGGGGAATGAGAAGTTCAAGGGATCATTATCATAGCGGGTTGAATTGTGTGTTTAAATCCTGATCACCACACTTGTGGGTGTGATCTTACTTGGAAATAGAATATTTGCAGATGTTAAGATGTAAGTTAAATGAGTTCATACTGGACTAGGGTGGACCCCAAATCTAATCACTGTGTCCTTATATGAAGACACATGGATACATGGACTGGGAAGGAGGCTATGGGAAGAAGGCAAAGACTGGCAAGATTGGAGTGATGTAGCTACAGGCCAAGAAATGACAAAGAGTGCCGATGTCACTGGAGCTAAGACAGCAGCATGGAGCACATTGTCCCCCAGTGCTCAGATCATGGCCCTGCTCACACCTTGATTCTGGGCTTGTTGCCTCCAGAACCATGACAGAATACATTTCTCATGTTTTAAGTTATCCAGTTTGTTGAAAAATATTACAGAAGCCTGAGGAAACTTACACAATTATTTTCTGCATTGGTCCTTACATTAGAGGATTATTTCTTATGATATGCTCCACAAAATACCATTTCTATTCATCATGTTTTTTTTCTTTAAAGGATCATTTGGTCAAGTAAATTTGAGAAATGCAGGATTAGAAATGTTCCCTTCACACAGAACTCATCAGAACCTTGGTGCTAATAAGCATTGTGAATTGCTGAAATGGTACTGTACAGGTAGTGTTGCCCAAAATTTTTAAACCTTAAATTTCATGTGTGTGTATGTATACAAGCCATATTTTGGAAAATACCCTATGAATCAATTTCTTTTGAGAACTTTCCTCAATCCAAAACAAACTACAAATAAAAGGGAGAACAAAAGTTTCCCTCTAATAATAAGTCATCAAGGAATTATGTAAGATTTTGAGACTTCTCAGTCTAACATCTATTCTTTACAGTTGTGGAAAATGGATTCTTTAATTAAGAGATCAATTTTACATTCTTAACATAACCTCCTATAGTTCTTTAAAATTTTTACTTCTTTAAAATATATTTAAAGGTATTATTTATTTATTTATTTATTTATTTACGGTACTTGGTATTGAACCCAGGGGTACTCTACCACTGAGCTACATCCCCAGTCCTTTTTAATTTTTTACAATTTATTTTGAGACAAGATCTTACTAAGTTGCCAAGGTGGGCTGGGATGATAGGTGTGCACCACCTCACCTGATTACTTAAAGGTATTAGACTGAGTTTATCTCTGCTTAAGATTCCTACTATGTACTGAGGAGGTTCTATGGGTTCACCAAGTCTTTGACAGTGGATAGATAAGAGACTCATCCTGGAGTACCAGGAATCAGGACCATGTCCAGAAAGGTGCTGAAAACTGCTCCAAATGAGATGATATGACTATCCTTAACTTGACGCAGCCATGAAGAAAGTACACTATGGATTTTTTTAAAGCTTAAAATACGCACACAATTGTAATGGCTGAACTTGTTTTATAAAGTCATCACATATGGTCTCATATGCTTGAAGATCAAGTTTCTTCATGAGTAATGATTATTTTTATTGTGATATTTCAACACTTTCAACTTATTTTTATTGTGATATTTCAACTTCCTTTTCTCTCGAACCCTTAAATTCTGTTTCTCATCATTGAGTTTAAAAAAACTGAGATGTATCTGTAACATTACTGGTTACATTAACGGAGGTTCTCTAGTACCTATTTTAGTACTGGTATACTCACCAAAAATTTTTAAAAAGCTTCTCTTTTAAAATAGTCTTTTCTTTATATTTTCAAATAAGTAAATTTGATGTGGAGAGCTATGTTGTACGTAAAGCTGAAAGTGAGACATGAAATTCCCTCTCTGGGAATATAACTATGCCATTACTGTAAATCATGTTGAAAAACTCTGAATCAACTTCAGGATAATACTATTATATAAAATACATGTTTTGCATAACTCAAACTCTAAAAGATTCAATATAGTCTGGGCAGTGGTTTGAACTAAGGCAGTGCCAGTCATTTCAATCTTGAACTTCAGAAAATTCAGGCTTACCCTCTCTTCAAGACCAGAACGTCCATAGGCCATCATCCATGTTCCACAAAGATTTTCGACTCAGTTCACACCTCCCATTCTCTTTGAGAATACTTTTCAACTTTAAAGTATATTTTGCATTTGACTATTTAGATAGTTTAAAAATGTCAACATATAAAGAAAGGGTGTAACTTTCCAGTGTTCACAAGATGAATTACAGATGCTCTTTTAGAGCAAATGAAAAACTGGTATAAAGATTCTTAAACCCCTCTGGCCACAACTAAAGAACTGTTCTTTTTTGTTTTGTTTTGTTTTAAGATGTCTTAGGGTAAGTAAATTCTCTGCATTTGAATCATCTAAAGTGAGTTCTACATATTTGGGCAGTTCTGCCTTTTTATCCCAAACTACCCAAGAATCCACTGGGAAATGCAATATTCAAATACTCATTTTTTTCTTCACTAACTCATATGAGCAGATTAAATGAATACATATTCCAGACTGTAATGTGCAGGTGTACCACCTTGGAGTACATTCTTATTCAATCTAGCAAGTTAAGCAGCAGCAGTTGACCAGAGAAAGATGCACCATGGAGGTGAATGAAGACAGATAAAGACAGCAGGCATTAAACTAGACTTTCCTATGTGAAGTTTAGTTAATTTGAAAAGAGGAGGATTCTGATTACAACTGTTTTACTTCTAATTCTGACAACTTCCAAAGATGATCTAAAAATGTGTAAAACAACTAAGAAAAGAATACTGTAGATTTAGGAGAACTTTGGGAAAAGGTAAATGTGAATGAAGTTGTACAACAGGTATACCAAAATTCTATCTCAGTCTATACTTACCTATTAATAAATAAGTTCTGTATCCTACCTTCTAGAGGTCAATGACAAACAAAGAATTTATTTCAAATAAGCCCGAAGTTTGAATCTGGCAAGGCAGATTTTAATATGACATTCCACATAAAATTTTAATACAATGTGACATGCTTGCAAACCATGAACAACCTTTTTTTAATATTATTTGTTACAAGATCATGCAAATATTGTGAAGAACATCCTTTTCTAAATTAAATATGGGTAAATATATTAAATATAGTATATATGTTGTTCTAAATACATAATGTCCCAGTTACAAAGTATTCAAGTAACAAACGCAAATTCTTATTGTGTTTTTATCAACACAACTTTTATTTTAGCAATCCCACTGTGCCAACATAAAGAACAGTATCTGCCAATCACTATTTTTCCTTTTGTTTTGACCTTTAGCCATTTAAACTTAAGCTTATTTTGAAGTAGAAGGAATTATATGACCTCTTGGATTCCTGATTCCTCATACTAACTTTAAATCTCCTATGACTGATACTTTGCCATATGTGTTTCAATCCACAAAAAGCAGTGTTGCCCACAAGTTTTATTCTTGAGCTCTTTGTATGTATGTATTGAAAATGATTTTATAGTGCCTGGTGAATAATAATCCTGTCATGCTAGATTAAATCTGATCTTTTCTTGTCTTGGGACTAGCTTTACTACTCCTTGATTGGTTGTGCTTACTACCTGTTATACACAGGTGGAACCTCTTTCTGTGATATATCAGTTATCTATTGCTGTGTAAAAAAAAATCACCCCAAATTTAGTAACTTAATAGAAACAATAAATATTTATCATCTCATAGTTTCTATAGTTTAGGAAATTGGATGTTGCTTACCAGAGTGCCTCTGGCTCACGTTCTCTGGTGAGACTGCAATCAAGTTGTAGGCTGGGGCTCTAATTAATCTCAAAGTTCAACTGGGGAAGGATTTTCTTCCAAGATAGTAGCTGCTGACAGGTCTCCAAATATTAACTTCCAATTAAGCCCCTGTGAGCTGCCTAATGATATGGAAGCTGCCTAATGATGTGGAAGCTGGCTTGTCCCAAAGCATGCAATCCAAAACAAAAATAAGAGAGCAAGGGTATACCCAGAAACTGAGAGAGCACCCAAGACAAAGTCACAATCTTCTTATGCCCCAATCTCAGGGTAGGGCATTTCTGGGAAACATCTACTACGTACTATTATACTTTTTTCCTTTCAATTACTATATGAATGAAGCCACTGAGGCTTAGAGAGGTTATGACTTGCCCAAGTGGCAGGGCTGGGGCTTAAATCCAGGTGTGTATGACATTGAAATCTATTCTCTAAAGCATAATACTTCACTGCCTTCTTAGATAAGAACTTCAGTTAGGTCTGTAGGCCTTGGCACAATATCTGTTTTGATATAAATATGTAGGGATTTCTTCCATGTATTACACTAGTGCAAAAACTTGTCAAGGTGCCAAAAGCCCTGTAGATGCAGTAATTAAACCATGTAATTATCTTCTCTTCATAAACAGTAGATTCAGTAAAAGATTTCTTTATATGAACATATAAGTGATTCCCTGAATACAACAGAAGCATTTAAAGAAAACCAGCACATTAAATAAATCATAAAAGAAATCATTGCCTTAAAGGATCTGTAAACCTCAGTGGCTATATATAAAAACATTATAATGTCTCCCTATAGGTTCATAATGAAAGAAAGGCAAAACATTCATACAGGCCATGTGCAATACTGATCTCACATTTTGGTACGGCAATTTCTAGGCTTGGACAATCTTTGCTTGCTTGCTTTCACATTTCCACTACTGGCAAAACTGGTAAGTATTCAAGTGCAACCTGTTTCACATCTGGGATGCATACGTGATTCCCATTAAGAATTCTAGTTCCTTAGTATCCCAAATGGAGCTAATGGAAGAAAGTACCATTCAATCAAATGGAAGTTAATTGTGAAAAGACTCCCCCCACTTTTAAATAAACAGGGTGCCCTTTCTCATCATTCAAGACTTTATGGTGTGTTCTTGACCACTGAAGTCTTAAGAAAACAATAACCATCTGTCTGGCACATTTTAAAACAGATTTATCCTGCTGAGGAGACCAAGTGGGAAAACACCCTCCATGTCAGTCCTCTTAAAAATCCCTGCTGCCTCCCAGCTGGATCTAGGAATGTAAAGAAATCCTAACATCCCTCCTTCTGGTACACAAGTAAAGGAGGGCTGTTTTCACTTAAGAAAGCTAATGCTGGATACTATTGCCTAAAAATGGCAATGGCACCTGCTCAAATAGCAGAAGCTGAGAAATAATTAACACTGAACACCTATTTATGCTTTAATCAGGATCATGGCAAAGTTTGCTGTTTGCCTCTCCAGTATGCATTCTTCTTTTCTTCCTGACCAATGAAGTTCCAGATTCACTTTAAGAACAATGTGCACATCATTCTCAAGTCTCCCTTCCAGCTAAGGGTAGCCAAGGGAATCTGAGGATAAGTCAGTATGCGGGATCTCCAGGAGAGTGCCTTACCAGCGGGACAGACAACTATGCCTTTCCTTGCATTCACATGTGCAAGTTTACTGGAGCTCAAGGAGCCACTCTAATGATACATAAGTCAATGCTAAGGAAGGAAAAGTACCAAGACAGAAGGATCCTGAGTTCTTCCTGACTTTGTTTAGCTTCTATACCAGCTCTGAACTGTGTTCTTCTGAATTTGCTTATGTCATTGTTATTTTTAGTTTCTCTCACAAGAAGCAAATGTACATGTCAAGGGATAAAGGTAACAACTTTATATTGTGCATATCTAATGTTACAACAGAAATACAAATTTAGTTTTGAGATTATAAATTGAAGATTTTGAAAATAAGCTCAAAATGTTAAATGAATAAGTCCGAAATTCCACAAGAGCCAGGAAGTTTTAATTTGAGGGATAAAATATAACAAATAGAATATAATCTCCTATAAAAGTTTAAGAGTATATGACTGGTAAAAAAGTAAAAATAAAATAATTATAATAGCTTTATGCTGATTGCCTGAACATAAATGTATGGGAAAATTTGTTTCTCTTGCATTGGCAAGTACCTCTTTTTTTTTTTTTTTTTTTTTTTCCTTTTCTCGAAGTGGAAATGGATTTAAAAGTATAGCAATGAAATTTTGCCTAAACAAACAAGTTTAACTGATGATGATGTCTACAAAGAAACTTACGGATCCTAATTAACTTTAAAGTATGAATATCATGGATAAAATACAAGTTTTGTTCCAGGAAACTCCAAGCTGGTTCAGCAGAACAATTATGATAAGTAGACAGAAACTTACAGCACACACACATATATATTTATACTGAATCTCCGTAAGTTTCACCCTCATTATTTGATGCTTGTTTTCTATTCACCATGATTCTTAATAGTATATATATTTTGATTTGCTATGAAATCTCTCTGGAACAAAGAGGTATTTAATTAACAGAATGTGTAGAACCAAAGACATTCTGGTCAAACCATATAAATAGGAAAACACATCCCAATCATAACAGCAGTATTAATAGGGAACTCTGAAAGTAAACTTGTTATATCCCAGGCAATGTTTTAAGTATCTCCTATGTGCTAACTCATTTTTGTTCTCACAACAATCCTATAAAATGGGTAGTATTTTCATCTTCATTCTACTGATGAACAAACTGTGGCCCAGAGAGGTTAATGTGTTTGCCTAAGTTTACACCTCTAATAAATAGTGAACTGTGGTTTTCAGGAAGTTTGACTTAAAAACTAATCCTAAATTGCTTCTAATCTGTCGTGACCAGCGCCACCAAACTCTCTGGTTAGGCGAGGGGCGAAGGGGGATTGGAAAATAAAGATTCACAGACACAGATTTTGAAGATTAAGCTGGGATCAGGTGGAGCTCTGCTCTCTAATGGAGATACAGATCTAAAGAGTTATGCCAGCAATCTTTATTTATATAAATCTCATTATCAGGTTAAAGACTATAAAAGCATTATTTGTTGTATTTAGGAAAGTTACAGAAACTAGGACATCCTATGTAGTAGTTTTTCTGTAGTTGCAATCCACAGTTGTAAAGTGCAATGTTAGGAGCTTTGTGTAGCTCTCAAGAAAGTCCATTGTTAAAAGTTACTATAAGACAGGCAGGGACTGGAGAAGCAGAGCTGGTGAAACATTGTGTTTGTCTAGGAGTTCCTTCCTTCTTGGGAGCTGTGTCTGGAGATCAAGGTCTGAGCTGATAGGACTCTTGCACAGAGCCTCCTCATGCAGGGCATTGCCACAGCAGCTAAGCATCCTGTGCCCTTGCACAGAAACACTCCCAGGAACCAGGCATGCCACAGCCATGAGGTCATCAAAGACCCCCAATCTCAGTCACTGCTCTCCCATCCCCTGTCACTGCTCTCCACACTAATCATATACTAAACTTCTCTCACTAAGATAAGTATTCCTGTCATGCTCCAGGTAAAGCTAAAAGGTTTCTCCAAAAACTGGGACAGTGCAGTGATGTTAACAAAGGAAGTCTAGGAAATATTCATGAGCTTTCTTTTCTCTTTTTTCTTTTAAAATTTGTGGGGTCTTACAACATAGAGCTAGTGACATTTTAGACAGAAATTTTATAAGCTGACAGTCCATAACTCACAGGTATTTGTGAGGCTGAAAAAGCTAATATATAGAACTTTTGTTACTACTATATCAGTTATTCTCTTATCTTGTCAACCAAGTGTACTAGACTATAATATTTGATTTTTTATGCCCCAAACAAATGTTTTTTTAAAATAGAATTTCCATAGAAATGACCCTTTTGCCATTATTTGCATACAAAGATGATATCTCAATTGGTAATATGTACCATTTCCCATTTTTATTTTCTAGGTGAGAAAGATTTCAGAAGAAACACTGGCAAAAGTTACTCAAAATTTTTATTTAACCAATCTTAATTTCAAATGCATTGGAACTAGGAATGAAGATTTATAAGGAAGAGGGTGAGAATAATTTTCTTTAAAAAAATAACCCACAAGTGCACACTAAAATTGGAATGATACTAAAATAGCATAAATTAGCCACCTCATCTCAAGAGATTTGCTCTTTTCCCAGCATACAGTGTAGTTACTGAGGACCCAGCTAATCAAGGCAATAGAGCAAATGCTTTAAAACTTTTTCTTCTTCTGTGTTTAAGGTAAACAAATGACATAATGCAAGGGAATGGAAGGATAAAGTAATCTAAATGGTGTGTGGTGAAGCAGATGCAGACTATTATCATACAGAGATTCCATGGGTATGAGTTATCCAAATGTCTAGTCGCTTCATTTACTACATAGGTATACTGTTCTGGGATAAATAAAGTTAGTTTTGTTGATGTGTTTCTGGATTTCTCTAAGAAGTTTAAAGCCTTCAGATAATATGGAGAGAGCCACACTGAACAGAACTGAATACACTAAAAATCTGTTAAATGTAAGCATGCCAAACTGCAAATCTAATCATATTCTCTGAATAGTTGGAGGTCTGACCTAGTTTCTTAAGAAAATCTAGCAGTCAAAAGCTATAGGAAGATCTCATTTTACCCTTCTTTATTTCCTCAAGAAAACAAAGTATAAAATATATTTATCTTTATGGTCAGCATATATAAGAATACAAACTTTATAAAACAAATAGCTTTTCAGTGACAGAAGAGCTTCAGGTAAGAACAAATTAAATGTCCAGGCTTGTCTGGGTTAGTCAGGTGAAAAAGATGCAGGGGATAGTAGGGTTATTATGTGGACAGGAAGATCACTATGGGAGGGACAGCCTCAGAGACCTCTGCAGTACTCTTCCTCAAATGCAGCATTAAAGCTAGGGTTACCAGAACTTCATCTATTCATGGATTACACTGAAAAGCACCAATCTTGTATTCATTTCTAAAGAAGTCCGGAACCACAGTTAATGTTTGAGGCTTGCCTAGTTAAGATCAGCAGGAGGAAGATGAGACCTCAGAATGATTTTTATATCCTCTTCATAGGAAACCAAATCACAAGTGCTCAATTTGATTGAGGAATTAAACCATTTGAAGCAATCATTAAATAGTGGGATAAAGTTCCAGAAAGTAAAGAAAGCTGACTGGCATTTCCATTGTGGGACTTTGTACCACTCTTTGATGATTACACCATAGGGTTCCTTGTTGGATAAGCAGAGGACCTGTCATGGTCATTGATACACAACCCTTCATAAAAGTTGTATAAAATACTGATATTAGGACTCAGCATCCCTTCCTTCATTTCATCAAGATTAATTTACTATTTTCAAAGGAAACCTCAAAAGTAGAATGGAAAGCACTAACTTAATTATCTTAATAGGAGTGACCATTACTCCTATTTTACAGATGAGTAAATTAAAATATCAAAGTCTATGCTGAAAAAACAAAAAACAAAACAAAACAAAGAGTCCTGTACCTGAGGATCACTAGTAAAGCCATATTAGAATATGAAAATCTCATTCCAAAGTCTAAACTCATACTGCCACACTGAATTAATGTACACAATTTTTATGAGGAAAGATGAGGACTTAATGAAAATAATATTTGTGGGGTGGTAAACATTTAAATAAAATATATTAAGTTGTATAAGAAGAGTGAACGATACAGTAAAAGACTATTCAGATCCTAAAGTATATATAAAAGTACAGGAAATTATTAACGAACAAAAACATTAGAAAAGTATTCCAAAGAAAGAAAGAAAAGTATTTCAAAGTATTCATATGGGATAAAGACTATAAGGTACTTTTGTTTTCTTTCTTTCTTTCTTTTTTTTTTTTTTTTTTTTTTTTTTTTTTGTGGTGCTGGGGATCAAACCCAGGGCCTTGTGCATGCGAGTACTTTTGTTACCCAAATCAAATAGTAAAGCAATTGGCCACAGTAAAGCCCCTGGAAAGGCTAAGGAAACACCTTTCAAATAAAACTTGGAAAAAAAAATGTGGCAAAGCAATGTTTTCAAACCTGGTTCTCATTACTCTGCTGTATTTTTCAAAATAATGCAGGGGGAAGGTGGAACACAATAAATGAATATTAAGGATCATTTTAGTAGTCACACTTTCTATCTTCTTGAATTATTTAAATTATACACACATGAAAATAATCTTTGGTAATGCAGGGGGGACAGTATTGTTGAGAAATGTATTTAATTAAAACATCAAAACTGCAATTACTAGTAACAATTTAAGTATGATTTATTGGTGAAATTACCTCATATATAGACAAAATCACAAATACTACTCTGGAAGCAAATATTCAAAAGATAGTGTATATTTTATAGGCAAGCAGCCAGTGATAGAAAATAAAATGAATAAATTCAATGTAAAAATAAGAAGTGCTTTATAAATTTTCTCTTAAGCCTTCAGGAGTTTGATTTTTTACTTTGAATAAGCTAGGTGCAATTCTATCAATCTCAAAAAATGGAAAAGGGAATCAATAAAAAAATTTTTAAATAAAATCATGCTAAAAGCAAGCAACTTGATTAAAGGCTTATATAGACATGTGCTTTTCTTATAAATTAAATAAAATTTATGAATATTGAAGAAATGCACTGATGTACTTATCAGATCAAATATGGCACTGGGGTTACCATAATCAAGAGTCCAAATATGGCATATTGCAAGATAATATCTTCCTGATAGGTATTTAATAAAGATTTACTTAATGAATCAGTACTACCAATCCATGTGCTTTGAGAAGTTCTTTGAACACAACTTATACTGACACTGACTCATCCCAATATTATTTTTCTGGACCAACAATTGTCAGTGAATACCTATTCATTGCTGATCAAGGGTAGAGACAAGTACACTCTGTCATAAAGTACAGAGAAAAAACACATTACAAATTCACAGTGCTGTTCTCAAGTTGGTTTAATTCAGTGGTCTTCAAATATTAGGTCATGAATGCCTCCTCACACATTTTTAAGTTCATACATAAAATTTTCTTATCATTAGATTTCACTTAAAAAGAATGGAATATCCTATATATTAAACTTGACATAATAGCTAGAAAAGTTACTTTTTAATATGTATTATATGTGTACCCTACCATCACCCATTAAAAAATATTCTTGTTTTAAATCTAGAAATTATATACCATTTCCTTCTGTCTTTAAACTTTGTATTCCTCCCTCTGCCCCTCATTTTATACATGTAATATATCTTATGCATAAAACTCATACTCTATATCTCTGAAATGTATATTTAAAATTAAAATAACTATGATTATAAATCTTCTAGTAAAGTAATGGAGTACCTCCAATGTAAGATCATCAGATAATACATTTATTAAAAATTGCACAATTTCAAGTACACATTTCAGTACAATATACTAGCAATATTTGATATTCCGACTACCATGTAAATCACTTTTTCACTTTTCTTTTTGACTCACTTTTTTTTTTTAACTTTGAGAGTGTAAGCGCACTTTGCTCAGAACATCCTGTTTCTTCTTTCTCAAGGGCTCTTTTCTATATCATGCCTTTTTCACTTGGCACTCCCTTCATCTGGACCACCCTTCTAGAGAGCTGCATGACTTGGTCACTCTCTACAAGCACTCTCTTCTTAAAGGCCAACTCAGTTCATCTCTCAGCACTGCCATGACTTCTTCTAAAACAGCACCTAAGCTCCTCAATCTGGATCACTAATCATCATAAACTACAGGCACCAATAATAAACATTTAAGTGTGTCTTATTGGTAAAATTATTTGATAGGCAGACAAACCAAAAAAATCAGTCTGGAAGCAAACATTCACAAGAGTGTATTTTTTTTTTTTTTTTTTTATAGGCAAAAGAAAAAAAAAGAAAATGAATAAATTTAAGTAAAAATAAAGACTCTTCCTGAGAGCATTTGCCATCCCACAATATCATATTTTGTTTGCTGTCAATCTCATGCCCCAGTATAACGTATGCTTCCTAGGAAAACACTAAGAAAACAGGGGTTCTGATGTATACATGTCTGCAATCTAAGATCTAAAGTGATGCCTGGCATATAGTAGGCTGACTCAATGTTCGTTGAATGTATGGAATAAAGAACAAAAATAGAAGAAATAATTACTAACTTTATTCTGGCAATCATTTTACAAAAAAATATTAAAATACAAAAACCTTTCAGAAGTCAAACAGTATCTTTGCTTTCTAAAAATAATATGTACACAAAGGACACAAAACAATGAGAAGAAGCTAAAAATTACATTATAAACTATTCTGAACTGAAATAGTATTCATAACATTTTACATCATCTGTTAATGAAAGCCAATATGACATTAAATGGAGGGAAGTTTGTAACACTGAATAACAGATATCAGGTTGCCTTATTCCTAAATGAAGGAATATAAGAGAGCTAGTAAATTAATAATTGATAAAAATATTTAAAAATACATTACTTTGGAATTTATAAATTATAAATTATTTACAAATAAGAAAATCTGTCGAGCATTTTAATTACTAGCACCTAAAATCCTTATTTTATTTTTAAAAATTTATTATTTATTGTAAACAAATGGGATACATCTTGTTTCTCTGTTTGTACACATAGAGACATACCATTTGCGTAATCATACATTTACATAGGGTAATGGTGTTTGATTCATTCTGTTATTTTTTTCCTTCCACCACACGCCTCCCACCCCTCTTTTCCCTCTATACAGTCCCTCCTTCCTTTATTCTTGCCTCCCTCCCACCCCCCATTATGTATCATCATTCACTTATCAGTGAGATCATTTGTCCTTTGGTTCTTTGCAATTGGCTTATCTCACTTAGCATGATATTCTCCAATCATCCATTTGCCTGCAAATGCCATGATTTTATTATTCTTCATGACTGAGTAATATTCCATTATATATATATATATATATATATATATATATATATATATATATATATATATATCTCACAGTTTCTTTATCCATTCATCAATTGAAGGGCATCTAAGTCGGTTCCGCAATCTGGCTATTGTGAATTGAGCAGCTATGAACCTTGATGTGGCTGCATCACTGTAGTATGCTAATTTAAAGTCACTTCTATTCAAAATTGTCCTTGAAACTCTAGCCAGAGCAATTAGACAGACCAAAGAAATTAAAGGGATAGGAAGAGGAAAAGCAGAACTCAAACTATCCCTATTTGCTGATGACATCATTATATATTTAGAGGACCCAGGAAATTCTACCAGAAAACTTTTAGAACTCATAAGTGAATTCAGTAGAGTAGCAGGATATAAGATCAATGCTCATAAGTCTAATGCATTTTTATACATAAGTGATGAATCCACAGAAAGAGAAGTTAGGAAAACTACCCCATTCACAATAGCCTCGAAAAAACTAAAATACTTGGGAATCAATCTCACAAAAGAGGTGAAAGATCTCTACAATGAGAACTACAGAACACTAAAAGAAAGAAATTAAAGGAAACCTTAGAAGATGGAAAGATCTTCCATGTTCTTGGATAGGCAGAACTAATATTGTCAAAATGGCCATACTACCAAAAGTGCTATTCAGATTCAATGCAATTCCAATTAAAATCCCAATGATGTACCTTACAGATATAGAGCAAGCAATCATGAAATTCATCTGGAAGAATAAGAAACCCAGAATAGCTAAAGCAATCCTTAGCAGGAAGAATGAAACAGGGGGTATCGCAATTCCAGATCTTCAACTCTACTACAAAACAATAGTAACAAAAATGGCACTGTATTGGTACCAAAATAGACAGGTAGATCAATGGTACAGAATAGAGGACATGAACACAAACCCAAATAAATACAATTTTCTCATACTAGATAAAGGTGCCAAAAATATGCAATGGAGAAACGATAGCCTCTTCAACAAATGGTGCTGGGAAAACAGGAAATCCATATGCAACAGAATGAAACTAAAGCCCTATCTCTCACCCTGCTCAAAAATCAACTCAAAATGGATCAAGGACCTCGGAATCAGACCAGAGACCCTCCATCTTTTTTTTTTTTTTTTTAACATTTTTTTAAAATTGTAAACAAATGGGATACATGTTGTTTCTCTGTTTGCACATTGCGTAAAGGCATACCATTTGTGTAATCATAAATTTACATAGGGTATTGTTGTTTGATTCATTCTGTTATTTTTTCCCTTCCCCCCACCCCTCTTTTCCCTCTATACAGTCCTTCCTTCCTCCATTCTTGCCCCCCTCCCTAACCCTAACTCTAACCCTAACACTAACCCCTCCCTCCCCCCATTATGTGTCATCATCCACTTATTAGCGATATCATTCGACCTTTGGTTTTTTGAGATTGGCTTATCTCACTTAGCATGATATTCTCCAATTTCATCCATTTGCCTGCAAATGCCATAATTTTATCATTCTTTATGGCTGAGTAATATTCCATTGTGTATATATATATATATATATATATAAATATACACCACAGTTTCTTTATCCATTCATCAACTGAAGGGCATATTAGGTTGGTTCCACAATCTGGCTATTGTGAATTGAGCAGCTATGAACATTGATGTGGTTGTATCTCTGTAGTATGCTGATTTTAAGTCCTTTGGGTATAGGCCAAGGAGTGGGATAGCTGGGTCAAATGGTGGTTCCATTCCAAGTTTTCTAAGGAATCTCCACACTGCTTTCCAGAGTGGGTGCACTAATTTGCAGCCCCACCAGCAATGTATGAGTGTACCTTTTTCCCCACATCCTCGCCAACACCTGTTGTTGCTCGTATTCTTGATAATCGCCATTCTAATTGGGGTGAGATGGAATCTTAGGGTGGTTTCGATTTGCATTTCTTATTAACTAGAAATGTTGAACATTTTTCCATATGTTTGTTGACTGCTTGTAGATCTTCTTCTGTGAAGTGTCTATTCATTTCCTTAGCCCATTTGTTGACTGGATTATTTGCATTCTTGGTGTAGAGTTTTTTGAGTTCTTTATAGATTCTGGAGATTAGTGCTCTATCTGAAATATGATTGGCAAAGATTTTCTCCCACTCTGTAGGCTCTTTCTTCGCATTGCTGATAGTTTCCTTTGCTGAGAGAAAGCTTTTTAGTTTGAATCTATCCCAGTTATTGATTCTTACTTTTATTTCTTGTGCTATGGGAGTCCTGTTGAGGAAGTCTGGTCCTAGGCCGACATGTTGAAGATCTGGACCTACTTTTTCTTCTATAATTTGCAGGGTCTCTGGTCTGATTCCGAGGTCCTTAATTCATTTTGAGGTTAGTTTCGTGCATGGTGAGAGATAGGGGTTTAGTTTCATTTTGTTGCATATGGATTTCCAATTCTCCCAGCACCATTTGTTGAAGAGGCTATCTTTTCTCCGTTGCATATTTTTGGCACCTTTGTCTAGTATGAGAAAATTGTATTTATTTGGGTTTTTGTCCGTGTCCTCTATTCTTTACCATTGATCTATCTGTCTATTTTGGTACCAATACCATGCCATTTTTGTTACTATTGCTTTGTAGTAGAGTTGAAGATCTGGTATTACGATACCCCCTGTTTTACTCTTCCTGCTAAGGATTGCTTTAGCTATTCTGGGTTTCTTATTCTTCCAGATGAATTTCATAATTGCTTGCTCTATTTCTGTAAGGTTCGTCATTGGGATTTTAATTGGAATTGCATTGAATCTGTATAGCACTTTTGGTAGTATGGCCATTTTGACAATATTAATTCTTCCTGTCCAAGAACATGGGAGATCTTTCCATCTTCTAAGGTTTTCTTTAATTTCTTTCTTTAGTGTACTGTAGTTCTCATTGTAGAGGTCTTTCACCTCTTTTGTGAGATTGATTCCCAAGTATTTTATTTTTTTCGAGGCTATTGTGAATGGGGTAGTTTTCCTGATTATTCTTTCCAAAGATTCATCACTTATGTATAAAAGTGCATTAGATTTATGTGCATTGATCTTATATCCCGCTAGAAGACGAGAGAAAACCCAAATCACTAAAATTTGGAATGAACAAGGAAATATCACAACAGACACGATTGAAATACAAAACATAATTAGAAGCTATTTTGAAAATCTATACTCCAACAAAATAGAAAATTTCGAAGACATCAACAGGTTTCTAGAGACATATGAATTGCCTAAACTGAACCAGGAGGACATACACAATTTAAATAGACCAATTTCAAGTAATGAAATAGAAGAGGTCATCAAAAGCCTACCAACAAAGAAAAGTCCGGGACTAGATGGGTTCTCAGCTGAGTTCTACAAAACCTTTAAAGAAGAGCTCATTCCAATACTTCTCAAACTATTCCATAAAATAGAAGAGGAGGGAACCCTCCCAAACTCATTCTATGAATCCAATATCACACTGATACCTAAACCAGACAGAGACACATCGAAAGAAAATTTCAGACCAATATCCTTAATGAACATTGATGAAAAAATTCTCAACAAAATTTTAGCAGATCGCATACAAAAACATATTAAAAAGATAGTGCACCATGATCAAGTGGGTTTCATCCCAGGGATGCAAGGTTGGTTCAACATCAGGAAATCAATAAATGTAATTCACCATATCAATAGACTTAAAGTCAAGAATCACATGATTATTTCAATAGATGCAGAAAAAGCATTTGATAAAATATAGCACCCCTTCATCCTCAAAACACTAGAAAAAATAGGAATAGTGGGAACATTCCTTAACATTGTAAAGTCCATTTATGCTAAGCCCATGGCTAATATCATTCTAAATGGTGAAAAACTGAAAGCATTCCCCCTAAAAACTGGAACAAGGCAGGGATGCCCTCTTTCATCACTTCTATTCAATATTGTCCTTGAAACTCTAGCCAGAGCAATTAGACAGACCAAAGAGACCCTGCATCTTATAGAAGTAAAAGTAGGTCCAAACCTTCAACTTGTTGGCTTAGGATCAGACTTTCTTAACAGGACTCTCATAGCACAAGAAATAAAAGGAAGAATCAATAAGTGGGATAGATTCAAACTAAAAAGCTTTCTCTCAGCAAAGGAAACTATCAGCAATGTGAAAAGAGAACCTAGAGAGTGGGAGAATATCTTTGCCACTCATAGTTCAGATAGTGCACTAATTTCCAGAATCTATAAAGAACTCAAAAAACTCCACACCAAGAATACAAATAATCCAATCAACGAATGGGCTAAGGAAATTAACAGACACTTCACAGAAGATCTACAAGCAATCAACAGATATATGAAAAAATGTTCAACATCTTTAGTAATAAAAGAAATGCAAATCAAAACTTCCCTAAGATTTCATCTCACCCCAATTAGAATGGGGATTATCAAAAACACAAGCAACAATAGGTGTTGGCGAGGATGTGGGGAAAACAGTACACTCATACATTGCTGGTGGGGTTGCAAATTAGTGCAGCCACTCTGGAAAGCAGTATGGAGATTCCTCAGAAAGCTTGGAATGGAACCACCATTTGACCCAGCTGTCTCACTCTTTGGCCTAAAAATCCATTTCCCTAATTACTAGATCTATTTAAGGCACTGAATACTTTAGCCTTGTTTCTTTAAGGCTGTGCTAATAATGTGCTTGTGAAACTGGAAGAAGTAGTTAATGGCATACTGAAATCTCTCTGAAAAGCATGGAAGTGTTCTGCTTTTTAAATCATCAGTCCTCTGGTCACTTTTCTTTGTGTATTATTTTGGGATGTACTGGGGAATTCAACCCAGGGGTGTTTTACCAATGAACTACATTCCCATTCCTTTTAATTTTTCTATTGAGACAGGGCCTTGAAAGAAAGTTGCTTAGGGCCTTGCTAAGTTGCTGAGGCTGACATCAGATTTGAGGTCCTTCTTTCAGCATTCTGAGTGCTGGAATCACAGTCATGTGCCACCATGCCCAGCTTCTCTATGCATGTTTGGAAAAGGTACATACACCTTTAAAATTACTCTTTGGATTCAAGTCCCACCATGAAGATAGAAAATTACTTACAAAAGATAATCTTGTCCTTTTCTGCACATATTTCCTCATGCATCTCCGAGTTAAGAAGTGGCACTGTACCTCTTACTATGGTTACAAAACTACCCTGTAATTCAGTGATGTCAAGCCACTATTTATTATGTTCATGAATTCTGTGGTTAAAAATTTGAAAAGCATGTCTGGTGTTGGAAGCTGGGCCCTCAGTTACTCCAAACATGAGCTTTCCCAAACTGTCTCCCCATTTAGGATAGTCTGAACTTCCTCTCAGAATGGTGGCTGGATCAAGAGAGAAAAAGAAACAGGTTGAAATCTTATGCCTTTTGTGATCTAGCCTTGAAATCATTTTTATCATATCCATCATATTCTATTATTATTATTATGATTATGATTATTAGTAGTAGTATTAGTATTTTTGTGGTACTGGGGATCAAACCCAGGGCCTTGTGCTTGCAAGGCAAGCACTCTACCAACTGAGCTATCTCCCCAGCCCCATCATGTTCTATTATTGAGGTAGTCATAAAGTTCAACCTCAGATTCAAGGAAAGGAGAAACACTTCTGTGGGCATTGTTGGAAAATACAATCTGCTACAGTTCCTATTTAGGTACTATTTCTTTGCACTGTCATTTCCCAATGGTGTTTATCCTATCTCCAGTTCAGATGACTGTGCAATAAACCAACATTCATTTAAATTACAAGAGGTTATATTGTTATCTTTGATTTATATCCAGGAAGAATAACTTCAATCTTTATGGGACTCCAAATGAATTTAAAAAAAAAAGGTTGAGAAGTAATATATATGAAAGACTAAATAAACAATGATGGAGTTAATATATTTGAAAGACAAATTAGTTTCCATACTACTTTATTTTCAACAAACCAATTATGACCGGATTGGCATTTCTTCTTATACTCATTTTGCTCAGGAATACATCAATCACATCATGTCTCTGAAAATCATGTCCTTGCTTACACATACATTTCTGTTCCCATTGTCTCAAAGTGCCTTCTTCAGCAAGTAGAAAACAAGAACCAGGTGCATGTAGTCTTCTTATGCCACTGACTTTACATAATCCCTTTCTTAAATCTGTGGATTTATATTTGTGTGTGTTGAGCTGTATGAAAAGTCTCCTTAATCCTCAGTGTAAATGTTTCTCTAATCCTATTAAAGTCACAAAACAGACCCAGATGAATGAATAGGAAACTGAGCTAAAAAACTCTCCTTGACCCTGATGTCATTGCCACTGTTGGCATAGACTGCACTGGTCAGCAGTTCCTCTTAAACAGAGTCTGACTCAAATGGGAAACTAAAACTCCAACCTGTACCTGTCTGGTACACTCATGTCAAAATGCATGCTGTTCGAGCCAAAGTTCTGGAGAGGATCTGAAACATACTTTTAAAAGCTAAAGAGAAAATGTTGAAATTCTGGACATATAAAACAATACATACAATACAACAATCTGTTTAAATTGGCTTTCTCTTTTTTAAAGCTAAGACAGAATATATCACATATTAAGAAAAAGAAGTATAAAGTAAGAAGCTTATCTCTCCCAATCTCATTTCCAAGAAAAGATAAGTCAGTCATCTTTGTCTTTTGCTTAAATATATTTTGCAATACACATATGAACAGAAAGATACCTAGCAAAGTGTATTTAAATAGATTCTTAGGATTCAGGTGAATTTGTAACCATGCCAACAAATACAGATAAGTATCATTTCTTTACATGAATGTATAGTATTCCATTAAAACATAATTAACTTAACCAGTTCCCTACTGCCGGACACTTAACCTGTTTCCAATTTTGAAAATCACAAAATACAATTCTATCATGTGAACATGTGCCATGAAGTGTTGAACACAAACTCAAATTTGAGAACTTGTTTTCTATAGCTTAAAGGGCAATTGAAAGGGAAGAGAAAGTTATTGAAAGATGTAGATATACGAGATGATACACTACTTAAAGCGGAAAAGGCAATTTGTTAAAATGTGTTTGTAGTGGCATTTAAGCCTTGGACTCTCAGTAATGTGGTCTTGGGGAAAACATAAAACTCCTTTTGAATTCAAATCTCAAATTAGCTCAGCACATTCTTGTTTTTCACTTGAGCTTCTGGCACTTTAGCCTAAAACTGAAGCCTTGCATGAAGATGCCAAACAGGGCTGGGGCTGCAGCTCAGTGGCATGAGCACTTGCCTAGCATGTGTGAAGCACTGGGTTTGATCCTTCATGCCACATAAAAATAAAAAGGCAAATAAAATAAAAGCATGCTGTCCATCTACAACTACAAAAAAATGTTTTTAAAAAGATGCCAAAGTAAATAATTGGGAGCAAAAATCATAATGACATTTATTTTGTTTATTGGTTTGAAGTAATTTCTTAAAAATACATAACATGAAATGAAACAAGAATAAATTAGAATGGGGAAATAACTCCAAGAAATAGGAAATGGTATCTTTCAAACCATTTTCTTGAATATTCATACATTATTTAAAGAAAAATTGTGAGAGTAAAGCAGCAGAAAAGGGAGGGGGAGGAGATCTATGAATTCTATCATAGACATTACTGAAAAATGCAAAAATAAAATTACCTGAATGCATAGGGTAGACACACACCAAAACATTGTTGAAATTCCCTTTTCACATTTCCATATCTAGCTAAGTATACCAGGTTGATGGGCATCTTAGCAAAATTTCAGCAGATTGATGTCTTTTTACTTTTTATAATCATGAACTTTTTCAGGTGTTTAAACTCTCTTAAAGAGAAGAATATAACTGTCTACCCCTGAAGGCTTTCATATTAAACATGTCCAAACATATTACCGATGAAGTTGAAAGTACTCTGACATGTTTAGCATGAAATGTTTCAGTGTCAGAAGACTATTATTCTCTTCTTAAAAAAAAGAGATTGTTCTCAAAAGACATCTGTGGGTTTATTAAAAGAATATGCTAACTAACTCTTTTCAATTAGTCTTTATAATATATATTCCTTATGGCAAGAGAGTGGTTCCCCGTAGGGAAGTGGTTTTGAGTGGAAGGAGGCAGTGGTTTTGTGGAGGAAATCCTGGGGTGTTGGAAATAATCTGCTTCTTGACCTGGGTGCTGGTTACACAGGTGTGATTCCTTTGTGAAAATTCCTTGAGTGATATTTTAAAAATTTATGTTAAGTTAAAATAAGTTTTTATAAAAGTAAGCTTTTGATTGGTGCAGCTTCATATGCCACAGTTTCTGTTGTTACCAAAGAGACATTAATGGGTTACTATTAACAACAAGCATAACCAAATAAAAAGAACATTTCTATGTTGATGAAATAATTGCCAGTTTAAAATTATTACAAAATCTCTCTATATCCTAAATATAAATGTCATCTTCTGTTTTTTTTTTTTTTTTTTTTCATTTTCAAGGAAATTTTACTGTTCCATTTCACCTTCTATCTACTGCCATAATCCATGGGGGCAAAGAATTAGGTCTAGATCAATTTTAAAAATGAACTATTAATCAAAAAAAATTACTTAAATCCAGAAGTAACTTTATTGCACTTATTTTTTCCCCTTTTTTTTTTTTTAGTGTATTATAGTTGTTCATAAGTACGGGATGTGATGTTATATATTTGCACATGCACACAGTATAACAATAATTTGACCAACATCATTCCCTAGTATTTCTCTTCCCCAACACCGTCCCTTTGGTTCCTTTCCTCTATTCATATATCTTCCTAACATGTAATTCAGGGAGTGATATAAACCAATTTATCTGATTTTCTATAATTAGCACTATCTCTGGGAAAAACATTCAATTTCCAGCAAATGATGACAGTAAAAACGTACATAAAGCATTTATAATGTGCTGTATGTTAGGCACTGAGCAGAGTCATTTATATGCATATTACTGTTTAATCTTTAACGTATCAGGATGTTTTTCACTAAGAAACACCATTTTAGCATGGTACGTTGTATTTATTTTTTATTTGTTCTTCTTTAGTAGAAGGCGTTTTGACATATTATACATACATGGAGTACAACTTCCCATTCTTGTGGTTGTACATGATGTGGAATTATATTGGTCATGTATTCATATATAAACATAAGAAAGTTATTTCCGATTGATTCTGTTTTTTCTATTCTCACCCTTCCAACACCCCTCCCCTTCCTTCATTCCCCTTTGTCTAAACCAATTAACTTCTATCCCCTGCCCCTTATTGTGTGTTAGTATCTGCATATCAGAACGAACATTTGGCCTTTGATTTTTTGGGATTGGCTTATTTCACTTAGCATGATAGTCTCCAGTTCCATCCACATATCTGAAAATGCCATAATTGCCTAATTGCCTTCTTCTTTATGGCTCAGTAATATTCCATTGTGTATATATGCCACATTTTCTTTATCCATTCATCTATTGAAGGGCACCTAAGTTGGTTCCATAACTTAGCTATTTGTGAATTGAGCTAGCATGGTACATTATGAACATTCAATAATATTAGCTATTATTATGTGGGTGCATAGGATTTCCTTTCCTTTATGATTTGTAGGGTCTTTCCTTTATTTAAACAACTGAGGATATAATATACTAGGCATCAATCTAGACAATGTGTTCATCTTAGGAATCCTGTCTTATTTCTCCCAGGAATTCTGGAGACCATACATCTGGGAAAAACTTAACTATCAAAGTTTTGAACACTTTTTAATTTTAAAGCATAACATACTTTAAAAACAACACAAAACTATACAATGAGAGAAGTAGCTTAAGAAATTTTTCTGCACTTCAACATTCTTATCAGCTCCTCTATAAATGAGATTTTCCAATAACATTTTTGTAGTATCTATCTCTGCAGTATCAGATAATTTGGCCTTTATTGATTCACTTGTTGTTTCATGTCTTAACAATCAACCCAATTAGTTCATAAATCCTATGGGAATGAAGGTTATGTTTTATATGCCTGGGGCTGGCAAACTTCTGTAGAAGGCCTGATAGAATATATTTCAAGCTTTGAGAGCCATAAGGTCACTGTCGCAGTGAGTCAAATCTGCTACTGTAGAACACAAGCAGCCACTGATAATATTTTGACAAATGAATGTGGTGATGTATCAATAAAACTTTATTTAAAAACACTAAGAATTGGTTTGTTAGCCATGCTTGCTGACCTGTGCTTTATTCCACAGTCTTATAGTGCTAGACAGATGGCTGGCCTTGGCAAATGCATCTTGTTTGAAAGAGATAAAGACACTAAAGAAGGAAATGCAGGAAATAGGGAAGTGGCAGTGACTGAGGTCTTTAAGAGAATATATTCAAGCTCCCTCTGCTTCTAACCTAGAATAAAGCATTCTTTCTACTGATTTAGGGAGTTTTTCCCTTTGAAAGAGGAAACATAACAAGATATTAATATTGTTGGGACCTAAAATTTGATACTTAGTGTGGTACTTTTCCCCTTATAAATACAGACATTTATATACAAGCTAGGAAAATCCACTGGAAAAAGAACCTACCTATAAAGCAATGTACCAAATATGGGTGGTCCAACCAGGCAAAAGTGGTTAACAATGGGATTTAAAAAAAAATAAAAACAAGATTAACACAAGATGTTAAACCCTGCAATACAGTCACACACATGTATGTTTTTAATGTCATTCAGAGGTACTTCCATAAAGTGAAAGAAGTTAATTTATTTCATTGAAAACATTATAAAAAATCCTGGAGTACCCTAGAACTGAGAATCTCTTATTATTTTCTCATGGTCAAAAATCATGGTCATCTGCAGGGACAAGCGACACTCATGTGGGAGGCAGAAGCCTGCTACCAGCATAAGCTACAGTGGAGGAACACACCAACACATTCCTTCAATATAAAATTGACATGTGAGATGCAGACACAGTTGCAGGGGGTCCTCTATAAAACAAAGTTACAGAACAAATACAGCTTTTTCTTAGACAATACCAAAAAGAATTATTTCAGTAAGAGGAATCACTTGGGAATCAGTCCTTGCTGTGACCTCCACTCCCATTTGTCCTGCAAATATTTACTGAATGCCTGCAAAACATCAGGTGCTGTCCTGTGTACTGGGAACAGATTTTTTCTTCTAAGGCACTTCATTCTTTTCTGGGGAAACAAGCCAACCATCATCTGAACAGAAAATATGATGATTTACATGGAGAGTGGAAGCAAACAGTCCAGGGTAACGAGGATGGTAGCTCGCTCTTATGACACAGTAGTGGAAATAGTGACAAATGACACACTCAGGAGATATTCTGAAGGCATCTGTGACCTGGTGAAAGACCTCAGGGGCTTGGGCTACAGAGGATGGAAGGGAGATGGCAAAAAGTTGATGAATTTAATAATATTTGGAGTATATATGTCAGTCTTGTCAGAAGACGGTATGTTAGTTGTAGAAAGAGTATGACTTCTAGGATTTGGGTTTATATAACCAGGGCCATTTATTGGGATAGGAAAGACTTGTGAAGGGTCAAATATAGTAGGGGATAGGTGGCAGAAATCAAGAATTCTGTTTTGGATGCATCGTGTTTCTCCTTAGCTCAAGTCCTAAAAGAGGAAGTATGAATGTCATGTTCCCAGGGAATAAGATAATTGTCTTTTAATTCTTCATATTAGCCAAGGTGTTATACACATAACAGAGGTTCAACAAATACATGATAAGCAAATTTATGCAACAAGTCATTATATAATCATGATGTTTATTTTATATATGAACAATTTTATGTATCAACTTGACTGGGAATGGGGTACCCAGACATTTAGCTAAAGTTTATTCCAGGAAGTGTCTGTGTGTATTTGGATGAGATTAACATGTGAATTAGTAAAGTAGTTCCTTCTCTAATGTGTACAGACCTCATCTAATAAATTGAAGATATGACTAGAGCAAAAAGGCTAAGTAAAAGGTAATTCTTCACTCTGGACTGCTTGTGTTGGGACATGGTTTTTTTTTTTTCCTGGCCTTGGGACTTGGACTAACATAGGAACTTGTCTTGGGTTTTAAGCCTGCAGGCTGTAGCTCTGGAATTTACAACACTGGCTCTCCTGGACTTCCAGCTTGCTGACTTCAGATGTTGGGGCCTCTTAGCTTCTGTAACTTTGTGAGCCAATCCCTTATAATAAGACTCTTTGTACACACACCCTATTGGTTCTGTTCCTCTAGAGAGTCCTAATATACCAAATACTGTTCCAGAGTCTAATTATTTGAAAAGAACTTGCATGTTGGGCAAGGAACATGAAAGGCTTTCGGGGAAATCATGTCATTCATTTCTACTTATTACTTAAAGACCAGCTTCCCCACCCTTTCCAATTTTAAGATTTAGCTTTTGATAGCTCTACTCCCTTCTTCACTGGCACCCGTACCTGATGGTATGATCATATTCTCAAAGTGAGGGGTGCAGGGATGAGAACGGATGCATTGGTAGAGCCTGAAATACTATTATCAATCCAGAAACAGAAGTGTCCTTGGATTAAGACATGAATTTTGCTATTAGGTGAAAATAATACTACTTCAACAAACATTTTGGACTAGAAATAGTCTTGAGATATTGGATTACCATTTTAAAACCTACTTGAACTTGAATGGAACCACCATTTGACCCAGCTATCCTACTCCTTGGTTTATACCCAAAGGACTTAAAATCAGCACACTACAGTGACGAAGCTCCATCAATATTTATATCAGCTCAATTCATGATACCAAAACTATGGAACCAAACTAAATGCCCTTCAACAGATGAATGGATAAAGAAAATGTGGTCCATATACACAATGGAATATTACTCAGCCTTAAAGAAGAATGAAATTATGGCATTTAAAGGTAAATGACAGAACTGGAGAAGATCATGCTAAGTGAAATAAGCCAATCTCAAATAAACAAAGGCCGAATATTTCCTCTAATAAGCAGATGCTGATCCATAGTGGGGGGTGAGTAGGGAAGAATGAAGGAACTTTGGATTGTACAGAGGGGAGTAAGGGGAGGGGTGGGGCAGGAGGGGATGAAAAGGAGGGTAGATTGAGACAGACATTATTACCCTATGTACATGTATAAAATTTTTTTTTAAAAAAATACTTATCACTGTCAAAAAAGTTAATAAAAAATAAATAAAAGTTGAAAAAATAAAAGTTAAAAAAGAGAGAAGGAAAAAAAGAGAAGCAGAAAGAAAAAAATAAAACACATGCTTTGCACTCATGGTGGGGGAATAAAACCTACTCGATAAGAAATATAAATTCTATAATTCCCCCTTTTCCCATAATTATCAGACTTAAAAAAAATCCAATCCAAATATTTCCAATTTAGTGATACACAGTAAGCTCACACATAATTTTCTATACAGCATACAGTCTATATATAGATCTTTTAATAGTATATAAATTTAAATATATAATGATTATAAAAATTACTTTTAAAGCGAACTTAAAGTGATATAAACAAAACCACTTTAAGTCATTCATATGATTATCTAATAACAAGCTCTATTAAAATCTGATGTATGTATACTCCTACCTGGAGAATAGTATTCCTTTGTTGCTTTAACATAATAAACAACCCTCTGCCTTGTAATATGATACAAACACTCCCACTATTCCCACCAGGATCTACCCCCACCTCTCACCTGGGTCCCAGATCAATAGCATGGATTATATTACATCACAATCCAGCTTGTAAAGTGCTGTGTCAGCTAAAAGAAGAAGGGTCTGCACCTTAAAGGAACTACAGGACCAAGTCAACAGGAGGCAGGAGACCAAGTATGAGAGTGTGCTGGATCAAGGGGAAGTAGAGCTAAGTTTGGATAACAGGGCGTTTACTGATATGGTTGCATTCTCCTAGAGGATTTAACAACTTCATAAGATGACTTGAGATGATGCTAAGTCATTGTTAGGGAATCAGCAGAAGCCCTTATCAAACTGTATTGCAGTGTTTCCCTTCGTCCTACTTCCTTCTCCCATTGGTACTGACCTTCTAGGTGTGCCCTAATGAGTTTCCTGCACACAAATCTCCATTTTAAGGGAGCATCTGACCTAACACAATCGGATAAGACATATATACATACATTTATTCCCAAAGTTTGATTCTAACAAAGAACCTCTATATGACACAGTAGTCCACTAGGACCACTAATGAATTTAATATATTTACCTATTGCATTTTTTTAAAGCTTTTTTGTTTTGTCCTTTTAACTCCTGAGACACAGG
The DNA here is from genome assembly GCF_902686455.1 of Sciurus vulgaris. Lineage (NCBI taxonomy): Eukaryota > Metazoa > Chordata > Mammalia > Rodentia > Sciuridae > Sciurus > Sciurus vulgaris. The sequence goes on along the minus strand of NC_136465.1, from coordinate 96,482,395 downwards.
TTCAGGAAATACTACCAGCAATGATAACACACTAATCTACCAAAGGAGTCTGGAGTCTAGCTGTTAGAAGTGTTCTCTCGAGTCGGAGTTTTACCATTTTCTAGTGGTATGAGACAAGTATTTAACCTTTCTCAAAGCTTTAATTTTCTAAATTGTACAATGAGGATTTTAGAAGTATCTGGGTACTAGGCCTCTACCAAGAATTAAAGAAGATAATGCGTGTGAAACGCAATGACTGGTAAACTATATAAACTGAATAAAAAGCTATATTCAACATTCATTCCTTTTCAGCTTCCAGCATTTATTTCTCCTTTCTGATGGCAACTTAAATTTCACTATTTCTTACTCTTTGGACTGCAATTAAGAATCCTGCCTTTCCCTGGCCAAGGAGCAAGCTATAACCCAAACGAATCCAATTAGATGCCCCCTCACTGAAATTTGTATGCTCAGTGGAGAAACAGAGAGACAGGAATGGCTAGTTTTGTGCATTCCTAGTAACAGTATCTTGAACAGTCTATTCTTCACTATGAGACCAATAATTTTTAGCTAAATAAATGCAAATAAGATTTAATGACTACTCTGCTTTCACAGATATGTTGAATCATTAATTTGTCTTTTGATTTTAGTTCTATTTCAAACCTACACACAGTGAGATCTACATAGGAAGTGAAATACTGTTTACTTAAAAGAAAATTTTCCTGTGGAGCAAAGATGCTGTTTAAGCAGTCATCTCTGTTTGCTCTCTGTTGGAGCACTTCTTGGTACAACTTCAAGAAATACAAGGCAAATGAAAAGGAGCTGAATGTCTGATTGATGTCTGATTGCCTGAGTCTACAATTCTATAGGCTCACCTGAGATCTTAAATAAGAATCTTTTCAGATAGAGTTTTCATTATTTTTGGCTTTACTCCTGTGTCTTGGATGTGGTTGCTCTTTGGGTATAGCTATGGGTCAAGACTCTATGTGGTAAATCTGAATCTGCAATTACTGGCACCAGGGCTGGAGGCTGTTGTAGTAGTATAACCGTGAGTTTCTTAAGCAAAGAAAGGAATAATCATTTTGGTTTTTGCTTTACAGATGCTTTGATTCAATTCATTTTTTACAGTGGGAAGAGAGAATGACAATTCTCTGGGTCATCAGCATTCATATCCCAGAATAACTCTTTCAAGGCCATGGGATATTACACTTCTATTCTCTGAGTTTCAAGATGAAGAAGCAATAAGATGACGTTTCAGAGCAGGGTACCACAATCTGCTCTTTACCACCACTTGCTATACAAAATTCAGTGTTCCCTTTGTTTTCTTATATCTCAAGTTATATTATTTTGAAGGCAAAAAGTAATAATTCTTTGAGAAGGAAAGAGGTCAAAAATAAAGCTTAAGAGATACAAAGATAACATTGTATAGATAGCATACATAAATGGACCAGAGTATCCCTGGTTCTTGCTAAATACTTCCACTGAACACCCGATTTTATTAAAAAAAGAAGAAAAATTCATTCAGCAGATATTGCAGTTGTTAACAGTTTTTATTCTCAGTACTATGGAGCCTGCTTTTACTAGTTGGAATGTGTACAGTTTAAATTGATATGAGCACCATTACCCATCCATCTTTTTGTAGCACATTTCTAAAACTGAAATGGCAACTCCAAAAGGATCTCTATTGATCAGTTAATACCTACAGAGAAGCTATTCTTCTAAAACTCATTTAAGTCAGTTAACTGCCAGAAAGGCTGAACCTATACATGATGAGTGAAATACACACTTAAGAATCTTTTAAGTGGCATAAGCATGCCCATGCTCATGGTTTAATGATGGGTTCAAAAATTTTCCTTAAAAAAAAAAAAACAGCCTTATAAAAGGCACAGGAATATTTAATGATTATATTAATATTTAATATTAACATGCTAATATTAAATATTATATTAAATATGCTAATATATTTAATGAATATATTAATTTATGCTTTTTCCTTTGCCAATACATGACCACCCCCAGTGACAAGGAAGTCATTTATTCAGAGTGGTCCTTTGATCATTCTTCCTAGTTGTGTATTCTTAGCAATTCTACATTTTATGAGAAGTTGCTAAGGATTTCATGGTATTATGGATAATGCTGCAATAAACACATAACAGAACTCATCAATCAAAGATCTGGATTCCTGGAATGGCATTTTCAACATCATGTCTTAGAATAATAACCTTAAGTGTAATAAAAATCCCAGTATCATCAATTACTTCAGTAGGTACTTTTTAAACCCATAATCTAACTTTGTAAGTAAATGTAGCCTAGTCTGAAATATGCTGTGAAATTTAGAACACACTAATTTTAACTATCAAAGCAGATCAAATGCACTTCAACGGGTAGATACATAACATTCATTCTTTCACTTCCCCTGAGGAACAAGAGAACGAAGTATCTCAGTGATTCCACTGTTTCTTCTGTGAAAGTTCTACTTACCCCTTCCTCTCCAGAGGTAAGTTCAATGCTTAACCACTTTTATTAAACTACATCTTTCTGGATTTTACCCTTTTGCAATACTGATATATTTCCATTTTAATTGAACACTAACATGCTCACTACTTTATATATTTAATCACTTCTGAGGATATTCTCTGTACTTAAATCAGGGACTATGATAGTGTAAGAAAACTGTAAGATGGTTGTGCTTCTTTATTTTTGGTACTGGGCATTGAATCCAGTAAACTACATTCCTCTTTTTTTTTTTTTTTTAAAGAGAGGGTCTTGCTAAATTCTTAAGGCTTGCCTCAAATTTGACATTCTGATTGAGCATCCCAAGTTGCTGGGATAACAGTCACGTTCAATCTCGCCTGGCAAGATGATTATACCTTAAAAAAAAAAAAAAAGATTCCTTTGGGAAAATGCTGAATGTTAATATATATTATATAGATGGGCCCTTGGTCAAAATGCTGCTAACAAACTACATCCAGTTAAGGTGACTCATTCTTATCTAATACAGCATTTATGTGGTATAAACTTCTTTAAAAGAGACACAAATTTATTGTAATAGATTATCCTTAATGGCAAATAAGCACTTTTAATAACAGAAATAGACCACAAAAGTCTACAACTGAGAGACTACTAAAGATATTTAAAAACAGGGAATATGAAATTCTGTTTTCATTTAAGAAAAATGGATAGAAGAATGCCATGTTCTTTCAAATGGAGGCACAAAAAATAATTTAAAATATTTTCCCAAAATAAATGAGGACGACATACGTTTAAAAGTAGATGAGCTGATACTACTTCACTCCGGTCCTTGGTCCCACCATGGGCTCAGAAAAATAACACTCATTTCTGATTGTGAACTCTGTGCCCATATTGTTGGCATCACTTGTGACTTGATGCTTGTTTCTCCCTTTTGTTACTTATCAAAATTCCAACCATTTTTTAATCAGTCACAAATGCATTCAGCTATGTAACAAATCTGATAAATAGCAGTTCAAATGAAGAGTTATTATTTAACATACCATGTCCCTGGGGATAAGCATGGTAGAGCTGCTCAGTGAAGGGAACCAGCCTGTCTATTCCACATGGGTATCTTTAGCATATGATATGTATTTCTTCTTTTTTCCTGGCTTCAGAGGTATTGGGGAATGTGTGTGGAACCACAAAGTGCAACCTTTAATAATAATCCGAAGGCTCTATGAGGAAGGCAAAAGGGAGACTTCACATATGTAGGTAACTAGTGCTGTCACTTCAGTGCTAATGAAGAACTATGGTCTTTACATAGATTTGCCTGTTAAATTTTAGTCTTCCTTGATGTTTCTCTGAATACTTATAGCAATGATAGGCTGGATCACAATTATGTGTTAAACAAGTAGGTATATGTTGTCTTACACAATGCACTAATTTTAACATATATTTAGACTCGCGAGTCCTTGAAAATGGGGCTCAAGGTCTATATTACTTCTGCATCATATAAATATGATAATTTTTTGCCTTAATGATGAATTTATATTTATTTTGATGAATTTATACCTATTTTCATCTCATTCGTGTACTGTGGAAAAGTGAACATCAGTCTACCATTTGTTCCTTTAAAAGTATATTTCATTCTTTACTGCTGTCTAAGAAACCTAGCCTGACCTGCTAAAACCTTGTCTAAACTCCTTTTAAGTCTTCATGGCTCTCTACTATACTCTCTGAGCTTATAGTTTTCCTATCAAGATATTATAACAATGAAACAAAACGAAAGAAACACTGTCCTGCATTATGTCAAAGGTTAAGGGACTGAGACATTTTAAATTAACTTTACACCTAGTATTGAAATCACTATAGTACAAATCAATGATGACAATCATTTTTCATTCCTTTTCATCTCCAGTTTTGTTTCACTCACATCTTCTAACTAACAGAAATAGGCAAACAAATTTAAAAGAAAGTGAAATTTTTTTCAACAAGTATCTAAAAGTGATCCCTTTTATGTTATTTCTTTTTAGAAGATCTTTAGGGGTATCTTTTCTTAGACAAGATGTGGAAGAAACCATCATTCTAAAACACAAACTTAGAACCCCAAAGAAATGATTATTTTATGAATACATATTATTTTACTCACATATTATGCACACTGCAAAATACAACTTTTCTAAAAATGAGAATAAAGCAATTGAAGTACATTTGAAGATCTTGGTTTAGTACGTTGTGATGCAGCAATTCTAAATTTGGCTCTTGATGTAGTTTAATTCTAGGTTTTAATTCTAGGTTTGGCTCTTGATGTAGTTTAATTCTAGGTCGTAGCTGAGAAAGACACCTCAAAATGATATATAGGTCAAATATTAAAAAAATGTATTCTGTTCACAACTGTGCTTATTAAATCATGGAGTTCATTTTTCAATTTCACCCACAGATTAGGTTTAGTGAAATTTTGAAAGCAGTGAAGTGAATATTATGTGACTTTAAAAACCAAAGAAAATGTAGTACTTTACATTATGTCTGGCTTATTCAGGAGGTGAGAGAAGAAACTAAAGGCCAGATCACTTAGGTACTATCAATGATTGGCTTTTACCCTGAGTTAGATGGTGCCACTTCAAGATTCCAGCAGTGAATTGACATAATGTGATTTAAGCTTGAAAAATGACTTGCTAGAACTGAAATCAATTTCCATGCATGTATGAATTTGTCGGGATGAACCCAACTGCTATGTATAACTATAAAGCTCTAATAAAAAAGTGACTTACTTATTATGTTGAGAATAGAATTTGGAGTGTAAAGGCAGAAGTAAATATACCAGTTAGGAGTTTCTTGCAGAACTCCAGGCAAAGGGAACGGTGGCTTAGACAGTGGTGATAGCAATGAAGGTAGTCAGATTCTACACGTATTTTCAAGATAGATTTCCCGATGTTTTGGATAAGAAGAGGAGATAGACATCGTTTCTAAAATTTTATCTTAAACATTATTACCCTGGAAAGGGTTCTGTGATCCACTAAGACTTGGCTAATACCCATTCCATATGGTTTTATTGTACTCGGTTCTCCTTTTCTCCTCGCACTATGTGTGGCAATTTCCTGTTTGATTTTCCATCTCTTACTTCGATTATAAGCCTTGAATGAGCAGGAATCATGTTTATTTTGCTTACTAAGTATAACTCAAATATAAATATTCAATAAATGTTTGTAAAATCTATGTAACAAAAAGAAACAGTTGGTAATGAAAATACTAAGAAAAAAGTGTCTTTGTGCAGAATCATCCAAAACCTTTCTTATTTTGTAATGAACAGTACTATATGACCAAGTTTACAAACGAGTAAATAACAAGTAATTTTGTTGTGAACCACTGCAGTTAAATATTAGCACATTCTTCAACAAATGGTGGTAGCTCTGAATGACTAGATCAAAGGCATCTAATATTTTGCATAGCTTAATTCATGAAAAAATTCAAGAACCCTAAGTATATGTAAGTATTTCTATGCCTTTTTGAAATGTGAGATTTTCCAGACCATATACTATCAGACACTAATGGGCTGAGTATAAAAATAAAACAACCACTGTACCAGAGGTGGTGGCTGGTAAATTTTCTGTATTGACTGCTGATAATGTAGTGCATATATGTATGAAACACACTTATTCTGAGAATTTTTTGTTATGTTCATGATTGGTTCTGTATGGTGAACACATTCTCTGAGACAAATTTCTTGAAACAAAGCTAAGATGTCCAGTGCCTAGCATAGTTTCACCAGACTCAAAACTCAGTGATGATATTTATTTATTAAGCAATTTACCAATACTCTAATGAAAAAGGAATATCACACCATAATAATATGTATTTTTTTTGTAGAATTATTGAAGCAAAGTAGAAAATGTATTTCAACTGAGCAGCACCCTCGTGAGACATGGTGTGTCACCTGGTGTGTATTTGTTTACAAGGGAATTAGAAGTATATTTAACCAATGGTGATCATCTCTTAAAAAGTTGCTCAGGGTAGTTTTATCTTGGTAAGCTTACTACACTTAAGGATTAATTCGGCTGTACAAGTTCAGATTTGTCAAAAAACCAATGATAGCCGGGCATGGTGGCACATGCCTGCAATTCCAGTGGCTTGGGAGACTGAAGAAGGAGGATCTTGAGTTCAAAACTAGCCTTAGGAAAAGTGAGGCACTAAACAACTCAGTGAGATCGTGTCTGTAAATAAAACACAAAATAGGGCTGGGGATGTGCTCAGTGGTCAAGCGCCCTTGAGTTAAATCTCTGGTACCCACCCACCAAGAAAAAAAAAAAAGACCAATTATAGACTTTTCTCTGAAGAGAAAACTTAGAATAACAGAAATTCACAAACCTGTCTGTAAAAACATCTGTGTTAGAAACAAATTATAATCAGAAGGCTGCCTGGTAAGAATGGAATTTGAGAAAATGTGGTTTGATTAATGCTTAATGACATTTCTTCATTCACTAAATAAAATTTTATTAAGAATCTGTAATGTTTCAGGTTTATTCTAAATACCGCAAATATAATAGCAAATAAAACGAAGTTCTTTCTCAGAACATATATTTTAGTAGGGGAAAAGGACAATTAAAAATTGTTTTATATACTGATGTATCTAGCATTTGGTGTACTTCTTTGCACACATTAAGTGTTTGATATTTGTTCAATGAATGAATAGTAGGATAAAAACTATTACCACAATTTCAGATGGTGATATCTGCTAAGAGTAAAATGGAATGGGTATTGATATGACAAAGGTTGTTGGGGAGGATAGCTAATCTAGATTGTATAGTGTGGTAGATTATTGTTTGGCTAATATTCACCCATTCTTTCTCCCTACCTTCATGGAAGGAGTAGATTTTTCCATTCCATTGACACTGAGCTCAACTGTGCAACATGCTTTTAGCTTTATGGCGAATGGAATGTACTTCCCAACCCCTGGACTTTGTGCTTAGTCATCTGACTTGCTTTGGAGATGTCGGCAGATCTGTCACAATTAGAAGCTTGCAGGATTTATGTTTTGGACTTTCTCTTACACTTTGTCATTGCCACGGAAGGACATGCCTTGGTTAGCCCATCGGTTTCCTTCTGAGCTTCAGCTTCGAACATTACTCAAGGGGTTTAATTTCCTTCACTAAATTCAAGGCCTTTGATTCCTCAGTGTGCATGCTATTTTCACTCATCTCTTGACTATTTTTGTGGAATCTTAAATATAGAAGTGAGTAATCCAGACTGCATTTTGGTGAGAGAAGTGAGAAGTGATTTTTATCAACTATGAAAGTATACAATGAAAACAAGGTAGATGTAAAACTTGTTGTTGTTGACAGGACTCTTAAATAACCAGGAAAACCAACTAAGAGCAGGAAAGCATGTTTGTTTAGTCCAGTGGCTAAGCTCCACCCCAGATATTTTCATTTTCAACACACGATACACATAAAAAGGAAAATGTGAACCACAGGAATGGAATACATAACTGAGGACAAAAGCAAAGTGATGAATATATTGTCAAACTAGATCTTAAATGAATAAGTGCTCTAAACTATAAGGGAAAAACTCATCAACAAAGTTATTTTAAATGCCACATGTCCATGTCCCCACAGATGAATCAAAAGCAAGTATTACAATTCTCGTTAAGTGGCAAAAAAAAGTCACTACGACTAATTTGTTCCTATTACAAGGTATTAATGACAGTATTATCTACAAAAATAATGAAACACCATGGTGACAAAAATACTGGGATTATTTCTTGAATCAACCTCAAGGTACATAGAATGCTGAATATAAGATTTATCCTGAAACATTTCACTTTGCATAAATGTTCATGAAGTCATCTATATTAGAAAACATCATCTGAAGAGACTCAGATTGGAAGGATCTAACTTTGAAACACTGGTATCACTTTGACTGACAGACAGGTTTTGAGCCAATAATCTTCTGTAACCTTCTGTAACAACCCAGATATGATGAGGTCAGTGAAAACAGACATCAGGAAGCCTATATACTTCTTATATAGTTCACAGCTCCAGTATCTCCTTTTTCAAGCTGTAATGTACATGAATTATTTTGATAAGTCATCCTTTGCTACCTAATTTCTCATCATTTTCTTTAGTTTTCTACCTATACCCAAAGTTGAAAAAGTAGCAGAGGCCAAAAATAATAGATTTGGCAGCAAGAAAATGCAGAGGAATGTAGAAGTAACAGACTCACTCATGAGAGTGAGATGTAAACACAGGGAGCAGAGATGATGCCAAGGACATAAGAAACAATAAAATTTAATCTGAATTCAGTAAAAGTCAACTTATCAAGCTTTTTTATTTTAATCGACTTTATGGTCATTGTTCTATGAAAGTAACTATTAAAACCAATGTATATAAAATATTCTTGAAATAACTGAGGGTGGAGGGGAGACTGGTGATTAACATATGCACAGGTGTAATTACTAAAACTTAAAAAATACCTATATATACATACCACCTAAAACTATAAGTACACAGAAACAAAACCCTTTATCTATCCAAAATATTGCACATCCCTTTGAAGAGTGTCACAAAATTTAGGCATTAACTGTAGAAAATTTCAGATTACTGAAAAGAGAATGTTACTGTCTGTGGTGGCCAAGTGGCAAACTTTCTCCAGGATGTCTGATGAACCTGGCAATTGCTAAAGCTCTGTTTTAATAAGAATGAAACCCACCTAGTTTAACTTCAAAGGATGTTTTAGAATTAGTCAAGAAACAAAAAAACTAAAAAAAATATTTATGTAGTAACCATAGAAACCTGGAAGAAATTTCCAAAGTATGTAGTGGCCATTTGTAATGCTTCCTGATTTTCTGATATCCTTTCTATGTTTGATGAACTTCCAGTCTTATGATGCATAACTCCCTTAGGGAAGACCTGGCAACACAGTTATCTAGAGTCTTCTACTCTCCAGGTTCCACTAACCAGTCAGTTACACAAGACTCAGACTCAGAAGTGAGCAGTTAGATGTGTCTGTACAGCACCCACTTTGTTCATAAGGATGGTAACAGAAGCATCCAAATGTTGGTCATGGAAATAATTTAATTAAGGAATAATTTATCTCAGTGCTTGATGTGAAAGTTGCAGCAAAAGGGAGTTTATCTTTAAACTAGTTTTGCGTATAGTTTTTGGTTTTGTTCAGGAAGTTGAACCTTGATCCTGGTCTGCCTGTTCTCTAATAATCTGGTCACATACTCAACATTTCTTTAATAAACTCTTCTGCAGTTTACCCAGGTGGAGACAGATTTTGTGACTTAAATAAATTCTGGTTGATATATAAATTGGTACTAGAAGCAATTAAAGTTAATATAAATTCAGGAAAATCAAAAAGGTACCTGATTGGTTATCTGGCTATCTAAGTGTTGATGACTAAAAATATAGGTGACATTCTGGAAAAAAAAAAAAAAGAGAGAGAGATGTAAAATCTGGCAGTCCATAACCAGCAGTAGCAAATTATTAATTTGAAATAAAGTGATCACTGAAAACAAAAGCTTGGGAGCTCCAGTGGCTACTGGCATGGAATTGAAGAGCATGAAGAACTCAATGAAATTAGTTGCTCCTAATTTCACAGCCCAGCTATAAAAAATAACAGAATGCTCACAATCCTAGTCTCAATTCAAGGCAAGAACCACAGCCAGTTACTGGCTAATAACACTGTTTCTTGAAAGGCAAAAAACAGTTATCTATAAATAGCAGTGTCTATCTTCTGCAGTTCAGGAGGTTTAGAGGATAATACTCTTTCAATATGGATAGTGGGATGCTGAGGTGGCAGTACTCAAATAGAAGCACTTAGCTGTAAGAGACAGGAGGAAATGGTTACTGTTATTTCTAATCAGAATTCTTGGCCTGTAGGAAACACTGGCTTTGGGTATTCGTATGAACAACTCACATGAACAAAACAGATGGTTTCCAAAAAGAGGTCAACTTAATAAAATTACAAAATATTCAGGTTTAATGAACAGAGGCCTGTTTGGGGTGATTGCAACAAGATTTTGTATGTCTTCCCCAATTTCTAGTCCTGAGACAAATCACAGATCGGGGTTTCCTGAGTGAAAGGGAGACTACATTTCTTTGAAGATATCTACTATAATAATATCACAGAGATTAACTATAAACCTTCAGCTTGTTCTTCCTTGTCAAAGTAAACCATATAGGAGATGGGAAAATACCAAGTATGTTGGTATTGTATAGCAGTTATGAACTAACACTGAAACTTGGACCTAGAATACTACTGTGGACTACTACTGGTCAGAAAGGATGTTTGTGGCAGTCAAATGATGAATGGAGTTTTAACTTGAATTTGCCTTATATCCAGCTCAGTAAGGTTATAAACACATACTACGGTTACTTGCAGAGAATAGAGTTGACATTGGAAAAGGACAGTGAATTATGAGAGACTTAATCAAGTAGTGACTTCAAATGCCTGCTGTTATTAAAAATGTGCATTTTTTAGTAGAGCTCTTAGCACCAATATACAACTGTTAATCTCGCATAAACTTTTCTCCCTGGTTCTCAGTAGGCAGAGAATACCTATGAAAGCCACTCTTATATGACAGGTAGGATAATTAATCATTTTATCTTAGGATTACATAAATTATTTGGCTCTATACTACAGTATATTTTGCAACGATCATTACTCTTTCACCATCACGCAGGGCAATTACATTGATGACATGTTTCTAGGACCTGGAAAACAGAAAATAATAAGTATTCAAAGTTCTTTGGTAAAGCATACCTATAAGTCCAAGAAGGTGGAAGATATATGACATGAAAATATCAGAGATACACCTCAATGAAGTTCCTCAGTTCGTAATCCTAAGCATACCAGGAAAGGCCCTACAAAGTTGAAGGTATCTTACTGTACCGTACACCTCCTACTTCTGGATGCAGAATGGTAAGTGGGCCTCCTGGAAGATAATATATTGCTTTGGGAAACCTGTTTTGATTGCTCTATGAACTGACCTGAAAGCTTCTAGCTGTAAGCAAGTGCCATAGGAAAAGGGAGTCTCCCTTGTTTTTCCAGGCTGCTGTGCACCTACCTGGCCTTAATTAATAACCAGCAGATTCAGTGGGTGTTAGAACTGTAAATCATTTATCGGGATGCTATATGGAGTTTGAATCTTAACAGAGTTCTCTAAGGTTTTAGAGCAAAGTCAAAAGGTAGAAAACTCTTCTTCCTTTGAAAAGAGGCACTTAATTTATACTATTAAGTGCTATTAGACTCTACATTTGCCTGTGAAATTAAATGTGACTTGATTTGACCCAAATGAACAAGGTTTAGCTGATCCATCAAGCTATTAAATCAAACATGCCAGTAGCAAGCCATAACAAGTGATTGTGACACACACACAATGAGACTCAAGACAGTCCTCACAGCAGAAGGGGACTGAGCAGACCACTCACATGCTTATTAAGAGTTATCTGAGTTGGACTACAGAGACATTTGTGATGTGCACATTTTTGTTTTTCTAAGGGTTAACTGAAGCATTTTGGTATATTTTAGCTGATGCTACTGCTATTACATTTAAGTATGGAAGAATAATGTATTTTGAGGATTAGGTTTAAGTATAGTCTAAGGGTGTCTAATGATGTAGGACAGCCAAGTAGCTAATGTAATAAATATATTTTAAATGTTTTCTTGCTTTGGCACTTTTTGAAAACCTTTAAAGTATTGAAGAATATCCCATGGATATACTTTCTGTCTCTACAAGGTTAAAATCCACCAAAAAGTGTTGTCTCTGATTCTTTTGTGTCCAGTATACATACAGGCATGTGAACAAAGTTCTACCAATAAGTTTTACCCCATAAGATTTCAATAAGAGATTAACAAATCAACAAGAGAAACTTGAAAGGAGTTTTTTTACTGCTGAGGGTGGTAGCAGAGACTTTGTTTTTGGGGTCAGCAGAGGATGTGAGATGGAGCTAGGGGAGCAGTAGACAGGGCCATCAGATCTAAGGCATTATTTTGGGCTTTCCTTAGAGAAGAGGAGCCTGAAAGTATCTTTCTTCCATCCAAATAGCCTCTTAATCAATAAGCTTTTTTAGCTTCTGTTGCTTAAAATTAAGAATTCAGTTTGAAAAAGAACATATATAGTTTTCAAATGGACTACCAATTTGCTAAATATTTGTAGCACTACTGGATAAAAGGATGCCATGGTAAATAGTGTTTCTTAGAGGGTAAACCACTATGAATGCTGGGGTTTTAGGCCTAGGACTCAGTATCATGGAATCTCATTTGAACCAGTTAATGATAAGAGATATGAATGAAAAGTTATCAGGTAAAGAATAGAGTGATGACAAATATTTTGAAAAAGAGAAAATAAAAGAAATATACGTTGGTACATCTATCACAGAGAAGGAAAAAAGTGCTGGGAAAAAAAGATAATGCTTTGTCCATTTACTTACTATTCCTTATTTAAAAAGATAACAGCAATAGTTTAAGTTTACTCAAACGCTAAATTAGACTTGTAATACACCCACAATCCAATAGATTCCATTCAAAAATAATATGATGATAAAAAAGGAGATAATTTCTTCCTGTTAAAAGCTGGAGTTAACACATATGAAATGACTGGTCTTCCTTTAAGAAGTGAACACACAGCTTCCAGACCAAGGCAGGAGCACAGAGAGGTCAAGTCAGTGCATATGAATCAGCAAGAAGCAGAATGTCAAGAAGGTTTTCTGTGTTTTTATATGAGAAGAAAAATACCGCATCTCTTAGAAAATGATTTTTTCATGCTGTTTCTTAGACTATTAGTTACAAACCAAATTTTTTTTTCTATTTTTTCAAAGGAAAGAATTGATGGCTGTAGAGATACATAGGATGGAAAATAACTATACAATAAATCAAATAGATTAAAATACTTCTAAGTGTCATTTAGAAATAATGCTATTTCCTTTCTACTGAAAACAAGACTTTGATAGTGGAAGAAAATAAGAAAATATTCATTTCAGGAGTTTCATTTGAAAAGCAGCACATGACAAATAACTCATTTAAATGTTTCTTAACTACATATTTGAAAAACAAATCAAAGAATGGTAGGCAACAGCCTTTTATAAATACTCAGGATTTGTAGTTTTAAAAAGTATTAACTTATTATGGGGGTAAATCTATAATGCCATAGACAGTTCAGTTGTTTAAAGTACATAATCAAGAAGGTTATATTTCTAAATGTTTTACAGTAAACTTGTAGAAATTAGTACAATGCCTGAAATATTGCTTAATCATTGTATTTTTCTTGTAAATGATAATAATTTGTACTAGTAAGAATGTACAGCCATTGAAGAGAAGTAGTAGCCTATAGTAAGTATTTGGGTTACACTGCTTAGCTCCACGCTTACTAAAATAGAGTTACTTGTTATTTTTTTAATACATAATTTTCAAGCCAACTTAATTTCAAAATTCAATAAAATGGGTGGTTTTCAGAGTATGCTGGGACCTTGGTTCAAGTTGTTGTTGTTGTTGTTTTTTAAACTTGCTATAATAAAACAAAACAAAATCTTGTTTGCAATAATAACTTGTTCATTTGAATACACTTTAAAGAACTGAAATGACTCTGACATGTTAGGTCTCCCCCACCCCCGATTGTAATTTCTAAAGGAAATACTTTTTTTCTTCTTTTGGTACTTGGGATTGAACCCAGGGATGCTTAACCACTGAGTCACAATCCCAGCCCTTGTTATTTTTATTTTGAGACAGGGTCTCACTAAGTTGTTTAGGGTGTCACTAAAGGCAATACAATTTTTTAAAAAAGGAAATACAATTTTAAGGGAATCTGGCATTAGCCTGTGTGTAGAAAAGTCTTTAAAGAGCATCAAGTGTTCTTTTGGAAGGAACATATAAAAACACATTCCTTAAATCATTATGTGAGGTCAAGGGAATGGCTTGAAGCAATAACAGACACCATTGCACATGGCAGAGGTTGAACAGAGTTCAAATGCATTGTGCTGACAGCAATTGACAATAGAATTCCAGAAGGTCACTTAAGACTAGTGATCAAGATGGTTTGATGGTTGATTTCAGTCAAAAGAATAGTAAAATTTGGACTAGCCTATACAGTAAAAGGAGGAAAGCCTGTGAGAAACCAAAGGATTTGGTCTTCTTTAGGAATAAACAAGTTTTTATATGAATAATTTTATTTAAAAAGTCTATTTTTGGATTCTTGATATACTTTTTGGATGTAGTTGTACAATTTCTTAGTTCATGAAGCTCCGATTTTTGGGAGCAGTGAGATGGAGGTTCCCCTCTTCCCATTTTATTATTACTTACCCTTCAAACACCAATAGAAGTTAACAAAAGTACACACAGAGACACATACATGGGAAGAATCTTCATTTATTTATGAACTATTTGTTAGGGTCCCAAATAACCTTCACTATGCTATTCCACTTAAAGCTATTAACCTGTTTAAAAGGAAATGAAGAATGGAATGGTGTTCCAAATTGCCAGTATCTTAATCTATATTTGTTTACACAACATATATCTGCATGCACCCTTCCCTAGTCCATCTTAGGCTAGGTACTAAGAAGTTTCAACACACACACACACACACACTATATATATATTTATATATATATGTAAACATATATATATGTCTATTTATTTATCCTATTAAAGAAATACTGAGTATCTTTAATAGTCTGATACTTTGGCTCAGGATATAAGGATATAAGTGAAAACCAATAAAGAAAGTTTATATCTTAGTAATAACAACATGTATTTGTTTAGTAATTAAATTCATCAAGATTTTTACATGTGTTATTTGGCATGTGTTATGTCTGTCATTTTGATTTTATAAACCAGGAAGTCAGAGTTGGTAGAAATGCTGACTTTTCCAAGATTACATCTAATAAACAGTAGAGGCGAGATGTGTTTTCCTATTCTTGATGCTGCGCTCTTTTCTCTACCTCACACCCACAAACCTTGTCAACTTCATCTATCCTTGCATTTTCACTGTGCCCTCTAGGATGAAGAAAATGGCTGAAGAAGATTATGAAAGCCACAGCAGTCAGAGTCAGTGAAGAGCTACAGTGTAACACCAACAGCTCCCAGAGCCAGAGGTAATGAGGTACCTGGTAATGCAGAGAAGAACCAGTCAAAAAAAAAAAAAAAAAAACAAAGTGGGCTCTCATGTCACCACTTCATTCTTTTCTTATGGTACTTTAACTATAAAATGCCCAGTTCTGTCTTCCATATTTATGAAAATATGTGGACAGTTTTATGGAAATCAGAGCTTTCAAAGTGAACACTTAAAGATATGAAAGATCTTCAGCAACTAAAGAAAAAGTTGCTTACTATAAAAATTCAGCAATACAGAATCTAGAAAATATCCTACTATGATCTCAACACTAAAGAAATACCTAGAAAACTCAACTTAAATGGAAGGCTAAAATGTTCTACATTAGAAAAAAGTATAAAACCACAACCACTTAGTGCCAAGTTGATCTGAGAGACTGTAGTCAGTACTTTATGTATACTGTCTCAATCTGCAAAACAACTCTAAAATAACATCTGCACTTTACAGGTAAAGTAAATTTAGGGTGAACAATATTAGACACATTATTCCAGAGCAGTACTACAGAGAAAAGATTTTAATTTCCTTCTAAATGACCGCAAAACATATAGGGAAATTGCAGAATCTACCTCAGTAACTTTTTAAGACTGAAAATTTTAATTTGTAAATTACTTTTCATATAAAATAGGAATTATTAATGCCTCCATGAACAGACTTTTAGCATACTTTTCTGCTTTCACAGGCTCCACCTAATTTGTACCTTTTCAATATGTCAGAACTAGATAAATTGAGAAGAAAAGTAGAAAGATGTGGATAGAACACAGCCCGTGTGGAAAATTTCTTGAAATTATGTATCACATATAGTTTATAAATCACTTTAAGAGAACTTTTTCACCAATATGAACTTTGAATATTCTAGCAAAGACAATTGGTGTAGATAGTTTAAGTATTATTTCATTCCCTTAGGGTTGTAAGGTTTTGGTTCTGATAATAAGTAGACGTGGTAGTTTCTAACTATTAAATTATTAAAAGCATATTATTGATAAAAAACTGAAGATGTCTTGAATTTGGCTACTAATAAATTAGGTTATAAAGTTACAAATCACCATATGTTTATGTGTCAGTCATGACATATTAGAGAACAGTTTGTTGTCTTTTTTTTTAAAAATCAGTCTAACTCTACTATTCTAGGTATTCATATCTGTACCTTTTGTTCTGTCTAGTTCATTAAGAGCAGTACTTGAAACTAAAACCCATAGCCTCCACTCTTCAGATCTCATAAAAGACATCCTTGTAATTAATGCACATTTCTACTTAACTTCTAAAGGTGGTTGAAGGATAAATAACATAGTAAACTTAAAAAAAAAATCTATTTCCATTACCCCCAGTAATCTGAGCTTCATGACAAGACATTCTGGAACTGTAACCAAAAAGTATATCCACGTAGTTCAGCAGAAAAGTACTAGACTAACTTGAGTTTGATCTCCGTCCAGCAGTACAAAAATAAGCAAGCAAGCAAATAAATAAAACGTACACACAAACTCCAAGTATACCAAGACTCTAGTAAAGACTTTTTAAAAATAAAAATCTTTTTATATAGATTTGTTTATTCCTGTAAGAGAGTCCCTTTGGTTTCTCACAAACTTTCCTCCTTTTACTGTATAGGCTAGTTCAAATTTTAGTTTCCATGTGACTGAAATCAAAAGCCCCTCTTGATCACTACAGTCTAAGGGACTTCTGAATTCTACTGTCAATTACTGTGAGCACAATGCATTTAACCTCTTTCAAGCAAAACTGCCATGTTTATGGTGTCTCATATTGCTTCAAGCCATACTCTTGAACTCACACAATTACTTAAGGAATATGCTCTTAAACTTGCCTCCCAAAACAGACTTTAAACTTTTTAAAGATGTGGTGCTCCTCCCAAAACAAGACTTTAAAAACTTCTTAAAGACAGAGTGCTCCTGGTCCTTCATAGCTGCTCTGATCTGGTAGATGATACAGAGTACCAGAGCTAACAAAACATAAAAATATTATCCTCTTATTCTTGGATTTTGACCTAAAACTCACTCCTTTTTTTTTTTTGACCTCTTTATCTTTCATCCTCATTCTTTACTTTTCCATCTTGCCCACAGAGTTGGACTGCCTAATGGTTAAGAGATCAGACAGAATCAGACTACGCCTTTTTCCTTTGTGATTTGGGGGCTAATAATACCTATCACACACACACAGACTCACTCACCCTCACACCCTCTTTCTCTTGTAAATAATATCCATAGAATATTGCCTGGAATGTAGTAAATGCTATTTGAGTAACATCTGTCATCATCATTTCAATTTTGGGGCCTTTCAATAGTCATTGTTTTCTCTACCTGGTCTCTGATTTTCCTTCCTATTTGTTCTCATCATTTATATTATGAGATTTCTGTTATTCTGAGTAAAAATTTCACATGGTTTGAATCTAATCATAAGCTTTCAATAATAATACACCCTTAGGTGAGCCACTTCCTGGCTGCCATGACCCATGCCTCAAAGTTAACACTTTTTTGCTATTTCTTTGAAGATGAACATTTTAAATTATCACATAAAACTGACAAAACTATTTTTACTTACTAAATGACACCAAATAAAGTCTTTCCCTACTATAGTTTGATTTAGAATTTTTGTTTTTATTTATACAAAAATGCTATCCCCAGTTTAAATATAGTACAATACTTTCTGTACCAACTAGTTATGTGTAAAGGCATTCATTTACAGCTTGATGTTAAGTTAGATCATATTGCCTGACACAGTAATAATCTAAGCACTGAGCTATATCTTTAATATCTTTTCAATTACTCCACCCATGAGATGGAAATGTCCAATAGATTTGCCTTAGCAAAGTCTCTGATTGTTCCTAAAGTAGCAAATTCTTTCTAGATTATTCTTATGTAAATGAGTCTAGCATTTACATAATGAATTGATGATAATAAATTCAAATTTAAAGTATATTTTATGAAATAAACTTTCAAAGAAGAGTTTAAGAAAGGAAAACAGTAAATGTTTATAAAGCACATATATATTAACATTAAAAAAGAGCACAATCTATTCACTTCACTGGTTTCATCAACCCCTCTTCTGAATCAAATTTTCTACTCTTTAAACTTAGAGAGGAGGATAACGTATTACCTACTTGAAACATCATTTTGGAAAATCATCTGTAGTGGCTTTTTTCCTTTTTTTTCCCCCCTTGAATCCAATTATCTTTTTATTTGTTTCCATACCACCTGAAATGGGTGAGATTTTACATATTGGGAAGGTATATTTTCTACCAGTGAAATTCTACATCATGTACAACCAAAAGAATGGGATCCTAATTAGATTAAGTTATACTCCATGTATGTACAATATACAAAATACACTCTTCTGTCATGTATAGCTATCTAAAAAGCACAGATAAAAAATAAAATAATTTTTTTTTTTTTTTTTTTGGTGGCTTGAAATAAAACATGGGTTATGTAGAATAGGCTAAACTCCCTTAGTATTGAAACAATCAGGTATGATGGAAAGCAAAGGAAACAACTCAATGGGAGGGCACACTTCTCATCTTAATATGTCCTGGTCAGATAAAAGCATTTTCAACTATGAGACCCAAATCAGAAGCTACAAGAGCAGATACTTTAGAATGCAGATAGCAAACTGCTTCTTGCATGCGCTCTAGAGCCTGCAACAGACGGCATATTAATTAATTAGGAAGAAAATGGGCAAGAGGCTGGGGAATGCCACAAAATTGCTATTTTCTGTACTAATGTACAAATATTTTATAAAACAACCACTATGATGCAACTCATTTTTTACCAAGAATTAAAAACCTTCAAAAGGTTTACCAGTTGTCAGGAAAAAATGTATTTTTACAGGCTTATGAATAAATTCCAGAACTATGAGACATTAGAGATCAGCTAGCCAAACTTCTGTATTATTAAGATGAGAAATAAGACACTGTAAGATTAAGTGACATCTTGAAAATTATATCTAGTTCAAGTAAGTGTGTCATGGATCAGGAACTAAAGAAAGTTCATTTTGGTTAAATCTTATCTTTTAAATGGTTTGAGATACAAAGAAGCACACAAAAATACTGCAGCAAAACTGAACTGAAAGGGCCCTTTAATAATTAAGAAATTATAACAATGTGTTGACCACAAAGTCTCTGATGTAAAGCTCCTTACTCCTCTCTGAAAATCTAGAAGAATTCTCCAAAGTGAATGTTATTTTCCTGAGGTGATTTAGAAAACACAGGCCATAATTCTGGTTCTTAAGAGGAAAAAAAAAATAATCTTTTATTACATTTGGATGAGACTTTATTTTTTAGGAATCACTGGCTGTGAGAAGTTGTTGCTTGCAGAATATTATTAACACTTCCTCCCTCACAGCAAGGTCATGTGTAACAGTCTGAACTTGTGGGATGGGTTGGAACTCTTCATTCTAATCCAGGGGCCATAGGTCACTGTAAACCACAAATTCTTCCTCCCTAGGGAAGTGTTAGGGACGAGGCCTTCCCCATCTCATTCTTCGCCATCTCTTTTATACAAAATAAGTTCACAGTATTAATGACACATCTGCCATATTATAATACTTTATCTGGCAATTTATATGAAGAGAGATAAATTTTCTCTGAAATAGCACCTAAGAAATTTCAATTGCCCAGTTCCACAGAGGCATAATGAAAGAATGAAATTTTTAAAGGACTGGAGTAAGAAATTTTCCCAAGATGATTTTTTGTTTGTTTGTTTTTTGGTACTAGAGATCTAACTCGGGTGCTTTACCACTGAGTTACATTCTAGTCTTTTTATTTTTTTATTTTAAGACACTAAGCTGCTTAGGGCCTCCCTAATTTGCTGAAGCTAGCCTCAAACTTGAGAGCCTCCTGCTTCAGCCTCTGAGTTGTGCCACCACACCAAGTCCAAGATAATTTTTATGATCAAGAGCAAGGGTTGACAATTTTTTTTTTTTTTTCTGTAAAGAAACATGGTATTTTAGATTATATGGTCCAGTCTCTCTCAACTACTCAACTCTGATGTTACAGCATGAAACCACCCAGAAGACAGTATACAAGTGAAAGAGTATGGATGAGTGTGCCAACATAACTTTATTTACTCAAACAGGGGCAGGATGAATTTGACCGGTGACCTATATAGTTTGCAACCTCTGATAGAGAATTTCTAGTAATACAAGAGAGTTTGAAGTCAAATTTTAATTTTAATAAGTATTTTCCCATGCAAGTAGCTATACTTGTAGTTATTTAGCTTATTATCACACAGATTAAACACATATTTTAATCTTTCATTTTTCTGTCTAACTTTTCTATAATATAAATATAGTAAAGCTGACTAAATCCATTAAAAATTAGATAATTTGGGCTGGGGATATAGCTCAGTTGGTAGAGTGCTTGCCTCGCAAGCACAAGGCACTGGGTTCAAACCCCAACACTGCAAAAAAAAAAAAATAGATAATTTCTATTAAATACTATTGAAAATTTATGTCTCACGTTGAAAAATATTACTTTTTCAATTCTATAATAAATTTGTAAATTAAATGTAATAATTTTTCTTGGCATTAGAAAGAAAGATTTTCCAGAGGAGTTTTAAAAAAGACTACCAAGTTCAATATCTATAACCACAATTATCATCAAAATTGACTCATCATTTATTCAAGTTATTTTTTTGGTTGAGCTCTTAAAAGGTTTTCTTTATTTGGATATTTTGATTACATATTAATTTTCAGTCATAACTTGGACTAATAGCACATATATTACATAACAGGAAAAATTTATGATGTAATTATTTAAATTATGATTCAATTAATTAGTACAAATGTAGGTAATCCCTCTGCCTTGTCCAAGATGTTCAGACCAAATGATTAGTAGGTATGTATAAAGTTTAGTGACATTTCTACTGATTTGACACATAAAAAAATCAGAAAACATCATCTAAAATTAAATGTTTTCTCAGAATAATTTCTAATTTTAATTCAAGTATATTCCTACTTGAGTATAGTTGTAATACTCAACAGGATTAGATAACTAATTAAAGATTCACTGACTTAAGATACATAGTAAAAGCCACGTTCAGTCCTGTGATGTTCCCTTCAAACTGTTAGTGAATTTGGTAATGGTGTGACAATGCCAAAGGAAAGACTGTTTAAGACAAAGACATATAGAGACAGGGCTCAACTCAACATTGTCTTCTTACTTCAAAGAATTTTTTAAATTTCAAGAGGAAAAAATGATTACTTCACAGTCTAAAATGTAAGTTCAGTAGGAACTAAGGTCTGTGGAGCTGAGAAGTATAATGTTGAAAATCTTAGACTGACCCTAGTTAAACAAACAACAACAACAAATCCCAAAACTGGAAAAAGGAAAAGAAAATTTTTGTTCTGGAAATGTGTTCTTCTCTGATGCAAATAGAAATCCAACTTCCAAAAGAAGAAATAGAGATAAGTGGCAGTAATTTAGTTTTTTGGAAGAAGAAAAACAATATGAATTTGCTAAAAAAACAAAAACATAAAAACTATTGTTTTTTCCAAGTATTGGTTTAAAAGCTCTGAGATGTCATTCTCATTGTGAAAAAATTTCCAAGACCTAAGATATTCATAAAAATCAACTTGAAATATCTTTTATTTTTTTTAAGAAAAGGGTAAAAAAAGCTCTTAATGTTTAAAAAGTTAAATAAAAATTGGTCTTATTAAT
Source organism: Sciurus vulgaris (assembly GCF_902686455.1). Taxonomy (NCBI): domain Eukaryota; kingdom Metazoa; phylum Chordata; class Mammalia; order Rodentia; family Sciuridae; genus Sciurus; species Sciurus vulgaris. The sequence goes on along the minus strand of NC_136465.1, from coordinate 96,460,202 downwards.
TGGTGCTTTCATTTCAGATATTTTATCTACTTGCATTTTTTTCATAGCTTTTTTGTTGGAGAAGACAGAAACATTCAAAGATTGAAAGTATTCCACAATATGTATTATTAAGAAAACTCTGTAATCCAAAAAGCAATAAATTTCCTACAAGTATACTAATAAAATTAGTTGGAATCTTCTGTGAATTAGTACCAGGAGTGAAATAAAATTCTAGGATTCAGATTATAAACTTCAGAGTACACAGGATATCAAACATTCTTCTGAACAGCATATGTGTAATTGTCAAAAATAATGCAACTAGTGTTTTTCAGGTATTGCTTAATAATGTGGTGAAGATAATCATAGCACATATTTACACAGTATATAACACATATCATCCTCAGTACAACTATTTTCCTATGTATTATACTTATAACCACTGTAAGATAGGTATTAAATTTATTCTTATCTTATAAGGAAACATATACAGAGAAAATATGATACAAATGGAACTTAACATGGTTTTAATTTTGTTGTTATGACTATTGTTTAGTGAACTCTTTACACATAACTGGCTTACCTGACTAACACAAATAAATACTTGTCCTTTAATATGAACACACAGACTAAAATGGCAGAGTTCAATGTTAGTTTTTTCAACAGTTAATCTACCTCACACAAGGACTGGATAACTCTTAAAAAAATGTTTCCTTGGGGAATGATCAAATTATGTTATATGTATGTACAAATATGGCAAAATAATTCCCACTATTATGTATTATTATAATGTACCAGTTAAAAATACATTTAAAAAATGAATGAAAAGGTCTATTATTTGAAATGTATAAGTAACCATATATTCTCTGTCAAAAAATATGTGATTTTAAAGTATCTTCCATCTTGATCAAAGAAATATTAGTCTAAAACAATCTTATAAATAGGCTTGCTTTATTACATAATTTCTTATCCAGATTTAGAGATTGAATAAGGCTTGGCAGTATACTATTAAGGGATACATGGAAACAATCTAAATATCTATCAACAGATGAATGGATAAAGAAAATTCAGTATATATGTATGACAACATACTGTTCAGCCTTTAAAAATTAAGGAAATTCTGTTATATGTGGCAACATGATGAACCTTGAGGACATCATGCTAAGTGAAATGAAGTCAGTCACAAAATGGCATATACTGCAAGATCCCAATTACACAAAATGTCTAAAATAGTCAAAGAATCAAAGAGTAGAATGGTAGCTACCAGGGGGCTGCGGGAGGAGAGTCACTCATCAACTGCATGAAGTTTCAGTCCAGAAAAATGAATAAGCACTAAAGATTAGCTCTATCTACAATCCTGTATCCAATGATAATGTCAATGATAAAGTCCTATAGACTTTAAATCTTGTTTAGATAGTAGCTCTCAGGGTAATTTTTTTTTTTTACCATAATCATATTACATAAATTATAAAAAAAGGAAAAAAAGATATAAAAGAATATATCCACAAGAAGTTTCCAGTTTACTTCAACTCTATGTTCTTTAACTATTGCAATCAATCCTGTATGCATGTGAAAAGTATCTACAATTCCTTTGCTGAATGACTTCTCTTGAACCCCTTTTCCGGAACATGTATACCTCTAATTGAAAAGTCAATTGATTCCTTTGGGCTCAGAATTTTTTCTGTTAAGAAGATTAGACATTAGGAATTTGGGTAAAAATGGTTTTAAAAACACCCTGAGGTAATGATGTGTGATGCTCAAAGATTTACTCCCACACAGAACGCTTTTTTGGATGGTTAATTTATCTGAAAAGGCTCCTTACCAATTTTTTTCCTCTGGTGACAAGTTCTCCTTTATTAAAATGTAATGGTAGCCACAAAGGTGTGGGAATTTTCTTTGTATTACACCAAATTTGACTTTAAATTAAGAGTAAAAGATTTAAGTGGGTGTCATGAATTTTAATTCACTTCTTAGCTACAACTTAACTGCCAGCTACAGGTCCACCAATTATTTAAGTTTAGATATTATCCATCAAATTCCCTCATATGCATTATGTTTTATTTATGTTATGTTACATTATATAACAAGACATAAGTTATATGTTCATATTATATACTTACACATGTAATACTTAAAAGTATTTTTATGTAATATATGACATGTACTAAGCATACAAATAAAGCATATTAAATATTGTATATGGAAAATTATATAATTATATAAAATATAAACCATTTAATAGTGATTACATTGAACATCTCATTTTAAGGTGTTTCTTATCTTGCATGTTATTTAAGAAGACTAAAGCTTTGTTGAAAAGACAACAAATCATTTGACCTATTATTTTCAGCAACCACTCAAACTCAAAAACCACATTACAGTGAGATATTTATTTTGCAAAACTTTAGTATATAACCTGAATTATAACAAGCATATTCTGAGTGATGTTTCTGAAATGGAACTATGGCTGAGAAGCCTTCATTTGCTAACTGTAATGAAAGCCATTAGAACCACAATGGGGTTAACAGAGGACAACTTAAAGGTACACATAAATTTCTACAAATACTGTAAGAAATTCACAAATGTACAGCAAAAAATTCAAATCTACTATCTTTGTGAGTAATGAGTGCAATGATAAGTTGGAAATTATTAGGAGTCTAGCAAGAAATTATTCACTGATCCTTTTTTGCTGAAAGAGGGAATTTATGTTTATAGATTTAGCTATTAGAATATATATGCAAAAATATATTCGAATAGATATGAAAATTATATATGGAAAATTATCTGAAAGAATTTCTATTTCCATGATAAAGGACATTTTAAATATCTTTAAGTTACTGTATGGAAGCCACTGCTTGAATTCATGGAAGCACAAATTTAAACTTTCAGAAGATACTTACCCTTTTCTGTTCTTTTACATATTCTATCAATTCATCTCTTGTTCTTTTCACTGCCTCTTCTATAGCCTTTTCACTTCGCTTCTGTTCTTCTATTATTGCTGCCTTAACAGTTTCCTGTTTGTGGAAAGAGGAAAAAGTCAGCAAGGTATGTACCAAGACATATTTGTGTCTATTTTATATAAACCAGAAATCCTCTTCAGTGGGTGGGAGCTCTGTTCAAAGCTTACCTTTAAACAGGAATATGAACCTATAAAATCTTTTGGGATCTGTTACAGATTTCGCAGAACTCTTTCCTAAACTGAGTTAAAGGGAAAAGAAATGGAATAAAGCCATTTATTGCAGGGAGCGCCTGACAGACTCCAATGGCTTCCTTACCAACATTTCATTTGATGTTTACATGATTGATTGCCTTCCTGTACTTTGCACTATCCACATAAGACTTCAAACTTGTGTTTATTCTTCCAAGAACACCCTAATGCTCTGTTTTATTCACGTTTAATTTTACCATCATACAATAATCAAGTGTGGTCTGGGCGGTAAGATTTACAGCTAGTTTGGTTCTCCTGCCAGGTTAGGATGTTGGGAGTTGGACACCATGAATAAAAGGTAAAAATTCTACTCGGATTGCTAACATTTGAAATGAGAGACCTAAGGAAGAAAAAGATATTCCCCATTTTAATGAATTAGAAATCAGGTACCTAAATGATTTCAGAATGTCAGACAGAGAAAAAAGGCTAACACTCTAAAAAAGAAATGCAGCATTTCTCAAGAAGTTGGAATATTCTCTGCTGAAATAGTGCTTCATGGGTTGAAATGTATATTATAAAACAAAATTTGTTTCATTTATTTATATAGGTCCCATCCTTTATCTGTTGGAGAGTAAGAAAATCAATTACAAAATATCTTGAAGTTTCTCAGAATATTTCCTTCATTTTTTATTTTTGAGGAATTTTTCCCTTGATGTGTTTGATTTGCCACAGTTTTCCCCAATTTTAGATATGCACATATATGAACCATAATATGTAAAATAATATTAAAGATTCACTATTGTAAAAATACTATAGAAAATTTGAAAACAGAGAAAAACACAAAGCAATCTATACATATATGTAGGCTTAGATATAATGAAGACAGGACCTAAACTGTACATACTATTTTCTAACTCCGACATGTTTTACTTAAAATATATTTTTAATACTTTCTTAAACTATTAAAAATTATTTTATAATATGATTTCTATTTCATTACAAAGTTGCATAATAATTTAATTGTTATTAAAGGGAGGCGCATCCATATATGTATCCTTGTTAGATATTTATGTCAGATCAATTGAAAATAATTTGGAATTATTTGGCCAATGGATATAAACTCTTTATGGCTTCTGACAATTTATATAATTTTTTTCCCACAAGCAGCCCATGAAAGTGCCTATTTTCATTTTATTTATATGCAGTACTGAGAATCGAACCCAGGGTCTCACATATGCCAGGCAAGCGCTCTACCACTGAGCCACAACTCCAGCCCTGAGAGAGTGCCTATTTTCTAAGTCTTGATTACATTTAGCTTTATCGGTTTAAAAAAAACCCCTCTGCTTATTTGGAGGAGAATAGCATCTTATTCTGCATTTTTAAAAGAGTATTATGTGACTTTAAGCACTCTAGAAATATTGGCAAAATACATGCTGCCTTTTGTCAGTTGCTTGAATACTCACTCTGCCCACTCTGATTTTAGTATACACATTATTTTGGGGATTCCCTTCCTAATACATAAAATTAAGTAACAATGCTGAAAATATATATGATGATTACTTTGAAAACTGTTACTATTATATTTCCAATCAATCACTGAGTACTGATGAAATCAACAGTATTTCATCACTGTTACTGATGAAATAACAGAAAAATAGTTTTCGCAACAACTTGAAAAAATTAAAGCTGAAAAATTATAGTAATAAAATAAATAAGTTAAAATATCTACTATTACAATTCTTACTGATGACTTACAAATTTGGAATATGAAAATTATCAGATTTTAAAAGGCCAAAAATATGATATATATTACTAAGCCTTCTGAAATAAAATACATTAATAAATCTGTAATGAAGAGTATGAATATTCACATTATGTAGGTAAAAGTATAAATCACTTCATTATCAGTTCAGGTTGTTTTGCCAACAGATGAATTACAAAACTGTAATTTTTAAGACCTTGGGGAATTTAGAATTGTACATAACATCTGTGCACTAGGATTATTTGAATGTAAAAGATAAATCCATGGTATATATTAAATATCAATCACGATTTCTAACAAGGGCAGATCAGTAAATTTTATCAGGCCTTGTTGAAAACAAAAAATCAACTTAAATAATTAGGCTGTATCCAAAAACACAGTTAGCTATGTCTTTCAGCTAACATTTTTGGGGGAGGCTGAGAATACATATTACCTTCTTGGTCCAAATATTTGAGGATCTCCATTCCTCCTTTTTGAGCTGGCAAAGTGTCACTTAGAAACTTCCCTTGGTTTCACCTCCTCAGTTGGAAGTTAGATAACCATTATGGTTGTGAAGCCCACCTTGAAAAACTATTATTCAAAAAATAATTCCTTTGAATATGATACAAAAATAAAGTTTAAGCCTTTCATTCTCTAATCAGACCAAATTCTGAATTAGCTGGAATTAACAAATTTTGTGTGCCTGTATACAAGTGCCTGTGAATATCTGCCTAAATGTTTTATTGATTCCATCAATGAAGTATATTGTCCCTAAGTCATAAGAATTAATCTAAAATAAAATAGTTCACAAGGAGTGAGGAATGCTACCAATGAGTATATGTAAATAAGCAAACGAACAGTATTTTCCAGAATGTTTTAGTAATGATAACACCATTTGAACATGGTCTATTCTGTAAGGCAGGGTTTCTCACCATTGGCACCACTACTGATATTTCTGTGCTGTGAGGGAGTATCTGTGTTAAACACAACACCTGTTATCTACCCACTAGCTGGACTCCAATTGAGAACCACAAACCTAAGGTGAGTAGTTTGGAGAGAAAAACAGGCAAGCATATACATGCTGTTATGTATCTATTAAAATGTTAGTCACATTTATTGTTGTATTTTAAATATTTTTCCCATCTACAATATATGCAGAAATTTAATGAAATAATTACATCATGAGTTTGTAAATGTGGAGAAAGTTCTTCATACTAATTTTTAAAAACGAAATGAGTAGAATCAACTTCTATAATGTTATAATAAAGTAGGTTGCATTAAAAGTCATTTAGGGCTGAAAGCTTATGTGACATTTTGTATAAGATTTTTTAAAATTTCTCTTTATTGCTTAAAAGTGTAGTTTTGCTGTGGTATCCATCAAATCCACCATACATTTCAGTAATCAGAGAATCATGAACCAGTAAAACATCTGTTGACTGTATACTTTTTATCAGTGTAATTTTGTTAAGGATTATAAACACAGTTATTTATGGGAAACAAATCTCAGCAACCAACTTAATTCTGGTCTGTGGGTTATAAACCACATGATTATAGAGCTGTTTAATTTTCTGGGGAAATTGCTTACTTTACTTTTTGTAGTGAGGATTGAAACTAGGGGCACTTTACCATTGAGCCACATCCCCGGCCCTTTTTATTTTTTATTTTGAGACAGGGTCTCACAAAGTTGCTTAGAGCCTCATTAAGTTGCTGAGGCTGGCCTTGAACTTGCTATCCTCCTGCTTCAGCCTCCTGAGTTGCTGGGATTATAGGCATGTTCCACCATGCCCAACTTACTTTATTTTTTGTTTACAAACACAATGTATGCATATAATCTAATTATGTATCATATTAAAAGTTGCACATGGTTATAGAAATTTATCTTAAAAACCAGTGACAACTAGAGAGGAATAGGTATTACATATTATAACCAGTTCTGATTTGTGGTTGGTAGCAAATTCTCTTCGTATGTTCATTTATCAAATTATTTTCTAAATATCTATTATGTGCAAGAAAAAGTCCCAAATACTGAAAGCTTTTTTGTCCTTTCCTTGATGAGTTTAAAATTTACTTGCAGAAATAAAACATAAGCACACAGGAATTGAAATAACAGTATAAAAAAGGAAATTTCAAAGACACTGTAGTTAATGAGTGGTGGTAGTACTAGTTATGAGTTTTATTTAAGGAAGGAAGCATCATAATGTCTCCTGTGATCAGAGAAAGCCTAAGAAAACTCAGGTTCTGACCTGAGATTTAGCAGCAGAGATATGAGGATCAAGACCGAGGCAACAATGAATAGGTTATACTGAATACTATTTAGAAATACAAGCTTATAAGGCATTTGGCATAAAAGCACAAAGATAAAACCCAATATGTGTTTGAGACTGCTGGCTGCAGATGAGGCTTCTTATGAGAAATGGAAGGCAAGGAATCTGGAAATTCAGGCTGGATAGTGGGAAGCCTGAAGGCTTAAGGAGCTACCAATATTGGCATGTGCACTGATGCTACCCCTGCTACTTGTACAATGTTTCCATGAGCTAGCAAGTGCACACTTGACTCATCCCCTACACAATCATCCTTGCCTCACCTCAAATGGTATACTAAAAGTAAACCGACTGGCTCTTTATCATGTCTCTCAGAATTTACTCTCCATTTAAACAGCACGCTGTGTCAATGGAGAGCGACAGTGATCTACGGTACATATGCCAGCAATCTGAGTCTGTTACGCCAATGTACAATTTCACTGAAAGTTGGGAGAAAATCTTCTGGATTATCCCAACTTTTATTCTTTTCTAAATTTTAATATATAAAACAACTAACATTCAGTATTATGGGTAGTGATTTGGAGGTAATGAACTAGAGTCCTTGTATTTGGTATAGATTTTTAGGTAAGATACTAGGAAAATGAGTAACATTTTGTGTCTGTTATAAGCAACTCTCAAAATGAAACAAGTCTGTATAATCAGAAATGTAAATTTTTAGGAACCATGATGTCTCCGTTCATTGGTATTACTAAGCAGGCACACAGATTTAAAAAGAAAGATTGATTATTACTTTTAATTATAATTTGGTTTAGAGCAAGGAATGGAACAAAGTTTTCCTTCAGAGGGAGTGAGTATTGAATTCTGTAAAAATAAACTGGCTTAGACTTTGCACTCAAAAGCTCACAATTTATTTGGGAAAACAAATATATGGGCTGGATTTTAACAAAATAAATGTCATGATAGAGATTTAGAGTATTATGGAAGGAGGACACCTACAGAAGGAGAAGGCATAAGGATTCTGGAAGAAATGCATCTTAAAGAATCAGCGATTATCCAAGTAAAGGGGAAGGAGGAGAGAGTTAAGAATAAGCAGGGCACTGGAGTGCGAACACCAATCTGATAATACTAACTACAGGATTTTTTTTTTTTTTTATTGTAAACAAATGGGATACATGTTGTTTCTCTGTTTGTACATGGCGTAAAGGCATACCATTTGTGTAATCATAAATTTACATAGAATAACGTTGTTTGATTCATTGTTATTTTTTCCCTTCCCCCCACCCCTCCCACCCCTCTTTTCCCTCTATACAGTCCTTCCTTCCTCCATTCTTGCCCCCCTCCCTAACCCTAACTCTAACCCTAACACTAACCCCTCCCTCCCCCCATTATGTGTCCTCATCCACTTATTAGCGATCTCATTCGACCTTTGGTTTTTTTGAGATTGGCTTATCTCACTTAGCATGATATTCTCCAATTTCATCCATTTGCCTGCAAATGCCATAATTTTATCATTCTTTATGGCTGAGTAATATTCCATTGTGTGTGTGTATATATATATATATATATATATATATATATATATACCACAGTTTCTTTATCCATTCATCAATTGAAGGACATAACTACAGGATTTTTAATATCATAATAGCAGGAAGCATAAGGCAGAGAGCACCCACAGAATAGGCTAGTGAGGTAGGCCATGGACACACAGGCCTCTATGTCACATGCCTGTGTTTTCTGATTTATAAAATGAGAACAGTAGTAGTATCTTTTAAAATAGGTGGATTATAATGACTGAGTTAATCTGTGTCAAATATCTGAGACTTCCCTAGGCACACAGTGAGTGCTCAATGAATGTAAATATTGCTAGGTATCCTGGTCTTTAATTTACACATAGTAATGCACCACTGACGCCTATCATGTCATGATGAGATCTCTATCTCAGTCACAATATCCTGTGACTCTGAAAGATGGGTTTGTGTGGGATAAAACTAAAGTCAAGGAGACCAGTTAAGCCATGACAACATAGTCCAGGGAAAAGACAGTTCAATGGAGTGAGTGGGAAAAACTTAGCTAACAGGAGAAAATATTTAGGAAGAAAAATTAGCCAGACAGGGAATGAACAGAAACTGAAGAAGAAGGGCTGGGGTTGTGGCTCAGTGGCTGAGTGCTCACCTAGCATGTGTGAGCACTGGGTTTGATCCTCAGCATGACATGAAAATATATAAATAAAAATAAAGGTATATTTTTAAAAAAGAAACTGAAGAAGAGGTGGTGGTAGAGGGAGGAGTTATCCACCCATATTAGAATAACAAATTTGCAAAACAATCAAGGAAATAAGTTGTGTAGGCATGGTATTAACTTTTATGCTCCAATAAAACTAGTCTGCAGAGACTTTATATCCTTTCCTTTTAAGTGATAAAACAAATTACAGGACACTAACATAAAAGGATGGTCCCAGAGACTTCTCTTTCTTACTTCTTTTCTATATATGTAGAAATAATACCCAAACATCTGTCTCTCTCTTCAGGGCTACATTAGCCTCAGCCTGGTTGAACAGAAGATGTACGTTTGTGGAATGCCAAGATGATTATTTTTCAAAGCTTAATTGCAAATTGAAGGCATTACATGCTCTTTTCTAAGTGAGCTAAAAGATTTAAAAGACTATCCATATAGATATTGAAATAGATTCAGGTGAATTTCACAGTATATCTGGAAAAATTACATTATACTATGTGTATAAATATGTGCAAACCAGTTAATATTCACAAAATAAGAAAAACTGCTAATACATAAACAGTATGTCTGGCCCCAACTTACTTCTCTAGTCTCACTTTGCTCTCCACTCTGAATCACAGGCTCTGTGCTTCAGCTGTAACTGCCTTTTTTTCTGGGTCTGTCTATACCATACTCCCTCTGGCTCAAAGCCTTGGCACACATTCCCTCATGATGGCAACTGTGCCCTATCTATCTTTTCATCCCTTGGAGAAGCCTTTTCTCATGTTCAGACCTAACTCATATCTTCCTGTTGTTTTATCTCTGAGTATCTCTGCCTTTGAATATTTTCATGTGTGTTTATCTAATGATTATTTGCCTTACCAGAACATAAGATTCATGATGGAATACACAATGCCTATTTTCCTCAGTTATGTATACCCTGATTCCAACAGAGCTCCCACAACACAGTAGATACGGAATACTATTCATTAAGAAGAACTAATGGACACTATTATTGTCATGCATGTGATTGAGTCAGAATAGAAAAGAGTTGAGTACTGAATTGGACACTTAAATGCTATGGAACACATAATTCTTATTCTAAACAATTTATAATCTACATATTCAGGTGCAACTTACAGTGTGAATTTCTTTCCTACTGTACACATAATTTTTACATTGTTCTTTATCGTTCTCAATCAAAGCCAAAGTTTATTAGGGAGGAGTTGAAAGCCCATCTACCCACTTTATCAATAATTCTTAAAATCTCAATTCTCTAAAGACTTTAACAGTTACAAATTACCATTTATCATAAAAGTTTGATATGAATCTGTGAGAAAAACTATCTAAAATATTTTTACAAATACTTCAATAGCTAGTTAAGAAAGGATTTAGGTGTTTCATCTTCCTTTGGTGTGAGTTCATGTACACTAGGTTCTTTCTCTACAGAACTATTCCTATGATTAGGAGGATGGTTTTCTCATGGCAATGATAGACCTTGCAAATGAAGGAAGGCATTGAGTAGGGACTGATTTTCAGATTAGTTAAAAATGAGTCAGTACTTGTATTTCCCCTGAACAAAATTTTAACTTTCTAATTCATTATTATTAAATGTTAATGTATGTAAAAATTTTTAACACATAGAATGTCATACAAAATAATAAGCAAACCTATGCCCCTCATCAAAGAACAGAACAATATTAATAATGCCTAAGTCTCTGACAATTATGAATCCCATCATGTTTCCCACTCCCCAGAAGAACGCGCTTTCTCTCTTTTAGTTTTTCATATCCTCTCAATATCTCTAATTCCCTTATGCCAATTCTACAGTTTCAGGCATTATTTTTGACTTTTCAATATGGAGTATAAAGAATTTGTCTTATTACTTAGAACAATTCCAAAATCCAAGACACAGACATTTTTAGTACTCATATCATTGCAGTTTAGATAGTTAACGGTTTTGAGTAAACAGTCAATATAGTAGTTTTTGTTGTATAACACATGCCTTAAATTTTAGTGGCTTAACAATCATTTATTTAGATCAAGAATCAGCAATCTATCACTACTGAGCCAAATCTGGGTTACTGCATGTTTGTGTACAATCTACTTGTGTTGATCGGCTTTCCAGCATGGTGAACAAATCACCTGACAAGAACAACTTAGAGGAGGAAAAGTTTATTTTGGGCTCATGGTTTCAAAGGGTCAGTCCATGGCTGGCTGACTTCACTGCTCTGGGCTCAAGATGAGGCATATCATCATGGTGGAAGGGCATGGCAAAGGAAAAGCTGTTCAGCTCATGACAGCTGGGGAAGCAGAAAAGAAGGAAACAAAGGAGGCAAGGACAAAATATAATCCTCAGTGGCATGCCCCCAGTGACCTATTTCCTCCAGCCATAATCCCTGTCTACAGTTATCACTCAAAAGTTCATTCAACTTAAAAGTTCATTCAACTAACCCCTCAAATCCATCGATCAAATCACAGCTTTTATAATCTTATCATTTCATCTCTGAACATTCCTGAATTGTCTCATAAGAGGTTTTCTGGGGATACCTCATATCTAAACCATAACACTATTCAGATAGGTTTTACATTTTTTTTAATGACTGAGAGAAAAGAGAGAATAAAATAGTTCATGACATGAAAATTATATGCAATTCAATTTTTTCCTATATAAAGTTTTACTGGAACACAGTCATATAGATTGTCTGATATACTGCCTATGGCTGCTTTCACGCTACAATGGCAGAGCAGAGTATTTGCAAAGAAATCACGGGTGGCAGTCTCATCCATTTGTACTGCTGTTTGGAACATTATAAATTGTAGTGATGCAGTTAAAATATGCCTGCATTTCATTTGTGTGTCAAGAATATTACCATGCTGTAACAGTATTATCATATTATGCCAAAACAAGAGAATTTCCTTGCACTGTCAAGGCATGGTGGAGTGTGGGATTATTTTGTTATTGAATTAGACATTTAAAAATGGTATTATGTGCTAAGACCATACCTATTCCTCAAGGATACAATATGTCTATATTACCAAATTAAGCACTCATAATATCCCCAAATACCAGGAAAGCAATAATTTAGGAAAATTACAAAACTTAAAATGGAATAGCTCAAAACAGAAGTGTTTCCACACACATGCACTGAGCCTGATACCAAATTAGGTTTCCGAGTGGATCTCGTTAATCAAGCAAGAAAAACCATTTTTCAAAGGTGATTTTTTAAAAACAAATATTAAAAACAGCCAGATAAATGTGCCTTGAGAAAATAAACTTACTTGGAGTTAATAGCCTTTTGCTGACAACAGCTGATTGAAAAGATGGAGGGCAGCGGTAGCAAAATCAACAACCAATTAAAAAACATGGTAAGTAAAACAGACATGAAGACCAATGGTACAGAAGAAAAGACACAGAGATAAACCCACATAAATAGTTCTCTCATACTAGATAAAGGTGCCAAAAACATTCACTGGAGAAAAGATAGTCTGTTCAACAAATGGTGCTGGGAAAACTGGAAATCCAAATGTAACAAAATCAGATTAGATCCCTATCTCTTACCCTGTACAAAGGCAATTCAATGTGGATCAAAGACTTAGGCATTAGACCACAGACCTTGCACCTAATAGAAGAAAAGTAGGCCCAAATCTTCATCATGTCGGCTTAGGAATTGATTGTCCTAATAAAACTTCCTCAACAAGACTCCTAAAACGCAAGAAGTAAAATCAAGAATCGATACATGGGATGGTATCAAACTAAAAAGCTTCTTCACAGCAAAGGAAACAATCAACAATCAAAAATGTAAACAGAGAATCTACAGAATAGGAGATAATCTTTGCCATCTGTACTTCAGGTAAAGCATTAATCTCCAGGTTATATAAAGTACTCAAAAAAACTTAACACCAAAAAAAAAAAAAAAAAACAAAAAAACAAAAAAACAAAAAACAAAAAACCCCAAATAACCTAATCAATAAATGGACTAAGAAACTGAACAAGCACTTCGCAGAAGAAATATGGTCAACAAACATATGAAAAAATGTTCAACATTTCTAGTAATGAGAGAAATGCAAGTGAAAACTACTCTAAGATTTCATTTCACTCCAGTCAGAATGGCAATCATCAAGAATACAAGCAACAATAAATGTTGGCGAGGATGTGGGGAAAAAGATACATTCATACATTGCTGGTGGGACTGCAAATTGGTGCAACCACTCTGGAAAGCAATATGGAGATTCCTTACCTGAGAGTTGGAATGGAACCATCATCCTTTGACCCAGTTATCCCACTCCTCTGCATATACCCCAAAGACTTAACATCAGCAAACTATAGTGATACAGCCACATCAGTGTTTATAGAAGCTCAATTAACAATAGCCATGGAACCAACCTAGGTGCCCTTCAACAGAGAAATGGATATAGAAAATGTGATATGTATATATATATATATGTGTATATATATATATATGTATATATATATACACACACAATGGAATATTGCTCAGCCATAAAGAGTGAAATTATGGCATTTTCTGGTAAATGGATGGAACTGGAAACTATCATACTAAGTGAAAAAAGCCAATCCCAAGAAAACAAAGGCTGAATGTTCTCTCTGATACATAAATGCCGATTCACAATAGGTAGGGGATGGTGGGGAGGAAGAAGGGCAGGTTCACTAGATATGACAGGGCTAAGTGTGGGGGAAGTTAGGGAGAATGGGAATGGGAAAGACAGTAGAATGAATCAGACATAACTTTCCTCTGTTCACATATGAATACCCGATCAGTGTAACTCCACATCATGTACAACCACAAAAATGGGAAGTTATACTCCATGTATATATATCAAAATACATTCTATTGTCATGCATAACTAAAAAGAACGAATGAAAAAAATTTTAGAAAAACATGGTGATGTGAGTAATTTGTCTCTTTATGAGTCAAATATTACAGATATGGCTCAAATGTGGAATTATTTATTTCAGGAATCAATTTGAAGTGATTAAAGACTCAAGCTCCATCTGTAGGTATCTGGAATACCTACAGATAAGATCTTCTTCAAAAGCATCCAGGAACATTAATACAGTACAACCTGATATGTGGAATCTGCAAAAATATGTTACAAGTGATGTTAGTAAAAATATATGTGGAAAGGGTTGGGGATGAAGCTCAAAAGGGCTTCCTAGCACACGCAAGGCCCTGCACTCTATTCCCAGACCCCCACTGCATCCCCAGTATTTGTGTGGGTGTGTTTGTGTAACAGAAAAAGGCTTAGCTGGACAGATGTGACTCTCATGAAAAGGTAAGTTATTTAAAACTCATAATTATTCATATCAATGACTCTAAACACTTAAATCTATTACCAAGTATTGAATAATTAGTGCTTACAGTAACTTCCATTGTTTTTGTGGACTAAACCATCATCATTTCTCTGAAGTTTTGTCAGAAAGTGAAACTGAATATCAAGATTTGATATACTACACAGCCTTTCAATGACTGAGTAGTGGTGGAAAAGATTTGCTGTGATTATTTTTGACCCCAGGACTGAGAAAGAAATGTTTTTTGGAATAAAAATCACTCTTACCCACAAGTATCAAACAATGAATGACTTTAGAAATTAGCTTTTGTTGTAGGCTAGATATTGTTTCTTACTGAGTACAGTTAAAAATTACATGGTCTAGTAATCCCACTACTGGGTATCTAGCCAAAGGAAATGAAATCAGTATTTTGGAGAGATATCTGAACTCCCCTGTGTATTGAAGTTCTAGTCCCCATAGCAAAGATATGGAATCACAGCCATCAATGAATGGATAAAGGAAATATGATATATACACAAAATGTAATGCTATCCTGCCATAAAAACTGATAAAATCTTGTCATCCAGGCAACATGGATGAACCTGGAGGACATTTATGTTAAGTGAAATGTCAGGCACATGAGGCAAAAAACACGATCAATCATATATGAAATGTAAAAGTCAATCTCACAGAAGTAGAGTATAAAGAGAATGGTTAACAGAGGCTGGAGGTGCTATGGTTTGGATATGGTTTGTCCCACAAGTATTCATTTGCTGGAACGTGTTCATGGTCTCTAATGTGGCTGTATGAAGAGGTGGAGCCTAGTGGAAGGTGGTGAGGCCACTGGGGGCATTACATTCAGAGATTCATGCTGATCTTATGGGGTAAGTTAGTTCTTGTGAGGGTGGTTGTTGTATATAAATGAGCAAGACTGGCCCCTGATTTCTATGACCATTTGAACTCTCCCTGCATGCATGCTTCTGCCACAGTGCCATATACCATACTGTGACAAGGCCAAGCAGGCCCTCACCAGTGGCTGAAACAATCGTGCCACCTGATCTTGGACCTTTATATCTAAAACTATGAGGTAAATAAACCTTATTTCTTTGTACATACCTTGGGTAATGTGTTATAGCCACAAAAAAGGGCAAAAACAAGGGGAAAAGGAGAAATTGATCAATGGAAATGAAGTTACATTTAGCTGGAAGAAATATGCTCTGGTGCTCTTTTTTTTCTTTTTAATTTTTAAATTTTATTTTTTCTAATTAGTTGTAAATGATAGAATGCATTTATACATTTTGATAGATCATACATAAATAGAGTATAATCTTTCATTTTTCTGATAATATCTGGTATTCTTCGGCACCAGAGAATGACAATAGTTAATGATATAATATATTTTAAGGTAGCTAGGTTTTAAATGTTTTTACCACAAAAAAATGACAAACACACAAGATGATAGATATGCTAAATACCCTGATTGGATAATTATACAAATATCCATGTACTGAAACACCACACTGAACCCCCTTGTTAGTATTTATCAATTAAAATAAAATTACAATGTACAACAGCACAATTTACAATTCACATGCAAAATTTACACTCACCTTAGATGTGTGATCTGCAATCAAGATTGTCTGAATTATAAAGAAAGTCAAGGTGCTTTATATACTTCCCGTGCACCAACAGTTAAAAAAAAAATGAAGTCTTCCATTTCCACAGAAATTTGTAAGTTCAAACTACAGTTCTGGAAGTGTTTTCTGGATATAGGAGCAAGTAAAAATGAAATTTCCATATATCAAAATCTATTCACTGTGCAACCAACCTTTCATCTAATCTTAAATTAGAAGTAATTAATCTGCACAGTAATGACATGCCAAATGGAAAATATAAAGTGAACCTACAGAATTTTAGAAATGCCTCTCAAGTGATGAATATACTCAATCAAAATCATAAGCTTATTGAGTGGCATATTTGTCAATATCTATCCATGTAAAAAGACATTTTTAAAGATGAAACATGTAGATTTTCTTAACATCAGCATTAACAAATGCTCTCTGCAACTAACTTTGATGATTAGGAATACCTAACTGAAACACAAACAAAATGTTATCTCTCAAAACAGAATGCTATTCTCTTGCATTGTAGATCTACATTACCAAAAAATATTATATTTTGAATTTTATCAATAAAAATTGAAATATGTTTTTTATCATTATATAAGAATCTCAATAAGCCTCATGACCCAATAAGCCTCAATAAGCCTCAAATATCCTTTATCTGGCCTTCTACAGAAAAAGTTTGCCAATCTCCAATTTAGGTCATGACTCTTCAAACTGGTAATCTGGACAAGCTCAGTTTCTTTTGACCTTGGCTGGGCACTCCTATTTATTTCTGTAATCAGCTGCTGGGTCTAATGTGGCTGGCTACTAGAGAGTAGCCTCAGGGAGCAGGACTTCTCTCCTTTGTGTGGTCTCCCATTCTCCAGATGGGAGGGTTCTCAGGACTCTTCACATGGAAGCTAGGATGAGTTTCAAAACATAGTGAAAGTAGAAAAGGCCTTTTAAGACACAGGCTGAGGAATGATATAATGCTACCTCTCAGCCACATTATACTGGCCCAGATAAATATTTATTATGAACTGATGCCCCAGTTCTCTTCCAACTCTCTAAGCAGCCTCTCAATAAGTTCAGAGATATCAGGCATCCTTTTATCTTCTTGGAGCTAATTCTCCTGAAACTATCTCCAAACCAGATTGATTGCTGTTTAAATCTGTTACACAGCTGTCCATCCTGGCATCACCCTCATGTCACATTTCCAGTGATTCTCCACATCTCATTTTAACTCAGTCTCCAGCTTTCCAGATCCCATTGGACTATTCTTTTTTGGTTTGCCCCTGCTTTGGAAGAATACCTCCTCAAGGAGACTCCTAAGAAATAGTAGATGGGAAGTAAAAGTTTGATATCTGGTTTGCTTTTATTCTAATCACTGCACGTTTTATTGACTGGATTTCTAGGTTGGCTATTTCTGTAGACTTTTAAAGGTTGCTGAGAAGTCTGATTATATTCAGACTCCTCATCATTTGTATATTGCTTTTTACCTTCTAAGAGAACTTATCTATTTTGTTTCTCAAAAATTTCATGTTGAATCTATGCTTATCTTGAAACTCAAATCTTTCAAGCTAGAAATTCATGTTCTTTGATTCTAGATTTATTTTAATAATAATGATGATAATAATAATAAAATATCATGATTTTCTGAATTTTATTTCTTCAAATCCTAGATTCAGCTAAAATACCTCCTGAAATAAATGCCTCATTGTCTGATCTATTCTCTATTTTCTATTTCTTTGTATTTTCATATTCTTTTCTCTAGAAGACTTCTACAACTTAAGCTCTTAACTCCAGATTTTTTCTCCCATTTTTAATTTCTATGTTTCTCTTATTTCATAGATGAGGAAAAGTCTTCTCTTATTTCTCTGAGGACATTAATGATAGATTTTAGAACTTTTTATATCTCCACAAAATCTTTTACTCTCTGCTTTCATGAGAAGTTACCTGTTCATACTTGACTATTTGCTTGTGGTTAAATGCAGGGCACTGAAAAGTGGAGTAACATCTCAAAGTTTGCAGTTGTGGTTTAAGAACTGGGATCTTAGTAGTGGAGTAGTCTGGCAGGGTGTTTCCTTGAGGCAATTTCTGGCACAGATTATATTTAGGCCTTTTTATCTTGGACTGTCTAGGTTTTTCAAAAAATCATCTTCCAACTTCCTGTCTGGCTATCAGCATTGTGAGAGCTGAATGAGTAGTATAAAATTAAAATTTCTGAATTTTTTATTCAGAAAGATCTGAATAAGCAGCATAAATGCCCCCTTCTCACCCCACTTCCAACATAGCACCCGTACTTCAGTTAGACTGGGTGATACCTGATTTGGTGCCTTTCATTTTATCTAGTTTGAAAAGATGACTCAGGATCTAACTGCTTATTAAACAAACTTTTAAAATTTTCTTCTATTTACTGCCTCATTCCATACCCACTTTTAGTGGTATCTAGTATCACAAACTAATAAATCTTTTAGAGTTTCTACAATGAGTTTTGGTCTTCTAAGTCATCTCTACTTGTTTAGGATTTCATATCAGTAGGGTTTCAAGTCCAGAGAAGATAAAAATGAATATTCTATATGCTCTTTTTAATTAGTATGTGTTTGAAAAAAATGCATTAAAATTTTTATTTTGAAACAATCTTACATCTATAGAAAAGTTGTAAAGATAACACAAGATTTTTCCACATACATTTCACCCAGCTCCCCAAACATCAAAATCTTTACATAATTATGGCACACTAATCAATGTGAATTGATTAATTCGCAAGGAAATCAACACCATATAATATTATTGAATAGATTACCAATTTTAATTGTTATTCATCAGTTTTTCTACTAATGTCCTTTTACTGTTCCAGGATCAAAACATTGCAGTAGGTCTCATGTCTCACTGGTCTCCAGTCCCAACAGTTCCTTAGCCTTTCTTTATCAAGGCACTGGCACTTTTGAAGAGTACTTTTCAGGTATTTTGTAGAAATCTGGATTTAGCTCTACTTTTCTCACGATCTATAACTTTTAGGGAAGAATACCACAGAGATGAAGCATGCTTCTCACTTGGTCATATCAGGAGATACTTGCCATTAACATAGCACTAGTGTGTTAACTTTGATCCCATCATTAAACTGCTATCTGCTGAGTTTCACCAGCATGTTAGCATTTCTATATCTTCTAGAGTCAGTTCTGAGACTTATATTTTTCCAAGTAATATTTTATTTCATCTTTTAAAATTGATTAGTATTTAAGTTATTTGTATAGGTCTATGTCATCTTTAAAATTTGCATAGCATCTATGTTAAATATTTATTCCCTGATTAGCCCCATTAATAATTTTTTTCTTCATGAATCTTGTCAGACATATGTGAATTTTATCATGTCCATTCCAATCTATGTCACAAAATTTCTGCTGTGACTACCTTTATTGCTCTTTCCATGTATTTTCTCTGTTCACTTTCTATCTTCCTGACTAAACTGGAAGTATTAGCCTATTATCTTCCAGACCTTTCTGTTTTTTTTAAATGTATTTAAGTCTGATACTCTGAAAAATCACTTAAGATGCTTCTCACAATTTTGTGAAGGTGATAACTATTTTAATAAAAACTGAATAATTTTTCTCTGTGCTTAGCTTTTTAAAAGTTTTTACGTGTAGTGAAAGGTATGGCTCAATAAATTTTCACATACACATACATACATGTACTACCCCCATTACATTAAGTAAAAGAACATTTAGTTCCCTTGTGGGTTGTTCCATTTAACCATAACCACTAATCTGATTTCTATCACTGTAAATTATTTTTGCCTATTTTTAAAGGTCATAAAATTTTAAACACTCATACTGACTGAGGCACACAATGTGCAAGCTTTTGTGACTGTCTCTTTGTTCAACATATTTTTGAGACTAATCCATATTGAAAAGTGTGCTGGTAATTTGTCTTTTTACAATTTTGGTATATTATTCAATTATATAAAAATCATGATTTATTCATTCTGCTACTGAAGGATATTTGCAATGTTTACACTTGAGGCTACTGTGAATAAACACCTGATAACATTCCTTTATGCATCTTTTAGTGAACATACGAACTAATTCTATTGAGTGTATATATAACAGGAGAAATGATAGTATCAGAGCATTTATGTAGTGAGCTCCAGTAGATACCACCACACACTTTAAAAAAGTAGGTAGACAAATCTACACTGCCACCAAGAAAGTAGAAGAGGTCCAGCTATTCTTCATCACCAACGCTTGGTCTTGTCAGTCTTTTTATCATACAAATAGGTCACGCAGGGCTATACTGACATCTCAAAGTGTTTTTCATTTATATTTCCTAGATGAATTATAATATTAGGCACATTTGCACATGCTTCTTGCCAACTTTTACATGTTCTTTTGTAAAGTGCCCTAACTTCTCAGGATCCCTTATTCTAAGGGATAAGGCTTTTTGAGGTTTTCAAATGAAAGCCCTTAATATACCAAAGCCCTTCTAACTTAACAGGACTTGAACTCCAAATTCTACTTTCCTACTCAAATGTCTTTATCCTTTAAGCCCTTGTCTCTTTTTAAAAAATATTTTTAGTTGTAGATGGACACAATACCATTATTTTATTTATTTATTTTTATGCAGTGCTGAGAAAGAAACCCAGTGCTTCACACGTGCTAGGCAAGCACTCTACCACTGAGCCACAACTCCAGTTCAGCTCTTCTCTCAATTTTTTTTTGTTGCTGTTGAATTTTAAGAGTCTTGCCTTTGCACACATGTACCTCAGGAACTTGCCAATGACTTCAGGAATATCAAAACACTGATTTTTGTTCTGAGAGTTTATTCTGAAAATTCACCCCTTGGCAGGACTGAACTCTGCCTTCCGCCTCAAAGTCCTGTAAGACTGATTTTTTTTACTTGAGCTTTCACTCCACAGGCTTCCAAATAGAAAAATTTGAGAGAAAGCATGAATGTGAAGTTCTCCTTGAATGCTTCTCTTTTTTCAAGCACTGCAGTGCACGTGCAGAAACTCCTCCATAATGCCTTCAGAAAGTTGTCCAAAGTACTTTGTTCCACTTTTGAACTTGTGTTTTTGTGGAAGGGTTGGTCCCACTCAAGCTACATTTTGATGGGTGGATAAGAAATACCACCCATTAAGTTTTAAATTTGTTATTATTGATTTCATTTCTAGAAATTATTTTTGATTACTTTAAAAATGTATCTGGAGTCACGTTAAGGAAGTCTGGTCCTAAGCTGACATGTTGAAGATTTGGACCTACTTTTTCTTCTATATGTGCAGGGTCTCTGGTCTGGTCTGATTCAGAGGTCCTTGAACCATTTGGAGTTAAGTTTTGTGCAGGGTGAGAGATAGGGGTTTAGTTTCACTCTGCTGCATATGGATTTCCAGTTTTTCCCAGAACCATCTGTTGAAGAGGCTATCTTTTCTCCATTGTATATTTTTGGCATCTTTGTCTAGTATGAAAAACTGTATTTATGTGGGTTTGTCTCTGTGTCCTCTATTGTGTACCATGGATCTACCTCTCTACTTTGGTGCCAATACCATGCTATTTTTGTTACTATTGCTCTGTAGTATAGTTGAAGGTCTGGTATTGTGATACCACCTGCTTCACTCTTCCTGCTAAGGATTGCTTTAGCTATTCTGGGTCTCTTATTCTTCCAGATGAATTTCATGATTGCTTGCTCTATTTTTATGAGGTACATCATTGAGATTTTAATTGGAATTGCATTGAATCTTCTAGCACTTTTGGTAGTATGGCCATTTTGACAATATTAATTCTGCCTATCCAAGAACATGGGAGGATCTTTCCATCTTCTAAAGTTTTCTTTAAATTCTTTCTTTAGTGTTCTGTAGTTCTCATTGTAGACGTCTTTCACCTCTTTTGATAGATTGATTCCCAAGATTTTTTTTTTTTTTGAGGTTATTGTGAATGCGGTAGTTTTCCTAATTTCTCATGTGATTCTTAAGTCTGCTGATGTAGTGAATTACGTTTATTGATTTCTGGATGTTGAACCAACCTTGCATCCCTGGGATGAAACCCACCTGATCCTGGTCCACTATCTTTTTAATATGTTTTTGTATGCAACTTACTAAAAATTTTGTTAAGAATTTTTGCTATTTTTAGTAGATGTTGAATTTGACCCAACTAATTAATAAATAGAATAATTAGGCATTTCTTTTTAATCCTCAATTAAATGATACACATTCTACTAGATAATTTCTGATTCAATAGTTTTACCTTATACTGAGCTAACTATTTCTACCTTCTTTTCCTAGTATGTTGCTCTTCAGCTAAACAGAAAAGAAAATGTAACTTTTTATGAAAGTCTTCCAAATATATGATGAATGCTGATATATCCTTTATTTTTTTCTCCTCTATGTTAAACATCTAAGAGGAGAAAGGTTTCCAGCTGTGCCACTGGCTTAACCATCATATCACCTAATATTTACATGATAATTAGTTTCCAATGCTATTTTCATGGTTTATGAACATGCCTCACAACTCTGTAAAACTTGTACTGCTAGCCACAATTTGCAGATCTGGAAGTGGAGTCTAATGCATTTTAAAAACTTGGTCAAGATTACATGGAGTCACAAGCTAGGACTCAAATCTAACTCTGATTACTCCTTACCACATTTATTTTTCAATCAGTGAAAACACTTCTGATCAAAAATAACAAAACTCCTGAGACCTTCACCAAATAGAAGAAAAAGTAGGTCTGAATCTTCATCACGTTGGCTTAGGACCAGACTTCCTTTGAACAAGGCCTCCAGAGAGCAAGAAATAAAAGCAAGAATCAACAAATGAGATAGAGTCTAACTAAAAAGCTTTTTCTCAACAAAGGAAACAATCAATAATGTGAAGAGAGCCTACGGAGTGGGAAAAAATCTTTTCCACACACACTTCAGACAGAGTACTAAGCTCCAAAATTTATAAAGAACTTAAAAATCTTTACACAAAAATTACAAAGAACCCAATCAATAAATGGGATAAGGAACTGGACAGACACTTCACAGAAGAGGATGTATAGGTAATTAAAAGAAGGAACTTTAGATTATGTAGAAGGAAATGAGAAGGAGGGGTGGTATGAAAAATGGTAGAATGAGACAGACCTCATTACCCTATGTACATGTATGATTCCATGAATTGTATGAATCTACATTATGCATAACCATAGAAATGAAATTATGTACCCCATTTGTGTACAATAAATCAAAGTGCAGTCTGTAAAAAATTAGAAAATAATTAAAAGACACCCAAATATATGAAAAAGTACTCATCATCTCCAGTAAACAAATGCAGACTAAAACCACCTTAAGATTTCATCTAAGTCCAATTAGAATGGCTATTATCAAGAACACAAGCAATAATAAGTGTTGGCTTGGATGTGGTGAAAAGGCACACTCATAAATTGCTGGTGGGTTTGCAAATTGGTGCAACCACACTGGAAAGCAATGTGGAGATTCCTCAGAAAACTTGGAATGGAACCACCTTTTGACCCAGTTAACCCATTCCTCAGTTTATACCCAAAGGACTTAAAATCAGCATACTACAGTGATGCAGTCACATCAATGTTCATGGCTGCTCAATTCACAATAGCTAGATTGTGGAACTAACCTAGATGTCATTCAATTAATGAATGGGTAAAGAAACTGTGGTATATATACACAATGGAATATTATTCAGCCATAAAGAAGAATAAAATTATGGCATTTGCTGGTAAATGGATGGAGATGGAGAATATCATGATAAGTGAAATAAGCCAAGTCCAGAAAACCAAAAGCCAAAGCCAAATGTTTTCTCTGAGAAGTGGATGATGATACATAACGGGAGGGGCGGGGTGGCAAGAGAAGAATGGAGGAACTTTGGATTGTGTAGAGGGAAATGGGGCGGGAGGAGTGGGGTAAGGAAAGATAGTGGACTGACAGACATCATTACCCTATGTACGTGTATGATTACATGAATTGTGTGAATCTACATGTGTTCAACCATAGAAATGAATAGTTGTACTCCATTTGTGTACAATGAATCAAAATGCAGACTGTAAAACAAAATAACAAAACGTAGCACAAAATGAATTATGGAAAAAAGAAGAAGAATAGACAGACTCCTATAAGAAAACATAAAACAACTATAGATAGGCTTCATCTATGAGCAATGTGACCAGGATGTGCATTTCTCCTCCTCCAGTTCTCAACTCAGCCTTTGAGGTTGGCTCTCTTTTGTTGAAAAGCTTTATATAATAGGATCCCAAGATGGTTACTAACATCCAAAATTTTCCTCATTTTCTTAATGTAAATGTGAGAGTACATGTTCTTGAGGATCCAAGTCCTAAAGTGGAGTTTGATAGGCTCAACTTAAATTATTTGTGTATCCTTAGGACATGAACACAAAAGCAAACATTAGCCTATATCAACAAGGATCTGTGCATAGATTAGGAAGTAGGTTAAATCTCATTTAAACCACATGCTAAACAAATGAACTATCATTTTAGGAAGAGAAAAAAAGAAGTGGGAAGGCACCACAGAATATCTATGACATTCCCATTTTCATTTGGAAATGTTGTTCTTAAAACATGGTAAAGCATGAGTATACCTCATCCAAAATGCTTGAGATCAGAAGTGTTACAGACTTCAGAGGTTTTCAGACTTTGGAATATTTGCATAGACTTTATCAGTTGAGTACACTAATCCAAAAATCTCAATTCAAAATGCTCCCAAAGCTAAAACTTTTTCTACTTTCTGAATGTGGAGTATATATCCTGACTCTACCAGATTATTTACCAAGTGTTTCAATAAATAATAAGAATTATTTCCATTTAGTACCTAAGAAGAAATGTGATGAGTACGTTTTCAGAGGTATTATAACATCCAAACACTATTTTTGGTGGTCCTACTCTAGGTAAAACATTGAATTTAAAAACTACCCAAAATCTAAAGTGCCAAGTTGTGTTGCTAGAGATCCAATGCACTTTGTAAAGATTATGTTTCCTTAAAATGCTGCTGGTCCTACACCATATTATAACCCATTTCAATTTGTTCAAGACTTTCAATGTGTTTCAATTGGTTCCTACTTTCAATGTGTTTGTAATCTAGTGGAGGAGATAGAAACAGGTACTTTATTACAGTATGTTTGGGCAGTGGTATATTGAACACAAACAAAGAAAAAAAAAAAACCCACTTGATTTAATCTAATGGAAGGCAGGGAAGTTTACAGGGGAAACCAAAAACAGTTGATTATGAAATAAGAGTGGGTTATACCAGTTAGAAAAGCAAAAGGCATTCTAGGCCAAAGGCAAAGACAAAGAGAGTATGAATAAACGCCAAACACCATAAAATTGTACTGACTGTGAAAAGGTGGTTTGGTAGTAAACGCATGAAGTATGAGGTGACTGGCCAAAGATGAGCTAGAAAGATATGGATTAGGTCAAAAATTCATATTTAGTGCTAAATAGCTTGAATTTATCCACAGGAAGGCACTGAAAAATTTAGAGTGGAAGAATGATACTCATTTTTTATTCCAAATTGAAAAGGGACAAAACTGGAGGTAAAGAAGTCTATGTAGGAGACCAAGGTAAGAAATAAGAAAAGCAAAACAATGATAGCAGGCTGGAAGGAGCTGCATATTTTCAAGAATTATTTAAGAGGTAAACTGGAAAGGTTCTGATAATTAATAAGGTATGAGAGGGGATGAAAAAGGGAGAATCTAGGATGAGTTCTAATTTTCTGGAATACATAACTTAGCAAACTTGGAAGGTTATTGTTTTATTATATGATTATAAAAGGAAGAACATGTAAGAGGGAAAAAAGGTTTTGGGGATGAGAAGGCAAGTTGATATCTTTTTTTCATGTGTCCCAAGATACAACACTTTTGACAATTAAAAACACCATTAAGATTTTCCCTATTAGGTCAGGCACGCTATAATCCTAGTGACTTGGGAGGCTTAGGCAGGAGGATTGAAAGTTCAGGATCAGCTTCAGCAATTTAGTGAGACGATATCTCAAAACTTAAAAATAAAAAGGACTGGGGATGTAGCTCAGTGGCAACATGACTCTGGGTTCAATTCCTAGTACCCTCCCCACCAAAAAAAAAATCCCATTACAAACAAGGTTGACATTAAAGGGTGGTAAATAAAAACTTCAAAACAAACAAATCAAAATTAAAGCAGTTAATTCAGAAAAATTTCAGGATTGTGAAACTATTTGGCCTGCTAAGCCAAACTAACTAGAAATGCTATTTCCTTTTTTAAGGGTCAGGTGGCAATACTAAATTTCTTAAAGACAATTTAACCACTGATTGTAATGTCTGTGGCTTTTGGGGAAAACATAACCCCAAATTATAGTGGCTGTGGTTATAGACTATTATGAAGAGCTTCCAACGTCAGACATAGTTTGAGTGTCTGCATGTACTGGAGTCCTTTTACAGGACTTTGCTAGAACAGCAAAATTAATGACTATCCCTTTTTTTTTTTTTTTTTGTAGGCTTTGGTGTCAATAACAAATGTACTTTCCTTTCTTTAACAGAAATTTTCAAGGGACATGGAATGAATTTAATATGAAAATGAGTAAGCCAGGGTCATAAAACCTTCTTAGTATCTCGGGGAAAAAAAAAAAAAAAAGGTACCAATCTACAATTGACACCATGGCTTAGACTTTATGTATGACCAAAGACCCACCCCCCTGAAAAAAAAAAAAAAAAAAAGAGTCTCTCGAATAAGTTCTGAGAAATAATACCACAATCCAACTCTTAGGTGTTGTGTTTTTTTGTCATTTAACATCCATCTCCTCATTTAATGCCAGTATTAGCATAGAGAAAATACAGAGGTAAATTATAAAATAGAAGCTGTTTGTTCCCTCTTTCATTTCTAAGGAATAATCATAGTTACATTTATAATTATTGTTTTGAATTTGCCATATTTATCCTTTTTTCAAGCCTTTTGTGACTTAGGGTTCAAAAAAGCCAGTTAATTGTTACCAATTATGTTTTATTTTCAGATTCTTTAAAACTAATTTAAGTGAAGTGCAATAAATTAAACCTTAGAATTAAAAAAGGGCTTTCAGGCTTTAAAAAAAATACCTCAGTCCAGGGCTCACTTCCTTGGGAGGCTCCAGTATCCAGTATCCTACTGGCTGCTAGAGAAGCAGAGGACAGAATGTGCACTGGCCTCTGCAACTAGGCAAGAGCTGGGCAGAAGGTGCAGAGCTGCTATTCACACATGAACCTGAGCATCCTAGAAAGTGTAGATGAAGCCCTGGCCACCCAACATGAATAAGAAAGTGATTTTTCAAGAGCACCTGCTGGGCATGGTGGCATATGCCTGTAATTACAGCAACTCAGGAGGCTGGGGCAGGAGGATTGTCAATTCAAGACCAGCCTGAGCAACTTAGTGAGACTATCAAAAACAAAAAGGGGACAGGAGTGGAAAGGTGTACCTAGGTTAAATCTCTAGTCCCCCACCCAAAACCCAAGAGCAATGACAACAAAAAAATTCCACCACTAATTTTAACAATCTTAATATTTCATAATAACTACAATAATGTACATGTGATACTCTTTCTGCTATTACAAATTAAGCTGAAGTAGTAATTTTCTTTCTAGGCAGAAAATGGACACGTGCCAGAAGAGTGTCATATAGAGTTCTATTCAGAAAATATTTCTGTATTTGATTTCAAATAACACATATGTACTTATTAATTACAAAGATTGATCTCTAGTCCTGATGACTCAACCTGAACTCCAGGCCTATATTTCTTTTTAATTTTTTTATATTTTTAAATTATATTTGTACTAATTAGTTATACATAACAGTAGAATGCATTTATACATTTTGATAAATCATACATAAATAGATTGTAATCTCTCATTTTTCCGGTTATACATATTGCAGGATCATATCAGTCATGCAAGTCATACATGTACATGAGGTAATAATGTCTGTTTCACTCTACTATCATTCCTTCCCCCACCCCCTTCCCTTCCCTTCACTCCCCTCTACCTAATATAAAGTAACTATTCTCCCCTATCCCCTCCTGCCCCCGCTTATTGTGAATTAGCTTCTGCATATCAGAGAAAACATTCGGCCTTTGGTTTTGGGGGTTTGGTTTATTTCACTTAGCATGATATTCTCTAACTCCATCCATTTAACAGCAAATGCCAGAATTTCATTCTTCTTTAAAGCTGAGTAATATTCCATTATATATATATATATATATATATATACATACACACACACCACATTTTCTGTATCCATTCATCTGTTAAAGGGCACCTAGGTTGGTTCCATACTTTAGTTATTGTGAATTGAGCTGCTATAAACATTGATGTGGCTGTGTCACTGTAGTATGTTGATTTTAAGTCTTTTGGGTATAAACCAAGGAATGGGATAACTGGGTCAAATGGTGGTTCCACTCCAAGTTTTCTCAAGAATCTCCATACTGCTTTCCATAGTGGTTGCAACCAATTAGGACTCCCACCAGCAATGTATGAGTGTACCTTTTTTCCCACATCCTTGCCAATATTTATTGTTTGGGCCTATATTTCTAACTACTTAATTCAACATTTACTATAGGTTGTGAATAGCATTCCAAATTTAATGCATGCAAACAAGATTTTTATCCCAATGAAACTCAATCCTTCATCACCATTGTGACACAGACTGAAATTACAATCTATCCAGTAATATATTCTAGAAGTCATTTTTTTAAAATCAACTCAATTAAGAAACTACTTATATATAATAAAATTCACAAATGAAGTATATATTTATTAATTTTTTTCAAGTGAAACCAGTGCCACATTCAAGTTATAAAACATTACCATCACCCTTAAACAGTTCCTCTGCCCCATGGAAAATACTGATTTGTTTTCTCTCATATCATTTTTATCTTTTCTAGAATTATTTATGAATGAACTCATATAGCGTTATGAAAATTTTATTAATATGGCTTCTTTCCTAAATTTTTGATTTAATAAAAACTCCCCTGCCAATCTACTTGGCAAACACATAACCCTAATATTTTTTCAAAGCCTGTATCAACATACGGAATTATTATAGTAGTTATAAAAATTGAAAAATTCATAGTCCATAAGGGGCTAGGAACTTGTCTACCTTGTTCAGTGCTGTATGCTAAAATCTTTTAGAAGTGCTAACACGTGGTAATCAATAAATGCTGCAGAATGAATGAATAAATGAAAACAGTACCTTGTTGAAGTGTTTTTTTTTTATTAACTGTCTATTAATTTCCTAGGGTGATTTAAAAGTCACATAATATGATCAATGAGATAAATCTGTACTTTAAGAAGAGAACATAGGGAGAAGTAGCAGCAAAGAGCAAGGCCTATGGAGCTAGGCTACCTGTATTTGAATCTCACCTGTTGCTGCCTCTAAAGAGTCATGTGCCCTAGAACAAGTTACAAAATCTCTGCAAGTTTTAGTTTCTGCATCTGAAAATACGGGGAAAATAACAGCACTTGCCTCATAAAGGTGGTTGTGATTTAAGTGAGACTAGAAATGTAAAGCAATTATAAAGTGCCTGGCACTTACTCAGAATTGAATTAATGACCAATGGATAGACTGTCATAATTATCACCATCTCTATGAATGCCATCAGCAGCACTATCTATTTTCTACAGGTGTAGCTAAGAAAAGCATTCCATAAAAATGCCTCTTTGAAGAATAAAATTATGGCATTTGCAGGTAAACAGATGAAGCTGGAGAATATCATGCTAAGTGAAATAAGCCAAACCCAAAAAACCAAAGGCCAAATGTTTTCTCTGATAAGTGGATGCTGATACATAACAGGGGCAGGGAGGAGCGGGTAAGGGAAGAATGGGGGAAGGTTGAATTGTGTAGAGGGAAATGAGGGGAGGAGAGAAGGTGGAGGAAAGGAAAGATTGTGTAATGAGACAAACATCATTATTCTATGTTCATGTACAATTACTTGAATGGTGTGACTCTACATCATGTAACAACCAGAGAAATGAAAAATTGTACTCCATTTATGTACAATGAATCAAAATGCACTATACTGTCATGTACAACTAAATAGAACAATAAAATTTTTTAAGAAGCCTATTTCTTTTTTAGCTACGAAAGCCTCAAAGTTTTGTTTATAATAAAGTCAAATAAAACTTGAACATGAATAACTATTATTGTTTTCTTTATTGTTATATTGTTTTCTTTATGGTTATTTTTTGGCATATGGCAATGAATATTAAATTTTTATAACATGTAATATTTGAGGGGATTTCCCCAAAATAGTAACAAAGACATTAATTATAAATATAAAAATGTTAAAATCCTCCAGGGTTTGAAAAGATTAAACAAGTAGTATTTCAAACTCCTATCTCAACTCAACAAGGGGGAAAGTTTATTTATAGTCTATATTTCTAGTCCTGCAACATAACAAATTTAGGATAATTAATCTCAGGGAATTTTTATAAACGAAAATAATTCATTGCTTTTGCCAATTCATTTCTCCTAGTGAATTAATTAATGAAGTAATACCTACAAATTTATTTGAAAAAGGAATGAATACAATTAAGCCTCAGGAAGCATCTTCCAGAAAATGTACTCTTCAAGGATATTTATTGAATTTTAGTAAGTGACTTTATTAATTTAATTTTCCTATACCTTGAGCATTTAGAAAATTATTAATTTATCACATCATATGGTGTCAGAAACAAGTAGACTAGGAAACCCCTGGATCCTGTATGTCTGCATGAACACAATATTCCAACAACAATACCTGTGGTAAGAAATCCAGACAAAGCTGAGAAGTTCCTTGACCTTAACAGAGCATAAAACCAGCCACAACAAAGCTGGTTCATAAAGTTGAGACCCAACTATTACCATAATCACTACTCCTGATACTGTACCATACAACTAGAAGGAAAGTCCCAGTTCTCAACTCTCTTGTAAAGAGAGACATGAACTGTATTTCCGAGAAATCTTTCTGGGGACTTTCCTGGGGACTTGGCTTCTGTTTCACCTGTCTCAGAGTAATAACAGGACCTGGCATAGTCTAGATGCTTGAGGGTCAGTGAGAACAAACAGGGTAGTTGAAATGAGCATGCACGCAGTTGCCACAGCCTCCACCTCTGCTTAGTGCTCAAGTGGCCAGAAAACCTCAGGTCATAGCTTCTTACCGGGGAAAGAAAGAGTTGAACTACAAGCCCAAAGTTTCAACTTTCCCAGGCTGCCTAGGCTCTGGTTTCTGTCTTACCTGTCCGGAGCACTGACATAACCCAGCATATTGCAGATAGATGGAAGCTGACTGAAACAAACATGGCAGCTTGGGTTAGCACAAAGTTTGCAGTGGCCACCAGAATCTCTGATCAGGCTGACTGACGAGGCTTTTCTAATACACAAACACTAACCCAAAAAGTAAAAATAAAATAAACAGTGAATGATATCTAAAACAATGGAACAAGATAAATCTCCTGAAAATAACCCTAATGAAGTGGAGATAAATGACAGAATTCAAAATAGTCATCATTGGCTGAGGTATAGCTTAGTAGTAATGTGCTTGCCCAGCATACAAGAGGACCTGGGTTCAACTCCCAGCACTATAACCAAAACAAGACACGAATAAAAACAATCATTATAGCATGCTAAATGAGCTAGGAGAGGAGATAGAGAATGCTGAAATACTATAAAAGCAGTAGGTAAATCACTTTAAATTCTAGTACACAGGTAAAAAAAATGATTATTAAAAACTGTAAGAATAAAATGTTAGAGAATATGAAGGGTTTTAAACTGTGATATCAGTCACATAAGCATTTGTGTGAAGAGAAGAAATAAAAGTAGAATTGTTGAAATTATTATCCATTTAAAAGACTAACTATACTTCATCTAAGTGCCATGGTAATCACAAAGAAAATACCTACAAGAGAAAAAAGAGAAAGAAATCAAAACAGATCAATATAAAAAAAATGAACTACAAAAGAAAAAGAAGAGAAAAAGAAGCACAATAGAACTGTAAGATGGCTAGAAATGCCTAATAAGAAGGTGACAGTAAGTTCTTCTCCCTCATGAAGGGAGAAATAGACACCAATACAAGTATCACTTCTAACAATGGACAGAATGTTCAGAGAGGACATTGATAAGGAAATGAATGTGAACAACACTATAAAACAAATGGAACAAAAAGTCATATAAAGAATATTCCAAAGAGCAGCAGCAGAACCCATGTTTCGAATAATAGCAGCAGAATCCACATTCTTCTGAAGAAAACATGGAACACGTTAAGTTACCACACAATGCTTAATAAACTTAAGATTGATATTACACTAACTGTTTTGCCTCAGAACAATGGAATGAAACTATACATCAGAAAGAAAACTGAAAAAGTTGCCAATATGTGGAAATTCAACTACATACTCCTGAGCAACCAGTGGGTTAAAGAAGAAATCAAAAGGGAAATTAGAAAATAGCTTGATACAAACAAAAAACATAATATACTAAGAACTGCGAGATCCAGGTAAGCAGTACCAACAGGTAAGTTTACAGCAATAAAGGCCAATATTAAAAACTAAATCTCAAATAAGCAAATAACTACACCTCAAAGAAGAAGAAAATGAACTAAGCTTAAAGTTAGCAGAAGGAACTAATCAAGATCAGAGCAGAAAAATTAAATAGGGAATAGCAAAACAATATGAAAAATGAAATTAAAAGTTGTTTTCTTGATAAGAATGAAATGACAAAATTTTAGCTATCCTAAGAAAGGAAGATTCAAATGAATAAAATGAGAAATGAAACAGGGGCATTACAACCAATGCCACGGGGCAGGGGGTGGGGTAAAAACATAGAAGAAAGAAAGATTTTATGCAAACAAACTGAATAACCTAGAAGAAATGGATAAATTTCTGGAAACATAAACCTACCAATATTGAATGATGAAGAAACATAAAATCTAAACAGATGTATAACTAGTAAAGAAAACAAATCATTAGTCAAAAAGTTCCCAATATAAAGAAGCCCAGGATCAGATGTCAATGGTAAATTCTACCAAGCATTTAAAGAATTAATGCCAATCCTCAACATCTTCTAGAAATCAAAAAGGAAGAAATGTTTCAAAAATTATTTTTTTCTATTCCATATTATCCTGACACCAAAGTCAGACAAAGATATCACAAAAGAATAATACTACTTGCTGACATTCTTATGCCTACAGATGAAAATGTCCTCAACAAATACTAGGAAATGGAATTCAACAGCACATTAAAAAGATCATACACCACGACCAAGTGGGATTTAGCCCTGGGATACAAGGATGGTCCAACATATGAAAATCATTTTATGTGATAAACCGCATTAAAAGAATCAATATAAAAATCATATGATCAACTCAGTAGATGAAGAAAAAGTACTATAAATCTTAGCCAAAGAATTCAGGCAAGAGAAGGAACAAAAGCAATCCAAATCAAAGGAAGAAGCAAAATGATCTTTGCTTGCTGATAATATGATCTTATCCTCTAAAGTTTCCACCAAAAAAAACTCTGTTAGAACTAATAAATGAATTCAGTGCTCATAGGATACAAACAACAAACTGCATAAAGGAAATTAAGAAAACAATTTCATTTCCCAATAGTGTGAAAAAGAATAAAATAGTTAGAAATGAACTTAATTGAGGTAGCAAAAGTCTGTACACTGAAAACTACAAAACATTTGTGAAAGAAATTAAAGAGAGAAATATGTGGAAAGACACACTGTGTTTCAGGATTGGAAGACAGTATTGTTAAAATGTCCATATTAAAAAGTGATCTAAAGATTAAAGACAATCCTCATAAAAATCCTATTTTTTTTAACAGAAGTAGAAAAAAAAATCTAAAATGCATATGGAACCAGAAAGAACCCAGAATAGTTAAAAAAAAAAAAAAAAAGGACAAAGCATAATGCAATAATGCATGCTTGATCTTAAAAAATATATTACATAGCTACAGTAATTAAACAACATGGTGCTGGCATAAAAACATGCTAATGAAACAGAATAGAGAGCCCAGAAATAAAACCATGCATTATACTGTTCAACTGATTGTTCATCATGGTGCTAAAAATTCACATAGGGAAAGGAGAGTCTCCTCAGCAAAGGGTGTTGGGTTCATATACAAAATAATAAAACTGGAATTTTGTCTGACATCATATAAAAATATAAATTCAAAATGAATAAAATATTTAAATGAAAGAAACTGTGA
The DNA here is from genome assembly GCF_902686455.1 of Sciurus vulgaris. Taxonomy (NCBI): domain Eukaryota; kingdom Metazoa; phylum Chordata; class Mammalia; order Rodentia; family Sciuridae; genus Sciurus; species Sciurus vulgaris. The sequence goes on along the minus strand of NC_136465.1, from coordinate 96,425,768 downwards.
AATCTTAGAAGAAAGTATGAAGGAAAAAATTGATGACATTCAACTGGACAATAATTTCTTGAATGCAACACTAAAGGCAACAAAAGCAAAAACAGACAGCGGGGGTATAAAAAAACAGACAGTGGGGGAATAAAAAAAGAGAGAGAAAGAAAGAAAGAAAGAAAAAGAGAGGGGGGAGGAAAGGAGGAGGAGTATAAAGAAAAGGCAATAAGAGAAAATGTTTAAATATTTTAAATTCATACATCTGATAGGGATGAATGTATAAAACAGGAATTCATACAGCTAAATAGCAAAATAAAACAACAACAAAAATCCTTAAAAACACAAGGAAAAATGGACAAAGAAATTGAATACACAATTTTCAAAGGCAACATACAAACATCCGATAGGTATATGAAAATATACAACGTCACTAACAATCAGAAAAATGTAAATTCAAAGCCCAATGAGATACCAACTCACAGCTGACAGGCTGATTATTATAAGACAAATGATAATAAGTATATATGCCAAGGTGTGGAGAAAAGGGAACATTTGTGCACTGTAGGTGGGAATGTAAATTTGTTCAGCCACTATAAAAATCAGTATGGAAGTTCCTTAAGGAAAAAAAGAAAACCAAAATCAAAACCAAAAAATAAATTCAACTCCCATATGATCACAAAGTCACATTTTTCTGGATATATAATCAGAGGAAATGAGTATCTTAGAAATATGTACCTCCTGTTCACTGTAGCATTATTCATAATAGACAAGATATGGAAACAAGATAAGTGTTCATGAATGGATGAATAAATGAAGGAAATACCTCACCCTCCCACCACATGACTATTATTCAGCAATAAAAAAGGAGTTTCTGCCACCTATGGCAATGTGGATGAACATGGAGGACATTATGCTAAATGAAAGAAGTCAGACACAAAGAAAAATACTCTATGATCTCACTTCCTCATGGAATTTTTAAAAAAATCTAACAAAAAGGAGAATAGTGATTGCTGAGGGGTGGCAGAAATGCAAAGATGTTGCTTACAAACTTTCAGTTAGAAGATGATCAAATTCTAGGGAACTGAATATACAGCACGCATGTTGATGGATGTGTTCATTATTTTGATTGTGATAATCATTCCATAGCATATAAACATATCAAATCATCATGACACATGCCTTGAATATGTAAAGAAAAAGTAGAAAGTTTGGCTGTTTTACAACGTCATACGCGAGTACCATAGCTTCATTAACAATGTTCATCTCCCCCCACCCCAAATTTTTTCAATTTGTTAAATGGAAGATATACCAAGTTTCAACTGTCATGGTTCTAAAAGTGTGAAGGAAACCTGAAACAGGCTAGATATGGGAAGGTATAAGAAGCCAAGGCCAGATAGAGCAATTTCATTTAGAAAAGTCCCAGCAAGTCCTTAACACTTGACCTTTTCAAAGTTGAAATTCAAAATATACACACTTTTCACCAAGAATTGATACAGTAAAAATTTGATAATAACTAAACAATTCAAAACACTATGCCATCCATCTCATTTTATATTTCTTCCTCCTTTGTGTTATGATAAATTGGGATTACTAGCTTTGTGCTATGCAATAATAATGAGTCTCCTAGTACTGGTTTACTATATAATTCACATAAATAGCCTTGCTTGAAAAATTGAAGACAGAAATTAAAACAAAATGAAATTAAAAATGTTTCAAAATTAAAGGATTTTATTTCATACAAAAATATATTCATTCAAGATGAGGGAGAAAACAAAGAAAATTCAGTGTCTTTTGTTTGGGTTACTGTAGCAAAACACCATAAACAAGGTATCTTGTAAACAATTGAAATTTATTTTTGACAGTTTGGGAGACTAGGACATCAATGGTAACAGACCAGCAAACATGAAGCCTAGTGGGGTTTCGATGTTTTCATAGCTCCTGTATTCTCACTGTGGCTTCACATGGTAGAAGGGACCTCCTAGCTCTATTGAGTCTCTTATAACAGCATCCCATTCATGAACACAGAGGCCTCATGACCTAATCACCTTCCATACGAGGAGGTTAGGATTGCAACATGAATTTTGAGAGGACACATATATTCAGATCATAGTACCCAGTCATTCAAAGCCTATTTATTTTGATGATACTTGCCTATTCTGATATTAAGTAGTGGAGTAAACAAAATAACATATTTGATTAAAAACAAAAAGTCTAAAAACAGAGAAAATTATCCAGAATTTTAATTAGTTAAAATTAAGAATATAATAAATGGATTTAAAAGGCAAACTTAGACAGTGAATTAATGAGTTGAAAGGTACAAGACATTAACCATAAGCATGAAAAAAAAATCAATGTAAAATAAGTGATATTAAATGTCTTAGAGAAAACAGTAAAAATTTATGTATATAAATAAATAACTGGTGACCCAGGAAGAGCTAATATATAAAAATATAGTAGGATTGAACTTTCCAGAAGTAATGAATCACAACAAGTTATAATAAGTCCTAGTACTTGCTGAGAAATTTGATAGGATTTACCTGTTGATGATTTTATATTACAAAAAACACACAGCGAAATTATCACTTGAAGACACTATGCTAGGGTCTCCTGTGAGATGAGAAACTTGCAAAACTCTCAGATAAGTATGCAAGTAAGTACATGAATTGAATAGGCTGTAAGAGAACTACAAATTTGGAGAGAGAGAGAGGATCAGAACATTTTCTTCTCCAACAAAATGGTACATAGTCACAGGAAACAGTAGGAAGAGAAGTAACTGTGCACCTATGTGTCCCCCCCCCCTTACATTTACAATAAAATGAACACTCTTTTAAAAATTAATTCTAATTAGTTCTTAAAAAAATTCTGATGCTAATTTCAATGAGCCTACATACTCACAATATATGAGAGATTATAAATCTAAAGACATGGTTTTTCTTTAGTTTTTTGAATAGAATTCTAATGGCATATTAAAGACTTTGTCTATTAAGTCCAATAAGTACTTTTAACTTGCTGCATTTCTTTATCCTATGTATGGATCATATTTTCCTGTTTTTTTAAATGTCTCATAATTCTTTTTATAATAACTGGACATTTAAAATAATGTAAAAGTAATGTAGCAACATGAGAAATCCCTCCAAAATTGTTACTGCTTTTAAATATGGTTATTGTTGCTGTTTGTTTAGGAACATCGAATGTAGTAAGTTTTTTGGACTAAATCTGTATTCCTTGTCACATATAGCTTCTGAAGTCTCTTGTGGGAGTTACTTAGTAGTCTTCTAATGATTGGACAGAGATTTCCTTAAATACTTTGAACCTTTTTCAAGGGGATCGGGTCTGACATCAATGCTGTCAGTTTACAACTCTACCTTAGTCTTCACTTTTCTGCTTGTATATAATCAAAGTCGGCTAGAGATTAGTCTTCTCAGATCTTCCTTAAGGCATGTACATGACCTTCAAGAACTCCAGAAGTATCTTCAAAAGTCAGAGGTTTTGTTTGTTAGTTTGTTTTTCTTGGTGCTGAGGACTGAATTCAGGCCTTGTGCATGGCAGCAAGGGCACAACCACTTCAGGTCCAGCCCTTCAAGTCTGAGCTTTTTAAAACCATTTTCAGTAAACATTTTCTTCCTTGTTTATTGCCATTCTCTTGTTTATCCCAACTAGTATTTCAGTTCCAAGCAGCTGAGAATATAAACAGCTTGTTTATCTGAAAGCCCTGAAAGTCAGGACTTTGGTAGGAAGCTGTCAGGTCAAATAGTAACAATTATCTAGGGACATGGCTCCTGTTGAGTCTCAAATCTTATCTTTCTTTTTCAGTGGCTTCTATATATCATGGGTTTTCATATTTAGTGTGTGTTGGGTGGAGGCTCAGGCCTGGAAAACAGATTCAGGATCCCAGCAGCTGGAAGAAGATGCAAGACACAGTTGCAATAGCAGAGATTTGTTATTCAGAGGAGGTGGTAACCCCTAGCCTCCAGTTCTATCTCATTTTTGCCCCACCCATTTCCACTGGCCTTTTTCATATGCAGGCCAGACAAAGTTTAAATGCTCAGTTTAAATGCTGGCTCCATAAAGAGCTCTCACCTGACTACCCTCACTCTCTTTTCAGGACACTAATAATCTCTTCGAATTATATTACTCCTTTATTAGTTTCCTATCCATCTCCTTTGCAAGATGGTAATCTTGAAAATTTCTTTGTCCATTGTTGAATCCCCCAGAAATAAGAATAGTGCCCGGAACATAGCAGGTAATCACTTCAATTATGTAAAAAAGAATTAAATTTGACCACAGCAATTTACTTGATTATCCTGCTGGTCTAAACAGAAGAGGGGGGCTGGGGATATAGCTCAGCTGGTAGAGTGCTTGCCTCGCAAACACAAGGCCCTGGGTTCAATCCCCAGCACCGCAAAAAAAAAAAAAAAAAAAAAAAAAAGATGTGAACTTTAGCTGGCTCCCAAGAAAACAGGTAATTTATTTGTCAATTTCCTAGGATAGGACCATGAAATTTTAAAGAACTACTGGAATGACAATTGTTTGGTTGCAGTAAAATCAAACATGTGAAAATGACAGATCTATTTACAAGTGACTGATTACATTTGACACACCACTTCTCTTTTGAAAACCTTATGGCATTGTTCTTTCTGATAAAGATATTTCCTGTTCAATTCTATCGGCCACATGGCAATTAAAAAAACACATACACAAATACATACACACACACACACACACACACATGCACACACACACAATCTCAAGCATTTCTAAGAAAATAAACACAATGTATTGAAAACATGCTTGGATTATCTTCACAATAGCCTGAAACTATAGGGGACAAATTTTAAAGTACAATATATATATATATTACAGTTTATCTTGCAGACTACTGACAAACCAACAGAGAAGTATGCTCTTTAAACACGTACTTTTATTTGAATGATAAATTGTGCTGATTCATTCACGCCCTCTTGCTCAATTTCATGGTAAATAATGGCCAAACATCTATGGTTGGAAAAGTGATCTATAGTCACAAAATATATATTTTAGATTAAACTCTACCAAATAAGGAAAAATGATAATCTTTACCTTGCTGGCATGGAATTCCAAACAACTGAACAGATGAACAATTAGGAACTCAATATGTATTTGCTGATACTAATAAGCAGTTACAATAAGAATTAGAAGGTAATTATTACTTTAATGGGAAAATAAAACAAAAATAAATCTGTGACTATACTATTGTTATCTACTATAAATACAATCTACAGATTTGTTAATTTTTATAATAGGATAAACGTACGTGTTAAGAATAAATTTAATTGACATCCTTATAAAAATCTTACATTGATCCAGGATATTGGAAACATGAGTTTTTTAGGGGGATCATGAAGATATGAGTCATAAAAAATTTAGGTTGTCTGTTCTGAAAGGTTACTCACTTTAGCTAATTTATAAAGTGAACAAACAATACTACATATAAGCCATCTATGAATGTTATCATTTGCTTTTTTGTATTTGCTTAAGGGATTATTTGTTCAAGTATCTCTGCCTACACAAAGAAAAGACTAAATTGAGGTAAAACAGAACTGTACAACTTCAATTATGAAAAGTGAAATTTAGGTCAGGTTTTAATTGTTCAGACAAGTGCTAAAAAGTTACTTTGTATATATAGGATGTGCTTATTTCTTTATATGTCCTTTATGAGACAGAGAACAATTTGTGAGGTTTCATTAATTATCGTTACCAATTAAAGGTATACCAATGTACAATCAGACTTATAAATTATTTGAATCCAACTGATTTTCCATACAAATATTACTGTGTATTGATTATGTATGTGAGAGAAAGGAAAAGGAAAAAACAAAAAGAAAAAATTTAGGATTTTATTATAGTTGCAATGATTAAAAGTAAAAGTAGATTCTGACTTTTGTGAAGAGTAAAAGGTAAAATACATTATAAAATGTTTAATATAAGAAATATGAAAGAACATTAAAATATTAAAAATTACTAGTTTGAAACATTAATATCAAAGATAAAAAATTAGATACTATGTCTACTAAGATGATTTCAAGTAAGATAAAATAATAGCAAGACTACTTTATTTAGAGAAAAATAAGAAAAAAATGTTTACAGTTTATTTTACTAACCTGACTTATTTTTCTTTGTTCTTGTATAGCCGTTTGAATTGCCTGAGATACTTTTTCTTGATCTTTTGCATGTTCTGTCTTCCATAATTCCCTTTCTTCAGCATGGACTTTTTCCAAATTTTTTCGTTCTTCTTCTACAGCTTTCATAACTATATCCTTCATTGCTTCTTTCTCAAGCTTCCAAATAAATAATGATGAAAACAAAATATTTGCATGACTACAAAAAAGACAGTTAACCTGAAATATAATTTGGTACTACACAGTTTAGTTCTGACATTGTTATTTTTATGCTTATTAAATAATTACACAAAAATCATATTTCTTTTTAATTCTAATGTCCCTACTTATTTCTCAGGCATTTGTATATTTCAAAGAAGTCAAGCCTTTGTTTAGAGTAGCAGATTTCAAACTGGTCTTAAAATCCCTTTACAATCTGAAAAATTATTGAGTATAGTAAGAGGTTTTGTTTATGTTGGATATATATATGTATATATTTATCACATTAGAAATTGAATAAGGAAAAAACATATTAAAACTAACTCATTTAAAATTAAAAACATTAAATGCATTACATTAACAATATATTTTATGATTAAAAACTATAGCTTCCAAAATTTAAAAGTGAAAAGAATGTTGTTTGTGAACTTCTTTAATCTTTTTAATATTTGACTTAGTAGAAGACTGCTAGATTCTTCTCTCTTCCTTCTGTATTAAATCTGTAATGATATAGTTTGGTTAAAATGCATGAGGAAAACTCAGTCTTGCATAGATAGAAGGTTTGAAAAAAGGGGAGAAATATTTAGTCAGTTTAGATAACTACAGATGTTCTTGATTATTTCATACCAAAATTTGACAAAGGGTAGTTCTTAAAGGCTAGTTGCAATAAGAAAAATAAAATTAGGTCAAGTGAAATTGTCATACTGTTATATTACAATCCTTTCTTGTACTTTGAATTCTTTATACACATGATTTTCATTTGTTATTTGGAAAATGTTGATCCATTGAGTTACACATCTTCTCCAGATATTGACACATTTTTTATATCATAATAGAAAAATCACATTTGTTAATATTATCATTCTAATCATGAAGGTCTTAAAGTACTAGAAAGCAGATTCATATTTTCCAGATCTTAATTTTAACTACCTCCATTTCAAATTACTAGCATTCTACTTTGTTCTCCAAATCATTCAGGAGTTTGGAAACTGGTCATCTTGGATGTTATCCACACCAAACATATATGCTGATTTCATCTTTTCTTTCTAGAATTAGTCTATTTCCTTCATTTCCAAGCTACTATTATTATATTTAAACACTATCTCTTATTCCAACTTTAGATGTACTTTATTAATTCTTGCCCTGTGTCAAGTTTGTGTTGCCCCCAATTTCCCCCAAATTTATGTCACACCTATGCTAAAAAAATTCAACAGTCTTCCATATCTGTGGACTCAAACTCGGTTCACAATGCTAGCCACCCTTTAAGGCCCATTGCAAAAGTAATTTATTGTTCAAAAACTTCTATGACATGAACATAACATCTACATGTTCATCCTAATTTAATCAATTCCTTCTTGTCTTATTGGCATATGAGTAATATTCTTTTTTAAGGGTTGCAAATTCTTTAAGACAAAATCAGTCATCTTTAGGTTTGCAATCTTGGCATAGTAGTGTGCACATGCACGTAAGAGTCATTCAATATCTGTTAATTAAATTAAATTTTAAATCCAAAACTTTGAAGTTAGTATTATAAACATATTTGTTAATATGTGTGTACATCCCCCCCCACACACAAATGTACTTGTACCCACCAGGTAGATATTAGTGTCCCAACATATATGTTCATTTTAATAAGTAATTAACAACATATATTTTAAATCATTTTAGTTCCATTAGGATCTTATATAATATAAATTTAATAAAACATGAAAAGTCATATCCTGGGTTTAAACAGAAAGAAACTTTTTTGAATGAAACATTATAGTAAGACTTTTAAAAGCCTTAACAAACAGTTTTCAACTCCATTTACTTACAAAGAAAAAGAAACCCATTATTACAGATGAAAATACCTTTGCAGCAGACGCCAATGCCTCTCTATTTTTTTGCCTTTCTTCCTCCAAACATTTTTCCAATATTTCCTGTAAATGATGATAGTTGGAAAGACACTAAATGAATTATTTGAGGTAATAAAACACATTTTTTCCATACTCTGAGCACACTTAAAATATTACCTTCTGTTCTTGAGATTGCTGAATCAAAGCTTCCTTTATTTTTTCTTTTAACAGATCTTTCTCTGTATCTAGCATCTCAAGGAGCCTCTGATGCTACAAGGAAAAAATAACTCAATTATGATTATGGCTCTGATACTGATAATATATCAAGGAGAACAGCTGATAGAATTTATTTGCCCAGAAGCACTGAAGTAGTTACTGGAGTAAACAAGGGACATTTGCTTAAAATGAAGGTGTAGGAACCCAAAACAGTGAATTCACCTTTCTCCAATCAGCCCAAATATATTTTTAAGTTCCCAAGTTCAGTAAAGTATATACCATGTAATCTAATTTAGGAACGAATACTCCAAATTAGAAAGTCAATCAGAAAGTGATAAAATATCTTTCTCCAAAATTAAATTTGGAAAAATATTTCTCTAAAACAATTATTATCTTATAGCAACAGAAGTGATCAGATCATAAGGAGAAAAACAAATTGCTTGATGAGGAACTATTGTATTAGATTATTTATTTCTAGTAAAGTACTGTGGAAGAGACTGAAAGATTTATTAGTAGTTCATGTACCAAGATTTAACCAGTTTCACAAAATGAATCTATGAAGTCATTCCAACAATATGATATCATAGCATAAGCATCTACTTTTATTCTAATGTGCTAATTAAAAAGCACAGAACTACTAGGCAGTTACCATGGACTAAGTGCTTGGAGTCTGAATACAGCTTTCTAGGAAAATTAGATTTATAGCCTTTAATATCTCCAATAAAGATTAAGCCATATACTGTTCTGGATCCATGCTCTGATCTAAAAATAGAACTAAATATATACATTGCTATTCACACATATTTCTCATTAGGTTAATACAGCAAATAAAATACTTTTTTTCAGATTCAGTAGGTAGAAACATCCAAACCTCCTTTAAATAGGAACTCATTCTGATATTCCACATTTTAAAACAGATTTATGTCTTTCAAAGTTTTTTCTGTTTTAAAACATTTTTCATGGAGGCAGTCTATACTGAGAGTAAGTGAAGGAATAATCCTTGTCTATTTAAGATAATCGATTTTTCCTGTTTTTAATTATAATGTTTCTTTTCATCTAAGTTTTTCAAGAGTCATAAAAATCACACAAAAGATGTGGTTTTCTCTTAAAAAACATCTAAATCGTGATACAAATCATGACATGATTCTGAGAAATCATTGCTACAACATGAATTTGTAAAAGGCATTTGAGAAACGAATGAGTAGTCTGTATAAGTAAAAATAACTGAGACTTTAACTTTGTCATAGGATCACAAGTAATACTTAATGTACCTTAAACACACAAATGAGACAATATGCAAATATATTATACCAGGCATGGATCTGCTTGGAAAAAAATACAATTAGGTTACTGGCTTTTCTCATTCATAGAGGTAGCCATTTTTTAAAACACCGGGCTATGTTAAAAGCACTTTACATGAAGTGGTACCATAAAACCCTTACAAAAAACTGCTATATTTTTCTACATTCATCTCATTTTCAGATGAGTAATCTGAGACCTAAAGAAAGGATAGGTAACTTATCAGATTCTTAATTTATCATTTCAACAATAATCATATTCTATTTACAAGTTATCAGAAGTGGTAATTATCCAAGAGCTAGAAATAGCCCCAGTACGACCTAGTTATCACTTATAGTAACTGAAAGCTGCATGATATAAGTAGTATGTTAGGTAATGCTTCACTTCTATTTGGTTATAATGGAATATATGCCTTTGATTCTGTTCTTTTTAGAGTACTATTAAAATAAGATATAAGTCCTGGTCTTTCTTCTTTTCCTTCTCTCTTTATGCATGGGAGGAGGGGGACAAAGGGTGGATTAGAGTGGATATCATATCTATCTAGATTTAAAAATCACTTTTTTGGAGAGTGTAATATCTATAATATTTTGTGTGGATATTATATATAGGTATGTTGTTAGGAACTTTATAAATGTAAATCTTCACAATAACTCAGAAATGTATTACTTATAATCAATTTTAAAACTGAGTTATAGTTATGTCAACTACTTTGGTTCAAAGAATTAAGAAATGGTTGAGTTGTGACTCAGACCCAGGAAGAGTTGAACTCAAAGAACATGGGATTCTCTAGAAATCTATGGACTCTCAGACCTCTGCTCCATCACCACAAATTGCATATTTGGCTTTTTGGATCAATAATATATTCATACTACTTACCTAGCCTTACAATTTATAGAAAAAATTTTTCAAAAAGTTTAGTCCCGCAACCCTATTTCCCACTCCCTCTCCCAGCTCAAGATAAGTAACAGAGACTGTAAGACTATAAAAACTAGAGTGAATGAGGAATCATTCATTCTTTTTTTATTTTTATTTTTTATTTTTTTTTAATTGTAAACAAATGGGATACATGTTTCTCTGTACATGGTGTGAAGGCATACCATTTGTGTAATCATAAATTTACATAGGGTAATGTTGTTTGATTCATTCTGTTATTTTTTTCCCTCATTCATTCTTAAAAGATATACTTTATGGAAAGTAAGAAGGTAAAACATTTAGATAACTGAGTTTCACCCATTAGGATGCCAAGAAATACAGAGTAACAATTTAGTCAGCAGTTAACAAACAAAGGACTTGTTTTCAAAGATAATACCTTCAGAGAAAGAGAATTTTCTGTGGAAAAAAATTGAGACTAATATCCAAGCCATAGGAGGCTGGGGTTGTAGCTCAGTGGTACAGCACCTGCCTTGCACGTGTGAGGCACTGGGTTTGATCTTCAACACCATATATAAATAAATAAATAAAATAAAGTTATTGTGTCCATCTACAACTAAAAAAAAATTTTTTTTTTTTTTTTAAATCCAGGCCACAATTATAAAATCTGTCTTATATATTTCTGTAAGTGAATAAAAGTGTCCTTCAGTTTAACTTACATTCTGGAGATATATGTCTTAATAGGCAGCATATTCTACCAAATATAACATGGGCATTGAGACAAGCTGAATGTGGAGTTCAATTATAGTTTTTTACTTACTAATGGTATAAGTTAATTACTCTTCTAAATCTCCAGTTTTTGTTTACTTTTTTTAATGTAAAGCTAGTAATGTCAACTTCATGTTATTATGAGAATTAAATTAAGTAATGTATGTGATGTGTTTGGCACTCAAAAATGTTAAGTAGACTTCCTATTGGGTAGTTTATGCAATTATGACAATGAAGTTCACTTATGAAAGTGTTATGCATATGAGGGAAAGTATTAGTTGCTACGCAAAATAAAATGCCTCAGAAGGAATGTACATATACTTCTGAAATAATACAGATTAGGAAAACAAGTATCAAAATATATCTCACTAACATATAAAACATTAACTATGACGGGGTGACCAGCACCCTGACAGTGCTGGTTACTGCTCAGGAGGTGTGAGTCATCTGGGAAAATAGAAAGTCTGAAATAATCAGTAAGAAATAAGACAAAGCCAAGGATTAGATTTAAAAAGCAGAGCTTTCCAGTCCTGAAAGGAACTGGAACTGAACAACCATACAGGCCCCAATTCTTTATTTAAGCAAGGATACATCAAAGGCAGGGATAAGGTTTCAGAGGGAGGAGTCTTGTTTTCGTGCTTGTTTCTTGGTGTGGCAGGAATCTGGCAGTAAACAGGATGACTGGCATTTGGCAGGCCACACCCACCTCCAGGAAGCTGTTTGATCCTACATTTGTGCGGGGTGGGGGGCAAGATCCAGGCATTCTCCAACCTTGGGATTTCAACACAGGAGTTTCCAGAGGAGTAGCCTCTCTGTGTTAATGGCTTGAACAAACCATAATTTATTTATATATATATATATATATATATATATATATATAATAACTTTTATAGTCCAGACCAATGTCTTTCAGAGAAAACTGTTAAACAGTGAACCTAACAATCAGTGTTTTATTCCTGTCACATACTAACTGAATTCGGGGAAAACAAGATCAAAGGAGAAAAGCAGCAGTTTAGGCATTCTAGTTTGGAAGTTCTATATTGATGTTTTTCATATTTTTATTTTAAATCCATAAAAATTTGGATTCCAATGTACTTTGTTTTCAATGTGACTGTGATTGTTGTATTTCAGAGCTCTGTAGTAGTGGGTGGGAGATGGTATCTCATGGATTTTATTTGTATATCCCTGATGACTAAGGGTGTTATGCATCTTTTAAAATGCTATGTTGTCTTCTGATGCACTACAACTCTTTAATGATTACTTGTAGGATCTGCACAAAAAGGAAAATCAGAGTACTTTTTCAGTCTTTGTAAGGGACTGAAGTGGAAAGTGCACTGGTTTGAAGTTTGTCTACTGTCTGACTTCTGCCAGAAGTAGCTATGCCCTTCCTTTCTAGACCAGAGCTTATTTGGGTTATTTAATCACTATAGGTTAGATATTACAAAGTACCAAGACAGAGTTTGGCCAAAAAGCTTTTAGCTTCCCCTTATTCTACCTAAAATATAAATTATATCTGGAAATTGCCTTTTCTATTCCTGCCTTCTGTGTCAATATGAAACTCTTTAAATATCTGGACATGCCAGTACCCCAGAAATGGTTCGCTTGGAGTGATTTACAGAGGGCTGATACTACCAGGTAGGGATGTTCTGAAGGTCACCTGTTACATACCTCAGAGCAGAAATTCAAACCAAAGGCAACATCATAAGAATCATAAGGATCATTTTTATTTGATTTAAGACACCAAACGACAGGTTTGTCTCTATTCCTAATAGAGACATCAAAATATATATATTTATAAACAAAGAAGTGATTCCAACAGAATTTTCAAATCTTACATGTTCTCTACATTTACAGTAGTTATTATTTTGTGTGGGGGGTGGGGGGCAGGTACCAGGGATTGAACTCTGGGGCACCTGACCACTGAGCCACATCCCCAGCCTTATTTTGTATTTTATTCAGAAACCGGTCTCCTGGTCTCACCCAGTTGATTAGCACTCCACTTTTGCTGAGACTGACTTTGAACTCATGATCCTCCTGCCCAGCCTCCTGAGTCACTGGGATTATAGGCATGTACCATCGTACAGTAGATATTATAATATGCTGCAATAAATTTTATAGACCATTATGTTTATCTCCATACCTTGCTTAAATCTGTTAATTTCCAGAGGACTTTAGACTCTACACAAAAGATATCTGAAGGAGTTTCCAATGATAACTTTTTTCTGAAACTCAGTTTCTTTATTTGTAGAGTTCCTAATGGCATGGATATTTCTTACAGGAGAGTTAAATTAAATTATACACATGAAAACATCTTACAAACTATTTCGACACAAACATAACCAAATATGTCCTGACTTTGCTATTTATAATTATGGCTTTCTCCAAGGTTAATAATCTGTAAGATACTGTTTTGTTCACTGCATATATCTTACACATTATAGCTTTATGTAACTACCACTGGACAATTTTTCATTAGTACTATCGTGTTTTACATTAAACAAAAAGTAGCTAGAGTCAATCATGATGAGGATTCAACACATGAATCCAAGAAGATGTTGATCAAGTGGTTAAAGGTGTCAGTTATGTAGGATGAAGTTCTGAAGATCTAATGTACAGCATGTTGACTACTATATATTTATTTCATGCTTGACATCTGCTGAGAGAGCTTAAATATTTGCATGTTATTTTGAGCTAAAATTTGTTTTCATATAAACTGACTGTATTCTTGAATCACAGAAAATTCCCTAACCTCCCTCCAAATATTTAAAAACAAAATCCTGCTTTGAGCACATCTCCGAAAAGTTCTTCTCTCTAGATCAGATATTGCCACTTGCATTAGTGATTTTTCATGTGATCTGGTTTGAATTCCCTCAAAAACCAGACATGGTTACCAAGAGTTAGTGGAATATAAGCCATTTCTGCAGCATGTAACATCAATGTTCTCTTTTTAGACCAACAAAGATTTACAATCTGCAACACAAAGTGGGACAATATGAAGGGAATGGGATGTGTTCACGTTCCATGCTGGTATAAATTCAAGCTCCACAAATGACTCAACACTGATTATTCATAATTAGAGTTCCATAAAGTAATGAGAAGAAAGCTATCACTCCCTGGTTTAATAACTATATTCAATGAGAACACAATTTTAATGAATCAAACCCAACTTAACAAACGTTAAGATACCATGTAATAACAGAATACGTGGTCTTACTTTTACTTCAGGTCCATCTTGAGATTAACTCTGTAATTTGTTCCTGATATGCCTTTCTCAAAACTAAGCAATTATTTCCTGGGCCTTTACCTACTATTTGTTTATTCCCTTTTAATTAAATCTTTTTGTCATAATATGTTTTCTTTCATTAGATTGTAACACTTTTATACTCCTCAATTTATCACCTTGAGAACGTTTACACATGGTCCTGGATTCAATGTGTTTTCTGAATACACATGCAGTACTAATTTCTCTTTTGTAGTTGGTCCTAAAGCACTGTAAAAAATTATTTTAAGATGTTTCAAGCATATAGAAAATAAACAAAATAAATAATGAAAATTCTTAACCTATCACTCATCTTCCAACAACTGTCAATAATCTACAAATATTTTATCATCAGTAGTGCCACCCATGACATACTGAACAATAATTATTTTAAGTCTATGTCATTAGCAACTTTTCTATACATTAAAATATGCAAATCTTAACTACATAACTTTGAAAAAACCTTAGCTATGCACTTTGCTCCATGACACACATCTCTTATCACAGTGTAGAACATCTGCATTACCCAAGTATCCTTCCCCTCAAAGCAATGTGTTCTGATTTTTTTTCACATTTGTTTTAAAGATTTTTGAAATATCTATCTTTATTATCATAAAGAACATTATTTTGTATGTGGTTTCATTGGTCTGCAGAAAAAGCTGTAAAATTAATCTACATAGTTAATTGTATGTATCGGTAATTGATTCCTTTTATTCCTATACAGTATTTCTCTATATGAATATATCATAATTTGTTTACCCATTCGATAGACATCTGAGTTGACTGCAGTTTGAGCTATTGTGAAAAAAGCAGTCATGTTTACTCTTGGATGTGTACTTTAATTTCTTTTGCAAACAGTAAAGTATATTGAAGTATTTTTAAATTTACAAGAAACTGCCAAATAGTTTTCTAAAATGGTTACAATGCAAAATGTGTCAGAATTTCCATTGTTACCTATTCACCATTTAGCTATTTTAGTCTGTTTAATTTTAGTCATTTTTCAGGTAAAATACAGCCTGTCACTATGGTTTTAAAGTAAATTTTTAAAACGATGTAAAATGTTAAATGTTTTATCATGTGCTTTTTGGTCATTCTTAAATTTTCCATGTTTTTTGTCTTTTCCAAGTTTTTATCCATATTTATTTTAGCTTCCCTTTTTATTACTAATTTATAGGTATTCTTTATATATACAGATATACAGATATTCTTTATATATACCTATATATATATATATATATATATAGGTATTCTTTATATATACAGATATAAAACCCTTTGTCAGATATACGTTTCATGAATATTTGCCTGAGTTTGTATATTGCCTTTCTGGTTTTTATTATTTTTAAGAAATGGGGGTCTAGCTATGTTGCCCAGGCTGGCCCCAAACTCCTGGGCTTAAGTGACCCTACACCCTCAGCCTCCCAAATAGTTGGGACTACTCATATGCCACCATGCCCAGTCCGTTTTGCTTTCTTCACTGTTTTTCAAATAGCAGAAATTTTCAACTTGATGAAACCTAACTTACCAAATTTTTATAATTATGGCTTTATTTGCTACAAAATTAGTGTCTAAATTTTGTTCTTTTTAAACTTAGTACTGTTTTAACAGCAGTTCAAATGCAAAAGTATAGAACAATTTCATAGAAAATGGCAATTAACTATCATGACTGACCTGCAGGAATCATAATAGTCGTCTATCAGGTAAAAAAAGATGGACATGTCTAAGATGTGCATAAAATACTTGATAATAACTGAATAATCAAAGATACTTTCTGTCTCCCACTTATCAAAAATTAAAAAAAAAATGTTTAAGTAAAGATGTCCCAAGAACAATACATCCCTTTTAATTTTTTTATTTTTAATATTAACATGTATTAATTGCACAAATTATTTTCAAATTTTTAGAAAGTACAGGGAAGCAAAGGCAAAAGAAATAGTGTATATCATGTATGCTAACTTGGATAAAGGAATAAAAACAATCTCTCAAATCCTACCTTATTGACATAGAGTTTTTTCAATCTACCTCAGAAGTCATTTCAACATTTTGATGACCAACTCATTTTCTCTCATATTTCTTTGCTAAACCACCATTTTATATTTCTGTAGATATTTAAAATATTCCCCATCAAAAGTGATTTCATCGCCTGTAGTCCCAGTGGCTTGGGAGGCTGAGGCAGGAGGATCACGTGTTCAAAGCCAGCCTCAGCAACAGCTAGGTGCTAAATCTGAATTGAAATCAATGAAGTACTAGAAGCACAATGTGAATAAGTTTAAACCTCTGTAGAGACTCAATTATAGAAAAGTGAGCTTTGTCTCCAAGAGCCCACAAGGGTCTAACAGAATATCTGAGGAAAATTCCCTATGCTTGCTTCTAGTCAATAGGAAAGGAAAATAAAAGATTTTAAATACTCTAGATATTTCTACTCATCTTAACAAAGTCAACCCTTGGGAATTTAAAGAAATAGAGATCACACAGTACTTATTTTCCTGTTCACAATGGAATTAAAATTCAAAACAGTTTAGCACTACACAAAGGATAGATGAAAAATCTCAAAATACTTGGAGATAAAATAACACACTTTGAAATAAAATATGGGACAAAGAAAAGAACCTCTAGAAAAATTTTATAAACACTTTAAACTAAAAGAAAATGAAATTACAACTTACCAAAATTTGTGGGGTAAATGAAAAGCAGCACTTAGAAGAAATGTTTAGCATTGAACACATATATTGGAAAAAAGAATCTAAAAATCAATCATTTTTCCTATTAGTTTGGATCCTCACTGTTGCCCAAAGGTGGACGGGTTAAAGGCTCTCTTTCTCCATAGTGGTGCTACTGGGAGGGAAACTAGGGAACCCTGCTCCCTCCTCTTTCTCTTCTTTGCTTCCTGGCCATGAGATAATGGGTTATTCTCCTCCAAAGCACTCCCACTATGAAGTGCTGCCGCACCACTGACACAAACCAATGAGAGCAAATGATCGTGAACTGAAACTCTAAAACTGTGGGTCAGATATTAACCTTTTCTCTTTATAAGTAGATTATTTTAGGTGTTTGCTCTAGTTTTGAAAAGCTAACATATCCACCTTAAGAAACAAGATAAGGAGAAGCAAAATCCAGAAAAAAAATGAAAATAAGAACAGAAATCAATGAAAAAGAAAATTAGTAAAATCAAAGCCAAGTTTTTGAAGAGATTAGTAAAAATCTACCCAGGAAAACCAAGAAAGAGAGAGAGGACATTAATTATTAACAACAGAAATTAAAGAGGAGAAATCACTACAGAAGTTATAGATATTCAAAGGAATATAATACTAAGAACTAATCTATAAGACAAGTTGGATAACCTAGAAAAGGTAAACCCATTCTTTGAAAGACACAATCTGCCAAAATTCAAGGAAAACAGACAATACGAGTAGTCCTATACCTTGTATAGAGACTTTAATAATTAATATCTTTCAAAACAGAAGCACCAGATTTGGTTGGGTTTGGTAAATTCTAACAAACATTCATGGAAGAAATCAAAACAATTCATTATGATTTATTTTAGAAGACAGAAGCTGAAGAAATAGTTCTTAGTTCATTCTAATTTTTTTTTTTTTTTTTTGTGGTGCTGGGGATCAAACCCAGGGCCTTGTGCAAGGCAAGCACTCTGCTGACTGAGCTATCTCCCCAGCCCCTTAGTTCATTCTATAAGGCCAAAATTATCATAATTACAAAATCGGGCAGAGACATTGTAAGGAAAAAAAAAACCTCAGACCAGTATCACTCATGAACACAGATTCAAAAACTCTCAACATATTAGCAAATCAAATCTAACAAAGTATAAATAGAATTGTACACAAAGTAGAATTTACATCAGGTATACGAGTCTGGTTCAACATTCAAAGATCATATTTTCATCAACAGAGTAAAATCACATGCAGACAAAGCATGTGACAAAATCCAACATGTATTCATAATAAAATCTCTCATAAAACTAGGAAAAAAAGGAAAACTTTCCCAATCTGATAGCATTCACAAAAAAAAAATCTACAGTTTCATTAGGTTCATTAAGTTCTTCTATTTAGGATCAATGACAAAGAAAGCATGTCATTTTTACTACTGTTTTTCAAAGTCATACTGGAAGTTCTAGATAATGCACTAAAACAAAAAAGCAATAATAAGAACAACAAAATAAAACATATACAGGTTGTGAAGAAAAAAGTAAAGCTTTGTTCACAGAGGTAATTGTTTATGATGAAAATCATAGTTTCAATGCAATCCCAATCAAAATCTGAGCAAATTAATTTGTGGAATATGACCTACTAATTCTAAAGTTTAAGGGGATAAGTAAAGGCTCAGAATAGTCAACAAAATACTGAAGAAGAACAAAGCTGGTGGACTGGCACGACCTGACCTCAAGACTTCCTATGGTTTTGAAGACAGTGTGATGCCAAAATGTGAGTACATAAATAGATCAACCGAAGAGAAAGGAGCCAAAACAGCTGTACCACTAGTCAATTGGCATTTGAAAAGGAGCAAAGGCAATACAATAAAGAAAACAGTCTTTTGAAAAATGGTGCTATAAGAAGTGGACATTCCCATGCACCCCACCAATAAATGTCATCTAGATTCAGACCATACAACTTTCACAAAAGCAAACCCAAAACATTACACCTAAATGTAAAACACAACATTATAAAACCACTGGAAGATAATATATGTGAGAAATCTATGTAACTTTGAGTTTGGTGATAAGTTTTTATATACAAAACTGAAGTTGCAATTCATGAAAAATAATAGGTAAGCTGAACTTCATTAAAATTAAAAGCTTCTACTCTGTAAAAGATGTCAGGAAAATAAGATTACTATCACTAAGAAAATATTTTGAAGAAATATTCCTGATAAAGCACTGTTATGCAAAATACAAAAAAAAAACTCTAAAATCTCAACAATTTAAGAAATAAAAATTAGTAAAAAAAGAAAAAAAGTTAATAAAAAGTTTGACAAAGAAGATATCCAGATTGCTAACAAGCAGATGAGAATGAAAATACATGTCTTGCAAATTAAAATGGCAAGATACCAATATAAACCTATCAGAACTGCTAAAATCCAGAATGCTGATATCACCAAATTCTGGTGAGATACGGACAAAAGAAACTCTCATTCATTGCTGGTGAGTATACAAAATGATACAGCCACTTTTACGGAGAGTTAGACAGGGTCTTATAAAACAAAAGGTACCACCCAACATTGATGAAACTGCCTTGGTATTCACGCAAGTACGCTCAAAACTTACTTCTACATAAACACTAGCAGAAAGATCTTTGTAGCAGCTAAATTTATAATTGCCAAAACTTAGAAACAACCAAAATATCCTTCATGTAAATGTATAAACTGTGGTACATTTGAATAATAGAATATTATTCTGTGCTAAAACGAAATGAGTGATCAAGCCATAAGAAGACATGTTGGAATGGTAAATGTATACCACTAAGTGAAAGAAGCCAATCTGAAAAGTCTACATACTGAATGATACCAGTTCTATGATACTGGACAAGGAGAGAGAATAAAAATGTCACTGATTATCAGGGATCAGGTGAGGGAAGGATTATTAGATCATGGACAGTTTGAGAGCAGTGAAATTATTTCGTATTCTATTACATTGTCGGATACATGTCATGATGCAGTTGTCCAAATTTTAGACTATAAATCAACAAGAGTGAACCATAAAGTAAACTATGTACTTTTGAGATAATGATATGTCAGTGTAGGTTTATGGAATGAAACAAGGTACTGCTGTGATGCAGGAAGTTCACAGTGTAAGAAGTTGTAAGTGTGGGACTAGGGGGTATATGGGAACTCTCTGTACTTTTCAGTCAATTTTGCTGTAAACCTAAAAATGCTCTAAAAGAATAATCTATTGCTTTGTAGTAGAGTTGAAGATCTGGTATTGCGATACCCCCTGCTTCGCTCTTTCTGCTAAGGATTGCTTTAGCTATTCTGGGTTTCTTATTCTTCCAGATGAATTTCATAGTTGCTTGCTCTATTTCTGTAAGGTATGTCATTGGGATTTTAATTGGAATTGCATTGAATCTGTATAGCACTTTTGGTAGTATGGCCATTTTGACAATATTAATTCTGCCTATCCAAGAACATGGAAGATCTTTCCATCTTCTAAGGTTTTCTTTCATTTCTATCTTTAGTGTTCTGTAGTTCTGATTGTAGAGGTCTTTCACCTCTTTTGTGAGACTGATTCCCAAGTATTTTATTTTTTTCGAGGCTACTGTGAATGGGGTAGTTTTCCTAACTTCTCTTTCTGAAGATTCATCACTTATGTATAAAAATGCATTGGATTTATGAGCATTGATCTTATAACCTGCTACTTTACTGAATTCCTTATGAGTTCTAAAAGTTTTCTGGTGGAATTTCGAGGTTCCTCTAAATATCACTACAAAGCAATAGTAACAAAAACAGCATGGTATTGGTACCAAAATAGACAGGTAGATCAATGGTACAGAATAGAGGACATGGACACAAACCCAAATAAATACAATTTTCTCATACTAGACAAAGGTGCCAAAAATATGCAATGGAGAAAAGATAGCCTCTTCAACAAATGGTGCTGGGAAAACTGGAAAACCATATGCAACAGAATGAAATTAAACCCCTATCTCTCACCCTGCATAAAACTCAACTCAAAATGGATCAAGGACCTTGGAATCAGACCAGAGACCCTGCATCTTATAGAAGAAAAAGTAGGTCCAAACCTTCAACATGTCAGCTTAGGATCAGACTTCCTTAACAGGACCTCCCATAGCCCAAGAAATAAAAGCAAGAATCAACAACTGGGATAGATTCAAACTAAAAAGCTTTCTCTCAGCAAAGGAAACTATCAGTAATGTGAAGAGAGAGCCTACAGAGTGGGAGAATATCTTTGCCACTCATACTTCAGATAGAGCACTAATTTCCAGAATCTATAAAGAACTCAAAAAACTCTACACCAAGAATACAAATAATCCAATCAACAAATGGGCTAAGGAAATGAACACACTTCACAGAAGATGATGTACAAGCAATCAACACATATATGAAAAAATGTTCAACATCTCTAGTAGTAAGAGAAATGCAAATCAAAACTACCCTAAGATTCCATCTCACCCCAATTAGAATGGGGATTATCAAGAACACAAGCAACAACAGGTGTTGGCGAGGGTGTGGGGAAAGAGGTACACTCATACATTGCTGGTGGGGTTGCAAATTAGTGCAGCCACTCTGGAAAGCAGTATGGAAATTCCTCAGAAAGCTTGGAATAGAACCACCATTTGACCCAGCTATCCCACTCCTTGGCCTATACCCAAAGGACTTAAAATCAGCATACTACAAAGATACAGCCACATCAATGTTCATTGCTGCTCAATTCACCATAGCCAGATTGTGGAACCAACCCAAATGTCCTTCAATTGATGAATGGGTAAAGAAAATGTGGCATATATATACAATGGAATATTACTCGGCCATAAAGAATGATAAAATTATGGCATTTGCAGGCAAATGGATGAAATTGGAGAATATCATGCTAAGTGAGATAAGCCAATCTCAAAAAATCAAAGGACGAATGATCTTGCTGATAAGCGGATGATGACATATAAACGGGGGTAGGAGAGGTTAGTGTTAGGGTTAGGGTTAGGGAGGGTGGTAAAAATGGAGGAAGGAAGGACTGTATAGCGGGAAAAGAGGGGTGGGAGGGTTGGGGGGGGAAGGGAAAAAAATAACAGAATGAATCAAACAACATTACCCTATGTAAATTTATGATTACACAAATGTATGCCTTTACTCCATATACAAACAGAGAAACAACATGTATCCCATTTGTTTACAATAAAAAAAAAGAATAATCTATCCACCTGCTGCTTATAAGATATATAAATAAACTCAGAAAGACTGAAAATTAATGAATGGAGAAAGAGGCATTAGACAATTTTAAAGCAATATAATGTTGAAATAGTTATATTAGTGTCTAAAAGAGATTTTAGGTGAAAGTAGACATCACCAGACAAGATCCCAGGAAAACAGTGATTTTTTTTTTCTTTTTAGAACTTTATTTTTTAAATTTTTATTTTTATTTTTTTTAATTTTTACAGACTGCATTTTGATTCATTGAACACAAATGGGGTACAACCTTTCATATTTTTAATATGTGTCTCAATAATCAACATATTGTACAATGGAAAATTAGCATGGTAAGAAACTTTGAAGATAACAGGCTTGATTAATAGATATGTAAAGAGAACTACAAGCAACATTAGGAAAATACATACTCTCTTCAAGCATATATGGTTTTCCAATAGTGAGGCATCATTACATTTCAACGAGGCAGCATCCTTTCTACGGGTGCACATGCACACAAACAAATTTATCAGACCACAATGAAATAATTAGGAATCAATAATGAAGAGAGATCAAAAAATGTCAGGCATGCAAATTTTTTCTTAAATTCTAAATAAAATTTTGTACTGGATTAGACACACCCATCAGCAGTCACAGTCAACTGTAGCACTGAGCAAGTATGGGCTGTCCCAGCATGGGCAGAGCAGTTCTTTATGCAACCTAAAATAAAGACTAGCAATACTCCTGTAGAGTACTCCATAGGAAGCAGACACCAAGAAGAGGAGGTGGAGCAGAAGACACTATACCTGGCAAGCTCATTTGTTTTTTTCTCAACTCAACAATCACATAAGGAATTTCTCCTTCACTGGCTAAGAGTAAGGGAAAGGGACACCCAGAAGTATTACTCTCTCCCTCACTCTTGACTTTATCTTGATTGAAAAGGTAACTATAAAATTGTATCAGCTGGTCCAAATTCATAGAATAATACATATATATAAATGAATTTTACTTTGAATAATATTTCAGTAAATCCAAAGAAATAATAATATGCACTTTAAAGTAATTTAATTTTTAACCCATACTCTTTCTCTATAGTCATAATACCTTTCCTCTGCTAGTCAAAAACCAATTTTTCAAGTCCCATTACACTGTCACTACATTTGTGAAGTTTTCTCCAAACAATCAGAAAAAATTAACTGTTCTCTTCTGAAAATCAGAGCATTTTGTTTCTATTGCTAGTGTATTAATTATTACAATGTACTGTGCTTTATTTTATTTTTGATTTCCATATAAGTTTATTAACTTTTTAAAGATTGAGAATGTTTTATAATTTTAGAAATTCTTTCTAGTACAATGACTGCTATATTGAAAGCTCTCAAATTACACTGACAAATACTCTAGACACTAAGGTTCTAGAGAAGTTCTATCAGTTATCAAACTGATTGCCTAAGGATAACTTAAAGAAAAGAGTATTGGATTGATACTGGACTGTGAAAATAACAAGCAACTGTCTTTTTCCAAATCATGATGAAAGAAAAAAAAAAGCAGTGGTCATCTAAAAATTGTACACAAACATTATTGGGAAACTAATTAAATAAGTCCCCTAAGTGCAACCTGACCAAAGCTTTAACAAGGTTACAGGCAACCACACCAATCATCTGGTTTGCAAGATTTCCTGCTGGACATCAACACCAACCACTCGTTAGAACCAAAACCACCTTGGGAAATAGCTGTGGCTAAGATTTACACAGACCAGTAATGGACTAAATTACTGGTTCAGTGGAAAAACAAGTCAGAAGCATATATGACATGACAGAAATTGGAAGGTCAATAAAAAGATTTATATATCAGAGTCCCTGCCCCACTCCTCAAAATTTAGCAAAGATATTTTTAAGACTTTGAAGTTATTAAAAGACTTAAGGTCCAGCTGTTCTCTTCCATAAGCCTTATAATTATCATTAAATACAGATTTGGTAAATAACATCTTGGGAAGAAATATATCTTTAATATCTTTGAGATAGGAAATGAAGCAATCATATCACACACCTTTAGCATATTTCCTTAAAAAATTAAACATCCATTTAGAGAAAAGGTAGAAAACAAAAAGGCAATGCCTCCTCCTCCTCGATATGCAAGAAATAAGCATTCCCTAGGTGAAAGGGGAATCTCAAGCAGAACATACTATTTTCTATGGTATATATTTCTATATGTATTAAAAAATACATCTTCATTTCCCTCTCTCCAAAATAAACCATATTTTGATGAAGTACATGAGGATGCACAATAAATACTGTGAATAAACATAAATGAGTAAAACATGTAATAAAAAATATAATCTAAAACTACTATCAATGAAGTTTGATTGCTTGACATAAAAATGACAGTGTCCAGAAGGGTTCAGCTCTGACCAGTTTATACTTAACACCAACATTTTTCAGATTTTGTCCAGCAGAGAGCTGGGACATTTCCATCCTCACTTCAACTAGAATTAGTTTGCTTTTACTGGTCTCGTTTGTAAGAAAGGCTTAATGTTGAAATTAGTTTGTGGACTGATAAAATTTGCTGAAGTAATAAAAATATACTCTGATTTCAGATTTCAGCTCTGACACATAAAGAGCCTGGAAATCATCACTCCTCCAATCCTTATAAGAAAAAAAAAAATTGATCAAACTAAAGATCAATGATACTACTTAAATTTGTCAGAACCATCAGAGGCAAACTGCCAACTCAAACTGGAGAAACATGCAAATCCAGTGATCTGCCTATCTGCAGAAGGAGCTGACTGCATAAACTGGTAGACACACTTACATGATAATTTGGGGAATTGCTGTAGTGCAAATAAGGAATTTACAAGAATGAGAACTCCTGGGGTCTGCAAGTCTTATTGGGGGGATTCTCATACTTGGTTTTTCACCAGGAATCCCATCAGAATCTCACTGTGGAGAACCAACAAAGTTGCCCTCATGCAAGGGGAAGAAAAAAGAAACCAATGTGAAACAGACCCAGAGCATACTAAATAACGAAGTCCTATTCTTCAGATGAATAGACTTTATCAGAATCTTTTGTTACCTGGAAGACATTACAAGATTTCAGCTCCTTCTAGACTTCACATCTTACATAAGGGAGGCAGAGTGCAGAGCTAACCAATACTTACAAAGGTCACAGGCTCCTGGAGATTTAATCACAAGATTATAGATGGCTTCCTCTCCCCAACACCTTATCACCAAACCAACAGTGCTCTACTATATTAATAGTAACTAAGAGTCTTACAGTTCTGTTAGTTATCTAGGGAGTTTCTTGGAAAGCCAAAGTCAAGAGAGGTGACAAAAATAAGGATACTTACGGAATCTGAACTCACTTAAACTTACAGTAATAGAGAACACTAAACACTGTCTATTTTTAGACATTAATTTAACACAGAATTTAGTTTCTATTATGTAAAATATCAATCACATAGGTCTTTTAACAGAAATTATAAGGCACGGTAACAGGCAAGAAAGTCTGAAGAAGCAAAGAATACGAGAACCAATTTCAGATATGACACACTTCTTTGGAATTGCCAAAGAATTTTTTAAAAAAATGATAAACATAATGAGGAATCTAATGGGGAAAAAATGGCATACAAGACCAGATGGATAATGTACAAGAGAGAATCAAAAGGAAATGCTGAAAATCAAAATGGAAAAAAAAAAAAAGAATGCCCTTCATGGACTGATCAGTAGATTCAACATGACCAAGGAAAGGATCATTAACATGATGATAGGTTAATTAAGAACTTCCTAAAGTTAGTGCAAAAGTTTAGATTAAGGAAAAATAAAGAACAAAAATGACCAAAAATACAAACCAGAAGAGGGAAAATTGTGAGACAATTTTGAAAGGTACAACAAAGTGTAATTGAAATACCAAAAGGAAAAGAAAGCCAGTCTGGAGTGTAAGAAGTATTTGAAATAATAATGACTAAGAATTTTCTGAAATTAATGAACAAACACTAAAGTGCAGGTCCAGAAAGCTCAGAGAACACTAAGGAAATAAATACCATAATCTACACATAAACATATGTTCAAATAGCAGAAAATCAAAGAAAATGAAGAATCATTATAAACAGTCAGAGGAAAAGAACACCCTTTTATAATGGAAAAGATTCAGAATTACAGGTAAGAAAAAAAGAGAGTGGAGTCAAATATTCAAAGTGCTGAAAGAAAAAAACCACCAAGAAGAGGAGTAGAGATTTGCCATAGCATATATTAATATATACCACACTGTAAATAAAGTATAGTTAATAAACATATTATGGTATTTATGCAAGAATCAACAGACCAATAGAGCAAAATCAAAAACTTAAAAATATTCCATGTATGTGTAGCAACTTCTATGTGATAGAGAAGCACCATGAACACTGTATAAAGAGTACACTGTTAGTCCACAATTACTCTCAAATTTTAGCATGAATTGGAATGGTATGAGTGTTTGTAAAAACAAATTGATGGGCTTAAGCACAGAGTTTCTCATTCAGTAGGGCTATGGTAGTGCTACAAAACTTGCATTTCTAAAATGTTCCCAGGTGATAGCCAATATTGAAGCTGCTGGTCTAAGAACCATAATTTGAGAATCACTGTCTTAGTACTGTCAGGAGTTTAGCTAGTTGAGGAGAGCTAGCTGCACATTCAGGTGTCAGGGAAGCCAATCAAAAGAAACAATGATCCAAAATAAAAGTAAAAGGGAAACGTTAATCACGTACTGCTACAGAATAAGCAAGAGACTAAAACCCAAGAAAGCACTGATTCCTCTCTGTTCCATTCTCCCCATGGAAAAGCACACAAATCAAGGGATGGGGGCACAGATATAGGGCTTATCTCAAGTTTCAGAAGCCTCAATGAGAGGGCTGCAGAAGTCATATGGACCCCAGGTGAAGAAGAGGAAAGGAGAGGACTAGGAGTAGAAAGTACTGAAAATATCTCTATGCTTCCCCACTCCTCCTTCCAATACGGAGGCCTCAGCGGAAGGACCTGAAGATCTCCACCAAAGGCCTCAGAAACCTAGGAACCAACACACCTGAACTCGGAAGACAGATACATGAAGAATGGATTGGATACTTAATTTTGATCCCCTTCAAAGACTATGACGCATTGGCTAAGTACTTGGTAGTCCAGTGTGAGGAGAGAAGACATTTCCTGTGAAGCCTGCTAGGTAAAGCCTTTGGAGGTGCCTTTGGGTCAGATTGGAAAAAGTCACACATAGGTTTATTTATTTATATATTTTTTTTATATTAAAAATCATAAATTTACATAGGGCAATGTTGCTTGATTCATTCTGTTATTTTTTTCCCTTCCCCCTACCCCTCCCACCCCTCTTTTCCCGCTATACAGTCCTTCCTTCCTCCATTTTTACCACCCTCCCTAACCCTAACCCTAACACTAACCTCTCCTACCCCCGTTTATATGTCATCATCCGCTTATCAGCAAGATCATTCGTCCTTTGATTTTTTGAGATTGGCTTATCTCACTTAGCATGATATTCTCCAATTTCATCCATTTGCCTGCAAATGCCATAATTTTATCATTCTTTATGGCCGAGTAATATTCCATTGTATATATATGCCACATTTTCTTTACCCATTCATCAATTGAAGGACATTTGGGTTGGTTCCACAATCTGGCTATGGTGAATTGAGCAGCAATGAACATTGATGTGGCTGTATCTTTGTAGTATGCTGATTTTAAGTCCTTTGGGTATAGGCCAAGGAGTGGGATAGCTGGGTCAAATGGTGGTTCTATTCCAAGCTTTCTGAGGAATTTCCATACTGCTTTCCAGAGTGGCTGCACTAATTTGCAACCCCACCAGCAATGTATGAGTGTACCTCTTTCCCCACACCCTCGCCAACACCTGTTGTTGCTTGTGTTCTTGATAATCCCCATTCTAATTGGGGTGAGATGGAATCTTAGGGTAGTTTTGATTTGCATTTCTCTTATTACTAGAGATGTTGAACATTTTTTCATATATCTATTGATTGCTTGTACATCATCTTCTGTGAAGTGTCTGTTCATTTCCTTAGCCCATTTGTTGATTGGATTATTTGTATTCTTGGTGTAGAGTTTTTTGAGTTCTTTATAGATTCTGGAAATTAGTGCTCTATCTGAGGTATAAGTGGCAAAGATATTCTCCCACTCTGTAGGCTCTCTCTTCACATTACTGATAGTTTCCTTTGCTGAGAGAAAGTTTTTTAGTTTGAATCTATCCCAGTTGTTGATTCTTGCTTTTATTTCTTGGGCTATGGGAGTCCTGTTAAGGAAGTCTGATCCTACACCAACAAGTTGAAGGTTTGGACCTACTTTTTCTTCTATAAGATGCAGGGTCTCTGGTCTGATTCCAAGATCCTTGATCCATTTTGAGTTGAGTTTTATGCAGGGTGAGAGATAGGGGTTTAATTTCATTCTGTTGCATATGGTTTTCCAGTTTTCCCAGCACCATTTGTTGAAGAGGCTATCTTTTCTCCATTGCATATTTTTGGCACCTTTGTCTAGTATGAGAAAATTGTATTTATTTGGGTTTGTGTCCATGTCCTCTATTCTGGACCACTGATCTACCTGTCTATTTTGGTACCAATACCATGCTGTTTTTGTTACTATTGCTTTGTAATAGAGTTGAAGATCTGGTATTGTGATACCCCCTGCTTTGCTCTTTCTACTGAGGATTGCTTCAGCTATTCTGGGTTTCTTATTCTTCCAGATGAATTTCATAATTGCTTGCTCTATTTCTGTAAGGTATGTCATTGGGATTTTAATTGGAATTGCATTGAATCTGTATAGCACTTTTGGTATTTGACAATATTAATTCTGCCTATCCAAGAACATGGGAGATCTTTCCATCTTCTACGGTTTTCTTTAATTTCTTTCTTTAGTGTTCTGTAGTTCTCATTGTAGAGGTCTTTTACCTCTTTTGTGAGATTGACTCACAAGTATTTTATTTTTTTTGATGCTATTGTGAATGGGGTAGTTTTCCTAACTTCTCTTTCTGAAGATTCATCACTTATGTATAAAAATGCATTGGATTTATGAGCATTGATCTTGTAACCTGCTACTTTACTGAATTCACTTAATTTCAAGTAATGTAATAGAAGAGGTAATCAAAAGCCTACCAACAAAGAAAAGTCCGGGACCAGATGGGTTCTCAGCCAAGTTCTACAAAACCTTTAAAGAAGAGCTCATTCCAATACTTCTCAAAGTATTCCATGAAATAGAAGAGGAGGGAACCCTCCCAAACTCATTCTATAAAGCCAGTATCACCCTGATACCTAAACCAGACAGAGACACTTGGAGGAAAGAAAATTTCAGACCAATATCCTTGGCGGCAGGGAGCAGTCAGTTGATGTGAGGGCCCCAGAGGCAGGGAGTGATCGGTCGGGCTGAGGGATCCTGGAGATGGGACTCGGTCAGTCCAGCCAGGGGTCCTACGGAGCCTGGCTGTTGTCTCATAATGGCGGCAGCCACGTGTAATCAAACCTGCAGGTACTGTGACAGTGAATTTCCAGGCAGCAGCAGGCAGCTGGTCCTCCACTGGTAGTCTGCAGTCAATCTTCTGGTAGCTGTCGGACGATCGGGAGGTGAACCTTAAGCGTTGGGTGATGGATAGGGGTAAGGCAGACGATGGACAGGCGAGAGGCAGGCACATGGCGGATGATAGACGCCTGACAGTGAGCAATCTGCTCTCAAAAAAGGCGTCCATATGCTGGCAGACTGCAGGTCATCACAGCAGACAAATGGAGTAAAGAGCAGGGGATCGATAAGCAGCAAAAACTGCCTCACGGAGAAACAGATATCCTCTGCTTAAATCCGGCATTGTGGAGCGACAAGGAACGCAGCCTCCCTCTAGACCGCCATCTTGGATCCCCCACCAGTAGTTCACTCTTAATAACAATACCCAGACCAATATCCTTAATGAACATTGACGCAAAAATTCTCAGCAAAATTTTAGCAAATCGCATACAAAAATATATTTAAAAGATAGTGCACCATGATCAAATGGGTTTTATCCCAGGGATGCAAGGTTGGTTCAACATCCGGAAATCAATAAATGTCATTCACCATATCAACAGACTAAAAGTTAAGAATCACATGATTATTTCAATAGATGCAGAAAAAGCATTCAATAAAATACAGCATCCCTTCATGCTCAAAACACTAGAAAAATTGGGGTAGTGGGAACATTCCTTAACATTGTAAAGGCCATCTACGCTAAGCCCATGGCCAATATCATTCTAAATGGGGAAAAACTGAAAGCATTCCCCCTAAAAACTGGAACAAGGCAGGGATGCCCTCTTTCACCACTTCTATTCAACATCGTTCTTGAAACTCTAGCCAGAGCAATTAGACAAACCAAAGAAATTAAAGGGATACGAATTGGAAAAGAAGAACTCAAACTATCCCTGTTTGCTGATGACATGATTATATATTTAGAGGAACCTGGAAATTCCACCAGAAAACTCTTAGAACTCATAAGTGAATTCAGTAAAGTAGCAGGTTACAAGATCAATGCCCATAAATCACGCATTTTTATACATAAGTGATGAATCTTCAGAAAGAGAAATTAGGAAAACTACCCCATTCACAATAGCCTCGAAAAAAATAAAATACTTGGGAATCAATCTCACAAAAGAGGTGAAAGACCTCTACAATGAGAACTATACAACACTAAAGAAAGAAATTAAAGAACACCTTAGAAGATGGAAAGATCTTCCATGTTCTTGGATAGGCAGAATTAATATTGTCAAAATGGCCATACTACCTAAAGTGCTATACAAATTCAATGCAATTCCAATTAAAATCCCAATGACGTACCTTACAGAAATAGAGCAAGCAATTATGAAATTCATCTGGAAGAATAAGAAACCCAGAATAGCTAGAGCAATCCTTAGCAGGAAGAGTGAAACAGGGGGTATTGCAATACCAGATCTTCAACTCTACTACAAAGCAATAGTAACAAAAAACGGCATGGTATTGGTACCAAAATAGAAAGGTAGATCAATGGTACAGAATAGAGGACACGGACACAAACCCAAATAAATACAATTTTCTCATCCTAGACAAAGGCGCCAAAAATATGCAATGGAGAAAAGATAGCCTCTTCAACAAATGGTGCTGGGAGAATTGGAAATCCATATGCAACAGAATGAAACTAAACCCATATCTCTCACCATGCACGAAACTAAACTCAAAATGGATTAAGGACCTCGGAATCAGACCAGAGACCCTGCAGATTATAGAAGAAAAGTAGGTCCAAATCTTCACCTTGTTGGTCTAGGATCAGACTTCCTTAACAGGACTCCCATAGCACAAGAAATAAAAGCTAGAATCAACCACTGGGATAGATTCAAACTAAAAAGCTTTCTCTCAGCAAAGGAAACTATCAGCAATGCGAAGAAAGAGCCTACAGAATGGGAGAATATCTTTGCCAATCATACTTCAGATAGAGCACTAATCTCCAGAATCTATAAAGAACTCAAAAAACTCTACTCCAAGAATTCAAATAATCCAGTCGACAAATGGGCTAAGGAAATGAATAGACACTTCACAGAAGATCTACAAGCAATCAACAAACATATGGAAAAATGTTCAACATCTCTAGTAATAAGAGAAATGCAAATCAAAACCACCCTAAGATTCCATCTCACCCCAATTAGAATGGCGATTATCAAGAATACGAGCAACAACAGGTGTTGGCGAGGATGTGGGGAGAAAGGTACACTCATACATTGCTGGTGGGGCTGCAAATTAGTGCAGCCACTCTGGAAAGCAGTGTGGAGATTCCTTAGAAAACTTGGAATGGACCCTCCATTTGACCCAGCTATCCCACTCCTTGGCCTATACCCAAAGGACTTAAAATCAGCATACTACAGAGATACAGCCACATCAATGTTCATAGCTGCTCAATTCACAGTAGCCAGACTGTGGAACCAACCTAGATGCCCTTCAATTGACGAGTGGATAAAGAAACTGTGGTATATATATACAATGGAATATTACTCAGCCATAAAGAATGATAAAATTATGGCATTTGCAGGCAAATGGATGAAATTGGAGAATATCATGCTAAGTGAGATAAGCCAATCTCAAAAAGCCAAAGGACGAATGATATCGCTAATAAGTGGAGGATGACACATAATGGGGGGGAGGGAAGGGTTAGTGTTAGGGTTAGAGTTAGGGTTAGGGAGGGGGGCAAGTATGGAGGAAGGAAGTACTGTATAGAGGGTAAAGAGGGGTGGTAGGGGTGGGGGGAAGGGAAAAAATAACAGAATGAATCAGGCAACATTACTCTATGTAAATTTATGATTACACAAATGGTATGCCTTTACGCCATGTAAAAACAGTGAAACAACATGTATCCCATTTGTTTACAATAAAAAAATAAATAAAAAAAAAAAAAGAACACACTAGTGATACTTAAATTTAGGCATAACCTGTCATTGAGAAATCACACTCTAGGATGGAAATTATGATAGACAATAAATAGATCAGTGGATAAAGAGTCAAAGTGACTGATGTAATTTTCCTTTTTATCTTACAATGGACTGTAAAGGCGCACACTCTTTTTTTTTTTAAGTTATTGAGAAGCTAATAAACAACCTGGATATCCATTACTGAAAGAATGCACAGGGAAAATATTAAGGATTCAGACCATGGATTCTTCAATTATGAAAAATGAATTCCGTTTACACAGCAACTGTTCGGATTTTAAAACCATGTTTAATGGATCTCAAAATAATCCTTGGTGGAAAAAGGCAGGAAACAAAATAAGTTCTATTCTATATATAATGGATTTTTTTGTGAAATAAAAGTACATGAACACAATAATAAAACAAAGATTGTGAGAACACATTCAAATAAGGACATGTTTAAATACTTTTAAATTGTTCTCCCTACTGAATGGGAGACACAATGGGAGCGTTGAATAAAGATAAAAATCTGATACATACACACACACATATATGAAAACAGGCACACAAACACATGTGCAAAGGGCTGTAGAAAATCAAATAGATAAGATGTTACAAACTGAGGAGGATAACTCTTTGTTCCTGAAGTTAGAAAAGAAAAAAAAAAAAAAAAAAGATTACAATTATATTGAAAAACTGAGAAAACAATATTGCTGACAACCAACCTATGAGGGAGAGCTGTAAAAGGAACTAGAAACCACATTTTGCAGATGTTTGAGTTATAAAACAAATAAATTGCACCAGATTTAGTCATGATGTGTGTAACACATTATTTAAGCTCAAATCTTTTAACAATACTGCATTCAGACTCTTATATTCCAAGATAAGACCACAGAAAAACCAATTGAAAAGTGACTTGGTATAGACTCATGTAACAGATTGTTCCATCAAATTCACTTTGTAAATTCTGACAAATCTCTGCGAGTCCATTTTATGACTAATTCTAGTCCCCAAATCCTATAATTGGTATTCCTTATCCCTCCTTTTGGATCACTGTTCCCCCAGTATGTGTTATTCCTTGCTACAACAAGTTTATAAACCAAACTTCGTTAGAACACAGGTGGGTTCTTGGTAGCCTCTGCTCACAGGCTTGGACAGCACAGTGGTACAGTGGAAGCTGCTTTGGAACAGCTGGAGGTTGCTGGTACTCTAGAGCTTTCATTTACGGATACAGCTACAAACTCTTTATGCAGCTCTGTTCTAGGTTGTTTTATCCATTTATTTCATTCCAGTAATAACTAAAATGAAATATAAATGTCTATAATTATTAAATGAGTTAATATAGTAAAATGTTAGAGACTGCACACACCAAACAATGTAACTGCACTTGCTTTTTGGAATAGGTTGCCGTGAGGAATATGATGATTTTTTTAATCTTAACTTCAAGCCTGACTTTACCTACCTATTTATTTGCTCTTTCACTGGATTTTATGCTATTAAAATACTACAGGCTTTACAATAGTTAAGATAGATGAAGAACTAACAACTCTATGAATAAAATTATGAGATACCTAAATGAATCATCATTTATTGAAACAGACATTGAAAGTGGTTCAAATGAAGAGAATTTAAATGCAGGATATTACTGCAGAGCTTGATTCAGATAATTCTTGTGACCTCTGAAATGTGCTTTCTTTTATAAGAAGCTCCAGGTAACAAATGTTTCATCTAACATTAAACCTCTAATGTGCAGGCTATCATCATACAGTACCAAATACAATTAATAACTTTCCAACTGGAATCCATCAAGCATAAAGATCTTTCTCATACCTCATATTTTAATCAGAACTGTTATTTAAAACATGACTTATTATAAATATCTCTGAGCAAAGAAACAGAAACCAGTTTTCAATATAACTTTTCTACAAAAGTAACAATTTAACCATCTCTGCTATCTACTTTGGTTATTAAATAGCATTTAACCAAAAAATTTCAAAATATTCATTTTATCCCAAGTGGTCATTTTAAAGAAAATCATCAATCTTTTTGAAGGAAAATATCAAATATATTGGTTTATAATAGAAAAAGTCTTGTACTTTTGCTTGTTTGTTAAGCTGTCAACTAAAGGATGGCAGAAATGATTTTTAGAAATATTCTTATTAAGGAGTGGCAAATGTCCCACCATTACATAAAATTTTCTATTTTCATGTACTTAAATTTAGTGAAAAATGTTGATGAACCCAGACACATGAAGACATTCTAAATTAGGAATGATGATGTCAACAATGGAAATGGTCCTGGTCTACCTGGATCTTCATTGAGCCAATGCATATTAAGTGCAAAAAATAAATTTAATTTCTAGAACAAAATCTTGGGGTTTGAAATGAACAAAAGGAACCCTGAATCCAACCATTCATTTGATGCCTGAAACCTCTGTATAAATTATCCATTAAATGATTTTCTATGTTATTTATGACTGGTTACTCTAGGTAAAGGAAATTTGTCAATGGACAATTACCCAATACCTCTTTATATTACGCTGAACTACATTAAATAGCTATTTTACAGGCAAAATGGTCTACTATAACTGATTTCATGTCAGTATAATATAATTAGGTCCACCCTAATACAACTCTGAATTTTCATGTTGAGTTGAAATGTTTCCCTCTAGTTTCAATGCATTCACCTTAGTTTTTTAACTGTTTAGTCAGCTTTGTGTCACTGTCACCAATATATCTGACAAGATCAACTTAGAGAAAGAAAAGTTCATTTTACTCATAGTTTCAGAGGTTCAGTCCATGGTCAGCTGACTCCACAGTTTTGTGCCCAAACTCATGGCAAAGGGAGTGGTTGGAGAAAGCTGTTTACATCACTACAGCCAGGAAGTAGAAAGAGCTGTGCTCACCAGAGAGAAAACATAAACTTCAAAGACTACCCCAGTGAACTACCCCTCAGGGTACACCCTACCTGTCTAGTTACCAACTAGTTAATCCATTCAAGTAGATGGACCTACCAATTAGATTATAGCTCTCATAATGTAATAGTATCACCTCTGAATATTCTTGCATTATCTCACACATAAGCTTCTGGGAAACACAAAATATCCAAACCATAACAATAATCAAAAGTAAGCCTAATCTTTTTTCCATATAATAATCTTCCAAATAGGCAATTTACTTCAAGAACTTTCAACTGTTCTTCATACATCTTCCTTTCCCTTCAACTCTATATTCACTTTCCAATGAATATTCAATCTGAATATAACCTTAAAAAGTATAACACACTTCCTACAATTTTTTTAGAATTTAAATTTCCATTACATGAGACTAAAATTACACATTAGTTTTAAAAACAGCAAAAAAAAAAAAAAAAAAAACCACTTAAATATCAAATGTTATATGGCTGAGTTTGATTCCTCCTAAACTCCATTGATGCAGAAGTTTTTAGAATGAGGCCCTAATATTTATTCCTTGTGAATTTCACTTTGGATGTAGCCCCACTATTCCCAGCTTTCTAAAATACCTTAAATATGACTTCTATCACATACAAAAGTGAATATATTCATTCAGTATTTTCAACAACCATTGATAACAATATTGAGCAGAATAAGGATGCAAATAACATTCTGCAGCACTTCTGTATAAACTTTTCCTCTAAGTAGATACTAAATACACACTGAAAAATTTGGTGCAGTCCTTCAGCAATTTTTTTTTCTAATGCCCTTATTCTCATATATTTTTCATTTCTGTTCACAACTTTGTGAGAAACTTAATTTATTAAAAATTAGTCATTTGGTCTTTCCTCATTTTCCTCACTGACTAGCCTAACAAATTTGTTCCTCAAAACTTAAGGTTAGCCTTACAATATTTTCTTAGAAATCCATCTTTCTTACATTGTTATCATTTTTCTTTAATAATTCATTCTGGAATCATGCCTATCAGCATCATCATGAATACCACCTGGCAAAATATTATTTTGGAAGTTAAGATTATTCTTTTCCATTTGCATAGTTGAACAGGTAAGTCTTTCTTTAAAACATCTCAAAAGATTACAGGCATCATTTCACTGTTTTCCTTTGCATGTTCCTTGATCACAACCACCCTGGACAGGAAATCATGCACATAATTAACAGTCTAAATGCACAACTGTGGCTTTTTTTTTCTTTTTTACTACTCTGGGGCTTCTGTTTTGCTTAAACAATGTCCTCTATCAAAAAGAAATAATTTTTGTACTCTGGGATGTTAGTGAAGAAAAATACCCAGGAATCAGAGAAGAAAAATATAAACACAAAAGTTAGGAAGTACTAATTTCTCCTTTTCATCATATAAAATTTTCCCCAACTAATGAACAAGACTAGTCTTTCCCTACTTTCTTCTTAATGTAAATATTACTTAGTGTTTGTTTGTTTTTTTTTAATGAGGATAATAATTTGCTTATTCTCTCAAAGAATGCATTTAGGAGAAGCAAAGTGTAGATTTCAATTTCAATTTTTACTTATTAACTTTTAAATTTGGTAGATGTAGAGAATAAAGAAAAGTAAAGTATTGGTAAGAGAAAAACAATTTTAAGACTAATCACAATCTAATAACACATCAATATATATATTTGAGACAATAATTAGCAGTTGTTAAAAATGTGTTTTCCCTGGCAGATAAATCATCTCAAAAGATAAATAGTCTGAAGGCACACATTTTCAGCCTATTTTATGAGAATGAGACTCAAGTGATCTTGCTGGTGTGCTAAGAATGCATAATAATACCATAACTCTTTTAACAAAAATAATAAAATTAGTGTAATTATTTACAGTCCCTGTATATTATATTAAGTGGAAAAATTAAAAAGAGCTAGTAATATTTGAAATTAATTAATTCTTACAAACTTTGATTTTGATACCTAGCCTTTTATCCCATGTTACCATGTAAGTATCAGCATGAAAAGGGAATTGCCAAAACTAGCGTTGAACTAAATAGACCCAAATAAATTCTGCTTGAATTGATGAGAAAACTAAACTTTGACTATCTTGATATAATTATAGTACTTCTGGAATACACAGTGAAGATGAAAACAAAATTCTTCAATTTCTACCTAAATTAAAAAACCAGATCATACAGATAACATTAAGCATTTGTCCCATCTCAAAAAGAGAGTGCTAGAAGCAAATATTTCAACAGGGACTGTATTTATGAATAAACAAAACTAATCAAAAAGTAGCACAGAGTATACACAGATGAATCAGAAAAGTACACAAAATAAAGGTAATAACCTAAGCTTTCCGCAATAGAAAACCACCAATAGGAAAAAAAAAAGAAACTTACCTGAGAACAAAAAATGAATTCGTACATTCAACATTATCTTACTAAGTGACTCTAAAATAATAGGCATTGGAAATAAAAATATTTAATGAAAATATCATTGCCCCTAATAAGTTTTCAGAGTAATGAGGAAAAGAAAAAGGATTTAAAATGCATATCTGTAATACCATTAAGTGAAAAGATGACATATAGTCTATAATCACAAATATGGGGAAAAAACCAGAACAGAAATACAATAACAAATTCTGCTTAAATGCTTTTCTTCTTCTTTTTCTTCCTTTACCTTTTGCCCTTCTTTTTCTCTCTTTACTTCTCATTTTCCAAAGAACTTGTAAACTGAAAATTCCTTGACAGTAAAATTTGCTGCCATTTTTCTAGCACTCAACAGTACCTGATACCTAGAAGTGTCAAATAAATATTTGCCTAATGATTATTATACTTTTTTAAAACAGGGAAAGTAAGATTTTAAGTAAGAGGATACATGTTTAGGTTTTACATTTCTATTTCCTTTTCATGTACAGCTCTGTGGACATCAAAGTCAAGCTGACAGTACTACTAAAATTTAACTCCAATGGTTTCAAGTTTTCTATAATAGCTAAACTTAATCTATAATAGTTTCAAGTTGAATAAAATATCTATTGCTATTCATACAGAAACACAAAAAAGGAAAAATTTTACCTAGGAAAAACTGCAATATATCAAATTTTGTACATATTTTCTAGATATCAGAATGTATAACTATTACAGGCAATTTCAGGGAGATTTCAATGTACCACTCCCCTCCCCACCCCCAACGGGGTATAGTCTACCCTTAGCACTGTATTTTATATGAAAATGAGAAAGTGGAGTTATATTCAACTTAGTTTCTACTTCTTATTTAAATTACTAGGTTATATATTATTTAAATTTTATAAAATTTCTCCAGTCATTTGGCAAAAAATAGATTCAATGTCTTATGTTCTTTCTATTTGTAAATGATTATGTTCAAATATTCTATACTTTTTTTACAGAATTTCAAAAGTGTATTTAGTGGAATACTAATATTTTGTGCAAAGGAACACTATTCCTTAGGGAGGGAGGAGTGTAATTGTGAAGGATACAGAGGAATTAAGTTCCTTTATAAGAGGACTGAAAGATGATACTATGGACTTATAACCACCAAACATTTTTCTTCTTCAGTACCCCAATTAATAGCAAATCATAAAACTTTTAGTCTAATATTATCTCTCATAGATATATCAGTATGTTTATCTGCAACTGAATCTTTACTAAATTCTTGCATTTGTGGTATTTTTTGGTTTTAATTCTGAAGTTAGATCTGCAATCAAATCCAAATTTTGATAACTGCATGGTGTTCATCAAGTTACCAATTATCCCTACTACTACCTCAGTGGTTCAATAAAGAAATTTTAAAAACAGTGCATGAAAGGAACCTATTGCAGTACTTGCCACACAGTAAATGTTGATAGATGTTACTATCAGTTGTGATTTATTTATTTATTTATTTATACATACATACATACATACATACCAGGGATTGAACCAAGAGCCCTTTACCACTGAGCTATATCCTTAGCCCTTTTTAGATTTTCTTTTGAGAAAGGGTCTCACTAAGTTGCTGAGACTGGCCTCAAACTTGCCATCCTCATGAGCTGATTGGATGATATGCATGTGCCACTGCACCTGGCAACTGTTGTGATTTCTTTTTAATTTTTAAAAATTTTTAGTTGTGAGTAGACATAATACCTTTATTTTATTTATTTATTTTTATGTGGTGTTAATGATTGAACTCAGTGCCTCAAACATGCTAGGCAAGTGCTCTACCACTGAGCTACAACTCCAGCCCTGTTGTGATTTTTTAGTAAATGATTCCTTGTTGTTTTCCTTCATTACAGATTGACCTACATCAATAAAAAGGGCTTATAAAATTGTCTTTAATAAATTATCTTGAATATTCTTGGACAAAAGTAGATACTTTGTTGATAATGCTGTGTACTGTTGATTGGAAGCAGATTGACAGAGCAGTATTTGTTAGTATTTTTCTCATGACTTTTTCTTTTGTCAGTAGTAAATGACTGAATTTGCTTTTAAATCCAACCGGATCTGAAATTCTTACAGGATAAGGAAAATAAGACTGTAGTTTTACTTGCTGGCCAAGCCTGATGATGTTTTTACCTAACTGTGGTAGGATAAAGGATTCAATGTTTCTGTGAAGCATCTTGTCCTGATTCTGTTATTACCAATTATTCTCATTTTATTGTAATTGCCTGGTACTACTGTGGTTTTCCACACTTGTCTGTAAGATTTTGGTGACACACAATTTCTTTCCATTGTTTTCTCCCTAACAACCATTTTAAGTGTTTGATATAAAACATGCAAGATTGTTTCCTTTCCTTATACTATATATGGACAAGTAAATAAAGAGTGCATAAATCAACAGATAAATAAAATGATGTCTATCAAGCATTTTGACAAAATGGTTAGTCCTCACTAAATATTATAATTATTTAGTAACTTTAATATTTAACTGTTGGACTTAATTTGCCTTTATCTTTTGGAATTATTTTGATGGTAGATGCTTTAAGTTCTATAACAGCCGTATTAAATTTCTCAATAAACAATCTGAATGTTATATTTACTTAAAGTTGGCTATGTAAAAACACTAATCAAAATCAATTAATTTTATGGAAGAAAAAGTAAGCCCTTTTTTCGTCCAACCATTTACTTTCTTTTCCAAGAATCCAGTAGTTCAAACTACAATGAAAACTCACATTTTAAAAATCTTTTTAAAACCTTATTTTATAATTTAACCTACTATTGAAAAATAATAATTTCAATAGTTATTATTCAGTTTTTGCAAAGGGACAACACTATTCTAGGTGATTATATCCCAGTTAATGCACTCAGAAAATAATAATTTGGAGTAAATATTAAGAAATAAAATCCGGGCTGGGGTTGTTACTCAGTAGTAGGGCACTTATCTAGCACACATGAGGCACTGGGTTTGAACCTCAGCACCATATAAAAATAAATAAAATAAAGTATTGTGTTCATCTACAATGAAAACAATATACATTAAAAATTTTTAAGAAAGGAAATGAGAAAATCGAGGCAAAAGTCATTCGCTTAAGTTATGCAGCTTGAATTTTACCTTATACTGGGCTTCAGATAACTCTCTAATAATACTTTATTCTTATAATAATTAAAATAGTGTTTTATCTGTTTATTGATGAATGTTTTATTGCATATTTTATGTCACTTTTATCTATCTTTGATAATTGTTGCTAGTTATTTTCATTACAAATTAAATTTTTTGGTAAATTTTATGTATTGATTTTGTTATTGCTGCTGTTCATTTAGTAATTTTTTTTCTTTTTCAGATAGGAGAGGAAGGTAGAAATAAATATGTGAAAGTCATCTTTCTTTTGCCTCAACTTTATTTAGAGGACGATTTTAATTTTTTTCTGGAGCTTTATTTATTTATTTATTTTTGCAGACTACATTTTGATTCACTGTACATGGAATTGGATAAGCAGTTTGCAGAAGAAGATATACAGGCAATTAATAAATATATGAAAAAGTGTTTGACATCTCTAGTAATTAGAGAAATGCAAATTAAAACCCCCTAAGATTTTATCTTACTCCAATCAGAATGGCCATTATCAAGAACACAAACAATAATAGATGTTGGTGTGGATGTGGAGCTTTACTTTTATAGAAAGATTTTATATTTCTATGACATCAAGAACACAAACAGTAATAGATGTTGGTGTGGATGTGGAGCTTTACTTTTATAGAAGGATTTTATATTTCTATGACATCATTTTAGGTTAGCTTAAGATTGCAGAGTGTTTTTCCTTTATCTCTTCGAGTAAGTACATGGGTGAACATATAAACATCCACATGTTTTAATTCAAGTAAAAAAAACCAATATTTTATTAGGTATTAGCTTTGCAGAATTGTTGGTAGGCTACAAATTTTCCTCCAAAAGGATAAATTTAATGTTTTCCTGTAATTACTCATTGACTGCTGCTATTATTTCATTTGCTCTTGAACTTCTTTGGTCATAATCATTATTTACATATTTCAGCTCCAGAGATCAAGCTTCTAAGCCTTTTATACATTATCTTTTTTAATCTCTTTACTAATTTCCTGTTTTAAGTTACTTTCCTCAAATTATTCTTCTATCAGAACTTTCTTCTTCTGCGCTATCAAATCCACCTTTCACAAGTTCCAAAATTCTGCTATTGAGCATTTAAATGTTCTACACGTAATTAAATTATGCTATTAAGCATTTAATTAAACTATTCTTGTTTTTAACTGCTTTAATGCCCACAGTGATCCTTTGATGTCACAGATACCAATACATAACTATCACTTGTTTTATAAAGTAAACCTATTAGGAGGAAAATGACCTATTGAAAATCGTATAAATCTGTTTTTAATTTACTTGTATTCTTGATTTTTTTTCATAGTTTCTTGGTTTTTTTTTTTTAGTTTTGTTTGTATTCCTTTGGTTTTATCTGTTAACCTTTATTTATACTCAAATTGCTAAAATTCGTGATGAAAAAGGAAATAT
The DNA here is from genome assembly GCF_902686455.1 of Sciurus vulgaris. NCBI lineage: Eukaryota > Metazoa > Chordata > Mammalia > Rodentia > Sciuridae > Sciurus > Sciurus vulgaris. Next base: position 96,382,997 of record NC_136465.1, on the reverse strand, counting down.
CACTATGGATAGTACTGAAATACAGAAGATAGTCAGAAAGTATTTTGAAAATTTAAACTCCAATACAATAGAAAATCTTGTAGACACTGACTAATTTCTAGAGACATATGACCTTCCCGAACTGAATCAGGAGGACATACACAATTTAAACAGATCGATTTCAGGCTATGACATAGAAGATGTCATCAAAAGCCTACCAATTAAGAAAAGCCCAGGACCAGACAGATTCTCAGTCAAATTCTACAAAACCTTCAAAGATAACTAACATGAATACTCCTGAAATTATTCCATGAAACAGAAAGGGAGAAAACCCTTTCAAACTCATTCTATGAATCTAGTATTACCCTGATACCCAAACCAAAAAAAGACACATCAAGGAAAGAAAACTTCAGGCCAATATCCCTGATAATCATAGATGCAAAACTTCTCGACAAAATTCTGGCTAATCAAATACAAAAACATATTAAAAAGATAAGTGTTCCATGAATAAGTGGAGTTCACCTCAGGGATGCAAGGTTGGTTCAACATACAGAACTCAATAAGCGTAATTCATCACATCAACAGACTTAAAGACAAGAATCATATGATCATCTCAATAGACACAAGAAAAGCATTTGACAAAATACAGCACCCCTCATGTTCAAAATACGAGAAAAACATACCTCAACACTGTAAAAGCTATATACCGTAAACCTAAAACCAACATCACTTTAATGGAGAAAGACTGAAACCATTCCCTCTAAGAACTGGAACAAGACAAGGATGCCCTCTATCAACCACTTTTATTCAACCTTGTTCTTGAAACTCTAGCCAGAACAATCAGCAGAAGAAAAAAATTAAAGGGATACGAATAGAAAAGAAAAACTCAAACTATCATTATTTGCTAATGACATGATTCTGTGTTTAGAAGATCCAAAAATTCTACCAAAGAACTTCTAAAACTAATAAATGAATTCAGCAAAGTAGCAGGATATAAAATTTACACCCATTAATCAAATGTGCTCCTATACATCAGTGATGAATCCACTGCAAGAGAGATTAGGAAAACTAGCCATTCACAACAGCCTCAAAAAAAAAAAAAAAAAAAAAAAAAAAAAACTTGGGAATCAATCTAACGAAAGAAGTAAAAGACCTCTACAATGAAAACCACAGAACACTTAAGAAAGAAGCTGACTAAGACCTTAGAAGATGGAAAGATCTTCCATGTTCTTGTATAGGCAGAATTAACATTGTCAAAATGGTCATATTGCCAAAAGTGATATACAGATAAAATGCAATTATTATTAAAATCCCAATGACATTCTTCATAGAACCATGAAAAAGCAACCATGAAATTTATTTGAAAAAATAAGAGACCCAGAATAGTCAAAGCAATGCATAGCAAAAAGAGTAAAGCAGGAGGCAACCCAATACCAGACCTTAAACTATGCTACAGAGTAACAGTAACAAAATGGCATGGTATTGGCACCAAAATAGACATGTAGACCAATGATACAGAATAGAAGACAGAGAGACAAACCCACATAAATACAGTTATCTCATACTAGACAAAGGCACCAAAAACATACACTGGAGAAAAAATATCCTATTCAACAAATGGTGCTGGGAAAACTGGAAATCCATATGTACCAGATGAAATTAAACCTCTCTTTCTTACCCTGCCCAAAAATCAATTCAAAGTGAATCAAGGACTTAGGCACTAGAACAGGAACTGTGCCTAATAGTAGAAAAAGTAGGCCCAAATCTCCACCATGTCAGCTTAGGAACTGACTTCCTTTACAAGACTACTAAAGCACAAGAAGTAAATTCAAGAATCTTTATTCTTTATATGCGATGGAATCAAACTAAAAAGCTTCTTCACAGCAAAGGAAATAATAAAAAATGTGAACAGAGAGCCTACAGATTGAAAGAAAATCTTTACCATGAGCACCTCAGATAGACCATTAATCTCCAGGTTATATAAAGAACCTAAAAAACTTAGCACCAAAAAAAAAAAAAAAAAAAGAAAGAAAGAAAAAGTAACCCAATCAATAAATTGGCTAAGGAACCAAACAGACACTTCACAAAAGAAGAAATATAATCAACAAATACATGAAAAAATTCTCAACATCTCTAGCAATTAGAGAAATGCAAATCAAAGCTATACTAAGATTCCATCTTGCTCCAGTCAGAAAGGCAATTATGAAGAATTCAGGCAACAATAAATGTTGGTAAGGATGTGAGAGAAAAGGTACACTCATACATTGCTGGTGAGACTACAAATTGGTGCAACCACTCCGGAAAGCAGTATGTCAATTTCTCAAAAACTTGGAATAGAATCACCATTTGACCCAGCTATCCCACTCCTTGGACTATACCCAAAGGACTTAAAATCAGCATACTACAGAGATATAGCCACATCAATGTTTAAAGGAGCTCAATTCACAACAGCTAAACTACAGAACCAACTTTGGTGCCCTTCAACAAATGGATAAAGAAGTTGTGGTATATATAAGCAATGGAATATTACTCAGTCTTAAAGAAGAATGAAATTATGGCATTTACTGGTAAATGGATGGAACTGGAGACTATCATGCTAAGTGAAATAAGCCAATCCCAAAGAACCAAAGGCCAAAAGTTTTCCCTGATATGAGGATGCTATTCACAATGGTGGGGGCGGTGTTAGGGAAGAACAGACATACTTTGGTTTACACAGAGGGGACTGAAGGGAAGGAAAGGGGTATCGGGGTAGGAATAATAATAGAAAGAATCAGACAGTATTACCCTATGTGCATATATGATTATACAACTAGTGTAACTCTACATCATGTACAACCAGAAGAACGAGAAGTTAACACCATTTATGTATGATGATGTGTCAAAATGCCTTCTACTGCCCTGTATGACTTATTAGAACCAAAAAAAAAAAAATCTTTATTTATATGTCAACTGTTGCTTATTTCACTTCAGATTACTGTTGGGTATAGTAGAACATGCCTGTAATTCCTGCTATTTAGGAAGCTGAGGCAGGAGAAAACCAAGTTTGGAGCCCGTCTGGGCAACTTATCAAGACACTGTCTCAAAATAAAAAAAATAAAAATGGCTGGGGGTGTAAATCAGTGGTAGAGTGTCATGGGTTCAACTCCCAATAGAAAAGGAAAAAAAAAAATGAGAGAAACTAGATTTATCCTTCTATTTAAATAAACAAAACACAAGGTAAAAACATATGAAACAATATTTGTGAGGTAGTAGATAACCAGCAGTCCAGAACCACCCTAAGAGGGAAAGCAAGTAGATAAGCTCTAAACATGCCCACATTTCACTGCCTGGAGAGTTTCTGGGGCTCGATGGAAATAATGTGAAGTAAGACAAAGCCAGGCAACATCTTTCTCATGATAAAAAAGGGATGAGAATCCAGAGAAACCAAAGCAAGGCAGCTGAACTAGTGGATTACCAATGAAGGAAGAGTCCCACAGAGATCTTTGGAGATCTACAAAAGGTTCCTTCCCCTGAATCTGGCTGAGTACTGACCAGAGTGTGCAAGTGAGGAAACCATTCCAGGTTAAAGGAAAAAACTACCCAGAAGAAGTAGTAACAATACCCAAAGTTCACACAAGTCCAAGAATCATTAGTGTTTTTCCCAGCCAGAGTGAAGAAACCCCCTGGGGCACTGAATAGAGGGATCAAAAGGATACCGTGTCAGGAACAAGGCAACATCAGCCATAGACTACAAACTGCACTAGTTTCACCTAACAAATTATAAAAACAAACTTAAAAGGATCAGATTATTTCTAAATAATTACATCCTGGGAAAAATATCAAAACTATCTAGCACTCATGGCATAAAATTGACAATGACTGACATCAAAAATTAGCAGGCATGAAAAGAAGTAGTAAAATATAATTCATAATATGGAGAAAAGGAAATCATTCAAAATGAAACCAGAAATTATACAGAAGATACAATTAATAAGAATATTAAAATGATTATTATAGCATAGGCCATAGGTTGAGGAAAGTAAAAAGAAATACAAGCATACTATGATTAAACTCAAATTTTTAGAAATGCAAAACTAAATATCTGAGATTTAAAAAATACTGAACAGAGTTAATAACAATGTAGAATTAAAACAAAGAATTGACGGTGAAAGACCAAATGCTTTCCTCCAATACTGAGAACAATGTGAAGAATATCTACTCTTATTACTCCCTTTCATGTTATACCAGATAAATTATCCAATGCAATAGGAAAAAGGAGGAGGGGGGAAGGAAAGTGGAAGAAAGGAGAGGAGAAGGAAAAAAGTATGTACATCAGAAAGAGAGAGAGAAAAAAAAGAGTATTTTTATTTCAAGATGGCATGATTGTTTATGTAGAAAATTACAAAGAATCTCTAAAACGGGCTCCTAAATTTTTCCCATTGATAATTTGTCAAAGTCACATGATACAAAGTCTATATTTTTAAAACATCATGCATATTTTTACTCACAAGAATTGAAAATTGATATAAAATTGGAACCATTTACACTCACACTAAAACATGAAATAGTTATAAATCTAAGAAAGTTTGCATAACATCTATACACAGAAAACCACAAAACACTGTGTATGATTTCAATATAGCAGGTCCCCTCTGAAACAAATATTGGGTTTAATTACCATTCTGAGGTATTATGAGGGTAGAAACTTAATCAAACTATGGTGTTTTGAGGTGTGGCCTTTGGGGTGAAGCCCCCATGATGAAATACTAAGAGAGAGAGATCATAGGGGAGACATATGCATGCTTCCTATCTTGCCACATGATTCACTGAATGACCTTGGGACTCTGCCAGCAAGAAGGCCATCACCAGATCTGGCCACTTGGCTTTGGACCTCCAGAACCATGAACTAAAATAAACCTTTTTCTTTCTTAATACATATCTATTCTGTGGTATTCTATGACTGGCAACAGAAAATGGACTAATACATACTGATAAATCAAAGAAGGCACTAATAAGAGATATATCACTGTTCACAGGAAGATTCAATAAGTTTTTAATTTCACTGTGACAATGTAATTCAAATCAAAACATCACCAATATATTTTGTATAACACAACAAGCTGATTCTAAAATTTATGTAATTATGCATCACTTAATGACAGGGTTACAATTCTGAGAAATGTATTGTTAGGTAATTTTGTCATTGTACACACATTATAAACTGTATTTACACAAACTTTGAAGACATACACAGGTCACTCACTCATTGTGGCTTCTTGATGCAGTTACAAGACATGATAAATAAGATGTGTGAGACTGCTTCCAGTAAAACCTGAGGCACTTATTCAAATATTGGAACACTTTTTGAAGTTTTCAATATTACTATTGGATAATGTCACATACAAATATTTAAATCTTAATCTATATTTACTTTCAAAAAATTGTTTCTTTTAAGAAACATTCACCTTCCTCTTTCTGGACAAAACATGAACTTTTTACTTGCTTGGGATTCAAACTGCCTGACTTATATTGCCTATGCTTATTTATTATTACAGTATTTACCAACTTCATAAATTTCTAGATGTAAACATTTTTGCAATAAATTGAGTTCTAAATATATATATATGTACATATTATATATATTTGACTAAGAGTACAAGTTTTAAAGTCTTGCTGTATTAAAGTAATGCTAGCTGCTATCAACAAATGAACTCCCAAATTCTAGTAACCAAATACAAACAGGTATCTTCTTAATCATGGAAATATTCCTGAATGACAGACTCCTTCCATATGGTAATTCACAGAACCAACCTCCTTACACTTGTGGTTCTGCCATTGACAAAGATCTTTAATGTTTTCTCGTGATAGGGAAGAGATGGCAGAAAGAGCACATGTATCTACCATCTTGGTAAGAAGTGATGTTACTTCTATTCATAAAACACTGAAAATTAAGCACTCAAATATTGTGTACTATCCAGGAAAATAATAACAATATGAATTAAGTTGAGTTTAACAGTACTATTTCACATCAATTGTTTCATTTTATAGTATTTCATGGGAGCATCAAGGCAGTAACAGGTTTTTATGAACTACAACTACCCAATAGAAACAAGGAAAAGGTTTCCTGGCAGCAACAATTTGCTATACTAAATATGAAGAAGAACAATTTCTGTGGACAGTTAGCTATCATTGCCATGACTATGCAGAATGTTTCAAAATTAAATATAAAGGAAGAGGAAACATGAAGTAAAAGGTAACAAAATAATTGTAAATATGGGGGTAAAATCCAGTAAGAACTATAGAAAAAACATATTTTTATTCTACCTCCAAAGTCTTAAATTGGAAAGGAACCTGTAACAAAAGATAGTTTAATTTTTAAAAAGAAGTTGATTAACATTTCTATATAAGAGAAAAAAAATCCAAGAAATGAGTAGTTCTTAAAAATGAGGGTTTTGAACTCCATCTTAATGTCTACGAAGAACGGTAGATTTTTAGAGAAGTGACAAGACAAGGAAAAGACTGATTCTGTAGGGGTGGCAACTTAAGGGGGAAGCCAAATGATAGCAGATAAAAGTTGGTTACTATCTCTTGTAAATGCAGATTCCTCTTTACCATCTTCCAGGATAATTAGGGTACAGTTACCTTCAGTGGTTAGTCTTGTTGTCTTTCAGTAAGGGGACATCTGCCTTTCTGAAATATCTTATACCTGCTGCTTCTTAACTGCCTTCCACTGAACAAATCCTTCCGAGTTTACAATAGCATATTCTGGTCTCCCATAGTATTAAATGGAAATAACAATGATAATATTTGGCAAAATTTACGAATAACCTAGAATAAAATACTAAATAATTATGGGTATAGGAAGGCAAGAGAAAAATATGATAAAGTCTGAGCATATATTAGACTTCAAGAAATTAAATGAGACAAAGTTGAGACTTAGTGCAATTTGTAACTTTCCTCCCAAATGTAAAAGATCTAGAGTATATATGTACTAATTGAATCACATGTTAAACCTTGATACTATGTTTCCTATCATTTTTGTATCTGCAATATTTAATTTAAAAATACAATTAAAATACGTGATATAGAACTTCCAAAATCGGGGGGGGGGGGGGGAATTTTCAAATCTTATAGCAAATTATGTTTTTGAAAAGAAAAAACTGCCAAATGCTTAAAGTAATAGCAGCTAGATTTGAAACGTATACTTTTATTCAAAATGAAAACTTAAAAAAATCCATAATTATATATTTGTGAACTATTTTTTGTATTTTAGGAGAGTAGCTATCCCTTGCAAAAAAGTAACTGTAAAGGAACTAATCAAGAAATTTGTCTACTAACTATAACTATTAGTTACTGAACATTATTATACACTAGGCACTGTTTTTCATTTAATTCTGATACAGCATCTAGTAAGTAGGTATTACAATTAACCCTAATGAAAAGATTTCAGAAAAGAGGCACAAGGAAATTATTTAGTTGCCCAAATCCAAATAAAGAATAAAAAACATGAATTAAACTGACTTTTTAGCTCACAAAGGTATAAAAATACAAACATACTTTCCTCTAACCTATGCCTTTAGCTAATTTGAGGCTAAAGACAAAATAAGTGGAATGAGAAATTAAGAATAATGGTTTCTGGATAAAAACAGTAAGAAAACAGTGGTTTCTCTTCATTGACAAGGATTATCTAATATACCTATTAAAAAGGTAGATACATGGGCTCAAACCAAATCACAAAAAAACAAAATGAACAGAGAAGAAATCTCTTAATCTGAACAGTTAACTAACATTCTACCCACATCCCTATACACTATTCCTAACATCAAGAAAATCTGCAAAATGATACCCCAAATCATGTTTCCCAATATTGTGGAAGCAACAAATAACCCCAGTTCTTATTATAAAATACAACAGATAGAAGTGTACCAAAAAAAGACTGCTTTTGTAGATTAAAACAGCTAAATATTTCCAATTTCCTATAGTTCAGCTTTATACACTCCTTTGCCCTCTTAGAAGTGCTCCATCAGACTATGCAGGAAAAGGAGCATTATTAACAAGTAGTATAAGGAGTTTCTCATGATGATGAAAATTTGAGTAAAACTTACTAGAAAGAGGAGATTAAGAACTCAAGATCCCCAAATCTTCCAAATTATACCAACTTCAGAAGCAGAAGTTGGTTGACTTTGATTCCCACTTCAATTCTAACATGTAAACTGATTTGTGAATAAAACTGTTACTGAAACACAGCAAAGACATTCATTTTTACATTGTTTATGGCTGTTTTCTCACTATGATCTTTTTCTTTTAAAGTGCCAATCACCTTCCTTCAAAGCAACCATTAAAATAACACAACAAAGAATTATAGATGACAGACCAACAAAAAACATAAAACCATATCAGTACTCAATACAGAAGTTAAGCAGAACATTGGGCAGGGGGCAGTGAACCCTTGAAACCAATAATGAAATGATACATTTAAAGTAAAAAATATTAATAATCACAAGAAATATAAAGTATTTTAAAAAAATTAGAAGTCAGCAATTGATTAACAAAATAAGAAACAATAACTTCCTTAAAGTTTTCAACAAAAAGACCCATTTTAAAAACATAAAAGACATAAATAGGTCAAAAGTAAAAGGGCAAGGGAAAATATACCCTATTAATAACAATAATCAAAATAAAGGTCTCCACCTTTATTTTATTATATTAATATGATACACAGATTTCATAGCAAGCAGTATTATCAGAGAAAGAGAAGGGCATTTCATAGCAATAAAGAGATAACTATATTAAGATGATATAATAATTCTAAATGTGCATATATCAAATATGTGTCAAAACTTCTAGAAAAACCTGACAAAACAACATGAAGAAGTAGTTATATCCATAAGTACAGTGAGATATTTCAATATCTGCCTCTCAATGACTAAAAGAACAAGGAGAAGAACAGCAGAAGACCTGAACAAGATGATCAAAAAGTTTGACCTAAGTGATATTTATAAAAATCTCCACTAACAGCAGCATATACAATCTTTTCAAGTAGATGAAGAATATTTATCAAGAAAAACCATATTATGGGCAATAAAACAAACCTCAAAAATATATTGAAACCACATAAAATATGTTCACTTTCTACACTAGGGTGAAATTAGAAACTAATAAATGGGATACATCTGGAAAACATGAAAATATTTGGAAACTATAAAACACTTCTAAACCCATTGGTTAAAGACAAATCAAAAGATAAATTAATAAGCATTTTAATTGAAAATGAAAACATGATATTTGAAAATGTGAGACATGAACCCAAAGTAGTACTTAGAAAAAAAACGTCATTAAATAGCTACATTTAAAGACAAAGATCTTAATCAATGACCTAGGTCTCTAAGGCAATAGAAAAATGTAAACTGAAATCAAATTAAGCAATAGAAATTAAATAATAAACATTTAGAGAAGAAATTAGTTACACAGAACTAAAAAAAAAAAATCAATGAAACCAAAAGTGGTTCTTTGAGAAGTTCCAAAACATTAATAAACTTCTACCAGACTCACTAAGAAAAAAAAAGAAGACACAGATGATAAATATTTGGACAAAGACCAGAGATATCAGCAAGGTTTCAAAATATTTTAATAGGAATAGTATGAAAAACACACACATATACATGTATACAATAAATGTGTATACATATTTATTTGATTTAATCCAATATCTATTCCTGAAATAAAAACCAGTAGGCCGAAAAAACACTCAGCTAATAAAGGATTTTGACAAGGATGGGCATAGATAAAATGCTATTAGTGATAAAAAAACTGAATACCATATGTACATGGTCAAGCAAAAGGCACAGTTACCCACTTGTTATACTTCTGTCCTTCCACTGTACTAGAGGTTCAGCCAGTGAGGTAAGAAAAGAAAAATGCATCAAGAATAAAAATGAAGATACAAAAATGTCCTTACAATCAGAAAATCAAGTCTGTATATAAAAAGTCCTAGGGACTTTACAAAAAAACTACGGAAATGAATAAGTTTAGATCATCACAGAATAAAAGATTTATAGCAACTGTATTTCTATATCATACCAATGAAAACCAGATAATTGAAAAGGAAAATTATAAAAGTTAAAAATTAGCATTTAAAGTATAAAATACTTAAGGATAAACTTGACAAAAGATGTAAAAAGTACATAAGTATAGTGAGATATTTTATAATATTGGTGAGGAAAGTTAAGGAAGACTAAGTAAATACAGCAATGTACCATGTTTATAAACAAGAAGACCCAACATTGCAAAAATATCTTTTGCCCAAATTGATTCAATTTAAATGTGATCAACATGACAAGAAGCTTTGCTGAAGACACTGACAGGTGCTAATAAAAGTTATATGGAAATAAAAAAGACCTAATATAGCTAAAACAACTTAGAAATATCTGAACAATTTTGGAGGACTTATACCACTTATTTTCAAGACTAACAAAGTATCTATAATAAATTAAACATAGTAGTACCAGAGAGAGACAAATAGATAAATAGAAAACAGAGTGTCAAGTAATAAATCCACATAAATATGATTAACTGGTTTTATTTTACTTGTTCTGTTCAACTGATTTTTGACAAATGTACAAAGGAGATATAGTGGTAGAATACCCTTTTTAAGCAAATAATAACTGGAAAAAATGAATACTGATATGCAAAAAAGTAGTAAAAGTTCAATCTACAACTAGCTCCACATATAAAAATCAATGTAAACTGGGTCACTTACAAACATTAAACTTCAAATTAAAATTGTCCAATTCTTAAAATATCAGAGAAAATGTTTACATATTGAATCAGGCAAGAGGTTTTTTAAAAATATGAGACTAAAACTACAACTAGTACAACAAAAATTGATAAATAAAAATTATAGCTGCAGGAAAGAGATTAGTAAAATGAAAAGAGTTATAGATTGTGGCAAAATATTTACTAATCCTTCTAATGAGTCAATCATGTTCAGAATATATAAAGAAATCTCAAAATCAATTATAAAAAAACAACATGGCAAAAAAAAAATTTGTAAAGACTTTCTACATATACCTACCTTACTTTAGGTATATACTACTAACTAGTTATTCAAGAGAAATAAAAGCAAAGGTCCATATAAAATCTTATTCACTAAAATAAGTCTTCTAAGAAAAACAAAAATGTAGGGATCTGTTGTCAACAGACCAATTTTACAAGAAATATTTACAGAAAAAGAAAATGATATTGGTCAGAAACCTGGAACTACATAAAGATGGAAAAAGTATCTGAGAGGGGTAAGTAAACATAAAATTTTATAACAGAAAACAAAACATAAAAACGTGTTTTTATGGTCTACGTTTTAAAACAAAACAAAAATTTTAAACTTTCTTATTCTTTTTTTTTTTTTTTTTTTTTTTTTTGGTACTGGGGCTTGAACTCAGGGCCACTTGACCACTGAGTCATATCCCTAAATGCAAATATTTTGTATTTTATTTAGAGACAGGGTCTCACTGAGTTGCTTAGCACCTCACTTTTGCTGAGGCTGTCTTTGAACTTGTGATCCTCCTGCTTCAGCCTCCCGAGCTGCTGGGTAATTTTCTTATTCTTAAGTGAACAATAAAGATTGCTCAAAATAGTAATAGCAACAAGTAGTTTGGTTATGTGTACATATGTATTTGTCAATGAAATACAGAATGACTATAATGATACAAAGGATAGGATAGAGAAATTAGGATTAGTTAATTATTATGAGATTATATTCACAGTATAAACAACACAAGTAGTATCATTTGAAAGTGGATTTGAATCAGTTGTTAGGGCAAACTTTAGGGCAACCACTAAAAAAGATTTTTCAAAAAGTATAATTGACATGCTAAGAAAGTAGAGAAAATAGCATTATGTAAATGCTCAATTTAAACTCAAAAGGCAGAAAACATTTAGAAGAAAAAATAGGGACACACAAAAAGCCAACAAATATAAAACAGTAACAAATATGGCAGATATAAAATTGACATCAGTAATCACTGTAAACATCAATGATCATATAAATAAACTAATTAAGAGAGCATCAGAGTGCTGTACAAAACAGGACCTGACTATATGCTGTCTGTAAAAAAAATCACTTTACATTTAAAGACACATATAATTTAAAATAAACAGATGGGGAAAGATATGTCCTGATAACAGTATTCAAAAAAAAAAAAAGTACAAGTAACTACATTAATTTCAGAAGCCACAGACTTCAGAGTGAGGAAAGTTATCAGGGATATTACAGAGTGGCAGTAGAGAATAATAAAGGTACCAATTCTCCAAGAAAATACAAGAATCCTTAATACGTATGTACTTAACAAAAGAGCATGAAAATCCATGACATGAAAACTTATAAACCTATAAGAAGAAAGAGATTACTATAACTATTATTACTGGAGACCTCATTATGCCTCTTCCATAAATGAACAGATCTAGTAGGCAGAAAATCAGAGAGGACACAGTTGAACTTAACACTAATATGAACTGAATATAAGGGGTATAGACTGCACCCCCAAACAGCAGACTATTCATTCTTCTTGTTCTCACATGGAACAATCTCTAACATAAATTACATTCTAGACCATAAAATATACCTTAAGAAATATAGAATAATAGAAATCATAAAATATCTGTTCTTGAACCTCAAAAAAATTAAACTAGAAATTAATAACAGAAGGATAGTGGGAAAATCCCACAATATACTTCTAAATAATTCATGGGGTTAAGAAAAAGAAAATCTCAAGAGAAATTTCAAAATATCTCAAACTAAGTGAAAACATAATTGTGAGAATTGCACAATGAAGCATATAATGGGAAATTTAGAGTATTGAATGTATATATTGAAAAATAAGAAAGACCTAAAATCAATAATCTATGCTTCTACCTTCCTTAAGATTTGAGGAAAAGAAGAGCAAACTAAATTTAAAGTAAGCAGATAAAGAAAAAATAAATTAATAGAAGTCAATAAAACAGGAAATATAGAGAAATCAACAAAAGTGATACCTGGCTTGTTGAAATGAATCCATAAAAAGTGATAAGGCTCTAGCCAAGCTAGCCAAGGAAAAAAGAGAAAAGACAGAAATTACTCATCAGAAATTTTAAAAAGGGGATATGAAAATGCAGAACAACAGATTACACCCACAAATTGGATAATCTAGATGAAATGGACCAATTCCTTGAAAGACAGTCTGTTAAAATTCACAAAAACACAGACAATGTGAATAAATTTATATATTTTAAATATAACTAAGCCATTAATTAACTGCTATGATCTTACAGTTATTGTCTCTGCAAAATTAGTATGTTAAAATCCTAACCAGTAAGGTAGAGGTATTAGAAGGTACAGCCTTTGGGAATTTATTAGGTCATAAGTATTATGGGATTAGTTTCCTTATAAAAGAGATCCCAAAGATCCCTTGATCCTTCTGCCACATGGGGTTATAGTAAAAAGACCACTGTCTAGGAAGCTGTTCCTTACTGTAATGCTAAAGTTCCAGGTGTTTATTTCTTGGACTTCTCAGTCTCCAGAAATGAAAAATGAATTCCTAATGTTTATAAACTGCAAGTTTATGGTATTTCATTACAATAGGTCTATTGGAATAAGACAACTTTCCAAACTAGAAAAGAACAGGGCCAGATGGCTTCACTGGTGAATTCTACTGAAGAATTAATTAAATATTTAGACCAATTTTCCACAGTCTCTTCCAGAAGATAAAAGCAGAATTACTCCTTCTATGAAGTCAGCATTATTCTAATACTAAAACCAGACACAAATACTAAAGGAAAAGAAACCTACAGACCAATTCTCTCATGAACACAGATGCAAAAATTCTCAACAAGAAATTAAAACACTGAAAATCAAGTAACATAATCCATCACATCCACAAGCTAAAGAAGAAAAATCACATAATCATACTGACACACAAAGCATTTGACAAAATCCAATCAACATATCCAACATGCACATGTGATTAAAAATCAGTGAAATAGGAATAGAGGCTAACTTCCTCAAGGGGATAAATAATACCTAACAAAAATCTGTAAACATATTTAATGATGAGAAACTAGAATCTTCCTCACTAAGATCAGAAAAAAGCTAGTATACCTTTCTCACCACTGCTTCTTTTTAAAAATTTTTTTTTGTTGTAGATGGACAAATACATTTATTTATTTATTTATTTATTTATTTATTTATTTATTTATTTATTTATTTAATGTGGTGCTGAGGATTGCACCCAGTGCCTCACACATGCTAGGTAAGTGCTCTACCATTGAGCTTCAAACCCAGCTCCATCACCAGTGCTTCTTAACATCATACTACAAATTCTAGCTGAAGCAATATACAAGTAAAGGAAATAAAAAGTACATGGACTGGGAAATATAAGTTTCCTTTTTACAGATGATGTGTCTTAATGTAGAAAATCCTAAAGAATGGGCAACCTCTTGAATTACTAAGTGATTAAAGCATAGCAAGGTTATAGGATGCAATATTAGCATACAAAAGTTAATCACTTTACTATATGCTAACAATGAACAAATGGAAAAAATAAAACTCAACACATTACATTTCCATTAGCAATCTTCAAAATGAATCATTTGCCTATGGATCCAACAAACTGTGTATAAGATCCGACAAACTGTATATAAGATCTACATGAGGAAAACAACAAAACTCCAATGAATGAAATAAAGAATTACTAAATAAATGAAGATCTACTCCACGTTCATAGATAGGAAGTCTCAATATTGTCAGGGTATCAGCAGTATATGGGGACATTTCTGGTTATCACAATTGAGGATGTTCCACTGCCACCTAGTAGACAGACATGAAGGATGCTGCTAAACATTTTATGATGCACAGGACAGTTCCTCAAAACAAAGAATAATTAAGCCCACTACCATTAGTGCCAAGGTTGAGAAACGCTAGATTGAGTCCATAAATCTGTACTCAACTGGTCAAATGACTTTCTCCAAAGGTGTTTCTCTGAATGGTGCTAATAATAAATGAATATGCATATGAGGTGAAGGGAGAAGACATCTGATGATACCATCACATCATACTTCCAAATTAATTCAAAAATTGATCACATATTTAATTGAAGAAAATACACAACATTTTTGAAAATGCAGGAGAAAATCTTTGACAGCTATGATTTGGCAAAGATTTCATAAATACAGAATTAAAAGGATGATACATAAAAGAAAAAATTATAAATATGAATTCATCAAAATTAATGCCTTCATCTAAAGATAGTATTAAGAAAGTAAATCTATAATAAAATATTCATAATGTATACATACAGTCAAGTACATACATAGACTTTGTGAAAAATCTTATGACTATGACTATTTATGTATGCAATTTAAGAAAATAAGCAAAAATTCTGAATATATATTTCATAAAAGAAAATATGCAAATGACCAAAAGGCACATGAAGAGATGCTAACCATCAAAAGTCATTCAGATAAATGGCATTAGATTAGATACTATTCCCCTCTCTCCCCTGAAAAAAAGACTAAAATAAAAAGATTGATAATCTGGGAGAACAAATCAAAGAGAACTCTCATACAGCAGCAGTAAGAATGTAAAATGGAATGAAACTTTCAAAGAGTTTGGCACCTCATTATAAAGTTAAACACACTTACCATGTGATCCAGCAATCCAATACCTAAATATTTACAAACAAATATAAAAATATATGTCTAAACACAAATTACATGCAGACATTCATAGCAGCCCCAAACTATAAGCAATCTAAGTATTTAACAATAAGTGGAGAGACAAAAAGATGCTATATGCCTGTATAAAAGAATATTTGTCAGTAACTGAAAGGTATAGTATACACATACACACAAAGAATCTGAAAACATGCTTTGCTGAACCAAGGTATCCAGACACAAAAGAATCTAAAATACATTTTATATGAAATTATAAAAAAGATGAAACAGGACTGAGTTCAGTAGAACATTTGCCTAGCATGCAGGAGGCCCTGGGTTCAAACCCCAAAACCGAGAAAAAAGAAAGAACGAAAGAAAGAAAAGGTGAAGCAAACAAACAGGAGAATGTAGATTAGTGGAAGCTTGGGACCAGAGTTCATTTGAGGAGGATGACTGTAGAAGATAATGAGAAAATTTCTTGAATTGATAGAAATGTTCCATATATTGATTAAGATGGTATATAGGTATATACATTCTTTAATAAAGGTATAATTAATTTTATTTAGAACATACCTTAAAAAGTTGATAGACTTTGGGAATACAGCAGAATTAGGTATATAGATAGGTTAAGTCACTTGCCTCAATTAACAGAATCAAGTGACAAGCCAGGGTTAAATCCAGTTTTTCCCTTAAATTCTTAATTTAAATATATATATTTAAATGAAGTGTGTGTGTGTGTGAGTGTGTGTGCGTGCGCGCGCGCAGGGGGAAAGAGAGGGAGGGAGAGAGAGAGAGAGGGAGAGAGAAACCAAATGATTCCTAAGGAACAATCCTGATGCTATATTTTTACTCTTCTCAAAAAAAAATTTTTGTTGTTAAATAAAATTTACTTACTTCCAATTGAAATGACATCTCAAGAGCTAAAATTTTAAAAAGCAAATGTTGAATCACCATTTCTAGCATTCACATGGTTTTACAAACTAACCATCACACTGAACTTATAAGAAGTTCATAAGGATTCTTTATCATAAGGATTCATAAAGAATCATAAGGATTCTTTAAATGTTCTAACCTTGAGTACTCTTGGCCAAATATTTCCAATTAATAAATAGGGGACATTTTTCCATTTAGGTAATTTTAAATTTATTTTAGCAATGTTTTATAGTTTTCAGTGTAAATGGTTTTCTGCATCATGGTTAAGTTTATACCTAGGTATTTTCTTAATTTGGAAACTATTATAAATGGAAATGATGCTCTCTTCACTTCCTTTTCAATTCTACCCGGTGTGTAGAAACAACTGATTTTCATATGTTAATCATTTAACCTGAAACTTGGTTGAATCCTTATAATAGCTCGTCTGTTGCATATTTTTGATGAGGTATTATAAAAAAAAAAAAAGACCAACTCAGCAACAAATTTATAGGAAAAAGTCAATTCACAAGCATCAAATCACAGGAAAAGTTCAGAAATCTGGAAACTTGCAAATTTTAAAAATTAAAATTAAAAAAACTTGGAAAACCTGTAACATAACAAGGAATAATGCACTAGGAACTTTACTCCAAAAACCCTGAAAAGAGAATCATGATCAATCAATTAGCAATCCCTATACCTAGACCACATGTTTCTGTTTAATCTGTCAGTGAGATTTTACAATTGATACATACTAAAAAGAGCAATGTGTCTTCAATTCTTTAACTTTCCTGTTGGAAGTAGTTATAGTAAATAAACTACCTTTTATACCAGACATGCTTCAGGGAGACAAATAATATTTTAGTTTCAGTTCTTCCAGTCAAAAGGAACCATGTAGGCAAACCTAATCCTTCCTCTATTACCTAGAGATCCTGGACTTTTCAGTTCAAGGTCTCAGTAGGATGGAACTTTCAGATTATCTCCTATGGTGACAAGATATGTAAATTTGCCTATGAGATGGAAACTTCAAATACATGGTGAACAAAAGGGCCCAAGGTGGTATATTCATGCAGTTTACCAAATATCTCTTACTCTCTGTTTTTCATTAGCTGGCCTCATTATGATTGGGGCTGAGGGACATGTGAACATAAATTGGAATTGGAAATGTCAACTCTAGGTCAGAGTATTTAATTATTTAAGTATTGATACAAAATTTAACAGGGCTTTCTCACTCTGTGATGATAAAAAGCAATGTTCCACACAGGAAATACACTCAGTATAGTTGCCATGATGGCAACATGAGACAGAAGCCCAAGAAAACCTTCAACCTAAATGCAGTATGAGTAAAATATAAATTTTTGTTGTCTGGAACCAGAGGGTCTAGGATATATCTTGAAAACATGCTTTATGCTGCTTCAAAGTTCTATCACCTGAATTTTCCTCTGTGATATTTCTGTGTATTCATGAAATCATTACACTTTATATCACTGATGGCATGGTATTTCACCACCCAAAGTACAATGACTGTTACATCCAATTTATAAAATTTCCTGTGTGTTCCTTTTTCAAGACATTTATTAAAAGAACACTGAAAAATATTTAACAAAACTGATCCCAATCTTGAGTATGAGGTGGCACATTTATAAACCCATTTAAATTCTCTATTTAATTTTTTAATCTAAATTGTAGCTAATTTTCTTCCCATCCTAGAAACAGTATATTTAAATAAAGATGATTTAATTTTTAACTACTTTGTTTTGTATTATTGAAAAGTTGTATAAGGAACTTCTTGCATATATTATTTATACTAGGATACAGCCACAAATTCTCCTCAATTGATTGCTTAATCAATTTGGCAGCTAATCATTTAAATCTCCAAAGATAATAAACTTAGAAAGGGGAAAACTCAATAGAAAAGTTCAAAGAGAAACCAGTGCCTATGTGACAAAAAGTAATTCAAGCATAAGTAAATATTTTGTTACCCCATTAATATGTATGATTTTTAAGTTTTTATGTATCAATTAAAAATATATTATGTATGTTACTTACTTACTTATTTATTTTGGTACTGGGATTGACCAGAAGGCTTCTCCTCTAAGCTACATTCCTAGCCCTTTTTATTTTATTTTTGAGACAGAATCCCACTAAGTTGCTAAGGTTGACCTCAAAGTTGTGATCCTCCTGCCTCAGCCTCTCAAGTCACTGGGATTATAGGCATGCACCACTACACCCTGCCTGAATTTTTTAAATTCACATATTATTAGCTTCTGGTCACTAAAAGTTATTACAGTGCTATGATGCATTTGTAGTTATCTCTTTGCTTCTGCTATTTGTTGAATATTATTACAACCCAGAAATTAACATAATAATCATTAATTGGTGAGCAAGCCCACATCTTATTTTAAATCCATCATGAAAGTCTCAGAGTTTGAGTTTACATAAGCATACTTTTTCTCCAAAATACACCAAGGAAAGTAAATGGCATGAAAATGTATAAACAGCTCTAGAGCTCTCGGGAGAGGGGCATCAAAATAAAAGCATAAATATACACTGCATGGGCTGGGGATATGGGTCAGCTGATAGAGTACCTGCCTTGCAAGCACAAGGACCTGGGTTCAATCCCCAGCACCAGGAAAAAAAAAAAAAACAGAAAAGAAAAAAAAAAAAAATATTCACTGCATGTGCACTTTCATTACCTGAGCATTTAGCAGCTCCTCACACTTGTGGGCTTGTTTCTCAATTGCACAGATGTACTGTTTTTCAATAGCTTCTACTTGTTGCTTAACTGAAGACTGCAGTAGTGCCTAAAAACAAGCAAAAAAAAAAAAAAAAAAAAAAAATCATTTTTATCATAGACAACTTGGGAGTCTACTGGAGGCATGAGAATTTTTTGACAGTTGTACATATCTGAAATATAACACCCTTCTGCATTACAAAATACATATTTGTGAAGAGAGAAATTCATTTATATATATTACTTAAAGTTTTCATCTTAATAGGTTTCGTATGGCTAATATTACAGTTTTTTGGCTCAGATATTCATTCCATACACCTTCTCCTTAAGAAAGTTCAAGTCATAGAAAATGATAAAGAGAGTGAGTAGTTCTGTTAAATATAAATTCAGTTCAGTGAAGACCACACAGGTTGAGGAGCATATGAAAGCTGCTGGAAAAAAAAAAAAAAAAAAAAAAAAGGAAAGAAAGAAAGAAAGAAAAAGAAAGAAAGAAACAAGGAAAAAAAAAAAAAACCAGACATATTTCACTGGCTGACAAAACTCCACATCCTCTCGGCACACTGTAAGATCCCATGGGCCAAGCATGATCTTCAAGACCACAAGTTAAGTAAAAGCAGATGGAAACTCTGAGCAACTTCAAACATAAAATAACTGCCCCCCAGGAAGTGTCCCTAATGTGAAAAGGTATAAGTTAATGTGTGTAAGTCAGAATCTCAAGGCACTATTCATGAAAAGTAATAAAATGTGAGACTGGACAATTGGAGAATGTAAATGCAAGAACCTATGTAAAATATAAAGATATTACCACTGTTCTAAGGAAAACCAGATCATTATTTGAGGATGTTCCACCCACTCACTTCCTTATTGGAGATGTTTAGAATGTTATAATCTCTTTTCTTTTCCTTTTTTAAGCTTTATTTATGTTATACTAACATGTGTGTAATAATATCCTACATATTATTTATAAATTCTAAATCATCCTAAAATAAGTACAAGGATATACATAGAACTCTTTTAACAAATATTCTATTTTTAAAGGTCTATCTGGATAATAAACTACTCATAATCAGAAGAGTAAGTTGAAACAGACAAGTCTTATAGAAAACAGACCATTGGCGCATTCACTGAGAAGAAAAATCAGTCAAATCTCTTAATCTCTGTTTTGAAAATAGATTTATTCAGTTGGAAACAACATGCATTAAAATAGTAAATAAATAGGCATGTATTTTCAAAAATAGACAAAAGTATTTTTAAAGCAATGGCTGTTTCAAATGCTCAGATAATTTTTTTTCAATCGAGACTATCTGATGACGCTACTACTCCTTCATTTCAGTAGTTACCACTGGAAACTGCAGAGTTACTCGTAAATTAGTAAAGGAAAATAATAAAAGGAACTGCTTAACAGAGATGTGTTAGCCCTCAATTTATATAAGATGTATCTTCTGGGTTCCATAACGATTGATTTATAAAAGGCCTCAAAAGTTAGCCTCTTTACACTGTGTCTAGATACTGCAAATCTTTAATTTACTTTTGACAAACTATAATATTTGGTGAATTTAGACATTTTAATTAGAGAGTGAGAAAGACAATTCCCTTAGAATAATCACAGTGTCTTCTGTAAGTAGGAAATTCCATTCTTTGGGGGGATTTAGGATAGGACAGAACTGTTTACACAGTTCCAAATTATTCCTAATTTAAATAATCATAATTTTGAGTCAACTAGACTTCTTGGGGGTCAGGCAAATTAATAAAACAAAATAACATTCTTTTTACATAACTAGGAAACAATTTAGTAGTTTTTCCTTTAGTGATTGATTTTTATATAAATCATTTTTTTCCAGCCATCAAGGAGAATCATGAGTTAAGTCAAAGCCAAAACTAAGGTTGTGCATCATAAAGAACTATGCAAAAGTAACTAGTTTCTTACATAGTTCAAACATGTCGCTTTGGCCTCACTCAGTCATTTATATATATATATATTATCTACAAACAGGATACAAAGGGAGGTTGTTATGGTTTGGATGTGAGGTGTCCCCCAAAAGTTCATGTCAGACAACGTAGGAAGGTTCAGAGGAGAAATGATTGGGTTGTAAAACTCTTAACCCAATCAGTGAATTGATCCCTTGATGTGGTAGGGTGTGGCTGGAAGAGGTGGGAATTAGGGCATGGCTATGATATATTTTGTATCTGGAGAGTGGAGTCTCTCTCTCTCTGCTTCCTGATGATGCAAGCTGCTTCCCTCTGCCATGCTCTTCCACCGAGGAATGGAGCCAGCCTTCTCTGGACTAGACCTCTGAAAGTGTGAGCCCTCAAATAAACCTTTCCTCCTTTACATTGTGCTGGTCAGATCACTCAGTCACAGCAGCGAAAAAGCTGACTAAAACAGAGATACATACATATATATATTTTTTTAAATCTTTACTCATTGAATTTGGTCTAACATTGAAGACAATATTCTCTTGATCCTCATAGACTATAGTTATATGCAGGGTGTATATCAGAGAAAGAAAAGATACTCAAGCCCAACTGTAAGACTCAGTACTATACACAAGAATATAAAATAGATAAGAATAGCTACAGCACAAAAGCTAGAGAAGGAAATGGTGATGCAGGAAGAAGGAAAAAGAGGCAAGTGCCAGATATTAAAAGACCTTGCACAACACAACAAGGAGTTTAAAATTTTGATCCACAGTACTCAACAGAGGGATTATTAGTGCCACAGTCCAAGCAAATGAGGTAATTTCCAAAAACTCTCCTTACTCCTAGAATTATTAACCATTATGGACATATTTATGATTATATATTGGTACGAGCCAACTGCTTTTATGGCTTGATCTGTTTTTGTATAATTGAATATTTATCATCCAATGTAACATAATCACAATAACCGCCTTTAAGTTTCCCATATATTTTAAGTACAAAAATGAACATGAATCTTAACTTTCCAATTCATTGTTTTCTTCTACAATTGTCTTTATAGATACTAAACACACAAGTAAGATTTTCTTTGGTTTATACAACACTATAAAAAGATATATGAAATTATGTCCTTTCTAATTTACTTTAAACCATTCTTAACACAGAGAAAGCATTAAGACTCTCTTGGTAAATAGATAGAAACGCAAGATGTATACCCATGTATTCCATATTGAAAAGAATGCTACAAAGAGCAGGAAATATTTGTACCCGACATACTTAGGTCTTGGCCACTGTTCTATCAGCGACTGGCAATATTATCCCAGGGAATTAAACTCACTGAACTTGAAGAAAACTCATTACCACACTTTAGGAACACAGCAATTTTAAAAGTGTGAGCAAGATTACAGGTTCCTTCAGTACAAGAACTCAGTCGTACTTATCTCTATACATCATGGACACTCATCACAGAGCACCCTGCACATAGCATGTGTAATGCTAGTCCCTGAATGGTGGTCCTCAATGTGACAGATGAATTAAAAAAAATTAAAATAAAATAAAAAACTGCCGGGTGCTTTGTCGCTTGCCTGTAATCACAGCTGCCCAGGAGGCTGAGGCAGGAGAATCACAAGTTCAAAGGTAGCAAGGCACCAAGCAACTCAGTGAGACCCTGTCACTAAATAAGATACAAAATAGGGCTGGGGATGTGGGCTCAGTGGTCGAGTGCCCCTGAGTTAATCTTCCCCTCACCCCGCCCAAAAAAAGTACTCCTACTAGAAGAAAATGTTGGCCCAACTCTCAATCTTGTTGGCTTAGGAACTGACTTCCTTAAAAAGACTCCTAAAAGCACAGAAGTAAAATCAAGAATCAATAAATGTGATGGTTTCAAACTAAAAAGCTTCTTTACAGCAAACAAAATAATGAAGAACGTGAAGAGAGAGACTACAGAATAGGAGAAAATCTTTACCACATGCACCTCAAAGAGAGCATTAAGGGCTGGGGAGATAGCTCACTTGGCAGAGTGCTTGCCTCACAAGCACAAGGCCCTGCAGTGCAAAAACAAAAACAAAAGAAACAAAAAACAAACAAAAAAAAAACCCCACAACAACAAAAAACATTAATCTCCAGGATATACAAAGAACTCAAAAAACTTAACAAGAAAAAAAAAATCCAACAACAAATGGGCAAAGGAACTGAACAGGCATTTCACAGAAGAAGAAATACAAATGGTCAAAAAATATATGGAAAAATGTTAAACATCACTAGCACTTAGAGAAATGCAAATCAAAACTATACTGAGAGTCCATCTCACTCCTGTCAGAATGGTGATTCTGAGTTCATGATTCAGAATGGTAATTATCAAGAATACAAGCAACAGTAAGTGTTGGTTAGGATGTGGGGGAAAGGGTATACATTACTAGGTGGACTGCAGATTGGTGCAACCACTCTGGAAAGCAGTATGAGATTCCTCAGAAAACTTGGAATGGAACCACCATTTGACCCAGGTAATCCCACTCATCAGTTTATACCCAAAGAACTTAAAATTGGCATACTACAATGACGCAGCCACATCAATGTTTATAGCAGCTCAATTCACAATAACAAAGCTATGGAATCAACTGGGTACTCTTCAACAGATAAATTTATAAAGAAGTTGTGGTATGTATACAAAATGAAATATTAGTCAGCCATAAAGAAGAATGAAATTTTGGCATTTGCCAGTAAAAGGATAGAAATGGAGAATATCATGCTAAGTGACATAAGCCACTCCCTCACACACACACACAAAAAAACCCTGAATGTTCTCTCTGATATGTGGATGCTAACACACAATGGGGTGGGGGAATAGAAGTTCACTGAATTAGACAAAGGAGAATGAAGGGAAGAGAGGGGGAATGGGAATAGAAAAGACAGAATGAATAGGATATAACGTTCCTATGTTCATACATGAATACGTGGCCAGTGAAATTCCACATCATCTACAATCACAAGAATGGGATCCTAATTAGAATAAGTTATATTCTTATGTGTATGTGCAATATGTCAAAATACACTCTACTGTAATGCATGTCTAAAAAGAATAAATTTAAAAAACATAGTAACAACAATGCCAATATTTATCAGAAAATTCACTAAGCTTCAAATGATAACTACCAACTTAGTTACCAAAACTATTACTAAGTACATTTAATTCCTACCAGAGATTCCAGTTATTTAAGTTATTTTATACAAAAAGTATTCATTCTTTTAACTCCACAGACCTAATTGTGAATAAATTAAAAGTGTGAAGAAGAAAGTATGTTAAAGAAAAAGTATGTTAAAAGTTCTAATTACTAAACTCATAGAAAACAAAAGTATCAAGTCAAAAATCACATTTCTCAAATAATATAAATAATTGATGTATATTTCTTGAATGAATTGGATATATGCTGGAATTTAAATGACAAAAGAGAAGCACATCCAAAGTGGACTATTGCCATCAGACTACAATTCATCGTTTCAACAAATCTACCAGGTTTTTTTTCTTCCTTGAAATAGCCCAACTGTTACAGATCAGATTCCATCCTCATGAAATTAAATGACTTATCCAGATTTTCAGAGCAAATGTGTCTTTCAGAATCAGATGGTCTCTGAAACATTAATATGATGTTGGTAGTTATGATGACCCTAAAAGAACACTTAGTTAACTGTGGCAACAGTAATTAGTACTATTTTGAAAGTCACAAGAATGTTATCTGTCCACCCTTTAAGTTACATTTATATTACACAAATGGAGAAAAGTACAAAGCTACAGAGCAATCTAGAGGCAAAATTTATAACAAATATAATACCCCAACTAGAATTTAAGTTGTAGAAAACAGGAATCTTTGCTTAACTCACAGACACACACAATGTACCTGCAATAGTGCCTAGCACATAAAAACCATTCAACAAATGTGTTGAATCAACTGAAAAATCAATCCAGATTTTGGCATGTCCAAGTCTATTTGCTTTTCAAGCATCAATTTTTTTCTCTTTAAAATATTTCAGTCTCTTTTTTTATTTTTATGTATTTATTTTATTATTTTTATTTAGCTTTTAATTTTTTACAGACTGCATTTTGATTCATTGTATACAAATGGGGTACATCATTTCGTTTCTATGGTTGTACACAATGTAGATTCATACCATTCATGTAATCATACATGTACATAGGGTAGTGATGTCTGTCTCATTCCACCATTTTTCATACCCCCTCCCTCTCATTTTCTTCTATATATTCTAAAGTTCTCTCATTATTCTCTCATTCCCCATCCCCCCCCCCTCCCATTATATATCATCCTCCACTTATCAGGGAAAGCATTCAGCCTTTTGATTTTGGGGATTGGCTTATTTCACTTAGCATGATATTCTCCGATTCCATCCATTTATTTGCAAATGCCATAATATTACTCTTCTTTATGGCTGAATAGTATTCCATTGTGTATATATACCACAGTTTCTTTATCAATTCATCTGTTGAAGCATCTAGGTTGGTTCCACAATCTAGCTATTGTGAACTAAGCTGCTATAAACATTGATGTGGCTGTGTTACTGTTCTTTGCTGATTTTAGGTCCTTTGGGTATAAACCGAGAAGTGGGATAACTGGGTCAAAAGGTGGGTCCATTCCAGGTTTTCTGAGGATTCTCCATACTGCTTTCCAGAGTGGCAGGATTCAGGATTCTATTCTATTCAGGATTGTTTTGGCTATTTGAGGTCTCTTGTTCTTCCAGATGAAGTTCATGATTGCTTTCTCTATTTCTATGAGGAATGTCATTGGGATTTTAATTGGAATTGCATTGAATTTGTATAGTGCCTTTGGCAGAATGGCCATTTTGACAATGTTAATTCTGCCTATCCAAGAACATGGGAGATCTTTCTATCTTTGAAGGTTTTCTTCCATTTCTTTCATTAATGTTCTATAGTTTTCATTGTAGAGGTCTTTAAACTCTTTTGTTAGATTAAATCCCAAGTATTTTATTTATTTTTTTTTTTGAGGCTACTGCGAATGGAGTGGTTTTCCTAATTTCTCTTTCCAAGGATTCATCACTTATGAATAGAAATGCATTAGACTTATGTGTATTGATTTTATGTCCTGCTACTTTGTTGAATTCATTTATTAGTTTTCTAGTGGAGTTTTTTGGATCTTCTAAATATAGGATCATGTCATCAGCAAATAATGACAGCTTCAATTCTTCTTTTCCTATTTGTGTCCCTTTAATTTCTTTGGTCTAATTGCTTTGGCAAGTGTTTCAAGGATGATGTTGAATAGAAGTGGTGAAAGAGGGCATTCCTGTCTTGTTCCAGTTGTTAGAGGAAATGCTTTCAGTTTTTCTCCATCAAGAATGATGCTGGCTGTGGGCTTAGCATAGATAGCCTTTACAATGTTGAGGTGTGTTCCTACTATTCCTATTTTTTCTAGTGTTTTAAGCATGAAGGGGTGCTGTATTTTATCAAATGCTTTCTCAGCATCAATTGAAATAATCACGTGATTCTTAACTTTAAGTCTATTGATGTGGTGAATACATTTATTGATTTCCAGATGTTGAACCAACCTTGAATCCCTGGGATAAACCCCACTTGATCATGGTGCACTATCTTTTTAATATATTTTTGTATGCAATTTGCTAGTATTTTGTTAAGGATTTTTGCATCTATGTTTACCAGGTATATTGGTCTAAAGTTTTCTTTCTTTGATGTGTCTTTGTCTGATTTTGGTATCAGAGTGATACTAGTCTCATAGAATGAATTTGGAAGGGTTCCCTCCTTTTCTATTTCCTGAAATACTTTGAGGAGTATTGGTATCAGTTCTTCTTCTAAGGTCTTGCAGAATTTGGCTGAGAATCCATCTGGTCCCGGGCTTTTCTTGGTTGGTAGGCTTTTGATGGTTTCTTCTATTTTGGTGCTTGAAATTGATCTATTTAGCTTGTGTATGTCTTCCTGATTCAGTTTGGGAGGATTATATGTCTCTAAAAATTTGTCGATGTCTTCAATATTTTCTATTTTGTTGGAGTATAGATTTTCAAAGTAGCTTCTAATTATGTTATGTATTTCAATGGTGTCTGTCATGATCTTTCCATTTTCATCACGAATTCTAGTAATTTGAGTTTTTTTTTCCCCTTCTCTTTGTTAGTGTGGCTAAGGGTTTATCAATTTTGTTTATTTTTTCAAAGAACCAACTTTTTGTTTTGTCAATTTTTTGAATTCTTTTATTTCAATTTCATTGACTTCAGCGCTAATTTTAATTATTTCCTATCTTCTACTATTTTTGGTGTTGATCTGTTTTTCTTTTTCTAGGGCTTTGATGTGTAATGTTAGGTCATTTAGTTGTTGACTTTTTATTTTTTTAATGTATGAGCTCAAGGCAATGAACTTTCCTCTTAGTACTGCTTTCATAGTGTCCCAGAGATTTTGATATGTTGTGTCATTGTTCTCATTTACTTCTAAGAATTTTTTAATTTCTTCCCTGATGTCTTCTGTTATCATTGCATCATTTAGTAGCATATTATTCAGTCACCAGGTATATGAGTAGTTTTTGTTTGTTGTTTTATCATTCATTTCTAATTGCATTCCATTATGGCTTGATAGGATACAGGGTAGGATCTCTATTGTATTTACTAATGGCTTTCTAGTGGCATAGCATATGGTCTATTTTGGAGAAGGATGCATGAGCTGCTGAGAAGAAAGTATATTTGCTCAATGATGGATGAAATACTCTGTAAATATCCATTAAGTCTATATCATTGATTGTATTATTTAGTTCTATAGTTTCTTTGTTCAGTTTTTGTTTGGAGGATCTGTCCAGTGGTGAGAGTGGTGTGTTAAAGTCCCCAACTCTTAATGTGTTTTGGTCTATTTGGTTCTTAAAATAGAGAAGGGTTTGTTTGATATACTTAGATGTTCCATTGTTTGGGGCATAAATATTTAAAATTGTTTTATCTTGCTGTTTTATGCTTCCCTTAAGCAGTATGAAATGTCCTTCATTTCATAGTCATCCCTTTTGACTAACTTAGGTTTGAAGTCCACTTTATCTGATATGAGGATGGAGACCCCTGATTTTTTACTGGGTCCATGTGCATGATATGTTTTTCCCCCATCCTTTCACCTTTAGTCTGTGGATGCCTTTTCTATGAGATGAGTCTCTTGAAGGCATTAAAAAAAAAAAAAAAAAAAAAAACTTCTTTTCTCATTATAGCTGCAAATAAAAGGAGCAAAACTGAAAGGTATCTGCAAAATGGTAAGTTAAGACTGTGAAAGAATACTTTAATGTTTTCTATGGTGCACATCTTCTTTTTGAGATAAAGAGTACTTCAGGTTTTACAAAGCCATTAAGTTGTTAGCACGTTCTGTAATATTCCCTCAAAATTTCAAAATAAGCAAATTTTTTAAATTATTTTTTTCTTTTACTGGCATATTAAAATAACACATAATACTTGGGTTCTAAGCAAGTTTGTTATTTAAAAGGAGAGCCTCCTCTACTAAAAGGCCTTCGTTAAAAAAAAAAAAAAAAAAACTTGACTAAACACTTTTGTAAACAATAATCTCTTACTGAATTTTTCATCTGTCTTTCTCCATTAGAAAGGTTTTTAAATACCTGCTTTACAGATTAAGAAACAAACACTATGGTAAAGAAATGTGCCCAAAATCACAGAAAGGACAGTGTAACAAAGAACTGAATTCCGTTCCATCCATTTGCTTCTGTTTGTCTTAGCTACTCTAACCCAGCTAAAGCAGACCTCTCTTCCTGAACAAAGCACTTACTCTCATTTTTGTCATTCATTTAATTATTGATTCAACAAATATTCACTGAGTGAATGAATACTTTCTTCCAGATATTGTTCTAGGTACTGAATGTACAAAGTGAATCAAAAAGACAAGGACCTTACTCTCTTCAGCTTATATTGATGGCAACTGGATTGAAATGGTAAGAATGAGGACAACTGAAGGCCAACAAAACAAAAATCATTACAGATGGTGCTACCTGCTATGAAGAAAATAAAAAGAAGGTGAAAGTTAAAGAAGAGTGGAGGATAAAGTTTTCAGAGAGAACAGTCAAGAAAGGCTCTCTGAAGATGGATAAATAGAATTTGAAGTATCACAGGTGAGGAAAAACTCAGCTAGACATAGGCTTAGGAGTACACTCACATCTGTGTTAATTGGCTTTTCACCACCCTGACCAAAATGTCTGACAAGAACAACTTGGAGAACGAAAAGTTTACTTTGCACTCACCGTTCAGAGGTTCAGCCAATGAAGTCAGCAATGGCTGACTCCATTGCTCTGGGCCTGAGGTGAAGCAGAATAGCATAGAGGAAGGTCATGGCAGAGGAATGCTACTCAGTTTGAGGCAGTCAGGAAGCAGAGAGAACACAGGAAGCCAGGGACAAAATATAATTCCTAAAGGCATTTTCAGAGTGACCTGTTTCCTCCAGTCATGACCCACCTGCCTACAGTTTCCACCTAGTACAATAGTCCTTTCACATTATCAATCCATCAAATTGGTAATTCACAGATTAGGTTACAGCTCTCATAATCTACTCATTTTACCTCAGAACATTCCTGTACTGTCTGACATGAGCTTTTGGGGGATACCTCATATGCAAACCGTAATACCATCAAAGGTCAGAGCACCAAGTCCTAGAATAGAAATAAAACTGGGTTCAAGAACAGGGAATTTCAGTAGATGTAGCCACGCTGGTCCTCCTGTTGTTCTTTAATAAACAGGCCAAACTCCTGGCCAAAGAGCCTATGGTTTTGCTGGGCTCTATATCAGAAAAGTGATTCAAGCATCAGAAAAATAGAGAGCCAGGATCAGGTGGGACATGAGAATGCACCTTAATTCTACTATAACTGCCATGAGAAACTACTACAAGTCTTTAAGCAAGGAAATTTCTATAATCTGACATTTTTTAAAAACCTTCAAACAATGTTGCGAAGTATAAAAGTCACTCGAATCCTATTAAAATTTTTTTCCATTGATGCACAATTAATGAAAAATGTAGTATTTACTTTGTGGACAACATTATATAAATTAGAAACAAAATTAACACACCATGTATGGATGATTTTTTAATACTATAGGGTTAAGTAATTAATGCAAAAATCCTCCCTGATAATGAAAATTAATCCTAATAAGAACTAGCAGAATTCTTTTCTTTTTCTATGTCTTCACAAGAAACACCCTATAGATAAACATAAACCTATCAAGTAATACTTACTAGAACTTCATCTGAATGCTTTGTCTATTAACATGCAGTTCTTCTACAGTACTTAAATGTTTTTCACTTTATCATCAGTAGAGTGGTAACAATGAAGAAAATGAAGAAATAGTGTCCATATGATGGCAGCTGATTAGATGTGGTTGTGAATGTCACTCTTAATTAACAATTTGTCCTACTGGTTAACTCTTGGCTAATCAAAAATATTGTATGCCAATTTTAAGAATCTAAAACTTCACTCTATAGCTTTACTGGCTTGTTCTTTCAAAGGCGAAAGCGAACACTTGATCTCAGTCATTTATATACACATATTTTAAAACAGTCTCATATTGGTGAGCTAGTAGTCAGACTTAGGTACAGAGGTTGTTGGTTGTGTAAGAGGAGAAACATCAGGCATCTTAGAAAACAGTAGATATTTTTAAAATTTTTGTTGAAATACAAACAGAAATAATGTGATTTAAAACCTCACATGGAGAGATGATTTAAAAGTACAATGTGAAAAGACCAAAGGGAGTAAAATTTTCTCGGACTAGGATTTAGTCTGAATTTAAACCTTTCATTTGCTCTTGTCTGGCTCTGGATTCAAGTCCAAGTTCATGCTTGCTACCCAGCTGACAGAGATTAGGCAACATTCAAACCCTATGAGATCAACCCCTGGGGAGAACATAGGTACAAGAGTAAATGCCAGAGGTCTGAGAAGTGATGAGAATAGATTTGACCCTATTTCTTTTTAGAAAGCAGAACAGAAACTATTACCTAACATTTTGGGGGGAAAATGGATTAAGAAACAAAAGATTTATCCCTTTTTCCTTAATTTAAAAAAGGAAGAGAACTTGCAAGTTCATGTTGAGGCTACTGAAAATTGATCATGTTTCACATCTCAAGCAATTGGAATTACGATTGAATTGCAGTGATTCTCAGGTTTTTCTATGTATTTGAAGTGTAAGTGCACTGTTACTATACAATTCAAAAAGAAAAATGTTAAATTATGGGTGTAGATCTAAACATGGAAATTCAATATAGTCTAGCCATGCTATAAAGTGCTCTGCAGGCTATGAAAGCCAAAGAAAATCTTCAGGACAGAAGAAATCATTCCTGTTGGCCTTGTTGTTAAGGGATTCTAGTAACATAAGAGTTGTTACCTCAAACACCACAAAAGTCTCCCAGTGAAAATTTATTTTGTGCCATGGACAACACATTAAAATTAAGAAGTTTCTAAAATTAAGTACAGCACAGAGACTCTGCATGTCTGCCTTCCAGATACTTTAACCTTCTGAAAAGCTGCCACATGGATAGGCCTCTCCCACGGATGCCACAATATTGCTCCTTGTGACTTGAATCAGAGCTACAGTTTCAGTTTAAAAAGAAAGGAAAGGAAAAAAGAATTCTGACTGGAACAACCTCTTTATAATCTTCATGCTTTATAAGCACCTGGTTATTAATCGATGAGCCTCAATTCCTAAAATAAGAAATCAGAGGCCATGGGAAGACAGACACTCATATAGATGTCAGAAATATTTGGCTTAAACACACATGTATGAACTATTCAAGGAGGCAGTATACTTTGTTAAAAAGAGCTTGGCACTGAGTCTAGAGTGACCTGGCTTTTATTTAAAACTCCTCCTTTGTTT
This sequence comes from Sciurus vulgaris, assembly GCF_902686455.1. Taxonomy (NCBI): domain Eukaryota; kingdom Metazoa; phylum Chordata; class Mammalia; order Rodentia; family Sciuridae; genus Sciurus; species Sciurus vulgaris. The sequence goes on along the minus strand of NC_136465.1, from coordinate 96,350,929 downwards.
GTTTACACACATATGATCACGGCACTATGTCTGTCTATGTCTCAGATTCCCCATCTAATAAATCTGAAGATTTCCAGAATTTCTTCTCTGCCAGTGAGAGAAATTCTGTCAAATTATGACAGTTTACTCGACCCTTTGCATTAATGATGATATTACACCTAGGACTGTTCTAACAATTTGATTCTAATAATTGTTCTAAAATTACTGATTTTTAAGACATATTCATGCTCTATGGATTAAAGTTGGACTCAACAATACTTTTCTTAGTGACTAGGTTTAAGACCATTAAAATAGAATTTTCCTTCAAATTAATTGAGATCCATTCATCAAATAATAGAAAATAAATTTCCCTCACATTGAAAATTCATTAATATTGAAAAAGAAATAAGAGGTTTAAGTGAAGCTCATCAGTGGAAAAACTGACAAAGACCAAATTTGCCTTCATCATTTCATTTATTCATAAACAAGAAGTTTGTGAATTTAGATGACAATTTTAAGATACTTCTACTAGGTTCTTTTCTAGTTAACAGTTGACAATAGTATATTATAGAATTTATTACATGAAGAGTGATATATAAAATACTTAAAAACCATCGGTGTGGGTGCGAAAATCTCAGAAAATACCACCCCCAAATCTGAAGGACATGCAAAGGTCCTCCATGATGTTAAGGCCTAGCTAAATGGTAAGGAAAAGTCCCAGGAGAAGGGAAAAAAGTCATCAAAATAGCTCAGAAAGAGTAATACTAATGAGTATGGAAATACTTCACTTATATGATGGCACGAAGTAGATCTGCTCATTTAATATTAGACTAGGTTGAGTTTTATAATGGAATAATTACCAAAAACTGACTACACGTATCCTGATAAAACAATAAGGTAATCTTACAACTTCAAGCTCCAGCTAAAATGGAATCAATCAAACACACATGCATTATTCCTTAAATGGAAATCCCTTTTTTCTTGCAATAAAGCAATTTGACAATAAACTATTAATGAGAAATGTGGCAATTTTAATCAGATTATTTGACCACTACTAAAATAAAGGCTAGGGAGAAGAGGAGATTGAGGACAAGACAGTGATAAGAGGAAAATTTATTTTTTACTGCGCATACTTTGATATCTTTGGAATTTTGTATCATGTTCATATACTGCTATATTAAAAACAAGATATTTTAAAAGGCAAATTGTATATCCTAACAAATGCTCTTTAGTATAAAATCAATGTTCTCCTTTTTTTGAGACTATATAGAAAGCTAATTACCTAGAACGTAGGGATTAAAATAAAAACCAGTCCTTCATTTTGACATTGTGTTACACCCTAATTAGAAATAAAACAAACATGTTAAAATGCTATTCTCCTATATGGTATTAGTTATTACACTTCTGTTTTCCTTTTTCAGATTGTGTTTTATAGTTCAAAGTAAAGAATAAACTGTGTCATTCTTTTCCATATCTTTTCACCAAACAAGAAATTTAAAAATTTAAAATATACTCATTTATGTATATATGTGTGCATTTATTGATTTATTAGTGGTACTGGGGATTGAACCTAGGAGTGCTCTACCACTAAGCTACACCACCAGTCATTTTTTAAAACATTTTTATTTTGAAATAGGGTTCTGCTAAGTCACCCAAAGTAGCCTTGAACTTGTGATCCTCCTGCCTCAACCTCCTGTGTAGGTGAGATTCCATGTGTGGGCCACTATGTCCAGCAAAAGTATACTCTTCCCATCATCTTTACAAATAGTTTTTTTTTTTTTTTTTTTTTTTGGTAATATCCTCATTTGGGCTTAGAAAATTTAATGAGTAAATATAGGTGTAAAGTATCAGTGTATTTTCTCTGAGGGCAGTATCCTTGATATATAGCCTTTCACTACCTGGAATTTTAGTGGCCAATGAATAAATAAATCTATTAACATAAAAAGATCATTTTTTCCTCTAAATTCTAACTATGTAATGCTTTCCAGATTCTAAAACTGAAAATGCCTGAATCTACACAAGCCTTGCTGATGATTCAGTTTATCAGAATAGTGAAAGTTTAAGGACTGCATAAATGATTCACTATATTCACAGGAAATTATAGAAGTATATTCTTTTTTTAATTTTTAGTTTTAGATGGACACAATACCTTTATTTTATTTATTTACGTGATGCTGAGGATTGAACCCAGCATCCCACACATGCAAGGTAAGCACTCTTCCACTGAGCCACACTCCCAGCCCTAGAAATGGATTCTTTACAGATACTAATATATGACCACTAATCCAGCCATAGAAAATCTGCTAAGTCAACCCAGATAATGGAAAAAGTCAAACTTTCAATTCCACTGGAATATATCAAACTTCTATTAGGTGAATATAGAAAGATAATATGATTTATAGATTTATAGACTCAGAAGACACTAATAATAGAGTAGCATAAATTTTGTGATAACAAGCAGAAATCTAATATCTGGGTAGAATAAAACTGATATTGACAAATTGCTCAATTCCTACCAACATTTATCATAAATATTAATCTAAAAAGAAACCCATAACATTTAAAGTACATTTTATAATTTGAAAAATTATTAAGGGGGAAAAGGCATGTCTTATAAAACAACTAATACTTCATTCATTTTGAAATTTCTTATCCCTGGAGTTCTTTTCAAAAGATTGCTCTGCAAAATACATTGAGATTTGTATCTTCCATACAGAATGCAGTCTTACCCTTCATTACTCTAACAAGCTGATTATTCAGTAACAATATAAAGGCAAGTCTTAAATCTATAATAGAACAAGTTTTCTTGCAATGTTTCCAGTCCCTTCTGGTTTTGGCCTAATTAAGAAAACCACAAGAATAGCCTTGCATGCAAAATTCTGGCTTTGCCCAGGAAACTCAGAGGCACACAAGAACTATTCTTAACTACCAAACCTTTCTCAATCCTCCACTGAGGTTAAGTTTGGTAGGAGGGATAAGAAAGGACAAGCCAAGTCATTAGTTCCAAACCAATCACTAGTATCTCTAGTATGCTGTTAGGCCAAAGTTTATTGGCCACAGCAAACATCTTTAGTTGTCCAGGAAAAATCTGATCATATGATAAAAGTTGGAATTTATGAGAATCCTTGTTCAATCAAATAACTGAAACTATAAATTTATTTCATACCTTTGGGTTAACAAAATGGTGGAATTCAAATAAAGATATAGTCAGAGCTCACAAAGCTTAAGTTTTACTTTTCCTGTCTTTGAAGGAAGACTTACCAATATCCAATCAAGGGAAAATATCCAAAGAATAGAAAACAAAGTTGTTTCTCCCTCCTTGGAAAAGAACTTTATATAATACAAGTAATTCTACACCCTGGGAAAAACTGATTTCCTAAATGTAATATGTTCTCCCTTATAAAACAGTACAAACAATTCAAGAGTTCAAATAAAACACTAGCAAGTGGATGCTTTTGAAAAATGGAATACAGCAGTCATGTGATACTCTAAGCTGGCATGTATCACACGATGCGTTGCTAAAATTCAAAGCAATCCTTACCAAAAGGAATTTAAGGCATATTTAACCTTTTCAGAGAACGCACAGCAGACCAAAATGCTCAATAAAAAAAGGGTGTTAACATGAGAAATTAATCAAGCATTGTAGTCAAGATTTCAGAGCAACTTTATATAGCAATTTTGCATCATTTTTCACTATAAGTAGCAGAAATTTCCTGTGCCTAACAAGCCCAAACTTCAGTGTATCTGATTCAATACTCTTAATATTGGAGATGAAAAAAAAAAGTATCAGAAAACCCTTTTCAAAAAATATTCTAATGGGCTGGGGATATAGCTCAGTTGGTTGAGCGCTTGCCTCTCAAGCACAAGGCCCTGGGTTCAAATCCCCAGTACCACAAAAAAAAAAAAAAAATTCTAAGACTTTAGAAAAAAATCTGTCCATTCCTCGCCTTCTCATTAAAACTTTCAAGTATTTACAAGAACTATTCATGTGCCCAGCACTGAGTGGTTTTTGGCAGTTGGATTACAATACATGAATTAAAAATAACAGATGTAGCTGAGTTTAAGAAACAAAGACCACAAAGGGAAAAGAGCCTGTACATCTGTACATCTAGCTCTGGTGAAAAGATCTTTAAATGTTTAGATATCTATATGGATGAGTTTTTAAAATATATTCTGCTTGACCAACTGTACAAACAAAACAAAAGAATGCCCCAGAGTTAGAGGAGGGAGAATAAAAACCTTACCTAGTTTGCAAATTAATGTGATGAGCAGTAACCAATTTTCACATCACCAAAAAACATGGCACAGCACAGATTTAGGTTAGCCATCTACAAATGGGCCAAGAAACATATAATATGCCTTTAAATCATTTGTTATAATTTATTAGGTGTTGGCATAGAAACATTAAAACAAACTGCAATTTGCTTTTTTGCCTTTTTAAGGCTATATTCTAATCAGCATTTTGATGAATTTGTCAACTATGTCAAAATTCAACAATATTTCAATACTGAAACCCTTTAAGTTTAAACAAGAACAGAGTATAACTTAATTGCAAAAAATATACAAGTGAGAATAAAAAATAATAACATAAATGCCACTACAGGATGAAATCTTTAAGAACTGTATGTAAGAGTTTTAAAGGGGAGAGCTTTTATGTAACTGATCTGTATTCAAGTAAATATCACATTTATTAAGTGGGGGGGAAAGGAGGAGATTACTCTTGTTGCCTTAAAAAAGAAAATTCTGTATACAGTAGCAAAACAAAAATTTTAACTAAAAAATATGTTCATGTTTTATTTGTGCCAAGTTGGAATTTTTAATGAACTGAGCTCAAAGTGAGATAAAATAAAAACAACATGTTGGGTTTAATTTCTTGAGTGCTTTCCACTCACTATTATAGAATGTTAGTAGAAGTTTTGACTTTGAATTTTAACACACTGAGTGAACTAAGTATTTCCCTTGGAAAATTCTTCCCAAAAGTTATTTAGGGCAAAAAGAAAAATCATTTTGAGTGGGTGACTATTTAAAATGACTTTACCTCAAGTATTCATATACCCAGTATTAATGAATATATATACACACAGATACGTCTGAAAAGAAAAACAAGAAGCATATCTGTGCAAGAGGATATTTTCTCTTTAAAAAGGCAAGGCCTTTTATTCCTTAAGTTACACAACGACATCTGCTTTAGCACATATGCTTGCCTTTTTTTCATGTAGGACTTTCTTTGGTAGTCCCTTCTGTGCTACTGCACCAATCCTCCACTATAAAGAACTTTTTTTTTCCTTACAATGATCACATACCTACCTCCAGAAAAACAGGGCATAAGTTTAAGAAAACACTGATGGACATCAAATCCTTGTTTCTTAGTTACAATTTAATTTCCAGAAATAGCATCCTATCCTATGTTCATTTAGGTTCTGTTAAAACTTTCTTTCTTTCTTTCATCTTTGCAATATGGAAAATTTTCCAATAATTTTAATGGGATATAACATACACAAATACACACACACACTCACACACACACACATGTAAGCACACACACTCCCACACATGTTGACAAAGTCAATAATCTATACCAAGAATGGTGAAAATGACAACAGCAAGCTAAAGCAGAATAGACTGGTGCTATTCTGCTTTATAAGTACAAAGGAATAAAACGATGGTTAACGATTCATTTGGAGTGGCAGGATGACTTATAGAACTTTAAAGCAACACAGATACCCAGATTCCATCTACACCTCAAAGTTAGAATTTCTAAGGAAGAAAACCGCCTTGGTATATACATTTCTTAAAAACAAGTAATTTATGATATGCTGCAGAAGTTGAGAACCAAAGGGTTTAGGCAATCTGGTCAATGACAACTGCTGAATGTACCTTAAAATAAAAAAGCATCACACTAATATAACTACTTATTTTTCTTAAAAAAGATACTATACAACATGTATAGTAATCTTCAACAGAGAAAAGTGCAGACATTAATAACTTGTGACGTCTGAACCAGTGCAGATATTAGAGAATGACAATTTCAGGACAAAAGCTTGATTGAACAAGTAAAGGAAAATTCTTATGGTGCCTGTGGTAAACAATCTTAGATGTGGCATGCTTTATGGAAAGCCTTCCAAGATCTACATTTACTTTACTGTTGCTAATTATCAGGCTAAAAGATTTTAAAAATCTTGACATAAAAGAAATAGAAATGAAGTAAACATGGTAAAAGTTGGCATATTCAGCACATGAGGTTAGTTTTAGATTTGTTTTCTTCTATACTTAAATAGAATTTCATATGTCCTTTTCATCTTTCTACAATGAGCTGTTCATTTTCTAAATGAACAAAAGAAGGCTGGCTTTTCAACAAGGAGTCCAGTCTTATGACAGGCTGGGCTACCATCTACTTCTCTTAAGTGGATATTTCTAAAAATATTACAAGAATCTATACTATAGTTTTGAGAAGTAAACTTACTGGTAACCAGCAATAAGATAATGAAAAGGCATTTCAATTGCTATGCTAGATAATAAATGTGGTAAATATAATTAATAATAATAGATAATATTTATTAAGGGCTGACTTAATTACTAGCTATGCAGTGTTTATTTTTTCATTATATGCCCACAACACTTCTGTGAACTTTCCATGGTTTATTCCCTTACTTACTGATTAAAAAACTAAAAGATATATTTTTAAAGGCTGCCCAATGCCTTACTATTAGCAAATAGCAGAGGTAGGGCTCTGACCCAGCTCTGGCACAAAAATCTAAGCTCTTAATCAGTAATCTCTACTAATATGAGTAGATTCAAAGTAGAAATTAACAGACATGTAACACTCCTTTCAAGTAATCATAGTAAAAAGGTACATAAATAATTACACAGCCTCACTAAAGATAGCATAAGAATATTAGGCCTAATAATAGAAAATAACTATAAATCTTATAGTTGTTTAAACATGGCAATGGATTGCATATTGTCTTTAGGCAGCTCCTGAGTAGATGATTTAAAGTGTGTGAACACAATGTTATTACTCTAAAGAAATAAATTCCAATTTGATGAGGTCAGTTAAGCTCTTAAATACAAGGCTAATGCAAGGTGAACTAAAATTTTCAATTCCTCATGAAAAGTTTAAGTCATTACATGGCTCACTTCTACTTTTAAGTCAGAAACAGATGATCACCTCATTTGGAAGCTTAAAAACTGGTGTTTCATGTGAATGGTATTAGGTACACATGATATGCTAACAAAAATGAACTGGAACTTTAGGGTTTTTCTGTATGTATCTGATTATATGTATAACATAAGAATAGCACTTCGATTATTAAGGTTTTAATTAATATTTGGAAGTTGTAGAAATTTGCTGAGACAAAATCACAAAATGTCATAAAATTTATAATCGCAGAAACTATTCATTCAAAAAGGTCACATTTTTTTCAAAAGTTAGAAAAAGTCATTAGTAAAGATCCCATGGTTAGCTGGATGAGGTGACTCATGCCTGTAACCCCAGCAGCAGCTGGGGGTGGGGGTGGGGGTGCTGAGACAGTAAGATTGTGAATTCAAAACCAGCCTTAGCAAAAGCAAGGTGGAAGCAACTCAGTGAGACCCTGTATCTAAATAAAATATAAAAATAGTACTGGGGATGTGGCTTAGTAGTCAAGAGACCCTGAGTTCAATCCCTGGTACCAAAAAAAAAAAATCCAATGTTTGAGAATCTCTTATATAGAAAGGGCTGTACACAAATCTTTAACTAAATATGGATACAGTAAAAGTACAAATAATGTCCTAACTCCAGGTTTTCATTATCCCCAGTATAATCATTTTTAAATGAAGAGTATATGTAACCGAGTACTAGCTTAATTTGAATTAAAAGACAGAAGAGAAAGGTATGACTTCTGGAATGGCAACAGCAGCCATGTGGCAAATGCAGTACTTGTCCTCTTTCCCCCTAATTATAGACACAGTTCTAAAAGGTAGATAAGGGTGAGGAAACAAAAAATGAGCAAATTAACCATACTAGTCTTCTGGCACCTACACACAGTATATCAGTTCTCTAACAAGGAAGACTTACAGGAAGCCTCAAATACTGGCATATAAACTGCCCTTGCCAAGGGGGATGACTGCAATTGGATCAGAATGTGGAGCAATGGATGCTCCAGGGTATGATCAAATCATACTCAATATGCTCAATCAGTTTAGAAATGAACAGGAGCAAATAGCAAGGTGTAAAAAAGTACAAAAAACAAAAAAACCTCACCAAGTTAGAAGCTAAGCAGGGAAATTAGGGAAAGAGAAAAAAATGGGTTTAAGAGAGTCTTTGATGATGATCATAAACACTACACACATTCCCAAAACTAAGGCTGCGGAAGAACAAAAGCAGAGACTGTACAATGTGAAATCAAGTAAACTGATCCAACCAAGATACTAAATAATCATGCAATCAAACATCAAAATAATAAGACAACAAGCTCTCTGAAGGGTAGGGATAAATACACACTACTACAATACATTATATAGAATGACAAGTTTACCACACACACAAACACAAAACAAAAAGAGGAAAAAATAATAGGAAAGAGTATCTCACACAGGGAAAATAAGAAGCAATGGTAACTTGTCTGTGACACAATCTAGATATCAGACTTGACAATCTAGATATCAGCACTGATTTTAAAAAAACACTCAAAGAAATTAAGAAAACCAAGCTTAAAGAATTTAAAGAAACTATAGTGATAATTTCTCATAAAATACACAATACTGATAAAGAAAATAATTATTCAAAGGAAGCAGAGAGAAATTTTGGAACAAAAATAAAATAGCAAACACAAAAATTCAACAGAGGTCCTAAATAGTAGCTTTGAGTTGAAAGAAGAAAGAATTGGTAGACTTGAAGAAATACTGATGATTGTGCAATGTGAAGAACAGAGGGAGGATACAAAACGAAAAATGAATGGAGCCTCAGCAGAATGTGAGATCCTACTAAGTAAACCAAAATGTACATAATAGAAGAAATACAATGAGAGAAGAAAGGAAAACTAAAAGAAAAATTATGAAAAAATAGCTGAAAATGTCAAAATTGATGAAAAATAATGTGCACATATAAGAAGTCCCATGAATTTTAAATAGAACTACACAAAAAGAGGTATATGACAAGAAACATCCTACTCAAAATTTTAAAAGCAAAAACAGACAATTTGAAAGCAGTGGGAAAATGACTCACTGCATACAGGAGAACCTCAAAAAGACTAACAGTTTACTTTTCATCAGAAATAATGGAGGACAGAAACAATGAAATGATATTCAAAGTGCTAAAATTTAAACAAACAAAAAACTCTAAAATTAAATGTCCTCAATGTTAGCACAAAAAGACCCAGTCGGACACATATCTCACGGATCATCTCAGCTGTTTATTCAAGAATGAAGTTTTATGCAGGAACATGGTGACACCAGTAGACCCACTTTCCTGGTGGAAAATGAGCCACTGAACAAAGGAGAGGACTGGACTTATGTAGGTTATACTGAGAGGTGACTTAATTAATGAGTGTGTCAGTTTGGGCACTCAGGAATTTGGGGTCTGTTTTACTGGGTGAAATGGGAGGGAGTCTGGGGTCAGCAATCAGTCTCTGGGATTTATCTTACTGGGTCCAATGGAGGGCCTGGGGTCAGTGGCTTATATCTGGAAAAGTTTTGTTTAGGAAGGGATCAATGTTTTGGCCTCTTCCCAGAGACTGCCTTTCTAGCTTTGATGGACACTTTCTCCCCAGGGTTTGTTTAGTCATCGGGAAAGGAACACTGCTATCAATGTATGGCTTTCTTTTTCATTCCCTTTTTCTAGTTCTCATTATTTTGAGGGGTAGTCATTTTCCATATCTAATACTCAAAGAAGCTTATATCCAACAAAACTATCTTTAAAGAATGAAAATGAAAAAAATAGTTCCAGATATACAGTCACTGTTAGCAGAAACAACATATAATAAATACTAATGAATACTCTTCAGACTAATGCAAGCAACTCTAGACAATTCCACACACAAAAATAAAGCAGGCCACTGCGTACAAGGGTGCAGCCTGTTATCCCCACAACTTGGAAGACTGAGTCAGAAGGATCACAAGTTCTAGGCTAGCCTCAGCAACCCAGCAAAAGACTCTGTCTCAAAATAAAATTTAAAAGGGCTGGGGATATTGCTTAGTGATACAGTGCACCTGGGTTCAATTCCCAGTACCAACAAAAAGGAAAAAGGGGAAGGGGGAGGTAAAAAAGTTAATTATGAAGGTAATTTAAACGACAGCATAATTAGACCTTTCTTCTTCTTTTGTCTCTAATTTAAAAAGTAATTGCATAAAACAATATATATAATTATAGTTGTACAAAAGATAAACTTTGTATTCAAAGACATAAATGGGTTCAAAGTAAAAATATGAAAAAAATATATCATATAAACAGCAACCAAAAGCAAGATGAAGTGGCTATACAATTATCAGAAAAAAATGTATAACAAAACAACTTACTGGATTAAAAAAACATAGTAACAAAAAAATCAAACTATTATGAAGACATAACAATAAAAACATATAATTAAAACATATCCAAAATAAACACATGAAACAAAAACTAATGAAATTGAAGGGAAACAAATAATTCAACAATAATAATACTTAGACATTTAAATACCCCACTTTGAATAAAGGATACAAAAACTAGGTAAATTATCAACAGCATACAAAAGACTGAAACAGCACTATAAACCAACTCCACCTAGAGACATAGACAGAATACCTCACCAAACCCAGCAACAGCAGACTATTCATTCTTCTCAAATACACATGGAAATTCCACAGGATAGATCATAAATTAGCCCATAAAATGAGCCTCAGTAAATTTAAAAGAATTGAAGTCACCAAAAATAAGTTCTCCAACCACAATTTAGAATTAAAGTAAAAATCCATAACAGCCAGAAATTTGGAAAATTTCTGTGGAACTTAAACTACACATTTCTGAAGAATGAATGGGTCAGCAAAGAAGTTGCAAGGAACATTAGAAAATATTTAACATGAATAAAAATGGAAATAATATCACAGCACAAATTGCAGGATGAAATACAGTATGGTTCAGGAGAAAATTTATAAGTATAAATGCCCATTTTAAAAAGAAGAAAAACATCAAATCAATAACTCAATTTTTTTTTATTTTTAATATTTTATTTTTATTAATATATATATGAATTATACATATTAATGGGATTTAATGTGATATTTCAATGTGTATATATAGCATTCCCTGATGAAATCCAGCCTTCCTTTATCTATTCTCTTCCATTCCTTCCAAAAGTCTATCAGTTACTATTCTATATCATTCAGGTTGACTTATTAATTTTTTAATTTGAATTAGAAAAAAAAAATTAACAAAGTAAGCCCAAAGCATGCAGAAGGCCAGGTGCAATGAAACTGCAGTGGAAATTAATGACATAGAAAAGTTAAAAATGAGAGAAACTAAACAAAACCAACAGTTAATTCTTCGATAATGCCAACAAAATTAATAAACACTTAGCTAGTCTGATGAAGAAAAAGACTCAAAAAGCAAATATTGAAAAAGGAGTAGCAACTGAATTTTACAGATAGAAAAAGGACCATAAGAAAATACTATAACAAATATGTACCAAAAAATAAAAACAGAAAACCCCTAAGAAAGATAAAATTACCATATCAATTCAAGAACAGAATAGAAAATGTAACTAGACCACTATAGCAAGTATATATATAGAATGAGTTTATTTTAAAACTGCCCCAAAAGAAAAGTATAAGACTAAATGGATTCACTGATGAATTCTAAAAAACATGTGAGAATAATACAAATCCCCCACAAATTGTTCCAAAATATAAGAAAATATATCCTAATTCATTCAGTGACACAAGTATTAAATTCATCACAAAGTCAGATAAAGGCTACTCAAAAAGTACAGACCAATATCCCTCAGGAATATAGATGCAAAAGCACTCAGCAAAACACCTGCAAATTGATTCATACAACATAAATACAAAAATTGCACATGATCAAGTGAGATTACCCCAGGAATGGAACACTGATTCAACATCCAAAAATAAATCAGAACACACCAAATTCATAGCTAAGTTTAAAAAAGAAGAATCAATATTTCAATAGACAGTGGCATAGCATATGACAAAATTCTGTGACATTTAATTTAAAAAATTGAACAACCTAGAAATTAAAGAAATATCTTAAACCTTATAAAGTCCAGCTATGATCTAGTAACATCATATTTAAAGAAAAAGACTGAATGTTGTTCTTCCTAAGATTATGAAAAGGACAAGGATTTATGCCATGACACGTTTTATTCCAGTTGTACTAGAAGTCCAGCCAGTGACATTAGGTAAGAAATCAAAGGTATTCAATTGGAAAGAAGGACGTAAAATTATTTCTACCTGTAGATAGCATGACATTGTATATAAATAAATGCTTTGGAAAGGAATCTACTAAAAAACCTATTAGAATTTTTACGTATATAAGAGTAAAATGCAAAAATCAGTTCTATTATTTGGTAGCAAGGAACAATCTGAAAATGAAATTAAGATAAAAAATTCTGTGGGGAAAGGAAAAAAATAACAGAAAAAGTCACAAACTATTACCCTAGGTAAATGTATGATTACACAAATGGTATGCCTCTACTTCATGTACAGAGAAACAAGATGTATCCCATTTGTTTACAATAAAAATAACTTTAAAAAAATAAATTTTAAAAAAGATAAAAAATTCAATTTGTAATACCATCTAAGAATAAAATGCTTGCTACAAAACATTGTTAAAAGAAAGGAAGATACAAATAAATATAAAGCTCATCAATTAATAATGACCAGAAAACTATCAAAATTTCACACCAAATCTTGAAGGAATTTACATGCATAAACTAAATTTATATGCAAATAAAAGGAAAATAATAAAAATATTTAGAAAGGAATGAAGATCCACAACTCATTTGTAATTTCGAACCATATCACAAAACTATAGTAATCAAAACAGTGTGGTATCTGATATGCTGATTCAAAGGGAAGTCCAGAAATAACCCCTCACATATATAAGATCAACTGATTTTTCAACAAGGATGACAAAACAATTCCAAGTAAAAGAATGGTCTTTTCAACAATAGTGTTGGCAAAAACAGGACACCTGCGGCAAAAGAATAAAGTTGAGCTGGACTGGTGACATGTGCCTATAATCTCAGCAACTTGTGAGGCTGAGCAGGAAGATCATAAGTTTGAGGTCAGCCCTGGCAACTCTGCAAGACACTCAGCAACTTGGAGAAACCCTGCCTCAAAATAAAACAAAAAAAGTACTAGGACATAGCTCAGTGGTAGAGTATCCCTGGGTTTGATCCATAGTACCACATACACATGGGAAAAAAGTTGAATTCCTTCTTTATACCATACAAAGTAATTAACTCCAAATGGATAGAAGAGCTAAATGTGAATTCAAACTCGCTAGGACAGCTAATACTTTTATGGAAGATAGTGTTAGTAAGGACACAGAGAAAATGGAAGAACTATTGATGATAATGTAAAATGGTGACACTGGAAACATTCTGGAAGTTCTTCAAAATGTTAAACATAAGAGCAACCATATGACTCTATAATTTCAACCCTCATATACACTCAAGTGAAATAAAAATATATAACAATGTAACATTATTCATAACAAAGAGTGGAAGTAACTCAAATGCCTATCAACTGATGACTGGATAAATTAAACAATATATATCTATGAGGGAATTTTATCTGACAATAAAAAAAAATGGCATACCACTACAACTGACAGAAACTGGATAAAACTTGAAAATATTATACTAAGTCATAGAAGTCAGTCATTAAAGACTCAAAATTACATATTTCTACTTACATGAAATGCCTAAAAAATGCAAATCTATAGAAATATAATGTAGATCAGTATTTCTTAGGGGCGAAGGGGCCTAACTGGAAGGAAGTGGAAAGAGACTGCTCATAGGTATAGGGTTTCATGTTTGGGTGATGAAAATGATCTAAAATTAGACTTCAGTGAGAGCTGCACAATCTTGTGAATATAGAAAATTTACTGAACATAAACTTCAGGTGAATTTTATGGTATATGAATTATATCTCATAACTTAAAAATAAAGATTATTAAATATTAAAATAGTATCCTACTCAAAATCATAATAAATGATCACACTTTATTTTGTAGTGATCATTGCTAGGCATTACTTCAGATGCTTGGATAATTGTGATATATGGAGAAAAGCATTTTCTACTACATTATAAATTATCATTTCTGAAATATATGTCTGAATGTGAATTATATCCAAATGGCTTCAAGATTATAGAGTCCTACATTCAAACTCTGCTAACAAAGAAAGCTTTAAGCTTTATTATGAGACAGGTTGCAGAAATGGGACTAGAAAAATTTGGAATATTCATAATAAAAAATTATAGCATTACTAGAGTCAGCATTGAACAAATTCAAGTAAACTGTAGAATCTTTTTTTCCTTTTACGTTATCTATCCTGGCTTATTTACAGTAAAATTTTCCTAAATGTTCCTTACATAAAGAACCACATCAGACAGTGTTAGAGTGTCTGCTTCAACAATCAAACACAATTTAGAAAACTCGAAAGGCAAAGAGAAGTCTATTATGTTTACCCATGTCTTTGCTTTTCCCTTTGTTCTTTCATGTTCCAGGACTTCTTCATCATTTCCTTTTTGTTTAAACAATGTCCTTTAGCCGTTTTTATTTCAGGTAGGTATGCTGTGACAAATTCTTAATATGAGAATATGTTGATTCCCTACCACCAGAATTTTGTGTTGAGAGTTTCCTTTTCTGTTTTCCCCCAATAATTGATAGTTCTACCATTTCTTCTGGTGAAAATTCCACCATCATTCTATAATTGTTTTTCTCCCATTGGTAAAATATCATTTTACTCTTGCTGCTTCCAAGATTAATTTCTATTTAGTTTTGAGAAGTTTGGTTCTGATGTATTAAACAAAGTCTCTTGAGAAACAGAATTAATAGGATATGTACAAATATAGAGCTTTATTTTAAGGACTTGGCTTATGCAATTAAGGAATCTAATAAGTTCAAATTTTGCAGGGATGGACAGATGTTATAGTTGAAGTAAAAAGGATATCAGGATGCAGACCTAAGGAAGAGCTAATAAAGCAGTTCAAATTAAGTCTGTTGGCAGATTCTTCCTTGCTTGCGGAAAACCAATCTTTGATCTCCTAATGATTGAATGCTGCCAATCCACATTATGGAAGACAATCTGCTTTACTCTGAGTCCACAGAGTTAAATGGTAATCTTATTCCTCCCAAAAAACACCTTGTGGAAACATCCCAGAAGTGACCAAATAGCTGAGGCAACCTGCCCCAGTCAAGTTGATGTAGCATTAACCATCACAATGTACCTTGGCAAATATCTTTGATTTGTTCTTTGGTTTTTGTTAAAATATTTGGAATTCTCTTGGTTTCTTGAATATATAGTATAAAATAGTCTGAAAAATTTGGGGCATTTTCAGCTACTACAACCAAAATTTTTCAAACTCTATTCTCTTCTTCTAGGACTCTGATGACAAAACATTTTAGAATGTTTGTTGTAATCCCACAGGTTCCTAAATCTCTAATCATTTGTTTTCAGACTCTTTTCTGTTCATTATTTTCAAATTAGGTGATTTATGTTCTTCATTTTCAAATTCATAATTCTTTTCTTTATTCTACAATCTGCTGTTAAACCACCCCTGATTTTTTTTTTATTTTGTTAATTGCATTTTCTACTGCTAAAATTTCCATTTGGTATTTCTTTAGATAATCTTTTACTTTGCTGAAGCTTTTTGAGATTTTTCTGTTTTTTTTTCCATTTGGTTCATGATGTTCACAATTGCCTGATAAAACTTTTTTATGAAGGATGTCATCCTCGGAAGAATCTTAAAATTCTTGTCAAATAATTCTAACACTGGTATCAGCTGAAGGTTGCCATCTGTTGTTACGTTTTGGTTTTTTAATTGAAATCAAGATTTCCTTGTTTCTTGTATTGGTTGCACTGGTACTGGGTTTTTAAAAAATTTTTTACTAGAGCAATACAATTATATCTAGTATTTGGGTTCATCTGACAAAATAACACATGTGAGGAAATTGGTTTCAGTCCCCATTCCCCAACTTCCCTTCTCTCTTCCCTCTTGTTATTCTCTCTTCTCTCCTCTATTGATCTTCTTTTCCTCCCTTACTTATTTTCTTTGATTGGTGTTTTCTACACACATATATACATAGGTAAAATTCTTATGAGTACAATTATATATGAATATATCATGCTATTATTAAATTTATTCCATGTTTCTATCCCATTCTCTTCTTACCCTTCTTATCTCTTAGTCTCATTTTTCTACTATGCTGATCTACCTTATACCTCCATGATCTATCTCCTCCCTTGCCACCTTCTTTCGAATTATTTTTCTCCACAGAGACAAAAAAAAACATAGGAATGAATTCTATAGTATTTGTATTCAGATTTCTTGACCTGCTGCTGTCATATTTTCAATGGTCTAAGTTGCACCAATGCAGAGCAATATCTAGCATTACCTTGTAATCCACCAAGTATGTTTCAATGGACATTGACTGATCAACTAAAAGGAATGATATACCAAAATATGCTACACTGTAAGTCTATAATTTGTGTTTGCTTGCACATGCTTTATGTGTGTTAAAATTTCTATTAAAGTTTTTCAAGTTTAAAAGAATAAACAAAGAAGATTCTCAAACCTCTACCTTATATTCATCGACAATAATGCTAAGGGCTTCATGACCAGCTTTCTCATATCTTCTAATTCTTGTTTATGTTTCTCCTGAAAGAAAAAGAAAATCCATGATTTGTCTTCTGTTTTGTTTTCAAAATAATGAAATCCTTGACTTTTGCTTCAAAGAATGACTGGGCAGTTTGTAGCATTCTAATGCTGCAGATGAAAAAGAAAATGTTCTGTTTAAAAAATACGGGAAGCACAAGGCCATGAGGAATTGAAAGCAAATAGCTGAGAAAGGAAAACCAGAAAACCATGCTGAGAGGTAAAAAAAAAACAGGTGATGGTGCTTCCCCCTTGGGACATTTGATGAGTTGCACAAATTGTGCCAACTTCTTAATGTAGAAGTTCCCTGGTGATCAGACCTCTTCTCTTTTTCAAACACTAATCCATCTTGATTCTATTACCTTAAATACTATTTATGTAAACTCCTTAATATATATTCCCAAACTCTGTCATGGCTGATTGCCAAATTTATTTATCTATTAACATAACTACATGGGTATCTAAAAAGAATCTCAAATTTAGTGAGTTCAAAATCAAAATCCTGGCTTTCCTCTATATATTTTCCCATGCCCAGACAAAAAAAAATCTTGAAATCATTTCTAATTTCTCTTCTTTCTCCCTTGCAAACCATGTGCTACAATCATTCAGAAAATCTTGTTGACTTTGATTTTCATTAACAAACTCCTAAATAGCATGACTGTTTACCCGGCATTGTTCTAAATCCTTTACAAATATTTGTTCCTTTAATTAATTTACTTAAACATATTATAACCATCAGACAATCCAGTGTCTGAGCACTTTGTAACATCCTCGCTGCTACTTCTCTAGTAGTACCATGAGCATTTCTTACCAGAATTACTACAATACACTCTTGTTGCTGAAATTCCATTATCTCTCCAGTAAAGTAGCCAGGAGAATTCTTTTAAAACTTCAGAACAATCAGAAATTTTATATAAAATAATACACATTAATCACTATCCACAAACTGTAATTTATTTTTCTTCACGGAACCTATCACTACTGAATGTTTTGCATTAATTTATCACTGCCTATACCCTGCCCCACAAACATATACTATATTGGGAAAGATAATGACAGTATTCTAACACGATGGCTCTTGAGAAGATGAGGAAAAGACAGATATCAGAAATATTTCAAAGTCCTGACACATATTCAATTTGAGAAGGTAAAGTTTTACCTGATCTTGAATGTATGTATCTCATGGTGCATTACATATTGTGTCAGCTCAGTAAATACGGACTGAATAAATAAAATATAATGGGCAGAATTTGAAGGTCAAGTATTTTTGAGAAATGAGAAAAGAATTTTATTCTTCATCAAAGAGAGACAGAACTACTTAACATCAAAATAAGAATATTAAAACATGGAAAATGGTCCCGAACCTAGGTTCACATACATGCTGGATAGATGAATGGATAAGATTATAGTTGATGTTCTTTTTCTGATAAAAGCTGTACATATAAATTAACATGTTTTTGGTCATGTTTCTTTATCTGTTAAGTAAGAGAGTTGGATTAAATTATTTCTAAGATAACCTCCCAACTTCCTTAACGCTATTCTAGGACAGAGTATGCTACAATTAGATTAATCAACCCTGCTCTGCTTACTTCAAAGTTGCTAATACAACCACACTGTTAGCATACCAGGCTGCCCAGTTACCAAAAGAAAAATACAGGAATAACCAAACACTACTCATACATGGTCTGAAAATTTATTTCAAGAATACAAAGCCAAAAATTTACAACCTACCTTCAAAGTAGTCAAACCAAATTTAAACCACAATGATAGCTTTCTTTCAAAATGTCAAATTCCAAAGCATCACTAGAAAGGGAAGACTCAGGAAAATACCCTCACATTAAATAAAACTGCATAATTTTTAAACAAGGAAGAGATTTCAAAGATAACTATCCTGATGCACTCATTTTATCATTCAGGAAAGTGAGGCATAAAGAGGACAAGAAATTTGTTCAAGGTAAATGAGTTCAGTCAGGGTAGGGCAAAGTCTAAATCACATCTTCTGATAGTCACTCAGGTTTATTTAAAAATATTCTAGGCTATTAACATAGCTCAGTGGTAGAATATTTGTCTAGCATGTACAAGGACCTGAATTATATACCTAGCACTGGCAGCCCCAAAAAAATCATGTTAAAAAATGAACTGTATTCCTAATCTTATTAACAGGTTTGCTTTCAGTATGAAATTCAATGATACAGAAACTCATGTCACATATCATACTTTCTGAAGAAACTAAGACACAATTGGTCATTCTTGGTAAAACTTGAAAAGTTCTTCATCATTCCTTACAGTCAAGCAGAAATTCTGGTCTGACAAAAATGCTGCAAAATAAGGTGCTTTTCAAAGGTTATCAGAAGCACTTCCAACCAACCTTCCACTCACATAACCACTAGAAATTCTAACTCCTTGCTTTCAAAATGATTATATATCTCATATTCTTATGTGCCTGGACATGATTAGTATTCAAAAAGTATCAGTTGAACAGCTATGTAAACAAGCACCATTGTGCTTTCCAGAAAAATGAGAAATTAGCAAACTTTTTATTGGTAATGAATTTAAGATATCTGAATCAAGATTTATGTTAACAAAAAACCTGAAGGTATGGTACAAAACTAATAAATATTTTCAATTCACTTCTATCATGGGTTGGCCATTGCCAAGCCACCCAGAACCCATACTAATCACCTCTAATAAATTAATCTATGCATAGCAACAGAATTCTTTGCCACATAGATGGTTAAAATCCAACATTTGATTGGCATGTTTGGAATAAATTATTACAAGTCTTTAAAAGGGAAAAAGAGCAAAGAAAGAAACTCCATAGATCAATCAAGTATTACATTCCACCTACTAAAAGACAACTGATTCTTGCTTTCCCAATTTTTTGGCCATGAAACAGTCTATAAATAGCATACCAGAACATAATTAGCTAATATCATCTGATTGAGAATAGTTTTTCAATACAGGCTTCACTACTACTTTCTCTGAAGCCACAAGATTGCCTCCTTTTCATAACAACAAATCAACTATATTGGAAAAGGCAGGCATAAACACCTCCAGATTATCCAAAAGGAAATCTGTGGGGCAAAAATCAAAATAAAGATAGTAGGATAACATCCAACCAATGCACTGAAAGGTTCTGACTGGAAAATGGTATAAAATTCTCCCCTACCAGAATCTAAAGAATCCAACACACCACCATGGTCTATTTATAAATGTCAGAATAGTGCAATAAAGATTCATTTAGATCATACTATCAAAACAGAAGAAAAACAACAAAACAAACACCGCTTCATTTTTCATTGACCCTACCATCTAAGAGGTACAAGAAGCCTGGTTGATTCCTAAAGAAACCAAAATTCTCACAAAGAAAGTAGGTTTCACCTGCACAGCACAGTCTTATGCAACAGGAAGTTTTTCCCATTGAATAAATGTTTACTCTTTACCTCTCCATTCTATTTGATTCCTCAGTTTCTTTACATACTCTAAAGAAAACAGCACGTGACAGAACACTTCAAATTCTTCCCCAATTAGCCTCACAGACTAATTATTTTAGCCAAATATTAAATGGAAGAAAAAAAGACATAGGGATGTAAGAATCAGACTAAAGGTATCACGTAACACTACGGATGGAAATAAACCATCCCTAGTAGTGAAACAGATGCTTCATAAGATTATCCCATGTCCAAACTAAAACTTTTAGGAAAGTAATTAATAAGTTAGCAAATGTGGAATGAATAAGCTAGTTACCAAATTCATCACTCTGAAGATGAAAACAACTACTCATGTGGAACTCATAAGAGAATATGTGTTTATAACAATGTAATTATTGTTGCCATTGTCATTTCTGCATTACCATAACATCTCACTTACCAATTACATGCTGTTAACAATAAAAGCCAAATTCTGCATAGTTTGAGAAACACAGCCTCTTGGAAAACCCTGGCTGATGATGGCTAATTTGTTGATTGGATTGGCTATATTCCTACTGCCACTTCAATGTCACATTATTATTTGCTCCAGCAGAAAAAATAAAGGACCAAGATTAGATTATTATTTGTCTTCAGCTTTGTCAAGCTCTTCAAAAGCTTTTGTTAAGAGGTTTTTGTTGAGAGGTAGATGCTTACGATGATTAACTCAAGCCAAGCAGGGGAAGAAAGAAAGAAATGGAAAGGAGATGAGGAGGAAGGAAAAGAAGGGCAAAAAAATGAAGGAAGCAAGATGGGAGAGGGAAGAGAAAGGAAGGAGGAAGGGGAAAGAAAACGGGAGAAAAGAAAAAAGAGAGAGATAGAGGGAGAGAGGGAAGACAGCATTTTGAATTTAAGAAAAGCTTCACGTACTTGTGTTACACAAATACAACAATCCTCCTAGTTGGTGGTTCCAGGTGCCGGCATCAGTATAGTAAGGAACAATTTCCAGCCAAATAATGATAAAAGACCTATCAATAAATCTACAAACATGACCCTAATCATGGTGGATATAAACCTCTCTAAAATTCTTAAAATATTTCGTGATTTTTCCTATATTAAGGCTGTTCTCCAAAGTTTGGGAATGGCCCTGTCACCATGTTGACTTAAGGAATCTTACATTCATACATAAATATATGTTGTTTAAAGTCACCATGTTTTAGGAACTGTTATCAAAAACTTATGAAAATAATACAGATTTTAGTACCAAGAAGAGGCATGATGCCATAAGAAGTATCTGAAAAAATGGAAGTAACTCTGGAATTATGTTATAGGGAAAAGACTGGAAGAATACTGAGGTGTAAGAGAAAATAAAAGCATATATTACTTTGAACAGATGGTGAGTAGAAATATGGGCATTAAAGGTAATACTCATGGTGGCCCAGGAGGAAGTAAAGAGGATGGTAGAAAAAGCACCTGTCACTTGACCTATCCTTTTTCTTTTTTGGTGGGAGGGTTGCTGGGGATTGAATCTAAGGCCTACTGCATGGTGGGCAAGTCACTCTACCACTGAACTACATCGCTGTCCCAGAGGTCTGTCAATTGAGAGTGTAAATAAATCATAGTGAACAGAATACTCGTAGAAGTGTGAACATTGGGGTGTTTCTGGTGAGATCTCAGACAGAAATGAGGGACATGTCTTTGGAAACTGGAAGAAAAGTAAACTTTGCTACAAAGGAGTAGAAATTTCAGCTGAGTTGTATTCTACTAGGTAGAAAACAGAATTTAAAAGTGATAACATCCATATTTAGCTGAGATTTTTAAGCAAAGGATTGAATGTGTACACTAGTTTCTCCTTGCTGCTTTTAGTAAAATGCAAGAGAAAAGAAATTAGGAAGTGTTAACAAAAAGGAACTAGCACTTAATCACTTGGTTGTTCTTAGTCTATTCATATTACAAAATGAGCTAGAATCAGGAAATTCACTATTATAAAAGCATACTTTAAGAGAAAAGTTAGGAATGTGACTGGATGACCTTTTGTAAAAAGATTAGGTAACTGGCACCTGGGTCCAATCACCATCTATAAAAAGTCAGGAATAGATACAGATCCGCAAAGGATCTGTAGAGTATCAACTTGTCTATCAGCATAAAGCCACTTGGTGTACACAGAAGATCCACATGGCTTTGAGAATATTATACTATCAGAGATACAGAAAATCCTGGGCTGAAGGGTAGAAAATAAATGAAATAAAGGAAGATTACCAGGTTTCTGTAATTCTACAAATAGGAGATAAGCTGATAGGCAGCAAACTGTAAATATATGCTAACCTTTAAGAAAGAGGAATAATGATTCTGAAAGTGGAGCTATGGGAGCAGAGACCAGGGACATGGGACAACACTCAGAAACTCAACTCTTGGGTGTAAGGCAGAAGCCAGTAGTCACAGTCAGAGAGGAAAACAGAGCTCCAAATGCAAAGGTAATCAAGTCATAACTCGGGGCACAGAAGGCACCTGGAGTGCAGGCCCAGACATCAACTGAGCTTGAAGCACATGTCCAGATGCTCACCACACTGGAGTTACTAGGGCAGGACATTCAGTCACAGAGGATTATTTTCAGGTCTTGAGACCTAATGGAATTTTCCCTGCTAGCTTCTGAACTTGGTCAGGACCAGCAATTTCCCCCATTCAGATGGGAATCTGATGCCTGTGCCACCACTGCATTCTGGAAGCAGATGACTTGCTTTCTGGTTTCACAGGTCCATCAACAGAAAGGAAATATGCCCCAGGATTGACCATACCCAGATCGTGGCCCACACCAGGGTTCAATGGTTTTAGATGATGACATTTAAGGCTTTGAGAAAATGATATTTTAGATGAGATTTTAGACTTAACACTGATGTTCCGAGAGGTTGAAATTTCCTGGAATACTGAGAATGGATGAATGAATTTTACATAATGAATAAGAATTCTGGGTACCAGTTACTACTGTAGTGGGTTGTGTTGTATTCTTAAAGAGGTTTGTTCAAGTTCTAATCCCTGTTACCCTCTGCAGAAACAATTAAGGATTCAGGGAGATCCAAGATGGCAGACTAGAGGGGTGACTGCATCTCCCGTCGCTCCAGAACCCAGGATTCAAGAAGGGGAGGCACTGAGAGACTCGGACTAACATAGAGCCACAGGGTGAGTCTCTCCCACTGGGTGAAGCTCGGCCTGGGTGGTAGGCCTGGACCATGGGCAGTTTCTCAGAGCAGGGCAGAGCAGCTAGAATCTTCCCCAAGCAGCCCTGCTCCCTCCGGCAGCACGCTCCTTCCACAGCTAGCTTCCTGGAGGAAAGCCGCCCAGTGAGAGCCATTCCGCACAGAGCCAGCTCCAAGCCCCGGACCCAGCGGCAGGCCCCAGCCTGCAGGTGGCTTCTGGGACCAGGGCAGGGCAGCCAGAGACTTCCCCTAGCAGCCCTGCTCCCTCGGTGGCAGGATCCTTCCACAGCCAGGTTCTTGGAGCAGTCCACCCAGTGAGAGCCTTTCCGCACAGAGCCAGCCCCCAGCCCTGGAACCAGAAGCAGGCTAGGGGAAGCTTTCTTCGGAAGCACTGCATTATCAAGTTCCTTCAAGACTTCAGACTACTGAAGGCTGGGAGGTGATACACTGGAAATCTACAGGGACACTATAAGCCAAAGAGGAAATTTGCAATATCTCAGAGTCCCACTGACATCTGACCAATATGAGAAAACAAGGGAAGAAAATGTCCCAAACAAACCTAGATACTATATCAATAAAACCCAATGACAGCACAGCAGAAGAAATGTCAGAAAGGGAGTTCAGAATGTACATAATTTAAAAATTAGGGAAGCAAATGAGATGAAAGAGCAAATGCAGGCATTAAATGATCGCACCAATCAACAATTAAAAGAGCAAATGCAGGAAGCAAGAGATCATTTCAATAAGAGTTAGAGATACTGAAAAACAAAACAAACAGAAAGCCTTGAAATGAAGGAAACAATAAACCAAGTTCAAAACTTCATAAAAAGCATAACCAATAGAATAGAACACTTGGAAGACAGAACCTCAGATATTGAAGAAAAAACATTTAATCTTGAAAACAAAGTTGACAAAACAGAGAAAATGGTAAGAAATCATGAACAGAATCTACAAGAATTATGGGATATCATGAAAAGGCCAAATTTAAGAATTATTGGGA
This sequence comes from Sciurus vulgaris, assembly GCF_902686455.1. Taxonomy (NCBI): domain Eukaryota; kingdom Metazoa; phylum Chordata; class Mammalia; order Rodentia; family Sciuridae; genus Sciurus; species Sciurus vulgaris. The sequence continues at coordinate 96,326,489 of NC_136465.1, read as the reverse complement.
TTGAGGAAGGCTTAGAGAAACAAACCAAAGGAATGAACAATCTATTCAATGAAATAATATCAGAAAATTTCACAAATCTAAAGAATGAAATGGAAAACCAGATACAAGAGGCTTATAGGACTCCAAATATACAAAATTACAACAGACCCACACCAAGGCACATTATTATGAAAATAACCGAACATACAAATAAAGACAGAATTTTAAAGGCCACGAGAGAAAAGAATCAAACTACATTCAGGGGGAAACCAATAAGAATATCAGCAGATTTTTCAATCCAGACTCTAAAAGCTAAAAGGGCCTGGAACAACATTTACCAAGATCTGAAAGACAATGGATGCCAACCAAGAATCTTATACCCAGCAAAACTTACTTTCAGATTTGACGATGAAATAAGATCCTTCCACGATAAACAAAAGCTAAAGGAATTACAAAAGAAAACCAGCATTGCAGAACATTCTCAGCAAATATTCCATGAGGAAGAGATGAAAAACAATGCTGCAAATCAGCAACGGAGAAACTAGCCTAAAGGAATAGCCAAATTAAAGGGAAACCAAATCAGGTCAAAGAACAAAAATGAGATAAATGACTGGGAATACAAATTATATCACAAAAACAACACTAATGTTAATGGCCTGAACTCATCAATCAAAAGACATAGATCTGGCAGAAGGATTAAAAAGAAAAATCCAACAATATGCTGCCTGCGAGAGACCCATCTCATAGAACGGAGATATCCACAGACTAAAGGTGAAAGGATGGGAAAAAAACATACCATGCACACGGACACAGCAAAAAGCTGGAGTATCCATCCTCATTTCAGATAATGTGGACTTCAAGCCAAAACTAGTCAGAAGGGATAAAGAAGGACATTACATACTGGCTTAAGGGAAGCATTAATCAGCAAGACATAACAATCATAAATATCTATGCCCGAACACTGGCTCATCCATGTACGTGAAACAATCCTTCTCAATTCCAGAAATCAAATAGACCACAACACAATAATATGAGGTGATTTTAACACACCTCTTTCACCGCTGGATAGATCTTCCAAACAAAAATTGAATAAAGAAATCATAGATCTCAATAACACAATCAACAATTTGGACTCAACGACATATATAGAATATACCATCCAACAAAGAAGGAATATACTTCTTCTCAGCAGCACATGGATCCTTCTCTAAAATAGACCATGTTTTATGCCACAAAGCTACTGTTACCAAATACAAGAAGATAGAGATACTACCTTGTACTCTATCACATCATAATGGATTGAAATTAGAAATAAATAACAGAATAAAAAACACAAACTTCTCTAATACCTGGAGATTAAATACTATGCTATTATATGATGAATGGAAACAGAAGACATCAGGAGGGAAATAAAAAAATTCGTAGAAGTAAACGAGAACAAAGACACATCATATCAAAATCTCTGGGACACTATGAAAGTAGTACTTAGAGGAAGATTTATTACATGGGGCACATTCAACAAAAGAAGTAAAAATCAACAAATAAAAGACTTAACATTACAGCTCAAAGCCCTAGAAAAAAAGAGCAAACCAACACCAAAAGTAGTAGAAGAAGGAAATAGTTAAAATCAGAGCCAAAATCAATGAAATTGAAACAAAAGAAACAATCGGAAAATTTAACAAAAAATAATAGTTGGTTCTTTGAAAAAAAAACAAAATTGATAAACCCTTAGGCACACTAACAAAGAGAAAGAGGGAGAAAACTCAAATTACTAAAATTCGAAATGAACAAGGAAATATCGCAACAGACACGAGTGAAATACAAAATAATTAGAACTATTTTGAAAATATATTCCAACAAAACAGAAAACCTTGAAGACATCAACAAGTTTCTAGAGACATATGAATTACCTAAACTAAACAAGGAGGACATACACAACTTAAATAAATCAGTTTCAAGCAATAAATAGAAGAGGTCATCAAAAGCCTACCAACAAAGAAAAGTCCAGGACCAGATGGGTTCTCAGCCGAGTTCTACAAAACCTTTAAAGAAGAGCTCATTCCAATACTCCTCAAAGTATTCCATGAAATAGAAGAGGAGGGAACCTTCCCAAACTCATTCTATGAAGCCAATATCAAGGAGAATCATGAGTTAAGTCAAAGCCAAAACTAAGGTTGTGCATCATAAAGAACTATGCAAAAGTAACTAGTTCTTACATAGTTCAAACATGTCGCTTTGGCCTCACTCAGTCATTTATATATATATATCTACAAACAGGATACAAAGGGAGGTTGTTATGGTTTGGATGTGAGGTGTCCCCAAAAGTTCATGTCAGACAACGTAGGAAGGTTCAGAGGAGAAATGATTGGGTTGTAAAACTCTTAACCCAATCAGTGAATTGATCCCTTGATGTGGTAGGGTGTGGCTGGAAGAGGTGGGAATTAGGGCATGGCTATGATATATTTTGTATCTGGAGAGTGGAGTCTCTCTCTCTCTGCTTCCTGATGATGCAAGCTGCTTCCCTCTGCCATGCTCTTCCACCGAGGAATGGAGCCAGCCTTCTCTGGACTAGACCTCTGAAAGTGTGAGCCCTCAAATAAACCTTTCCTCCTTTACATTGTGCTGGTCAGATCACTCAGTCACAGCAGCGAAAAAGCTGACTAAAACAGAGATACATACATATATATATTTTTTTAAATCTTTACTCATTGAATTTGGTCTAACATTGAAGACAATATTCTCTTGATCCTCACAGACTATAGTTATATGCAGGGTGTATATCAGAGAAAGAAAAGATACTCAAGCCCAACTGTAAGACTCAGTACTATACACAAGAATATAAAATAGATAAGAATAGCTACAGCACAAAAGCTAGAGAAGGAAATGGTGATGCAGGAGAGAAGGAAAAAGAGGCAAGTGCCAGATATTAAAAGACCTTGCACAACACAACAAGGAGTTTAAAATTTTGATCCACAGTACTCAACAGAGGGATTATTAGTGCCACAGTCCAAGCAAATGAGGTAATTTCCAAAAACTCTCCTTACTCCTAGAATTATTAACCATTATGGACATATTTATGATTATATATTGGTACGCCAACTGCTTTTATGGCTTGATCTGTTTTTGTATAATTGAATATTTATCATCCAATGTAACATAATCACAATAACCGCCTTTAAGTTTCCCATATATTTTAAGTACAAAAATGAACATGAATCTTAACTTTCCAATTCATTGTTTTCTTCTACAATTGTCTTTATAGATACTAAACACACAAGTAAGATTTTCTTTGGTTTATACAACACTATAAAAAGATATATGAAATTATGTCCTTTCTAATTTACTTTAAACCATTCTTAACACAGAGAAAGCATTAAGACTCTCTTGGTAAATAGATAGAAACGCAAGATGTATACCCATGTATTCCATATTGAAAAGAATGCTACAAAGAGCAGGAAATATTTGTACCCGACATACTTAGGTCTTGGCCACTGTTCTATCAGCGACTGGCAATATTATCCCAGGGAATTAAACTCACTGAACTTGAAGAAAACTCATTACCACACTTTAGGAACACAGCAATTTTAAAAGTGTGAGCAAGATTACAGGTTCCTTCAGTACAAGAACTCAGTCGTACTTATCTCTATACATCATGGACACTCATCACAGAGCACCCTGCACATAGCATGTGTAATGCTAGTCCCTGAATGGTGGTCCTCAATGTGACAGATGAATTAAAAAAAATTAAAATAAAATAAAAAACTGCCGGGTGCTTTGTCGCTTGCCTGTAATCACAGCTGCCCAGGAGGCTGAGGCAGGAGAATCACAAGTTCAAAGGTAGCAAGGCACCAAGCAACTCAGTGAGACCCTGTCACTAAATAAGATACAAAATAGGGCTGGGGATGTGGGCTCAGTGGTCGAGTGCCCCTGAGTTAATCTTCCCCACCCCGCCCAAAAAAAGTACTCCTACTAGAAGAAAATGTTGGCCCAACTCTCAATCTTGTTGGCTTAGGAACTGACTTCCTTAAAAAGACTCCTAAAAGCACAGAAGTAAAATCAAGAATCAATAAATGTGATGGTTTCAAACTAAAAAGCTTCTTTACAGCAAACAAAATAATGAAGAACGTGAAGAGAGAGACTACAGAATAGGAGAAAATCTTTACCACATGCACCTCAAAGAGAGCATTAAGGGCTGGGGAGATAGCTCACTTGGCAGAGTGCTTGCCTCACAAGCACAAGGCCCTGCAGTGCAAAAACAAAAACAAAAGAAACAAAAAACAAACAAAAAAAAAAACCCCACAACAACAAAAAACATTAATCTCCAGGATATACAAAGAACTCAAAAAACTTAACAAGAAAAAAAAATCCAACAACAAATGGGCAAAGGAACTGAACAGGCATTTCACAGAAGAAGAAATACAAATGGTCAAAAAATATGGAAAAATGTTAAACATCACTAGCACTTAGAGAAATGCAAATCAAAACTATACTGAGAGTCCATCTCACTCCTGTCAGAATGGTGATTCTGAGTTCATGATTCAGAATGGTAATTATCAAGAATACAAGCAACAGTAAGTGTTGGTTAGGATGTGGGGGAAAGGGTATACATTACTAGGTGGACTGCAGATTGGTGCAACCACTCTGGAAAGCAGTATGAGATTCCTCAGAAAACTTGGAATGGAACCACCATTTGACCCAGGTAATCCCACTCATCAGTTTATACCCAAAGAACTTAAAATTGGCATACTACAATGACGCAGCCACATCAATGTTTATAGCAGCTCAATTCACAATAACAAAGCTATGGAATCAACTGGGTACTCTTCAACAGATAAATTTATAAAGAAGTTGTGGTATGTATACAAAATGAAATATTAGTCAGCCATAAAGAAGAATGAAATTTTGGCATTTGCCAGTAAAAGGATAGAAATGGAGAATATCATGCTAAGTGACATAAGCCACTCCCTCACACACACACACACAAAAAACCCTGAATGTTCTCTCTGATATGTGGATGCTAACACACAATGGGGTGGGGGAATAGAAGTTCACTGAATTAGACAAAGGAGAATGAAGGGAAGAGAGGGGGAATGGGAATAGAAAAGACAGAATGAATAGGATATAACTTCGATGTCTATGTTCACATGAATACGTGGCCAGTGAAATTCCACATCATCTACAATCACAAGAATGGGATCCTAATTAGAATAAGTTATATTCTTATGTGTATGTGCAATATGTCAAAATACACTCTACTGTAATGCATGTCTAAAAAGAATAAATTTAAAAAACATAGTAACAACAATGCCAATATTTATCAGAAAATTCACTAAGCTTCAAATGATAACTACCAACTTAGTTACCAAAACTATTACTAAGTACATTTAATTCCTACCAGAGATTCCAGTTATTTAAGTTATTTTATACAAAAAGTATTCATTCTTTTAACTCCACAGACCTAATTGTGAATAAATTAAAAGTGTGAAGAAGAAAGTATGTTAAAGAAAAAGTATGTTAAAAGTTCTAATTACTAAACTCATAGAAAACAAAAGTATCAAGTCAAAAATCACATTTCTCAAATAATATAAATAATTGATGTATATTTCTTGAATGAATTGGATATATGCTGGAATTTAAATGACAAAAGAGAAGCACATCCAAAGTGGACTATTGCCATCAGACTACAATTCATCGTTTCAACAAATCTACCAGGTTTTTTTTCTTCCTTGAAATAGCCCAACTGTTACAGATCAGATTCCATCCTCATGAAATTAAATGACTTATCCAGATTTTCAGAGCAAATGTGTCTTTCAGAATCAGATGGTCTCTGAAACATTAATGATGTTGGTAGTTATGATGACCCTAAAAGAACACTTAGTTAACTGTGGCAACAGTAATTAGTACTATTTTGAAAGTCACAAGAATGTTATCTGTCCACCCTTTAAGTTACATTTATATTACACAAATGGAGAAAAGTACAAAGCTACAGAGCAATCTAGAGGCAAAATTTATAACAAATATAATACCCCAACTAGAATTTAAGTTGTAGAAAACAGGAATCTTTGCTTAACTCACAGACACACACAATGTACCTGCAATAGTGCCTAGCACATAAAAACCATTCAACAAATGTGTTGAATCAACTGAAAAATCAATCCAGATTTTGGCATGTCCAAGTCTATTTGCTTTTCAAGCATCAATTTTTTTCTCTTTAAAATATTTCAGTCTCTTTTTTTATTTTTATGTATTTATTTTATTATTTTTATTTAGCTTTTAATTTTTTACAGACTGCATTTTGATTCATTGTATACAAATGGGGTACATCATTTCGTTTCTATGGTTGTACACAATGTAGATTCATACCATTCATGTAATCATACATGTACATAGGGTAGTGATGTCTGTCTCATTCCACCATTTTTCATACCCCTCCCTCTCATTTTCTTCTATATTCTAAAGTTCTCTCATTATTCTCTCATTCCCCATCCCCCCCCCTCCCATTATATATCATCCTCCACTTATCAGGGAAAGCATTCAGCCTTTTGATTTTGGGGATTGGCTTATTTCACTTAGCATGATATTCTCCGATTCCATCCATTTATTTGCAAATGCCATAATATTACTCTTCTTTATGGCTGAATAGTATTCCATTGTGTAATATACCACAGTTTCTTTATCAATTCATCTGTTGAAGCATCTAGGTTGGTTCCACAATCTAGCTATTGTGAACTAAGCTGCTATAAACATTGATGTGGCTGTGTTACTGTTCTTTGCTGATTTTAGGTCCTTTGGGTATAAACCGAGAAGTGGGATAACTGGGTCAAAAGGTGGGTCCATTCCAGGTTTTCTGAGGATTCTCCATACTGCTTTCCAGAGTGGCAGGATTCAGGATTCTATTCTATTCAGGATTGTTTTGGCTATTTGAGGTCTCTTTTCTTCCAGATGAAGTTCATGATTGCTTTCTCTATTTCTATGAGGAATGTCATTGGGATTTTAATTGGAATTGCATTGAATTTGTATAGTGCCTTTGGCAGAATGGCCATTTTGACAATGTTAATTCTGCCTATCCAAGAACATGGGAGATCTTTCTATCTTTGAAGGTTTTCTTCCATTTCTTTCATTAATGTTCTATAGTTTTCATTGTAGAGGTCTTTAAACTCTTTTGTTAGATTAAATCCCAAGTATTTTATTTATTTTTTTTTTGAGGCTACTGCGAATGGAGTGGTTTTCCTAATTTCTCTTTCCAAGGATTCATCACTTATGAATAGAAATGCATTAGACTTATGTGTATTGATTTTATGTCCTGCTACTTTGTTGAATTCATTTATTAGTTTTCTAGTGGAGTTTTTTGGATCTTCTAAATATAGGATCATGTCATCAGCAAATAATGACAGCTTCAATTCTTCTTTTCCTATTTGTGTCCCTTTAATTTCTTTGGTCTAATTGCTTTGGCAAGTGTTTCAAGGATGATGTTGAATAGAAGTGGTGAAAGAGGGCATTCCTGTCTTGTTCCAGTTGTTAGAGGAAATGCTTTCAGTTTTTCTCCATCAAGAATGATGCTGGCTGTGGGCTTAGCATAGATAGCCTTTACAATGTTGAGGTGTGTTCCTACTATTCCTATTTTTTCTAGTGTTTAAGCATGAAGGGGTGCTGTATTTTATCAAATGCTTTCTCAGCATCAATTGAAATAATCACGTGATTCTTAACTTTAAGTCTATTGATGTGGTGAATACATTTATTGATTTCCAGATGTTGAACCAACCTTGAATCCCTGGGATAAACCCCACTTGATCATGGTGCACTATCTTTTTAATATATTTTTGTATGCAATTTGCTAGTATTTTGTTAAGGATTTTTGCATCTATGTTTACCAGGTATATTGGTCTAAAGTTTTCTTTCTTTGATGTGTCTTTGTCTGATTTTGGTATCAGAGTGATACTAGTCTCATAGAATGAATTTGGAAGGGTTCCCTCCTTTTCTATTTCCTGAAATACTTTGAGGAGTATTGGTATCAGTTCTTCTTCTAAGGTCTTGCAGAATTTGGCTGAGAATCCATCTGGTCCCGGGCTTTTCTTGGTTGGTAGGCTTTGATGCTTTGATGGTTTCTTCTATTTGGTGCTTGAAATTGATCTATTTAGCTTGTGTATGTCTTCCTGATTCAGTTTGGGAGGATTATATGTCTCTAAAAATTTGTCGATGTCTTCAATATTTTCTATTTTGTTGGAGTATAGATTTTCAAAGTAGCTTCTAATTATGTTATGTATTTCAATGGTGTCTGTCATGATCTTTCCATTTTCATCACGAATTCTAGTAATTTGAGTTTTTTTTTCCCCTTCTCTTTGTTAGTGTGGCTAAGGGTTTATCAATTTTGTTTATTTTTTCAAAGAACCAACTTTTTGTTTTGTCAATTTTTTGAATTCTTTTATTTCAATTTCATTGACTTCAGCGCTATTTTAATTATTTCCTATCTTCTACTATTTTTGGGTGTTGATCTGTTTTTCTTTTTCTAGGGCTTTGATGTGTAATGTTAGGTCATTTAGTTGTTGACTTTTTATTTTTTTAATGTATGAGCTCAAGGCAATGAACTTTCCTCTTAGTACTGCTTTCATAGTGTCCCAGAGATTTTGATATGTTGTGTCATTGTTCTCATTTACTTCTAAGAATTTTTTAATTTCTTCCCTGATGTCTTCTGTTATCATTGCATCATTTAGTAGCATATTATTCAGTCACCAGGTATATGAGTAGTTTTTTTTGTTGTTTTATCATTCATTTCTAATTGCATTCCATTATGGCTTGATAGGATACAGGGTAGGATCTCTATTGTATTTACTAATGGCTTTCTAGTGGCATAGCATATGGTCTATTTTGGAGAAGGATGCATGAGCTGCTGAGAAGAAAGTATATTTGCTCAATGATGGATGAAATACTCTGTAAATATCCATTAAGTCTATATCATTGATTGTATTATTTAGTTCTATAGTTTCTTTGTTCAGTTTTTGTTTGGAGGATCTGTCCAGTGGTGAGAGTGGTGTGTTAAAGTCCCCAACTCTTAATGTGTTTTGGTCTATTTGGTTCTTAAAATAGAGAAGGGTTTGTTTGATATACTTAGATGTTCCATTGTTTGGGGCATAAATATTTAAAATTGTTTTATCTTGCTGTTTTATGCTTCCCTTAAGCAGTATGAAATGTCCTTCATTTCATAGTCATCCCTTTTGACTAACTTAGGTTTGAAGTCCACTTTATCTGATATGAGGATGGAGACCCCTGATTTTTTACTGGGTCCATGTGCATGATATGTTTTTCCCCCATCCTTTCACCTTTAGTCTGTGGATGCCTTTTCTATGAGATGAGTCTCTTGAAGGCATTAAAAAAAAAAAAAAAAAAAAACTTCTTTTCTCATTATAGCTGCAAATAAAAGGAGCAAAACTGAAAGGTATCTGCAAAATGGTAAGTTAAGACTGTGAAAGAATACTTTAATGTTTTCTATGGTGCACATCTTCTTTTGAGATAAAGAGTACTTCAGGTTTTACAAAGCCATTAAGTTGTTAGCACGTTCTGTAATATTCCCTCAAAATTTCAAAATAAGCAAATTTTTTAAATTATTTTTTCTTTTACTGGCATATTAAAATAACACATAATACTTGGGTTCTAAGCAAGTTTGTTATTTAAAAGGAGAGCCTCCTCTACTAAAAGGCCTTCGTTAAAAAAAAAAAAAAAAAACTTGACTAAACACTTTTGTAAACAATAATCTCTTACTGAATTTTTCATCTGTCTTTCTCCATTAGAAAGGTTTTTAAATACCTGCTTTACAGATTAAGAAACAAACACTATGGTAAAGAAATGTGCCCAAAATCACAGAAAGGACAGTGTAACAAAGAACTGAATTCCGTTCCATCCATTTGCTTCTGTTTGTCTTAGCTACTCTAACCCAGCTAAAGCAGACCTCTCTTCCTGAACAAAGCACTTACTCTCATTTTTGTCATTCATTTAATTATTGATTCAACAAATATTCACTGAGTGAATGAATACTTTCTTCCAGATATTGTTCTAGGTACTGAATGTACAAAGTGAATCAAAAAGACAAGGACCTTACTCTCTTCAGCTTATATTGATGGCAACTGGATTGAAATGGTAAGAATGAGGACAACTGAAGGCCAACAAAACAAAAATCATTACAGATGGTGCTACCTGCTATGAAGAAAATAAAAAGAAGGTGAAAGTTAAAGAAGAGTGGAGGATAAAGTTTTCAGAGAGAACAGTCAAGAAAGGCTCTCTGAAGATGGATAAATAGAATTTGAAGTATCACAGGTGAGGAAAAACTCAGCTAGACATAGGCTTAGGAGTACACTCACATCTGTGTTAATTGGCTTTTCACCACCCTGACCAAAATGTCTGACAAGAACAACTTGGAGAACGAAAAGTTTACTTTGCACTCACCGTTCAGAGGTTCAGCCAATGAAGTCAGCAATGGCTGACTCCATTGCTCTGGGCCTGAGGTGAAGCAGAATAGCATAGAGGAAGGTCATGGCAGAGGAATGCTACTCAGTTTGAGGCAGTCAGGAAGCAGAGAGAACACAGGAAGCCAGGGACAAAATATAATTCCTAAAGGCATTTCAGAGTGACCTGTTTCCTCCAGTCATGACCCACCTGCCTACAGTTTCCACCTAGTACAATAGTCCTTTCACATTATCAATCCATCAAATTGGTAATTCACAGATTAGGTTACAGCTCTCATAATCTACTCATTTTACCTCAGAACATTCCTGTACTGTCTGACATGAGCTTTTGGGGGATACCTCATATGCAAACCGTAATACCATCAAAGGTCAGAGCACCAAGTCCTAGAATAGAAATAAAACTGGGTTCAAGAACAGGGAATTTCAGTAGATGTAGCCACGCTGGTCCTCCTGTTGTTCTTTAATAAACAGGCCAAACTCCTGGCCAAAGAGCCTATGGTTTTGCTGGGCTCTATATCAGAAAAGTGATTCAAGCATCAGAAAAATAGAGAGCCAGGATCAGGTGGGACATGAGAATGCACCTTAATTCTACTATAACTGCCATGAGAAACTACTACAAGTCTTTAAGCAAGGAAATTTCTATAATCTGACATTTTTTAAAAACCTTCAAACAATGTTGCGAAGTATAAAAGTCACTCGAATCCTATTAAAATTTTTTTCCATTGATGCACAATTAATGAAAAATGTAGTATTTACTTTGTGGACAACATTATATAAATTAGAAACAAAATTAACACACCATGTATGGATGATTTTTAATACTATAGGGTTAAGTAATTAATGCAAAAATCCTCCCTGATAATGAAAATTAATCCTAATAAGAACTAGCAGAATTCTTTTCTTTTTCTATGTCTTCACAAGAAACACCCTATAGATAAACATAAACCTATCAAGTAATACTTACTAGAACTTCATCTGAATGCTTTGTCTATTAACATGCAGTTCTCTACAGTACTTAAATGTTTTTCACTTTATCATCAGTAGAGTGGTAACAATGAAGAAAATGAAGAAATAGTGTCCATATGATGGCAGCTGATTAGATGTGGTTGTGAATGTCACTCTTAATTAACAATTTGTCCTACTGGTTAACTCTTGGCTAATCAAAATATTGTATGCCAATTTTAAGAATCTAAAACTTCACTCTATAGCTTTACTGGCTTGTTCTTTCAAAGGCGAAAGCGACCACTTGATCTCAGTCATTTATATACACATATTTTAAAACAGTCTCATATTGGTGAGCTAGTAGTCAGACTTAGGTACAGAGGTTGTTGGTTGTGTAAGAGGAGAAACATCAGGCATCTTAGAAAACAGTAGATATTTTTAAAATTTTTGTTGAAATACAAACAGAAATAATGTGATTTAAAACCTCACATGGAGAGATGATTTAAAAGTACAATGTGAAAAGACCAAAGGGAGTAAAATTTTCTCGGACTAGGATTTAGTCTGAATTTAAACCTTTCATTTGCTCTTGTCTGGCTCTGGATTCAAGTCCAAGTTCATGCTTGCTACCCAGCTGACAGAGATTAGGCAACATTCAAACCCTATGAGATCAACCCCTGGGGAGAACATAGGTACAAGAGTAAATGCCAGAGGTCTGAGAAGTGATGAGAATAGATTTGACCCTATTTCTTTTTAGAAAGCAGAACAGAAACTATTACCTAACATTTTGGGGGGAAAATGGATTAAGAAACAAAAGATTTATCCCTTTTTCCTTAATTTAAAAAAGGAAGAGAACTTCAAGTGTTCATGTTGAGGCTACTGAAAATTGATCATGTTTCACATCTCAAGCAATTGGAATTACGATTGAATTGCAGTGATTCTCAGGTTTTTCTATGTATTTGAAGTGTAAGTGCACTGTTACTATACAATTCAAAAAGAAAAATGTTAAAATGGGTGTAGATCTAAACATGGAAATTCATATAGTCTAGCCATGCTATAAAGTGCTCTGCAGGCTATGAAAGCCAAGAAAATCTTCAGGACAGAAGAAATCATTCCTGTTGGGCCTTGTTGTTAAGGGATTCTAGTAACCTAAGAGTTGTTACCTCAAACAAACCACAAAAGTCTCCCAGTGAAAATTATTTTGTGCCATGGACAACACATTAAAATTAAGAAGTTTCTAAAATTAAGTACAGCACAGAGACTCTGCATGTCTGCCTTCCAGATACTTTAACCTTCTGAAAAGCTGCCACATGGATAGGCCTCTCCCACGGATGCCACAATATTGCTCCTTGTGACTTGAATCAGAGCTACAGTTTCAGTTTAAAAAGAAAGGAAAGGAAAAAAGAATTCTGGACTGGAACAACCTCTTTATAATCTTCAATGCTTTATAAGCACCTGGTTATTAATCGATGAGCCTCAATTCCTAAAATAAGAAATCAGAGGCCCTGGGAAGACAGACACTCATATAGATGTCAGAATATTTGGCTTAAAACACACATGTATGAACTATTCAAGGAGGCAGTATACTTTGTTAAAAAGAGCTTGGCACTGGAGTCTAGAGTGACCTGGCTTTTATTAAAACTCCTCCTTTGTTTGTTTACACACATATGATCACGGCACTATGTCTGTCTATGTCTCAGATTCCCCATCTAATAAATCTGAAGATTTCCAGAATTTCTTCTCTGCCAGTGAGAGAAATTCTGTCAAATTATGACAGTTTACTCGACCCTTTGCATTAATGATGATATTACACCTAGGACTGTCTAACAATTTGATTCTAATAATTGTTCTAAAATTACTGATTTTTAAGACATATTCATGCTCTATGGATTAAAGTTGGACTCAACAATACTTTTCTTAGTGACTAGGTTTAAGACCATTAAAATAGAATTTTCCTTCAAATTAATTGAGATCCATTCATCAAATAATAGAAAATAAATTTCCCTCACATTGAAAATTCATTAATATTGAAAAAGAAATAAGAGGTTTAAGTGAAGCTCATCAGTGGAAAAACTGACAAAGACCAAATTGTGCCTTCAATCATTTCATTATTCATAAACAAAGAGTTTGTGAATTTAGATGACAATTTTAAGATACTTCTACTAGGTTCTTTTCTAGTTAACAGTTGACAATAGTATATTATAGAATTTATTACATGAAGAGTGATATATAAATACTTAAAAACCATCGGTGTGGTGCGAAAATCTCAGAAAATACCACCCCCAAATCTGAAGGACATGCAAAGGTCCTCCATGATGTTAAGGGCCTAGCTAAATGGTAAGGAAAAGTCCCAGGAGAAGGGAAAAAGTCATCAAAATAGCTCAGAAAGAGTAATACTAATGAGTATGGAAATACTTCACTTATATGATGGCACGAAGTAGATCTGCTCATTTAATATTAGACTAGGTTGAGTTTTATAATGGAATAATTACCAAAAACTGACTACACGTATCCTGATAAAACAATAAGGTAATCTTACAACTTCAAGCTCCAGCTAAAATGGAATCAATCAAACACACATGCATTATTCCTTAAATGGAAATCCCTTTTTCTTGCAATAAAGCAATTTGACAATAAACTATTAATGAGAAATGTGGCAATTTTAATCAGATTATTTGACCACTACTAAATAAAGGCTAGGGAGAAGAGGAGATTGAGGACAAGACAGTGATAAGAGGAAATTTATTTGTTAACTGCGCATACTTTGATATCTTTGGAATTTTGTATCATGTTCATATACTGCTATATTAAAACAAGATATTTAAAAGGCAAATTGTATATCCTAACAAATGCTCTTATAGTAAAAATCAATGTTCTCCTTTTTTTGAGACTAGATAGAAAGCTAATTACCTAGAACTAGGGATTAAAAATAAAAACCAGTCCTTCATTTTGACATTGTGTTACACCCTAATTAGAAATAAAACAAACATGTTAAAATGCTATTCTCCTATATGGTATTAGTTATTACACTTCTGTTTTCCTTTTCAGATTGTGTTTTATAGTTCAAAGTAAAGAATAACTGTGTCATTCTTTTCCATATCTTTTCACCAAACAAGAAATTTAAAAATTTAAAATATACTCATTATGTATATATGTGTGCATTTATTGATTTATTAGTGGTACTGGGGATTGAACCTAGGAGTGCTCTACCACTAAGCTACACCACCAGTCATTTTTAAAACATTTTTATTTTGAAATAGGGTTCTGCTAAGTCACCCAAAGTAGCCTTGAACTTGTGATCCTCCTGCCTCAACCTCCTGTGTAGGTGAGATTCCATGTGTGGGCCCTATGTCCAGCAAAAGTATACTCTTCCCATCATCTTTACAAATAGTTTTTTTTTTTTTTTTTTTTTTTTGGTAATATCCTCATTTGGGCTTAGAAAATTTAATGAGTAAATATAGGTGTAAAGTATCAGTGTATTTCTCTGAGGGCAGTATCCTTGATATATAGCCTTTCACTACCTGGAATTTTAGTGGCCAATGAATAAATAAATCTATTAACATAAAAAGATCATTTTTTCCTCTAAATTCTAACTATGTAATGCTTTCCAGATTCTAAAACTGAAAATGCCTGAATCTACACAAGCCTTGCTGATGATTCAGTTTATCAGAATAGTGAAAGTTTAAGGACTGCATAAATGATTCACTATATTCACAGGAAATTATAGAAGTATATTCTTTTTTTAATTTTTAGTTTTAGATGGACACAATACCTTTATTTTATTTATTTACGTGATGGCTGAGGATTGAACCCAGCATCCCACACATGCAAGGTAAGCACTCTTCCACTGAGCCACACTCCCAGCCCTAGAAATGGATTCTTTACAGATACTAATATATGACCACTAATCCAGCCATAGAAAATCTGCTAAGTCAACCCAGATAATGGAAAAAGTCAAACTTTCAATTCCACTGGAATATATCAAACTTCTATTAGGTGAATATAGAAAGATAATAATGATTTATAGATTTATAGACTCAGAAGACACTAATAATAGAGTAGCATAAATTTTGTGATAACAAGCAGAAATCTAATATCTGGGTAGAATAAAACTGATATTGACAAATTGCTCAATTCCTACCAACATTTATCATAAATATTAATCTAAAAAGAAACCCATAACATTTAAAGTACATTTTATAATTTGAAAAATTATTAAGGGGGAAAAGGCATGTCTTATAAAACAACTAATACTTCATTCATTTTGAAATTTCTTATCCCTGGAGTTCTTTTCAAAAGATTGCTCTGCAAAATACATTGAGATTTGTATCTTCCATACAGAATGCAGTCTTACCCTTCATTACTCTAACAAGCTGATTATTCAGTAACAATATAAAGGCAAGTCTTAAATCTATAATAGAACAAGTTTTCTTGCAATGTTTCCAGTCCCTTCTGGTTTTGGCCTAATTAAGAAAACCACAAGAATAGCCTTGCATGCAAAATTCTGGCTTTGCCCAGGAAACTCAGAGGCACACAAGAACTATTCTTAACTACCAAACCTTTCTCAATCCTCCACTGAGGTTAAGTTTGGTAGGAGGGATAAGAAAGGACAAGCCAAGTCATTAGTTCCAAACCAATCACTAGTATCTCTAGTATGCTGTTAGGCCAAAGTTTATTGGCCACAGCAAACATCTTTAGTTGTCCAGGAAAAATCTGATCATATGATAAAAAGTTGGAATTTATGAGAATCCTTGTTCAAATCAAATAACTGAAACTATAAATTTATTTCATACCTTTGGGTTAACAAAATGGTGGAATTCAAATAAAGATATAGTCAGAGCTCACAAAGCTTAAGTTTTACTTTTCCTGTCTTTGAAGGAAGACTTACCAATATCCAATCAAGGGAAAATATCCAAAGAATAGAAAACAAAGTTGTTTCTCCCTCCTTGGAAAAGAACTTTATATAATACAGTAATTCTACACCCTGGAAAAAACTGATTTCCTAAATGTAATATGTTCTCCCTTATAAAACAGTACAAACAATTCAAGAGTTCAAATAAAAACACTAGCAAGTGGATGCTTTTGAAAAATGGAATACAGCAGTCATGTGATACTCTAAGCTGGCATGTATCACACGATGCGTTGCTAAAATTCAAAGCAATCCTTACCAAAAGGAATTTAAGGCATATTTAAACCTTTTCAGAGAACGCACAGCAGACCAAAATGCTCAATAAAAAAAGAGGTGTTAACATGAGAAATTAATCAAGCATTGTAGTCAAGATTTCAGAGCAACTTTATATAGCAATTTTGCATCATTTTCACTATAAGTAGCAGAAATTTCCTGTGCCTAACAAGCCCAACTTCAGTGTATCTGATTCAATACTCTTAATATTGGAGATGAAAAAAAAAAAGTATCAGAAAACCCTTTTTCAAAAAAATATTCTAATGGGCTGGGGATATAGCTCAGTTGGTTGAGCGCTTGCCTCTCAAGCACAAGGCCCTGGGTTCAAATCCCCAGTACCACAAAAAAAAAAAAAAAAATTCTAAGACTTTAGAAAAAAAATCTGTCCATTCCTCGCCTTCTCATTAAAACTTTCAAGTATTTACAAGAACTATTCATGTGCCCAGCACTGAGTGGTTTTTGGCAGTTGGATTACAATACATGAATTAAAAATAACAGATGTAGCTGAGTTTAAGAAACAAAGACCACAAAGGGAAAAGAGCCTGTACATCTGTACATCTAGCTCTGGTGAAAAGATCTTTAAATGTTTTAGATATCTATATGGATGAGTTTGTTAAAATATATTCTGCTTGACCAACTGTACAAACAAAACAAAAGAATGCCCCAGAGTTAGAGGAGGGAGAATAAAAACCTTACCTAGTTTGCAAATTAATGTGATGAGCAGTAACCAATTTTCACATCACCAAAAAACATGGCACAGCACAGATTTAGGTTAGCCATCTACAAATGGGCCAAGAAACATATAATATGCCTTTAAATCATTTGTTATAATTTATTAGGTGTTGGCATAGAAACATTAAAACAAACTGCAATTTGCTTTTTTGCCTTTTTAAGGCTATATTCTAATCAGCATTTTGATGAATTTGTCAACTATGTCAAATTCAACAATATTTCAATACTGAACCCTTTAAGTTTAAACAAGAACAGAGTATAACTTAATTGCAAAAATATACAAGTGAGAATAAAAAATAATAACATAAATGCCACTACAGGATGAAATCTTTAAGAACTGTATGTAAGAGTTTTAAAGGGGAGAGCTTTTATGTAACTGATCTGTATTCAGTAATATCACATTTATTAAGTGGGGGGGAAAGGAGGAGATTACTCTTGTTGCCTTAAAAAAGAAAATTCTGTATACAGTAGCAAAACAAAAATTTTAACTAAAAAATATGTTCATGTTTTATTTGTGCCAAGTTGGAATTTTTAATGACTGAGCTCAAAGTGAGATAAAATAAAAACAAACATGTTGGGTTTAATTTCTTGAGTGCTTTCCACTCACTATTATAGAATGTTAGTAGAAGTTTTGACTTTGAATTTTAACACACTGAGTGAACTAAGTATTTCCCTTGGAAAATTCTTCCCAAAGTTATTTAGGGCAAAAAGAAAAATCATTTTGAGTGGGTGACTATTTAAAATGACTTTACCTCAAGTATTCATATACCCAGTATTAATGAATATATATACACACAGATACGTCTGAAAAGAAAAACAAGAAGCATATCTGTGCAAGAGGATATTTTCTCTTTAAAAAGGCAAGGCCTTTTATTCCTTAAGTTACACAACGACATCTGCTTTAGCACATATGCTTGCCTTTTTTTCATGTAGGACTTTCTTTGTAGTCCCTTCTGTGCTACTGCACCAATCCTCCACTATAAAGAACTTTTTTTTTCCTTACAATGAGTCACATACCTACCTCCAGAAAAACAGGGCATAAGTTTAAGAAAAACACTGATGGACATCAAATCCTTGTTTCTTAGTTACAATTTATTTCCAGAAATAGCATCCTATCCTATGTTCATTTAGGTTCTGTTAAAAAACTTTCTTTCTTTCTTTCATCTTTGCAATATGGAAAAATTTTTCCAATAATTTTAATGGGATATAACATACACAAATACACACACACACTCACACACACACACATGTAAGCACACACACTCCCACACATGTTGACAAAGTCATAATCTATACCAAGAATGGTGAAAATGACAACAGCAAGCTAAGCAGAATAGACTGTGCTATTCTGCTTTATAAGTACAAAGAATAAAACGATGGTTAACGATTCATTTGGAGTGGCAGGATGACTTATAGAACTTTAAAGCAACACAGATACCCAGATTCCATCTACACCTCAAAGTTAGAATTTCTAAGGAAGAAAACCGCCTTGGTATATACATTTCTTAAAAACAGTAATTTATGATATGCTGCAGAAGTTGAGAACCAAAGGGTTTAGGCAATCTGGTCATGACAACTGCTGAATGTACCTTAAAAATAAAAAAGCATCACACTAATATAACTACTTATTTTTCTTAAAAAAGATACTATACAACATGTATAGTAATCTTCAACAGAGAAAAGTGCAGACATTAATAACTTGTGACGTCTGAACCAGTGCAGATATTAGAGAATGACAATTTCAGGACAAAAGCTTGATTGAACAAGTAAAGGAAAATTCTTATGGTGCCTGTGGTAAACAATCTTAGATGTGGCATGCTTTATGGAAAGCCTTCCAAGATCTACATTTACTTTACTGTTGGCTAATTATCAGGCTAAAAGATTTAAAAATCTTGACATAAAAGAAATAGAAATGAAGTAAACATGGTAAAAGTTGGCATATTCAGCACATGAGGTTAGTTTTAGATTTGTTTTCTTCTATACTTAAATAGAATTTCATATGTCCTTTTCATCTTTCTACAATGAGCTGTTCATTTTCTAAATGAACAAAAGAAGGCTGGCTTTTCAACAAGGAGTCCAGTCTTATGACAGGCTGGGCTAACCATCTACTTCTCTTAAGTGGATATTCTAAAAATATTACAAGAATCTATACTATAGTTTTGAGAAGTAAACTTACTGGTAACCAGCAATAAGATAATGAAAAGGCATTTCAATTGCTATGCTAGATAATAAATGTGGTAAATATAATTAATAATAATAGATAAATATTTATTAAGGGCTGACTTAATTACTAGCTATGCAGTGTTTATTTTTTCATTATATGCCCACAACACTTCTGTGAACTTTCCATGGTGTATTCCCTTACTTACTGATTAAAAAACTAAAAGATATATTTTAAAGGCTGCCCAATGCCTTACTATTAGCAAATAGCAGAGGTAGGGCTCTGACCCAGCTCTGGCAACAAAAATCTAAGCTCTTAATCAGTAATCTCTACTAATATGAGTAGATTCAAAGTAGAAATTAACAGACATGTAACACTCCTTTCAAGTAATCATAGTAAAAAGGTACATAAATAATTACACAAGCCTCACTAAAGATAGCATAAGAATATTAGGCCTAATAATAGAAAATAACTATAAATCTTATAGTTGTTTAAACATGGCAATGGATTGCATATTGTCTTTAGGCAGCTCCTGAGTAGATGATTTAGAAGTGTGTGAACACAATGTTATTACTCTAAAGAAATAAATTCCAATTGATGAGGTTCAGTTAAGCTCTTAAATACAAGGCTAATGCAAGGTGAACTAAAATTTTCATTCCTCATGAAAAGTTTAAGTCATTACATGGCTCACTTCTACTTTTAAGTCAGAAACAGATGATCACCCTCATTTGGAAGCTTAAAAACTGGTGTTTCATGTGAATGGTATTAGGTACACATGATATGCTAACAAAATGAACTGGAACTTTAGGGTTTTTCTGTATGTATCTGATTATATGTATAACATAAGAATAGCACTTCGATTATTAAGGTTTTAATTAATATTTGGAAGTTGTAGAAATTTGCTGAGAGACAAAATCACAAAATGTCATAAATTTTATAATCGCAGAAACTATTCATTCAAAAAGGTCACATTTTTTCAAAAGTTAGAAAAAGTCATTAGTAAAGATCCCATGGTTAGCTGGATGAGGTGACTCATGCCTGTAGACCCCAGCAGCAGCTGGGGGTGGGGGTGGGGGTGCTGAGACAGTAAGATTGTGAATTCAAAACCAGCCTTAGCAAAAGCAAGGTGGAAGCAACTCAGTGAGACCCTGTATCTAAATAAAATATAAAAATAGTACTGGGGATGTGCTTAGTAGTCCAAGAGACCCTGAGTTCAATCCTGTACCAAAAAAAAAAAATCCAATGTTTGAGAATCTCTTATATAGAAAAGGGCTGTACACAATCTTTAACTAAATATGGATACAGTAAAGTACAAATAATGTCCCTAACTCCAGGTTTTCATATCCCAGTATAATCATTTTTAAATGAAGAGTATATGTAACCGAGTACTATCTTAATTTGAATTAAAAGACAGAAGAGAAAGGTATGACTTCTGGAATGGCAACAGCAGCCATGTGGCAATGCAGTACTTGGTCCTCTTTCCCCCTAATTATAGACACAGTCTAAAAGGTAGATAAGGGTGAGAAACAAAAAAGTGAGCAAATTACCATACTAGTCTTCTGGCACCTACACACAGTATATCAGTTCTCTAACAAGGAAGACTTACAGGAAGCCTCAAATACTGGCATATAACTGCCCTTGCCAAGGGGGATGACTGCAATTGGATCAGAATGTGGAGCATGGATGCTCCAGGGTATGATCAAATCATACTCAATATGCTCAATCAGTTTAGAAATGAACAGGAGCAAATGCAAGGTGTAAAAAAGTACAAAAAACAAAAAAAAACCTCACCAATTAGAAGCTAGCCAGGGAAATTAGGGAAAGAGAAAAAAATGGGTTTAAGAGAGTCCTTTGATGATGATCATAAACACTACACACATTCCCAAAACTAAGGCTGCGGAAGAACAAAAGCAGAGACTGTACAATGTGAAATCAGTAAACTGATCCAACCAAGATACTAAATATCATGCAATCAACATCAAAATAATAAGACAACAAGCTCTCTGAAGGGTAGGGATAAATAACACTACTACAATACATTATATAGAATGTACAAGTTTACCACACCCAACAACACAAAACAAAAAGAGGAAAAATAATAGGAAAGAGTATCTCACACAGGGAAAATAAGAAGCAATGGTACTTGTCCTGTGACACAATCTAGATATCAGACTTGACAATCTAGATTCAGCACTGATTTTAAAGAAAAAACACTCAAAGAAATTAAGAAAACCAAGCTTAAAGAATTTAAAGAAACTATAGTGATATTCTCATAAATACACATACTGATAAAGAACATAATTAGTCAAAGGAAGCAGAGAGAATTTGGAACAAAAATAAAATAGCAAAACACAAAAATTCAACAAGAGGTCCTAAATAGTAGCTTTGAGTTGAAAGAAGAAAGAATTGGTAGACTTGAAGAAATAACTGATGAATTGTGCAATGTGAAGAACAGAGGGAGGATACAAAACTAAAAATGAATGGAGCCTCAGCAGAGATGTGAGATCCTACTAGGTAACCAAAATGTACATAATAGAAGAAATACATGAGAGAGAGAAAGGAAACTAAAAGAAAAAATTAATGAAGAAAGTAGCTGAAAATGTCAAAATTGATGAAAATAATGTGCACATATAGAAGTCCCATGAAAGTTTTAAATAGAACTACACAAAAAGAGGTATATGAAAGAAAACATCCTACTCAAAATTTTAAAGCAAAAACAGACAATTTGAAAGCAGTGGGAAAATGACTCACTGCATACAGGAGAACCTCAAAAAGACTAACAGTTTACCTTTTCATCAGAAATAATGAGGACAGAAACAATGAAATGATATTCAAAGTGCTAAAATTTAAACAAACAAAAAACTCTAAAATTAAATGTCCTCAATGTTAGCACAAAAAGACCCGTCAGGACACATATCTCCGACGGATCATCTCAGCTGTTTATTCAAGAATGAAGTTTTATGCAGGAACATGGTGACACCAGTAGACCCACTTTCCTGGTGAAAATGAGCCACTGAACAAAGGAGGAGGACTGACTTATGTAGGTTATCTGAGAGGGGTGACTTAATTAATGAGTGTGTCAGTTTTGGGCACTCAGGATTTGGGGTCTGTTTTACTGGGGTGAAATGGGAGGGAGTCTGGGGTCAGCATCAGTCCTGGGATTTATCTTACTTGGTCCAATGGAGGGCCTGGGGTCAGTGGCTTATATCGTGGAAAAGTTTTGTTTAGGAAGGGATCAATGTTTTGGCCTCGTTCCAGAGACTGCCTTTCTAGCTTTGATGGACACTTTCTCCCCAGGGGTTTGTTTAGTCCATCGGGAAAGGAACACTGCTATCAATGTATGGCGTTCTTTTCATTCCCTTTTTCTAGTTCTCATTATTTTGAGGGGTAGTCATTTTCCATATCTAATACTCAAAGAAGCTTATATCCAACAAAACTATCTTTAAAGATTGAAAATGAAAAAAATAGTTCCAGATATACAGTCACTGTTAGCAGAAACAACATATAATAAATACTAATGAATACGCTTCAGACTAATGCAAAGCAACTCTAGACAATTCCACAACACAAAAATAAAGCGGCCACTGCGTACAAGGGTGCAGCCTGTTATCCCCACAACTTGGAAGACTGAGTCAGAAGGATACAAGTTCGAGGCTAGCCTCAGCACCCAGCAAAAGACTCTGTCTCAAAATAAAATTTAAAAGGCTGGGGATATTGCTTAGTGATACAGTGCACCTGGGTTCAATTCCCAGTACCAACAAAAAGGAAAAAGGGGAAGGGGGAGGTAAAAAAGTTAATTATGAAGGTAATTATAAACGACAGCATAATTTAGACCTTTCTTCTTCTTTTGTCTCTAATTTAAAAAGTAATTGCATAAAACGAATATATAATTATAGTTGTACAAAAGATAAAACTTTGTATTCAAAGACATAAATGGGTTCAAAGTAAAAATATGAAAAAAATATATCAATTAAACAGCAACCAAAAGCAAGATGAAGTGGCTATACAATTATCAGAAAAAAATGTATAACAAAACAACTTACTGGATTAAAAAAACATAGTAACAAAAAGATCAAACTATTATGAAGACATACAATAAAAATATAATTAAAACATATCCAAAATAAACACATGAAACAAAAACTAATGAAATTGAAGGGAAACAAATAATTCAACAATAATAATACTTAGACATTTAAATACCCTACTTTGAATAAAGGATACAAAAACTAGGTAAATTATCAACAGCATACAAAAGACTGAAACAGCACTATAAACCAACTCCACCTAGAGACATAGACAGAATACCTCACCAAACCCAGCAACAGCAGACTATTCATTCTTCTCAAATACACATGGAAATTCCACAGGATAGATCATAAATTAGCCCATAAAATGAGCCTCAGTAAATTTAAAAGAATTGAAGTCACCAAAAATAAGTTCTCCAACCACAATTTAGAATTAAAGTAAAAATCCATAACAGCCAGAAATTTGGAAAATTTCTGTGAACTTAAACTCACCATTTCTGAGAATGAATGGGTCAGCAAAGAAGTTGCAAGGAACATTAGAAATATTTAACATAGAATAAAAATGGAAATAATATCACAGCACAAATTGCAGGATGAAATACAGTATGGTTCAGTAGAAAATTTATAAGTATAATGCCCATTTTAAAAAGAAGAAAACATCAAAATCAATAACTCAATTTTTTTTATTTTTATATTTTAGTTTTATTAATATATATATGAATTATACATATTAATTGGGATTTAATGTGATATTTCAATGTGTATATATAGCATTCCCTGATGAAATCCAGACCTTCCTTTATCTATTCTCTTCCATTCCTTCCAAAAGTGCTATCAGTTACTATTCTATATCATTCAGGTTGACTTATTAATTTTTTAATTTGAATTAGAAAAAAAAAATTAACAAGTAGCCCAAAGCATGCAGAAGGCCAGGTGCAATGACAACTGCAGTGGAAATTAATGACATAGAAAAGTTAAAAATAGAGAAACTAAACAAAACCAACAGTTAATTCTCGATAAGTGCCAACAAAATTAATAAACACTTAGCTAGTCTGATGAAGAAAAAAGACTCAAAAAGCAAATATTGAAAAAGAGTAGCAACTGAATTTTACAGATAGAAAAAGGACCATAAGAAAATACTATAACAAATATGTACCAAAAATAAAAACAGAAAACCCCTAAAAAGATAAAATTACCATATCATTCGAAGAACAGAATAGAAAATGTAACTAGACCACTATAGCAGTATATATATAGAATGAGTTTATGTTTAAAAACTGCCCCAAAAGAAAAGTATAGACTGAAATGGATTCACTGATGAATTCTAAAAAACATGTGAGAATAATACAAATCCCCCACAAATTGTCCAAAATATAAGAAATATATCCTATATTCATTCAGTGCACCAAGTATAAATTCATCTCACAAGTCAGATAAGGGCTACTCAAAAAGTACAGACCAATATCCCTCAGGAATATAGATGCAAAAGCACTCAGCAAAACACCTGCAAATTGATTCATACAACATAAATACAAAAATTGCACATGATCAAGTGAGATTACCCCAGGAATGGAACACTGATTCAACATCCAAAAATAAATCAGAACCAACAGCCAAATTCATAGCTAAGTTTAAAAAAGAAGAATCAATATTTCAATAGACAGTGGCATAGCATATGACAAAATCTGTGACATTTAATTTAAAAAATTGAACAACCTAGAAATTAAAGAAATATCTTAAAACCTTATAAAGTCCAGCTATGATCTAGTAACCATCATATTTAAAGAAAAAGACTGAATGTTGTTCTTCCTAAGATTATGAAAAGGACAAGGATTATTGCCATGACAACGTTTTATTCCAGTTGTACTAGAAGTCCAGCCAGTGACATTAGGTAGAAATCAAAGGTATTCAATTGGAAAGAAGGACGTAAAATTATTTCTACCTGTAGATAGCATGACATTGTATATAAATAAATGCTTTGGAAAGGAATCTACTAAAAAACCTATTAGAATTTTTACGTATATAAGAGTAAAATGCAAAAATCAGTTCTATTATTTGGTAGCAAGGAACAATCTGAAAATGAAATTAAGATAAAAAATTCTGTGGGGAAAGGAAAAAAAATACAGAAAAAGTCACAAACTATTACCCTAGGTAAATGTATGATTACACAACTGGTATGCCTCTACTTCATGTACAGATAAACAAGATGTATCCCATTTGTTTACAATAAAAATAACTTTAAAAAAATAAATTTTAAAAAAAGAAAAAATTCAATTTGTAAGTACCATCTAAGATAAAATGCTTGCTACAAAACATTGTTAAAAGAAAGGAAGATACAAATAAATATAAAGCTCATCAATTAATATGACAGAAAACTATCAAAATTTCACACCAAATCTTGAAGGAATTTACATGCATAAACTAAATTATATGCAAATAAAAGGAAAATAATAAAAATATTTAGAAAGGAATGAAGATCCACAACTCATTTGTAATTTCGAACCATATCACAAAACTATAGTAATCAAAACAGTGTGGTATCTGATATGCTGATTCAAAGGGAAGTCCAGAAATAACCCCTCACATATATAAGATCAACTGATTTTCAACAAGGATGACAAAACAATTCCAAGTAAAAAGAATGGTCTTTTCAACAATAGTGTTGGCAAAAACAGGACACCTGCGGCAAAAGAATAAAGTTGAGCTGGACTGGTGACATGTGCCTATAATCTCAGCAACTTGTGAGGCTGAGCAGGAAGATCAGTAGTTTGAGGTCAGCCCTGGCAACTCTGCAAGACACTCAGCAACTTGGAGAAACCCTGCCTCAAAATAAAAACAAAAAAAGTACTAGGACATAGCTCAGTGGTAGAGTATCCCTGGGTTTGATCCATAGTACCACATACACATGGGAAAAAAGTTGAATTCCTTCTTTATACCATACAAAGTAATTAACTCCAAATGGCTAGAAGAGCTAAATGTGAATTCAAACTCGCTAGGACAGCTAATACTTTTATGGAAGATAGTGTTAGTAAGGACACAGAGAAAATGGAAGAACTATTGATGATAATGTAAAATGGTGACACTGGAAACATTCTGGAAGTTCTTCAAAATGTTAAACATAAGAGCAACCATATGACCTCTATAATTTCAACCCTCATATACACTCAAGTGAAATAAAATATATAACAATGTAACATTATTCATAACAAGAGTGGAAGTAACTCAAATGCCTATCAACTGATGACTGGATAAATTAAACAATATATATCTATGAGGGAATTTTATCTGACAATAAAAAAAATGGCATACCACTACCAACTGACTAGAAACTGGATAAAACTGAAATAATTATACTAAGCATAGAAGTCAGTCATTAAAGACTCAAAATTACATATTTCTACTTACATGAAATGCCTAAAAAATGCAAATCTATAGAAATATAATGTGAGATCAGTATTTCTTAGGGGCGAATGGGGCCTAACTGAAGGAAGTGGAAAGAGACTGCTCATAGTATAGGGTTTCATGTTTGGGTGATGAAAATGATCTAAAATTAGACTTCAGTGAGAGCTGCACAATCTTGTGAATATAGAAAATTTACTGAACATAAACTTCAGGTGAATTTTATGGTATATGAATTATATCTCATAACTTAAAAATAAAGATTATTAAATATTAAAATAGTATCCTACTCAAAATCATAATAATGATCACACTTTATTTTGTAGTGATCATTGCTAGGCATTACTTCAGATGCTTGGATAATTGTGATATATGGAGAAAAGCATTTTCTACTACATTATAAATTATCATTTCTGAAATATATGTCTGAATGTGAATTATATCCAAATGGCTTCAAGATTATAGAGTCCTACATTCAAACTCTGCTAACAAAGAAAGCTTTAAGCTTTATTATGAGACAGGTTGCAGAAATGGGACTAGAAAAATTTGGAATATTCATAATAAAAAATTATAGCATTACTAGAGGTCAGCATTGAACAAATTCAAGTAAACTGTAGAATCTTTTTTTCCTTTTACGTTATCTATCCTGGCTTATTTACAGTAAAATTTTCCTAAATGTTCCTTACATAAAGAACCACATCAGACAGTGTTAGAGTGTCTAGCTTCAACAATCAAACACAATTTAGAAAACTCGAAAGGCAAAGAGAAGTCTATTATGTTTACCCATGTCTTTGCTTTTCCCCTTTGTTCTTTCATGTTCCAGGACTTCTTCATCATTTCCTTTTTGTTTAAACAATGTCCTTTAGCCGTTTTTATTTCAGGTAGGTATGCTGTGACAATTCCTTAATATGAGAATATGTTGATTCCCTACCACCAGAATTTGTGTTGAGAGTTTCCTTTTCTGTTTTCCCCCAATAATTGATAGTTCTAACCATTTCTTCTGGTGAAAATTCCACCATCATTCTATAATTGTTTTTCTCCCATTGGTAAAATATCATTTTACTCTTGCTGCTTCCAAGATTAATTTCTATTTAGTTTTGAGAAGTTTGGGTTCTGATGTATTAAACAAAGTCTCTTGAGAAACAGAATTAATAGGATATGTACAAATATAGAGCTTATTTTAAGGACTTGGCTTATGCAATTAAGGAATCTAATAAGTTCAAATTTGCAGGGATGGACAGATGTTATAGGTTGAAGTAAAAAGGATATCAGGATGCAGACCTAAGGAAGAGCTAATAAAGCAGTTCAAATTAAGTCTGTTGGCAGATTCTTCCTTGCTTGCGGAAAACCAATCTTTGATCTCCTAATGATTGAATGCTGCCAATCCACATTATGGAAGACAATCTGCTTTACTCTGAGTCCACAGAGTTAAATGGTAATCTTATTCCTCCCAAAAAACACCTTGTGGAAACATCCCAGAAGTGACCAAATAGCTGAGCAACCTGCCCCAGTCAAGTTGATGTAGCATTAACCATCACAATGTACCTTGGCAAATATCTTTGATTTGTTCTTTGGTTTTTGTTAAAATATTTGGAATTCTCTTGGTTTCTTGAATATATAGTATAAAATAGTCTGAAAAATTTGGGGCATTTTCAGCTACTACAACCAAAATTTTTTCAAACTCTATTCTCTTCTTCTAGGACTCTGATGACAAAACATTTTAGAATGTTTGTTGTAATCCCACAGGTTCCTAAATCTCTAATCATTTGTTTTCAGACTCTTTCTGTTCATTATTTTCAAATTAGGTGATTATGTTCTTCATTTTCAAATTCATAATTCTTTTCTTTATTCTACAATCTGCTGTTAAAACCACCCCTGATTTTTTTTTTTATTTTGTTAATTGCATTTTCTACTGCTAAAATTTCCATTGGTATTTCTTTAGATAATCTTTTACTTTGCTGAAGCTTTTGAGATTTTTCTGTTTTTTTTTTCCATTTGGTTCATGATGTTCACAATTGCCTGATAAAACTTTTTTATGAAGGATGTCATCCTCGGAAGAATCTTAAAATTCTTGTCAAATAATTCTAACACTGGTATCAGCTGAAGGTTGCCATCTGTTGTTACGTTTTGGTTTTTTAATTGAAATCAAGATTTCCTTGTTTCTTGTATTGGTTGCACTGGTACTGGGTTTTTAAAAAATTTTTTACTAGAGCAATACAATTATATCTAGTATTTGGGTTCATCTGACAAAATAACACATGTGAGGAAATTGGTTTCAGTCCCCATTCCCCAACTTCCCTTCTCTCTTCCCTCTTGTTATTCTCTCTTCTCTCCTCTATTGATCTCTTTTCCTCCCTTACTTATTTTCTTT
Source organism: Sciurus vulgaris (assembly GCF_902686455.1). Classification (NCBI taxonomy): domain Eukaryota; kingdom Metazoa; phylum Chordata; class Mammalia; order Rodentia; family Sciuridae; genus Sciurus; species Sciurus vulgaris. Next base: position 96,297,241 of record NC_136465.1, on the reverse strand, counting down.
GATTGGTGTTTTCTACACACATATATACATAGGTAAAATTCTTATGAGTACAATTATATATGAATATATCATGCTATTATTAAATTTATTCCATGTTTCTATCCCATTCTCTTCTTACCTTCTTATCTCTTAGTCTCATTTTTCTACTATGCTGATCTACCTTATACCTCCATGATCTATCTCCTCCCTTGCCACCTTCTTTCGAATTATTTTTCTCCACAGAGACAAAAAAAAACATAGGAATGAATTCTATAGTATTTTGTATTCAGATTTCTTGACCTGCTGCTGTCATATTTTCAAATGGTCTAAGTTGCACCAATGCAGAGCAATATCTAGCATTACCTTGTAATCCACCAAGTATGTTTCAATGGACATTGACTGATCAACTAAAAGGAATGATATACCAAAATATGCTACACTGTAAGTCTATAATTTGTGTTTGCTTGCACATGCTTTATGTGTGTTAAAATTTCTATTAAAGTTTTTCAAGTTTAAAAGAATAAACAAAGAAGATTCTCAAACCTCTACCTTATATTCATCGACAATAATGCTAAGGGCTTCATGACCAGCTTTTCTCATATCTTCTAATTCTTGTTTATGTTTCTCCTGAAAGAAAAAGAAAATCCATGATTTGTCTTCTGTTTTGTTTTCAAAATAATGAAATCCTTGACTTTTGCTTCAAAGAATGACTGGGCAGTTTGTAGCATTCTAATGCTGCAGATGAAAAAGAAAATGTTCTGTTTAAAAAATACGGGAAGCACAAGGCCATGAGGAATTGAAAGCAAATAGCTGAGAAAGGAAAACCAGAAAACCATGCTGAGAGGTAAAAAAAAACAGGTGATGGTGCTTCCCCCTTGGGACATTTGATGAGTTGCACAAATTGTGCCAACTTCTTAATGTAGAAGTTCCCTGGTGATCAGACCTCTTCTCTTTTTCAAACACTAATCCATCTTGATTCTATTACCTTAAATACTATTTATGTAAACTCCTTAATATATATTCCCAAACTCTGTCATGGCTGATTGCCAAATTTATTTATCTATTAACATAACTACATGGGTATCTAAAAAGAATCTCAAATTTAGTGAGTTCAAAATCAAAATCCTGGCTTTCCTCTATATATTTTCCCATGCCCAGACAAAAAAAAATCTTGAAATCATTTCTAATTTCTCTTCTTTCTCCCTTGCAAACCATGTGCTACAATCATTCAGAAAATCTTGTTGACTTGATTTTCATTAACAAACTCCTAAATAGCATGACTGTTTACCCGGCATTGTTCTAAATCCTTTACAAATATTTGTTCCTTTAATTAATTTACTTAAACATATTATAACCATCAGACAATCCAGTGTCTGAGCACTTTGTAACATCCTCGCTGCTACTTCTCTAGTAGTACCATGAGCATTTCTTACCAGAATTACTACAATACACTCTTGTTGCTGAAATTCCATTATCTCTCCAGTAAAGTAGCCAGGAGAATTCTTTTAAAACTTCAGAACAATCAGAAATTTTATATAAAATAATACACATTAATCACTATCCACAAACTGTAATTTATTTTTCTTCACGGAACCTATCACTACTGAATGTTTTGCATTAATTTATCACTGCCTATACCCTGCCCCCACAAACATATACTATATTGGGAAAGATAATGACAGTATTCTAACACGATGGCTCTTGAGAAGATGAGGAAAAGACAGATATCAGAAATATTTCAAAGTCTGACACATATTCAATTTGAGAAGGTAAAGTTTTACCTGATCTTGAATGTATGTATCTCATGGTGCATTACATATTGTGTCAGCTCAGTAAATACGGACTGAATAAATAAAATATAATGGGCAGAATTTGAAGGTCAAGTATTTTTGAGAAATGAGAAAAGAATTTTATTCTTCATCAAAGAGAGACAGAACTACTTAACATCAAAATAAGAATATTAAAACATGGAAAATGGTCCCGAACCTAGGTTCACATACATGCTGGATAGATGAATGGATAAGATTATAGTTGATGTTCTTTTTCTGATAAAAGCTGTACATATAAATTAACATGTTTTTGGTCATGTTTCTTTATCTGTTAAGTAAGAGAGTTGGATTAAATTATTTCTAAGATAACCTCCCAACTTCCTTAACGCTATTCTAGGACAGAGTATGCTACAATTAGATTAATCAACCCTGCTCTGCTTACTTCAAAGTTGCTAATACAACCACACTGTAGCATACCAGGCTGCCCAGTTACCAAAAGAAAAATACAGGAATAACCAAACACTACTCATACATGGTCTGAAAATTTTATTTCAAGAATACAAAGCCAAAAATTTACAACCTACCTTCAAAGTAGTCAAAACCAAATTTAACCACAATGATAGCTTTCTTTCAAAATGTCAAATTCCAAAGCATCACTAGAAAGGGAAGACTCAGGAAAATACCCTCACATTAAATAAAACTGCATAATTTTTAAACAAGAAGAGATTTCAAAGATAACTATCCTGATGCACTCATTTTATCATTCAGGAAAGTGAGGCATAAAGAGGACAAGAAATTTGTTCAAGGTAAATGAGTTCAGTCAGGGTAGGGCAAAGTCTAAATCACATCTTCTGATAGTCACTCAGTGTTTATTTAAAAATATTCTAGGCTATTAACATAGCTCAGTGGTAGAATATTTGTCTAGCATGTACAAGGACCTGAATTATATACCTAGCACTGGCAGCCCCAAAAAAATCATGTTAAAAAATGAACTGTATTCCTAATCTTATTAACAGGTTTGCTTTCAGTATGAAATTCAATGATACAGAAACTCATGTCACATATCATACTTTCTGAAGAAACTAAGACACAATTGGTCATTCTTGGTAAAACTTGAAAAAGTTCTTCATCAATTCCTTACAGTCAAGCAGAAATTCTGGTCTGACAAAAATGCTGCAAAATAAGGTGCTTTTCAAAGGTTATCAGAAGCACATTCCAACCAACCTTCCACTACACATAACCACTAGATTCTAACTCCTTGCTTTTCAAAATGATTATATATCTCATATTCTTAATGTGCCTGGACATGATTAGTATTCAAAAAGTATCAGTTGAACAGCTATGTAAACAAGCAACCATTGTGCTTTCCAGAAAAATGATAAATTAGCAAACTTTTTATTGGTATAATTTAAGATATCTGAATCAAGATTTATTTACAAAAAACCTGAAGTTATGGTACAAACTAATAAATATTTTTCAATTCACTTCTATCATGGTTGGCCATTGCCAAGCCACCCAGAACCCATACTAATCACCTCTAATAAATTAATCTATGCATAGCAAACAGAATTCTTTGCCACATAGATGGTTAAAATCCAACATTTGATTGGCATGTTTGGAATAAATTATTACAAGTCTTTAAAAGGGAAAAAGAGCAAAGAAAGAAACTCCATAGATCAATCAAGTATTACATTCCACCTACTAAAAGACAACTGATTCTTGCTTTCCCAATTTTTTGGCCATGAAACAGTCTATAAATAGCATACCAGAACATAATTAGCTAATATCATCTGATTGAGAATAGTTTTTCAATACAGGCTTCACTACTACTTTCTCTGAAGCCACAAGATTGCCTCCTTTTCATAACAACAAATCAACTATATTGGAAAAGGCAGGCATAAAACACCTCCAGATTATCCAAAAGGAAATCTGTGGGGCAAAAATCAAAATAAAGATAGTAGGATAACATCCAACCAATGCACTGAAAGGTTCTGACTGGAAAATGGTATAAAATTCTCCCCTACCAGAATCTAAAGAATCCAACACACCACCATGGTCTATTTATAAATGTCAGAATAGTGCAATAAAGATTCATTTAGATCATACTATCAAAACAGAAGAAAAACAACAAAACAAACACCGCTTCATTTTCATTGACCCTACCATCTAAGAGGTACAAGAAGCCTGGTTGATTCCTAAAGAAACCAAAATTCTCACAAAGAAAGTAGGTTTCACCTGCACAGCACAGTCTTATGCAACAGGAAGTTTTTCCCATTGAATAAATGTTTACTCTTTACCTCTCCATTCTATTTGATTCCTCAGTTTCTTTACATACTCTAAAGAAAACAGCACGTGACAGAACACTTCAAATTCTTCCCCAATTAGCCTCACAGACTAATTATTTTAGCCAAATATTAAATGGAAGAAAAAAAGACATAGGGATGTAAGAATCAGACTAAAGGTATCACGTAACACTACGGATGGAAATAAACCATCCCTAGTAGTGAAACAGATGCTTCATAAGATTATCCCATGTCCAAACTAAAACTTTTAGGAAAGTAATTAATAAGTTAGCAAATGTGGAATGAATAAGCTAGTTACCAAATTCATCACTCTGAAGATGAAAACAACTACTCATGTGGAACTCATAAGAGAATATGTGTTTATAACAATGTAATTATTGTTGCCATTGTCATTTCTGCATTACCATAACATCTCACTTACCAATTACATGCTGTTAACAATAAAAGCCAAATTCTGCATAGTTTGAGAAACACAGCCTCTTGGAAAACCCTGGCTGATGATGGCTAATTTGTTGATTGGATTGGCTATATTCCTACTGCCACTTCAATGTCACATTATTATTTGCTCCAGCAGAAAAAATAAAGGACCAGATTAGATTATTATTTGTCTTCAGCTTTGTCAAGCTCTTCAAAAGCTTTTGTTAAGAGGTTTTTGTTGAGAGGTAGATGCTTACGATGATTAACTCAAGCCAAGCAGGGAAGAAAGAAAGAAATGGAAAGGAGATGAGGAGGAAGGAAAAGAAGGGCAAAAAAATGAAGGAAGCAAGATGGGAGAGGGAAGAGAAAGGAAGGAGGAAGGGGAAAGAAAACGGGAGAAAAGAAAAAGAGAGAGATAGAGGGAGAGAGGGAAGACAGCATTTTGAATTTAAGAAAAGCTTCACGTACTTGTGTTACACAAATACAACAATCCTCCTAGTTGGTGGTTCCAGGTGCCGGCATCAGTATAGTAAGGAACAATTTCCAGCCAAATAATGATAAAAGACCTATCAATAAATCTACAAACATGACCCTAATCATGGTGGATATAAACCTCTCTAAAATTCTTAAAATATTTCGTGATTTTTCCTATATTAAGGCTGTTCTCCAAAGTTTGGGAATGGCCCTGTCACCATGTTGACTTAAGGAATCTTACATTCATACATAAATATATGTTGTTTAAAGTCACCATGTTTTAGGAAACTGTTATCAAAAACTTATGAAAATAATACAGATTTTAGTACCAAGAAGAGGCATGATGCCATAAGAAGTATCTGAAAAAATGGAAGTAACTCTGGAATTATGTTATAGGGAAAGACTGGAAGAATACTGAGGTGTAAGAGAAAATAAAAGCATATATTACTTTGAACAGATGGTGAGTAGAAATATGGGCATTAAAGGTAATACTCATGGTGGCCCAGGAGGAAGTAAAGAGGATGGTAGAAAAAGCACCTGTCACTTGACCTATCCTTTTTTCTTTTTTGGTGGGAGGGTTGCTGGGGATTGAATCTAAGGCCTACTGCATGGTGGGCAAGTCACTCTACCACTGAACTACATCGCTGTCCCAGAGGTCTGTCAATTGAGAGTGTAAATAAATCATAGTGAACAGAATACTCGTAGAAGTGTGAACATTGGGGTGTTTCTGGTGAGATCTCAGACAGAAATGAGGGACATGTCTTTGGAAACTGGAAGAAAAGTAAACTTTGCTACAAAGGAGTAGAAATTTCAGCTGAGTTGTATTCTACTAGGTAGAAAACAGAATTTAAAAGTGATAAACATCCATATTTAGCTGAGATTTTTAAGCAAAGGATTGAATGTGTACACTAGTTTCTCCTTGCTGCTTTTAGTAAAATGCAAGAGAAAAGAAATTAGGAAGTGTTAAACAAAAAGGAACTAGCACTTAATCACTTGGTTGTTCTTAGTCTATTCATATTACAAAATGAGCTAGAATCAGGAAATTCACTATTATAAAAGCATACTTTAAGAGAAAAGTTAGGAATGTGACTGGATGACCTTTTGTAAAAAGATTAGGTAACTGGCACCTGGGTCCAATCACCATCTATAAAAAGTCAGGAATAGATACAGATCCGCAAAGGATCTGTAGAGTATCAACTTGTCTATCAGCATAAAGCCACTTGGTGTACACAGAAGATCCACATGGCTTTGAGAATATTATACTATCAGAGATACAGAAAATCCTGGGCTGAAGGGTAGAAAATAAATGAAATAAAGGAAGATTACCAGGTTTCTGTAATTCTACAAATAGGAGATAAGCTGATAGGCAGCAAACTGTAAATATATGCT